>NC_139018.1:152668855-153268855 GCF_964374135.1 Grampus griseus
TCTTTAAGTTAACCCTTTCCCATCTTCCCCAGACCCCTTCATTTATCTTCACAAAACTCATGTCCCATTTCGTTTCTTGTTTCTCATCCTCCCGAAACTCAGGGCTGCCTGTGGCTTTAAGGCTCCCTTCACTTGATTTCTAACTCCCTGTCCTGACTTTTCGCCACCTGTTTGACTGCCCAGGTCTCTGTTTTCTTTGCTGGTTCCTTTACAGTACTGCTGGTACTGTATTGTAAGATTAGAAATGTTTTCTTTATTTTTTGTGTTTGTTTTTTATGTATTATTTGTGTGAAAAGTATTATAAACCTATTACAGTACTGTACTGTAAAGCTGATTGTGTTAGTTGGGTATCTAGGCTAACTTTGTTGGACTTACGAACAAATTGGACCCGGGAACGCACTTTCGGAATGGGACTTGTTCATATGTAGGGGACTTACTGTAATGATTTTTAAAGCCAGACCTGGATGAGATCATCAAAGCAGTAGGTCATAGAGAAGAGACCCAAGGACTTAGCCTGGAGTATTTCAACATTTAGAAGACTGGAAAGGAAATTTCTTGGCTGTCCAGTGGTTAGGACTCTGTGTTTTCACTGCCAAGGGCCCAGGTTCAATCCGTGGTCGGGGAACTAAGATCCCATAAGTCGCACGGCACGGCCGAAAAAAAAAAAAAAGACTGGAGGATGAGGAGAAACCAGCAAAAGAGATTAAGAAGAAACAACCAGTGGGATAAAAGGAATAAATACATATTCCTATGTATTTATAAATACATATGCATATAAATCACATACCTTATACAGTGAGTGAATATACACGTATCAAACACAATGGGCGAGTCAATAAACGCAGCAGCCGTGAATTAGTGTTCAATTACACATTTAATAGATAGCATCGCATTTAATCACGAAAGGAAGAAATCCATTGTGGAAAGTAACAGTCATGGCTTTATCTGGAAGGCAGTGACCCAAAGGCGATGGCACACATTTAATAACTGTTGGAGGGAAATATCACTTGCCCTTTACAAAAGAAAGAAAACAAAGTCATAAAAGATTGTCACCTCCATGGAAAGCAAGTAGGATGAAATCTTCTAAATGAACTTTCTTTTCTTTGCAGAATCTACTTGTCCTTAAAGGACCTCTAAATGTCATTTTTCCCTCCAGGCAAATGTGTCTTTCAATCCCCATTTCTGCCTGACCCTTTTCTGTGATAAGGCATGTACAGTGATACACTTTGTTCTAAATCTCACACTTTCTTTGCGAAGCTTCCATCCTTTCTCTGGCACCAGTGAAGGGCAATAAAGCTCTGGGAATGTGCTATTAAGAGCAGCCCACTGCTTTGCTCCTCACTTTATGGGTAATAAGGAAATATCTTCTTATGTTGGTAATTTTGATAGCAAAAAGCCGATCTCAGCAAACGTTTTCTGTAAAGGGTCAGCTCGTAAATATTTGGGGCTTCCCGGGCCCTATTCTCTCTTTGGTAACTACCCATCTCAGCTGTTACAGAGTGTAAGTGACAAGATAACAAAGGAAGGGTGTGGCTGAGTTCTGGTAACACGTTATTTACAAAAGCAGGCTGCAGATCAGATTCGGTTCCGGGTCTGTGCAGTTTGCTGGACCCTGGCACAGACCACAGACCAACCCCTCTGTACTTTAGTCCCCTGTTCATCCTTGGGGACCAATTCCAATAGCGTAACGATCTCCACACAGTGGAGGAAAAGCAAAGCTGAACATTTACATGTTGCTGCTGCTGCTTTCACTGTGGACGTTTCTTCATTTGGAAGAGTCACACTTAAATGTTAAACAAAGCAGCTGCATTGGGAAAGGTTTGTGGCACTAGCGTGTGGCTCCGTTTTCCCTGGGGTTCTTCTGAACATATTACAGAACAGGCCTAAGAGTTGGTAAAGCGAGAAATTACATTCCCTGTTAGGTAATATTAGAACCACTTGTTCAAACACATGGGTATCTCTTTCGAGGACAATCTATTTTCTTGGCATTAATCTGAAAAGGCTGGAGGAAAAAGAAATTTGAATTTTCGTGTGATCTCCTCTTTGCTTTTGTCATTAAGTTTCTAAGCAAAGATCCGACCCTTCGAAAGTGAACCCTGTTTAATTTAGTCACAGTTTAAAGTAACCTTCTCTTGAACAGGACCTGTGGATTTCACGGCTTTCTTTCAACATCTCTTTCAAGATGAAGATTCAAAGAAAGATTTTCTCTCTCTGGTAGTTTTGATATAAAGAACCTATTAGCAAACTTGAAATGTGTAAATTACACGGAAGTCTGTAAGATGTAGCTGAAATTGTCAGGGCAGTGGACCTTCTCCCAGAAGGTTAATGTACAGAGGGGGTGCTTGTTTCAACAAAGGGCTGAAAATAATACCCAGGAAATCACCTTCATGATCAAAAGCTGATTGCTTTTTATTGCAGATGTGTATTACGATATGAATCCAGCAGAACATGCCTCGATGCTCTCTAATTCGTTTGCTTTAACTCAGGATAGATATAGGCACAATTGTTTTTATTTATGCCTGTGGGGTGTTTTATTAATATTTTATAAGAAAATCATCATCATTTTGTACAACCTGCACTCTATAATGTGTAAAACACAGGACCAGGGATTCGCAAATAAAAGGGAAGCAATGGTTGAATTTAAAACATCACATTGGACTGCAGTTTTTCTTTTTATTTATTTTTTCTCCATTAAAAAAAAAAGTCAGGGACTTCCCTGGTGGCGCAGTGGGTGAGACTCCGTTCTCCCAATGCAGGGGACCTGGGTTCAATCCCTGGTCAGGGAACTACTTCCCTGATACACGCTTATCCATTTCTAACTTTTCTGACTGAGGCTTTCATACTTTACTGGCCAGCATTTTTTTCTCCAAATATGATTTGCTTTTGGTGTCTTGTTTTAGATAAGATTAATAAACCATGGAGAATTCAGCTTTGAAAAGTTTTTTCAGAATTCATTTCAGGGAGCACACTTTTGAGAACACCATCTCTAAGTTATAACACATGAATAGTGAGAGGCTGCTATTAAAACAGAGTGGTTCTCTCTCTCCCTCTCTCTCTGTCTCTCTGTCTCTCTCCCCGCTAGCTGACTGGAATGCTTTAAACAAGGAGAACAATATAGATAAAGTAACCTCAGTGCTGTGACAGAGAAAAGCCCCGATTTGCAACACTCGCCAATTTCCGTGGTGTCAGCTCTCCCACCACTGCTGATTTCCAGTTACCAACGTGATGTCACTAAACACAGATGAGGGAAGAGAAGGGCATTCTGGCTGCAGCACATGACTGCATGTGACAGCAAGTCACCAAATAACGTCACGGTATCACCAGTCCCATTAACCAAGCAACTCTGTCTCATGGCAATGTCATGAATCATGTAACCTTACAGTTTGGGGGCAACCACTACTTTGATGTACAAGAAATGAATATGCTTTTCTCCTCCTTGACCGTTCTAAGACCCTTTGTAACAATGAATTCAGAAGCTTTGTCTGTACGGGGTCCAACTTCTATTTCTCTCTGAAGCTTCCATCCTCTTATCAACAAGAGATGCTTTATTTCTCTTTATAGCCAAGATGCCTCTGAGGGGACCATTACACTATAATATTGTTTAATATCTTTGGGAATTCTTCAGCCCAGCTCTCTAATTCATGAGGTTGAGCCTTAGAGGGAAGCTCTTTAGGAACTGTGCAAGTTTGAGAAAAAAAAAAAAAAAAATCCTACTACGACTCCCCAGACATCTCGTAGTTGTGATTAGAATCAAGAGATCACCATTGTTTGAGAAGGTTGATTGCTTCTATCATATTTTTAGGCTGACTTTTTTATGAACAGAGGCAATAATCAATCTCCTATTCATGTTCAGCAAACCTGGTTTATGCTTCTGGTCTTTCCACTAACTGGCTGTGTGACCTTTGGCAAGTTGTAAAGTCCTTTGGGGTTGGGTTATAATATCTAAAGAATCAAGAAGTTGGAATAGGCGTTAGTATTGATGGTTACCATTGTTGGAGGACTTGGAATACGCCAGGTGGATGCTTTATATCTACTAAGTCATTTCATCATCACCTTAACCCCATAAGGTAGATTCTACTATTAGCTACATGTTTTACATGGGGACACTGGGGCTTAGCGTTTAAGTAACATATTCTAGGTCGCACTTGTAATAATCATCAGAGATGAGACTTGAAACCAGAACATCTAACTTTCAAATACATTTCTTCAACCATTATGCTCCCCTGTCTCCCCATCGAGATAACCACAGAGGTCCCATCTATGTCTCAAAGTCAATTACACTGGGGTGTTTACAGAAATAGGTAACATAAAAAAAAGAAAGAAAGAAACAGGTGACATGCAAGAACGTTGGTACTTAAGACACACAAAGATCTGGAACTTGAAATATCTGGTGTTTAGATGTTTTTAGATGATATTTGAGGTCAGGAAACATTCCTTAGCATTCCTATTTGGGAAATAAAAATATGACTAAAAGTTGCATCTACTTAGAGCAAATATTTTGGAAAGATATGATATTCTCTACAAATTCCAGCTTTAAAAAAATCAGATGTCCCAGGCACTGTGCTAGGCATGCATAAAACCATTTAAAACTCACAACATTCATTGTATGGATAAAGAAATGAAGTGTAAAATGTTAAGTTGTTGTAAGTCACAGAGCGAAGAAGTGGTGGAGGCTAGCACTGAAACTCAGCTCATCCAGTTACAGAGTCATTGTATGCTGTGCCACACCGTCCAGCAGGGTTGCTTGTGTGTATAAAAGTTTATAAATTTTACTTTATTTATTTATTTGTCTTGCGGTATGCGGGCCTCTCACCGTTGCAGCCCCTCCCGTTGCAGAGCACAGGCTCGGGACGCGCAGGCCTGTCAGCAGCCATGGCTCACGGGCCCAGCTGCTCCGCGGCATGTGGGATCTTCCCGGACCGGAGCTCGAACCCGCATCCCCTGCATCAGCAGGCGGACTCTCAACCACTGCGCCACCAGGGAAGCCCCAAAAGTTTATAAATTTTAAAAATTTTGTAAAATGAATAAATGTGCTGGACCAAGAGGCAACCTAGTAGACAGCAAGTCAGAGATTTCAGTGGTGCCTCCTGGTTTTCTCACTAATGTACCGAATGACCTTGGAAAGGTCACCTCCTTCATGGATCTCAGCCTTCCATCCACAACGTAACTGCCCTCTGAAACTCAATCCAGCTTTAAATTTGTCACTGCTCTGGGGTTTAGTTTCTCACTGGGATAGCCTGATCCCCCTACAAGATAAATTATTAAAGTGTGGGCTTCCCTGGTGGCACAATGGTTGAGAGTCCTCCTGCGTTGCAGGGGACACGGGTTCGTGCCCCGGTCCGGGAGGATCCCACATGCCACGGAGCGGCTGGCCCCGTGATCCATGGCCGCTGAGCCTGCGCGTCTGAAGTCTGTGCTCCGCAACGGGAGAGGCCACAACAGTGAGAGGCCTGCGTACTGCAAAAAAATAAATAAATAAATAAATAAATAATTAAAGTGTAACCATGATGTAATCCATGACACCATTTTGCCAAGACTTTTGGCCAAACTCCTCCGTCTACCAAGTTATATAAGTTCCAGGAGAGCTGGCACACCTTTTGTAGATTTGGGATGCCCAACCCTCACCTTTGCTCCATTCCACGCTGCAGGAGACAGCAGGGGAGAGGGCAGGAAATTTCTTCCATAAACCCCCATGAAGGGACAACAGTCCACTTGGATTTCTGCTCAGCTTTCCTTCAGTCAATCAGTCAATGAAGAAACCAGACACAGAAGCCACGATTTTTGTTAGTTTGCTAGTCTAACATCCTCTGATACTATCACTTCTCTTCTGAATCTTCAAAAGTATAGTAGATCACGTACACAAATAGTGCACATCTTAAGATCCCAGTGGGCATATCGCACTGTTGTGTTTAGAGACCAGCATTTTCTTGTCACTCTCTAGAGCTATTCTTCAATTGCTTGTGTCAGACATAAATGCAGGGATTATCAATAGGCAGAGGCAACTTTTGATGAATGAGCAAACGAAGGAAGGAACAGCTTTAGGGCGATAGAGCTGTGAATTGAAATGCTGCACACACAGAGAATGTCTCTATTAAACACAACAGGACAATATTAGTATCACTGTTATTTTAAGACAACTAGGAACCATCACACATTATGGGGGCTAATGACTTGTGACAAAAAGGAAATTGCTCAGAATTTGCATGTATTGACCCCAAACAGAGATTAGCCAGATATGACACTTAGAATATGAAATATGGATGATGGCCTATCGGACACTGTGTGACACAAACTCTGTTCCCGTGACATTTGGGTTCTGCTGGGAAAGATTTGGGGAAATGTCTCCAGGAACAAGAGTACCCATCATCCTATAGTTCAGGGACATCTACGGGCCATGATGCAGAATGAAGCTGCAAATAAATGTATTTAGTTTTGGAAACATCAGCATATCCTGGGATCACTGATTTCTGCACTATGGCTTTTTACGCAGAATTGCATTACAGCCTGTGCTATGATAGCCAAAACTAAGGACCCATACCCAAATGTGTGGGGTGTTCTGTTGTATAGGCCCCTGGGACTGTCATGCTTCTTACTTGCTAGGGAAATTTTTCTCGTTTTATGTATGGAAAAAAATCAAAATTAAGTGAAATCAAAGGATTTTGTAATATCTTGTCAGCTTACGAAGACTTTATCGAATAGGTAACCATCAGGGACAGAATCAAGACTAGACCCAGGATTTCTGAGATGTGGGGTGGCCATCTCTCTGCTCACTTAACAAGTCGAAAGTACAGTTTTCTGTGCCACTCATGCTCCGAGAGGCATTCTACACCTGCAAAGTGCATTTAAACACCCCTCTCCTTGGGTGACTCGCAGGGCTTGGGAAATTCGAAAAGACTGTGGCTTGCCAATCACCTTCCTTTACTGAAAATCGGGAAGAGCACTGAAGTCAAGTCAGGAGAACAATTAACCCAAGGAATAAAAGTCCAAATAGAAACCACCTGTCGTGAATGTAGTCACCGTTCTTCTCTCCCCATGGACACGTATTGGGCCTTAAAACGCTATTTGGATTCGTGTTTTTTTTTTTTTTTCCCACTCTGCGCGGCATGAGGTATCTTAGTTCCCTGACCAGGGATCAAACCCGCGCCCCCTGCATTGGAAGCGTGGAGTCTTAACCACTGGACCGGCCAGGGAAGTCCTGGATTTGTTTGTTTTAACAGATTGTTACCTTTCCGGTAATGAGAAGAAATAAACAATACATTTCAGTGTCACCGCGAGTGTGGCAGCATGACTTCCCCTGCCTTCTTACCTCTCAGCATCTTTTCCACTCTGTTTAATTAACCACTAATACTGACATCGGGATGAATCCCTCACTCATCATGTCAGGGAATGCTCTGAGCACTCGGTGTATATTAACTGATTTAATCTTCAGAACTCCTCCATAGGGCAGGCAGTTTTGTCTCCTCTTTACAAACAAGGAAACTGAGGCACATAGAAGTGTTGGTTCTTCCTCAGGGTCATGGACGTGGCTGCAAGTGGCAGGGCTGGGATTTGAACCTGGGCAGCCTGGCTCCAGCGAATCCAGGGATTCTCTTTCTGGTTTTCCCTGTGGCTTACCAGCGTGTATGTATCGGTCCTTTTCATCCTTGTCTAGTTTGAAAAGAAACTCTCATTTGAAAGCAGCCTCTTTCCCTTGTCTTCTGGCTTGAAATTTCAGACAGAATATGCATCTTTGTGGAAAAATGTGCTGAGAGACAAAGGCCCCCAAACGTTGTTGGAAATGTTCAGTCCATATACACGTCCCTTTGGGGCAATCAAAGTGGGTTTTATTTCCCAATCAACCCAACCAGCCTTTGATCGTTCACTGCTAGGCAAAAATCAAAACACCAGAAAAATCATGTGACATGATGATTAACAGAGCTATACAACCCGAGACTCTAGCGTGTGGCCAGGTTTACCTCGAGTGTCCCACAAGAGTTTTGCAGTTTGGAGTCTGAAATCACACAGAATTGCTCCATGCCTTGTGTGCATTACTGACAATTCATTACTTAAATAACCTCCTCCATTTCCTAGATTACACTCCATCTAGGTTATCCATCCTGTATAACAGTTTATCTCATCTTGATTTTATCTAATCTAAGTGTCAACATGAATGCTCAAAGAAGTAGGACTAGAGGTAGAAAGGAAAAGGACACCCGAGAATCAGGAATTGAAGGTAAAAGTAGACCAATTAGTCATCACAAAGGCAAGTCAGTCTTCCTGATTTTAGCAAAGGGAGCTTTTTCATTTGGGTTACTTGTGTTGATCTCTGAGGACCCGTGGGGAATGGGGTATTTATTTGCGCGATGCCTATCACTGTCACGAACAGCTGGGTTCTTTGACCAGCGTATTCTTTCTCATCAGGCACTTTAGAACACTCGAAGGATATTAGGACAGAGAATCGGAGCTGTGGAGAACGCACTGGTGAATTGTTGAGATGGAAATGAGAGAAAGAAATGGAATGGACTTCAAAGCAAATGATGCCTGGAGTCAGGGATTAACTTTAAATGATTTAGACCCAGCCCCTGAAAACCCCTATTCTTGTCTTTTCTTTTTTTTTTTTACATCTTTATTGGAGTATAATTGCTTTACCATGATGTGTTAGTTTCTGCTTTATAACACAGTGAATCAGTTATGCATATACATATGTTCCCATATCTCTTCCCTCTTGCGTCTCCCTCCCTCCCACCCTCCCAATCCCACCTCTCACAAAGCACCGAGCTGATCTCCCTGTGCTATGCGGCTGCTTCCCACTAGCTATCCCCTATTCTTAAGTCCTAACAGCTATTGAATAAACTAACCGACTTGTTTGGATGTGCATTAAAAACATGTTAAAATGTCTGGAGGACACTTTTACTAGTAGTATGTGACCAACCCTCCCTCCGTATACAAAAGCAGCACAACGACATTCAGCAGCTTCCTTATTATACATTTTTATTTCCGAATATACTGAGTCAACGTGGATGCCTCTCTCTGAAGATGCAAGAAAAGTCCCTATTGGAGTTTGCCTCTTATTTGCATTTGTGATGCTATCACCCTGATGCAGACAAATGAGAATATATTAAAATTAAAAGATACAGGTTGGCTAATAATTAAGATTAATTTGACTTCAAACCTTAGTCTTTCTCCACTGTGCCATGCCCAAGATCAGTCATCCTATTTTTTTAATAGTGATTGATTATTCTAATCAATCAATTATATTCTTTGACAATGGTCTCTAAACTCTACTGACTGTACACTTATAAATTAAAATAATTTGTGTATAGACGATCCAAAATACGTACTTTAAAATGTATATAGAGGATATATATGTGTATGTGTACTTGCGTGTGAATATGAAATAACATATTATACATGTTATAGAATATTTGCAAAAATAGACATTTTAAAGATGAGATAAAAATAAATATAGGGACTTCCCTGGTGATCCAGTGGTAAAGAATCCATCTTACAATGCAGGGGACATGGGTTCGATCCCTGGTCTGGGAACTAAGATCCCATATGCCACGGGACACCTAAGCCTGTGCACCACAACTGAGCTCTCGCACCTCAACTAGAGAGCCGGCGTGCTGCAAACTACAGGGTCCACACGCTCTGGAACCCACGCAGCACAACTACAGAGCCTGCGTGCCACAACTAGAGAGAAGCCTTTACGCTGCAATGAAAGATCCCACATGCCTCAACGAAGATCCCGCATGCCACAACTAAGACGCAATGCAGCCAAAAATAAATTTAAAATAAGTAAATAAATAATAAATAAGCCTTTTAAAAATATAAAAATAAATATAGACGTTTTAGTAAGTTCTTCCTGCAACCCTACACATAGTCTTGTGAACTTCCTGGAATATACACACTCTACTTTGGAGGTCACTGGTCTTTCTGAGCAAATATACATGGTCTGGGAATATGTTAAAGATGGAAGTGAGAGGACAGATTCTCACGTTATGCGCAGAAACGGCTTTTAAAAACTGAAACCTAAAAAATTAAATTGAGTCTGTATCCCCATTCAAATGTTCCAGATATAGCTAGGTTTGGCAAGGTGGATTTCCCCTCCTACTGTTCCTCTCTGAAGAAAAGCATATAATTCAGAAAAGATTTAATGAAAGCATAAAATCCAACAACTGTAAGCAGTAGCATTTTATGAGATAAGACTTTCCTTCATCAAAGGTGATGTGAACCAAGAGTAGCCACATAAAGTGAAACAAAAGGAAAGCTATAGAGTGTATCTCCTGTCCAGGAGGAGAAGATGATGTTGGTACCAGGAATGGCCAAGAAGACATTTGCCCAGAGGACCGCTAGAGGAATAACAGCAAAATAAAGACCTAAGGCAAGAAACCTTAATTTCTGATCATGACTCTGTCTTTGATTAGTTTTGTGGTGTTTTACCTCACCTATGTTTCTTTCTCTTTTTTTCTTTGGTCTACAAAACATGATATCTACTAAAATACTTAAAAATTCAATGCAATGAAAACATTTCAAATGTCAGACTCAATTACCTTACCTTAGGGATCTTGTCCAATTGTCGTTTGAATCTTCGAAATTAGATAGTAGGAAGAGGAGGAATAAGACTCTGGTGGATAGAAAACCAACCGGAGTCAGGGCTGGACCCTTGAGATGGTGACGTGGTCCCTCCACCAGGCTTTACTGTGTCCTGAGTCACGCATGTGCACGGGGACCCAGGTGTGCAGGTAGATAGGCAGTGCTCACAGAGGCACTGTGCTCTCCTCAAGGCAGAAGAGGACACTTTTCCAAACTCATTCCATACCCCTCATCCCCTCACCCTTCTAGGTATTTTCATTTTGCCTCCTGGGTTACCCTTCGCGTCTATTTTAATTTCATCTCACCTAGGCAAAATGTGAATGGTTTATAAGAGGCAGAGACCCCATTTGATTTGCCCCTGGACCCTGTGTTACTACACTGTCACATTCTTTTCAGAAGCAAAATTGTGCTTATCTTCATTTCTTCTCAATGGCATTTGCTTGGCATATACTGGTCCCTCCTTTAATGAAAGCTGGTCACATATATAATTAAGAATTTAATGAAGGGACTTTCACATGTTTTCCAGAGTGGTGGGTTTGGAGGGAATGAGGGGAAGGTGATGAATGGTTCTTTATTATATTATTGAGAGCCCTGAGAATAAGGGAAAAAAATGATACATTGGATTGCATTCAAATTAAGAAAGTCTATTTATCAAAAGATATTAAGACTGTTAAAAAGCAAGCCACAGAATGGGGAAAGCTATTTGCAATACATATATCCAACCAAAGACATGTATCTAGAATATATGAAGTAATTCCTACAAATAAATCCATAAAACAGTCACCCCAATTTTTAAAAATGGGCAAAAGGCTTGAATAGACATTTTATAAAGAAGATATCTGAATAGCCAATACATGTATAAAAAAGGTGCTCAACATGACTAGTCCTCAAGGAAACTCAAATGAAAACCACAATGACATTGTAAAGCAACTATACTCCAATAAAAATTAATTAAAAAAAAAAACACCATGAGGTACACATTCAACAGAAGTGCTGCAATTAACATGACAATTAACATGACAAACAATGAGAAAATTTTGGTGAAAACTTGGAACAACTTGTACTCTCCTACACTGCTAGCGAGAGTGTGAATTGGTACCACCCCTTTGGGAATATGTATTGGCACTATCTTAAAAGTTCTATATACCTTAAGATATAACTTTCAAGCCAGCAACTACACTCCTAGGGCTAGAAATGTATATTTGTGCCCCAAAAGACATGCATGAGAGTGCGCTTAGAAATACAATTCTCAATAGGCCAAAGCTGAAACAACCTAAATACATGTTCGCCAATAATAGAATGAATAATAAATAGTAGGATAGTCGTAAAAGAGACTAACAAAATACAAAAAAGAAGCACCAACTCAGTTAAATGCAATCACAAATATGAAGTCGAAAGGAAAAAGCCAGAGAGGAACCTACACTTTGGGATTCCATCTATATGAAGTTTAACGTGAGGCAAAACTCTTTGCTGGTGATAAAAGTCAGAAGGCCGGGAGTTCCCTGGCAGCCCAGTGGTTAAAACTCGGCACTTTCACTGCTGGGCACGGGTTCAGTCCCTGGTCAGGGAACTAAGGTCCTGCAAGCTGCGTGACTCGGCAAGACTACTTTTGTTTTCAATAGGGAGCAGGAGGTGAGTGTGACCTGGGAGGGGATGGACGGGGGTTCTGGGGTGCTGGCAGTGCTTTGTCCCCCTCATCTGGGCGTAGTTACATCAGTGCTGTTGACTTTGTGAAAATTCATCAAGCTGCCCTTGGACAATTTATGCATTTTTCTGTAGGTGCCTAATATTTCCATAAAAAGTTTGTTTTATTTGTGTTTGGTTTTTTTTTTTTTTTTTTTTTTTTTTTGCGGTACGCGGCCTCTCACTGTTGTGGCCTCTCCCGTTGCGGAGCACAGGCTCCGGATGCGCAGGCCCAGCGGCCATGGCTCACGAGCCCAGCCGCTCCGCAGCATGTGGGATCTTCCCGGACCGGGGCACGAACCCGTGTCCCGTGCATCGGCAGGCGGACTCTCAACCACTGTGCCACCACGGAAGCCCTTAATTGTTTTAAAATTGATGGAAAGCTCATTCAATAAATTAATTTGATAGAGCGCTTTGAGAAGTGCCTGATAGTGGGTGCTCTGGGATATTCAGAAACAAAGTTATTCACTGTCTTCCCAAAATGCGATCAAAGATTGCTAGAGATTCTCAGAAACTAGAATCAGTGATGCTGAAGTATTCCCTGACATGGGAAACTTACTCTTAAAATGATCCAAAACCCCTAATTTATCACTCTCCTGCCTAAATTAGGAGTTTGGGATTAACAGATGCTCACTACTGTATATAAAATAGTTAAAAACAAAGGCCTGCTGTATAGCACCGGGATCTATAGTCAATATCTTGTAATAACCAATAATGGAAAAGAATCTGAAGAATATATATATATATATATATATATGTATATGTATACGTATACATATATGTGTATATATGTATACGTATATGTATATATGTATACATATATGTGTATATGTATATATATGTATATATATGTGTGTGTATATATATATACACACACGTATAACTGAATCACTTTGCTGTATACTAACACAACGTTGTAAAGTAACTATACCTCAATTTAAAAAATGATCCAAAACCTTAAAGATGAAAGGGTGGGATGGCTCCCTGGCTTGAGGGCAAATGCAGAGAGAGAAGCCTGAATAGGTCAGGGCCACAGGAGGGCAATTTATTGGTTTGGTTCTAGAAAAATCACCTTTATCTCCAGTTCACGCAGAGCTCAGCTCCATTAGGGAAAGAGCTTTGGAGAGAATCATTCCTGACACCAATCCGTGTCATTTTGGATCCCTGAAGAATTTTCTGAATATAGTGAGTCCCAAAGGGCTAGTAACCTCGTGTTCCAAGCATCACACTGTGTATCAGGTATTATATAACCATGACCAACTTTCCATCAGCATGTGAAGCTCAAAATCCACATGCACACACAGAGAAAACACATTTATTATAACAAAGCCTTCATTGTAGGCATTTCACGGGACCCATTTCCTCTGTGGAACTGCAAACCAATTTCCTTGGGATGCCACTTAAGATGATTCATCCCCATTTTCAATCCAGTTTTCCTATTTCTTGTTGAGACATTTCACTTTCCGGTGCAGATGTCCCGTTTTCCTTGTGTAGAGCCTCGCTCTCAGTTTCCCCTTTGGTTTGCTCTAGTTTCTTTTCAGGCTTTCTGAGGGAGACCAAACTGTCTGAAATCCGTTGATGACTCATTTGTTCTCTTCCTGTCCTTCCTCAAAGAGTCATGTCGCACAATTCATTTCCAGACAATGCTCTTCGTTTATCACAGCTCAGGTGGCTACGCTGATTTTAAGAGACCCTCCCCACAGAACTTCAAGTTCTGAAGTTCAAAAGCTACAGAAAAGGATTTCTGGGTTCGGCGGCAGTGCCAAGAGGTAGCTAAGAGGGACCCAGCCACTTCCGTCGTGCTCCCATGTTTTGATGTGAACAGTTGACAACTACTGAGGCATAAGTAAAGGGCAATGCATAGGCTGCCATCCTCCCTTTAAGATAACTTTTACATAGGAATTCCCAGCTGGCCAGGATTTCCTCCAAGTCTGTTTGGTGCGTCCATATAATAAGTAAGACTCACATGATGGAAGTATTTGAGAACTGACCCCAAACCAATTCTGGAGTCTCACTCCCACTACGTCTTTTCTCCCTTTGTACTGCCTGTTCTGTCCCACGTCCTGAGTCTTTCATGTCCCTGGTAATTCTTCCCCCTAAGGTGTTTATCATCCCACAATCTTATGTGTAGAAAAGCCTTCATTTATGGATTCACTGGTTGATGCATTCGTTTCACAAATACATACAGGCGTACGTCAGGGATATTTCGGGCTGGGTTCCAGACCACCATCACACGAATTGAGTCACATGAATTTCTTGGTTCCCCTGTGCATCTAAAACAACACTTACACTATGCTGTAGCATAGTGTAGTCTATCTGTTAAGTGTGCAACAGCGTGAGGTCTAAGAAACAACGTACATGTCTTCATGACGGAATACTTTGCTGCTAAATGAAGAAACAAAACCAAGCAAAAACGAACACATAGATACAGAGAACAGAGTAGCGGTTGCCAGAGGGGAAGGGGCAGGGTGGGGATGGCAAGATGGGTAAAGGGGATCATATGTATGGTGACAGATGGAAATTACACTTTAGGTGTGAGCATGCTCTGTAGAACTGAAGGAAACCCAACCCAGGCAGCAGTCAGAGACTGAGACAGAAGATCCCCTTCCTCGATATTCCTGTTGGGTTTCTGCCTGTGGACGGATCCACAGCCAATGAATGCCTTGCTGGACCAAAGGCTGTAGACCGACAGGAGGTAGGGTCTTCAATTCTAGACCTTCTCCCTTTCTGTTCTGTGCACATTTAAACCCTTCACTGCCCTAAGCTGCCCTTATCTTTCCAACCCAGATGCCAAGTGCCTCCCAGAGAAATTTGCATCCCTGAGAATTCTGAAGCGTGACTTAAGGAAATATAAGAAGCACATACGATCTAATCTTTTATTATTATTATTATTGATGTCTAGTTGATTTACAATGTTGTGCTAATTTCTGCTCTACAGCAAAGTGACTCTGTTATATGCATTCTTTTTTAAATATTCTTTTCCGTTATGGTTTATCCCAGGAGATTGGATATAGTTCCCTGTGCTATACAGTAGGAACTTGTTATTTATCCATCCTATATATACTAGCTTGCCTCTGTTAACTCTAACTTCCCAATCCTTCCCTGTCCCACCCCCTTACCCCTTGGCAACCACAAGTCTGTTCTCTATGTCTGTGAGTCTGCTTCTGTTTCGTAGGTAGGTTCATTTGTGCCATGTTTTAGATTGCACATATAAGTGATATCATGTGGTATTTGTCTTCCTCCTTCTGACTTACTTCACTTAGTATGATAATCTCTAGTTGCATCTGTGTTGCTGCAAAAGGCATTTCCTTCTTTTTTATGGCTGAGTAGTATTGAGATGTGGTACCCATATGATCTAATCTTAATGGCTTTCCCTGTGACTCTCTAAGTCTTCATGGAGGTTGCTCTGGGAAGATTTTAAGCCATCAGAGAATCCAGGAATCAGTCGCCAACACCAGAAACTAGAAGAGCTGCAGCAGGTGAACAGGGCACAAATTCATGCCAAGAGGGAGGCCACAGCAGCCCCTTAATGTGTCCACGCTGGGCAGAGGCCAACAGCCGGGCCAGCAGACATAGGTCTGCTAGTTTCTCCAGTAAGAAATGTAATGTTCAGAGCTCTCATCTACCTTGCGCTTTTGTCTTATTTCTCAATGGTTTAGAACTCAAGTGGTGAACAGACATATTATTTACTGAGTCCTCGAAAACCAAAATCCTGGTCTAAAGAACTTGCTGTTGAATGTTTAATCCAACCTGTTTGTTGGGAAGTGGTTCCCAGGAGCCCTTGGTGAAGATATGGCCCAATTGAAGGTGCTCTAGGGTGTGACTGCAATAGCCAGAGAACCAGCCCCTGCATTCTGGAACTGAGCAATCCATCCAGGTAGACTTTTCACCAGACAATCCTCTAATTCAGGCATTTAGGTCTGTGGAAGACTGTAATTTCACTCTTTTCCCAACCCTATCAAATTAATCCTGATATCTCGATGTTCCCCTATATATGTATCCTCTTAAGTATAAACACTCCCCTTTCAGGTTTATATTTACTACAGTAGACCGATGCCACCTCCCCATTGCTTTTCTTTCTTTCTTTTTTTTTTTTTTTTTTGGCCGAGCCACAAAGCATGCGGGATCTTAATTCCCCAACCAGGGATCAAACCTGTGCCCCCTGCAGTGGAAGCCTGGAGTCTTAACCACTGGACCACCAGGGAAGTCCCAGCCCATTGCTTTCCAAGACTTATCAACCTGAGGTTTTCCTCTGGAATTTATTCTAATTATATTCTGGTCTTTAGGTGTGAAGACATTTTGCAACTTGCTTGATCTCCTGACCCTCAGCTTCCTCTTTCTTGGCCTACTTTCCAACTGGAGGTTAGTCCTTCCCACATCCGCCTCTGCTGTATGGTTTCCTGCACCCTTGCCTTAGCTCAGCTAAGCAATCATACTGAATTCTGCTTCCTTTTACACCTCCATACTCAAAGATGAAGTGTAAATATAGAATACAAAGTATATTACAAGAACTTATCAACAATAGAAGATCACTAAATTAAAGCATTGCCCCATCTCCATTTTTTAAATAATTCCACTAATCCTTGAGACTCATGCTGATCTTTGTGTAACCAATATGTCTGAATTCATGGAATATCAAGTTGGTTCAGTCAACAGTTTATCCAGCTGTTTGTCCTTCCCTTAAATGTTACTGTGTTTTGGTTTCAAAGGATGCTGTCCATAATGACCATCGTCTGCGATGATTCTGCCAATGGCAAGAGATGGAAGATTGGGGTTTATTGGTAGGTTGGTTGGTTGGCTTCAGCTACTGAGCCATAAAAAACATCTTGATTATTCTGCTGATTGTGCTACAAATCAGTGCTGCTCATTCTGAAGCACCTGGTTGGGGTAGGGGTCCCTACACAGAGATGGTCAGACATGTGGGACCTCCATTTCCCTCACCCATTTCCAAAGCAAGTCCACCAAAGGATGCTCTGGTCCCTTGCTCCCTGCTTTTCTCACTGGAGTCAAAGGATTTAAAATCCTTCTCTGGTTGCCTAAGTAAAATTGCAGTCATGTCCGAAACCCCATATAGATACAGGCATGGCACTGTCCTCAGTGTCTAAAGCAAAGAAGCAAGTAAAGACTAATATCTTCATACCTTTGGCCATGAACCGAAGTTTAGCAAGCAAAACCAATTAAAATGGCAACCATGGCAAGAACGTCATCTTTCTTGCTCACAGCCTGAATTCTGAATGCAGTCTTTCTTTTCATTCTTGATATCGTGTTTCTAAGGTGAAGTATCTTCTGCCAACCTAGCTGCAGAGGCTGAGGAGATTCAAGTCCTTGGATTTGTTTTAGGAGCTAAACTGCATCTTAAGACGAGTATATTTGGCGCTTGCTCCTTGGATGAAAGTGATGGTGCCACATTTTAGCTATTATACGACCTTGGATAAATCATTTGTTCATATGGTCGTCCTCAATTTGTACACCTGAACGTTAGGTCAAATGAAATTTTTCTTATTTTCAGGGGTTTAGTGATGTCTAATGGAAGGATGTTGATTACTATCTACTGGAGTGTCTGTATTGTCGCTCACCCCACCCCCATTCCAAGATTACCCAGTCAGCAATGTCATCCTGAGAAAGGTTAACCCACACAGTGGTTCCTTATTCACCACTGAGAGATGGAAAGAGTGAAGTTAAGTACAACATTAAAATTAGCATCTTCTGTTTGGAGAAGTTTCGGATGCTTCCAAGAGCAGAGCTGTTACATAAATAGCGCCTCGCTGCTTCCTGATGGCAACGGTGGGACAGAGCCAGCAAGAGGCAGGCTGTGAGTGGACGGTCCTTCACGTGGCAGATGAGTCTGCAACAATCCCAGGTGGCACGTACTGTAAGGGAAGACATTTAGCCTTTTATTTTCATGACCAGGAGTGAGTTTTTGCGGCAGTGATAATATCAGTGGAAGCTGATGTCATGACGCCTAAACATAAGACGAACACAAATGGCAAAGAAAGAAAATGGAGGAAGTCTTGTACTCACAACAGATTGTTTGGAAAACTCACTTGAAGATGCATCTGTGTTTCCCAGGTTTGATGAAGCCCTACAGCCAATTTACAGAACCACTGAACTTTTAGTGGTTGAATCCCAACCCAGGCTTTTTCAGACTCATTGTATGTTACCTTGGGCAGGCGGGCTTCCCTTCGTTCCTTAACAATATCAGCTCTTGCACTATTGGGAAAACTTATAATAGCTTTGGAAGTTCTAATAGTCCACATGTAGAGAGATATTTCAGAGCCGGGAGGATGTGCCCAGATGAGCTGGCACTCCTGGAACAAACATGCTATCTGGTTTATTCTAGCACTTGCCCGATGGTTCAGCTTGAGTTTCTGTACTTGAAACAAGGGTGACAGCTGATTGTGCCTTTCATTGGTCTCCATGAGATCAAATTCAGCCATTTACACTTACGCTGACCCTCCACAAGGCGCTGAATGAGATAAAAAGGTGACTGTCTGTACGTTTAACTTTTAATCTGTATCCGCCGACATCAAAGTGGATGAAATCCAGTTTACTAAGGACCTCCACAAAAATCTAGAAGTTCCCTGAGTGATGATGATCTTTCACCACAGTGACATTTCTCTAAACAAGATCAGCTATAGGTTCTATATTCAAAAGAACATTTTGCCAATGAATGTCTTACACTCATTTTTCAAATGGCTTGAGGATTTGTTTTGTCCACCTACTTCAAGATCTTTCCACGTTCAGAAGAGGAGAAAGTTGTCACCCCAACATAGTCCCTGCTGTTTCATAAATGCCACAGTATTAACAACTTGTCAAAAAGACATAAATGAGAATTTGAGTGTTGTTTTATGAATGCATTTCAGTCTGACAACCTTTTCATAGTGAAAGCAAGCCTGAAAAGAAATTAACTATTCTTCCACCGTTATTTTGATTTTTCGTCACTTAACGATTTTTGGGTGTTATAACTGGCTTCTGAATCTGTTTTCCCATGTCACCTGCAGATGGAGAGATGAGTGAAAGAGACTGAAAATGTTTTACTTTACGAAAGTCTAAGAATTTAGAAATGCAGGGAGATTCTCAACTCTTAGTAATAACATGCAGGAAAAGACCATAGATCCCCAAACTCTACTGAAAGGCCCCCCCAAAAAACCATATAACCCAATGATTCTCAATGCATTAGAATCATCTGGAGTGCTTGAAACATACTGAAGTGTAGGCCTGTCCCAGGCTAATGAAATCAGGTTTTTCCATTGGTGAGACAGCCCAGAGTGGTCATTGGAGACAATCACAGAATCAACATTCAAAGCCTTTAGTATCACCTAGAATTTTCCATCTGTGACTATAGTGGGTTGAATAGTGTCCCCTCAAAATTCATATCCACCCAGAACCTCAGAATGTGAGCTTATTTGGAAACAGTGTCTTTGCAGATGTAACTGGTTAGGGATCAAGATGAACTCACATGGATTAGGCTGGGCTTAAATCCAATGACTGATGTCCTTATAAGAAAAGGAGACAGAGGCACACGCACAGGGAAGAAGGCCACTGTAGAGGGAATGCCCAAGGCCACCAGAGCAGGAAGAAGCAAGGAAGGATTCTTCCCCAGAGTGTTCCACCGGAGCACAGCCCTACAGACACCTTGATGTTGGACATCTGACCTCCAAGCTGTGAAAGTATACATTTCTTTGTGTTAAGCCACCCCATTTGCGGTACTTTGTTAAGGCAGCCCCAGGACACTGATGCAGTGAGCTGAGCCCATTTTTGGATTCCAGAATAAACTACTCAGCAAGGCAATTTCTTGACATCATTGATGTTTAAGTCCCACGGTGAACTTAACTTGGATTCTTTCTGGGTATGGAACTACTCTGAGATCTCATGATTCATGAGAATCCAAAATTAGGGTGGACATTGAATATCTGACCTGAAGGTTTCACCTTCCATCTTGTCCTTGATAAGACAGTCAACTTGAATGTTTGCACCCTGGACTTTTCCCAACAGTACTTGAGGTTATCTTCCAGGTTTAAAGAAACAGAAGAAGATGGCTCATTAACAATGTCATAATTCTTCAAAATTGACCCAAAGCGCACCATCCTTGTGGAGAAAAGGGAACCCTCCTACATTGTTGGTGGGAATATAAATTGGTGCAGCCACTATGGAGAACAGTATGAAGGTTCCTTAAAAAAGTAAAAATAGAACTGCAATATGACCCAGCAATCCCACTCCTGGGTATATACCCAAAGGAAACCATAGTTCAAAAATATACATGCACGCCAATGTTCATTGCAGCACTATTTACAGTTGCTAAGACATGGAAGCAACCTAACTGTCCATCAACAGAGGAATGGATAAAGAAGATGTGATACATACATACAATGGAATATTACTCAGCCATAAAAAAGAACAAAATAATGCCATTTGCAGCAACATGGATGGACCTAGAGATTATCATACTAAGTGCAGTAAGTCAGACAGAGAAAGACAAATATCATATGATATTGCTTATATGTGGAGGAATCTTAAAAAATGATACAAATGGACTTATTTACAAAACAGAAGTAGAGTCATGGATATAGAAAACAAACTTATGATTACCAGGGGATAAGAGAAGGAGGGATAAATTGGAAGACTGGGATTGACATACACACACTACTATATATAAAATAGATAACTAATAAGAACCTGCTGTAGAGCACAGGGAACGCTACTCAATACTATGTAATGGCCTATGTGGGAAAAGCACCTAAAAAAAAAGAGTGGATGTATGTATATGTGTAACAGATTCACGTGGCTGTACACCTGAAACTAACACAACATTGTAAATCAGCCATATGCCAATATAGAAAACAAAAACAAAAACCACTTATCATCCTTGGGTCTGTTGACGCATCCTCTTTACTACTTTATCAGCTGTTAATCTAATAAAGGAATAACTCACTTTTTTTTAGAATACCCAGTATCAAGTGCCTTAGGGTAAAGGTCAGTATCCTTTTGTTGTGCTAAAAATTTAACTAAGGCATTAGTCATCAAGACAGGATGCAGAAAAGGACAGGGAGACTAGCATAAAAGTTCCCTAAAATGGTGTTTCTCAAGCCTAGCCCACTTATGTATAACTGAACAATATTTTTGCAAGAAATACTCTTAATATTTGTGATGCACTCTGATATTTTATACTCTCTGTCTTTTTTAAGCCTGATAGTGATGCACTGAACTGGTTTCATGTCCCCCCAGATGAGTCACGCCTCTCAGTTTAAAAAACTCCTCATTGCGTACACCAGAAACTAACACAATATTGTAAATCAACTGTACTTCAATTTAAAAACAAAGCTCCTCATTGGGGGAAATTTGATTAGATGACAGACTGGGCATTAGATGATACCAAAGATGATAATACCAAGAATTAGTGTTCTTGTTAGGTGTAATAATGGAATTGTGGTTCTCCAAGAAAATATACTTATTTTTTAGAGATATAATGAGAAGCAACTTTGGACGGTCCTGGGGACTCATGTCTTTCCGTATGTAGCTGGGACTGATCTGCAGAGAAACAGCCTTAGGCATTCCTGCCAAGTAAGGCTGGTCCCAGGCCCTTGTCTGCACTCTCCAGTGTTATTCCCGGACCTGGGGATTTCTTAAGATAGTTCTTATTATTTAAGGAAATTAGGTGTGCCCTGGTGACACTGCTTGGGTGTGGGGCTCTCTCCTCTCCTTGGAGCACGGTTTTTGTTGCACGGGTGTGTACTGACCATTCCTGCCTGGCCTGTACCATGGAGAGTCGAGAATGAGGAATTCAGAGAACATCCTGCTACTCTTCTGCAAGTATGTTTCCCCCATAAGGCCTGTGATATATTTGCATCATGTGGCTCTAGGGACCCCCTTGCATGATAAGATGTATCCCGACATATGTACGAATGAGATGATTGTTATACTCTTTTTTAACCCTGATATCGACGCACTGAATTGATTTCATGACCCACAAATGAGTCACACCTCTCAATATTAAAAAACTCCTAATTAATAATTACTATTCTATTGGGTGTACGTTTGAACATTTTCATAATAAAAAGTTAAAAAAAAAACCCACTGTACCAGTATATCGCTTGCCCCTCAGCCTGTATAAAGTATCATAACTTTGAGATTCTTGGAGAAGGCTGTCAACTTGTCCTCAAATGATCACTTGGAAAAACACACCGAGAGAAAGAGAAAAAAAAACAACAACAGGAAACTCTATATAGTAAAACACTTTTATCCAGGAGACTTTATTCTGCATTTACATGGTAATACAGCATAATAAGGCCAACAATTTAGCCCTCCTCCTATTGTACTTGGGGCAGTTTCTTCTGTTTTCATCTACTTGGTTCATTTCCCCAATTACATGGGAAACAGCTTACTGGCAGGGCTATTGACGAATGCACTCTTACTTTTCCAGAAACCTATCACTTGCATTTTGGAGACATTTTATAAATATTTTGATTGATTTGAACTAAGTACTTACTAGTAGTTATTATGGTTTTAATGATAGGCACATTTTCTTGCGTTCTTCTATTTCCTTGGGGGGGAAAGTTGATTTGCATATGGTAAAAAACCAAAACTCACTAGGAACCAAAGTTTTCAGCCAGATTGCCAGCACCCTGCTTGTTAGATGGTGATATTGGACATTGAACGGGTCAGTCACTTTGCAAAGTGCTGTATGTCAATCGTCCCATGGAATCTTCACAGGAACCCTATAAAGCAGGTACTCTCAGAACCCACAGAGAGGGAAATTGAGGCACAGAGAGATTTCGGGAACTTTCTCAAAGTCACAAAGCTATTGACAGAGCCAGTCTGGGAACCGAAGAAGACAAAGGCCAAAATCGCTCCCTCATTGATTATGGACCCTTCTCGCAGTTCAGAGATGCCCATGAACAAGTAAATGCTCCTGGGTGTCGTTTCCAAGTTGACTTGTTTGGCCTATTTGATACTGAAAGTTGGCTGCACAAAAACATGTTATATAAGATGATTTTAAGGACAAATATCTATTGGACACCGAATTACCAGGCACTATGCTGGTTGCTTCACAAATATTGTTTAATTTAATCTGCATTAAGACCCTATGTGTTCCCTGAGGGCTTTGGGACTGAGTTTACTCTGCTATCAAATGGAGTGAATCAAGGATTCGAAGAGGAATCCAAGGTCACGACCAGGTGCCCGCCATCGGTGAATAAATGCATGAGGAGAACTTCTGAGACAATGACCGGAAGGGACAGAGACAGAACAGAGTCCCTGTGAAAAGCAGTAGAGTTTGGTAAACTGAAGACGTAATGAACAAAGGAAAAACAATTAAGGAGGAAATCAAGGGTACCAGAGGAGAGCAGAGGTAGTAATTGTGCGGAAAATACGAATTCTATTGTTGACTAGAAGATGGAAAAATGAAATTCCTCAAAGGACTGGGAATTTGAGTGCCACTTCAATCTCTTTTAGATTTAAGAGACACCATAGAATAAGCATCTCTCAGAACAAATTAAGAAAAAGAAGCCCTTAGGGATAGAAAGGAAATCCCCCTTCCAGAGAAATAATCAAGTGATGTAACCAAATAAGTGAGGAAAGAAGCTTATATATATATTTGCTCTTATCGGTTATTATTACAAACTTCTGAAATTTAATGTTAATAAATTTTTTTCAAATCTAAGGACTATAACCAAAGTTAAAAATAAAACAATAGACCTTGAGCAAATATTTTTCATACGTGTGTTTTTTTGTAAGGAGGATGAAATAGAACACAGTGAATCTATTTCCTTACCTGCCACCTTGAGAGGAACAACTCCATCTCTTTAGGCAACGTGGGCTCAGGACCCATTACGGTACCTGGTGCGCGTGAGAGCACAGCAAATTAAAATAATTTCGCATAATTAAAGCTGGTCAAGGCAAAATAATACAGAGCTCAAAGTTGTCTCATAGCTATAAAACACTGAATGATCAATTTTATCATTAAATGATCAGCAGCTCATATCGAGCAGGGTGGATACTTTTTGAGAGCTGTAAGTTTCTCACGTGCTGGAACAAATCTGGCTGACATTTACCCATGTTTATACAATATTTCTACAAGAATGCCTGATCCATCAGTCTCTACCAGCTTCCCCATTTCCACTCAAAAGGCATTT
This sequence comes from Grampus griseus, assembly GCF_964374135.1. Lineage (NCBI taxonomy): Eukaryota > Metazoa > Chordata > Mammalia > Artiodactyla > Delphinidae > Grampus > Grampus griseus. The sequence continues at coordinate 152,693,245 of NC_139018.1, forward strand.
CAAAAACAACACACACACACACACCATGATGTGGGTATTATTATTCACACTTAGAAACAGGGACCTAGTTCTAGGACCTAAGTGACTGGACCAGGGAGAACCAGCGGTCAACAAGAGGGCCAGGGTCCCAGCTAGGTGGAAACAGCTCTCTCCAGCTGCTCAGGCCACCTGTGGAAATTCCATAAACCAGCTATGATCAGCAAATGCCAACCACACCCACCTTGCTTTCTTGCAATCATCCTGCTCTGATTGGCAGCATTTTTATCTACAACACAGAGTTTTAAGATGTATATTTTTTCTTGTTTTTTTAAACCGTCTTCTCTCTCTATGGGGGTCGTACATTGAGATTTTTTTCTTCTCTTTGTTTACTGGATCCCATCAACGTAGCATCACTCAGGCAGGAAGAGGGCTGCAGCTCATTGAAGGAGGCTTAGTCTTGGAAGGCGGGTGGGGACAGCTGGCGGATGCCCACAGGATGGGGGAGATTTGGCTGGTTACTCTCGGTGCATCATAATAGCGATAACTGTTAAAAGCGGAGCATCCTGGAGATCGATGCACTCTGTTTCTCCTTCTGGGAACTTTTCTGAGCATTTATCTTGTAGGTCTCATGACATTTCTGGTAAGCTGAACTCTCAGCAAGAAGAAATATGGAGCTGACAGAAGGAATATAGATGTGCAGAGGCTGCCAATGAATTCACTCCACGAAAACGCACATGGGAGACTCAGGCTTGGAGGCCCCTGATCCTCATTTGCTGTCCACCCACAGCTCCTACCACAGTAAACAGCTCCCCAACGGATGTTTCCATTCTCTTAAATCCCAAATGCAATTAACAGAACTTTCTCATTAATATACCTACTGCCTTATCCCCAGTCACCAACAGTTACTTACACAGGAAGTTCCGTCTCTCATCTATTGCTTCAGTTGTTCATCAGCATTTCTATGGCCTCTTCATTGCTGAGTCTGTGATCTTGGCCTCTTCAGGATGTGTCGTGATCTAATCTATAAAGGTGATGGTGGCCAGAACCAGAGATTTAAAACCCTAAGGCCAAACAAAACCACAGTGAAAACCCTAAAGTCCTCCTGGGATGATGCATGCTAACCCAAGTCACACTACATAAAAATATAAACCCCAAAGTTAGTTTATAAATTGAAAATGAGACCCAAATATTGAAACATGTTCTCTATTTGTGTTCACTGGACTTCTGGATTGCTGGTGTAGTGTTTTCCACCATTATCTGAATGAAAGTTTCTATCCTTTAGGTAATGTAAAGTATCCAATAAAACTTACAAAGGGGTGGTGACCTCTGTGAGCAAAATAAACATGCATAAGAAACCTTCATGCACCACCTTCCAAACCACATGGAGTTTGTCACTTACGGTTGCTTTGCCTCTGCCAAAAGACACATCATTTTCCTCAGTATTGGCTAGTCAGCTCTTACATTATCCTATTTTTTCTGAGGAATAAATATTGGTTTTTAGTGCATGTGCAGTAAAAATATTAACTAGACCTATACCCATGCTGTGACTTTGGGCCATTCCTTCTTTCTCTCGAAGTGGCACAAAATAATAAATGATTCATTCCACTGAGGATTTAGCTATGATCATATCGCTAAGTGTTCTGATTTTTCAATTTAACAACACTGGGATATTTCGTGGTAATGAATTATTAAGGGGTCTTGGTCCGGAAAATGTCAGTACCTCTTTCCTGAGGCATTATGTCGTTCAGAATCGGATTGTCAACTGGAAGAACAGTGAGAGTTAAGGAAAACATCATTTAATTTTGTTAAAGACAAAAATTACCTAAAGTTCAAGCGGTTGATTTCTACACAGGTGTTCCTGCAGAAGTGTCTTGATATTTGTAAGGATAAAAAAAATAATAATAGCAAGTGCAAAGGGAACTCAGATGGACAGGAGAGGAAAACAAAGGTTTGTTTCCATAACAACTTGCTACTAAAATTATGGACCGATGAAATATTAAACACAGCTAACCACAGGCTAGAACGCTACAACGTAGCATCAAGGATGGTTGGAAATTTATTCTCTCTGCAGATCACAAAGGATAACCACCACTGACTGGATTCAATCCATCAAGGATTTTTATATACAACATTGTAAATCAAATATTCTCCAATAAAAATTAATTTTAAAATATGTGTATGTAAACACAATGTTGTCCCATTAGTGTATACATTGCTCAGATCCCAAAAAGCACAGGGCACAATGATTCTGCCCTAGTAAAGCTGAGGTTGACCCCAGGGAAAGTCATCTATATACGTGAAACTATTGCTGCAAAATTAAGTGCTGCACAGGATGTCCAGGAAATATGTGTAAGGAGAGTTCTGCAAAGAGAAAGAAGCTGGCAGGTGAGACTGATCTAGAAACACAGGTGACCCTGGAGCTGACACTGGAAGGATAAATAATACTGGGGAATAAAAACAAGCAGACATTTTTATAATCATGGTTAAAAAAAAAACCCACATAATGCACAATTTCCCATCTTGACCATTTTTTTTAACATCTTTATTGGAGTATAATTGCTTTACAATGGTGTGTTAGTTTCTGCTGTATAAAAAAGTGAATCAGTTATACATATACATATATCCCCATATCTCTTCCCTCTTGCATCTCCCTCTCACCCTCCCTGTCCCACCCCTCTAGGTGGTCACAAAGCACCGAGCTGATCTCTCCGTGCTATGCAGCTGCTTCCCACTAGCTATCTATTTTACATTTGGTAGCGTATATATATCCATGCCACTCTCTCACTTCGTCCCAGCTTACCCTTCCCCCTCCCCATTTCCTCAAGTCCATTCTCTACGTCTGCGTTTTTATTCCTGTCCTGCCCCTAGGTTCTTCATAATCACTTTTTTTTTTTTTTTAGATTCCATATATATGTGTTAGCATACGGTATTTGTTTTTCTCTTTCTGACTTACTTCACTCTGTGTGACAGACTCTAGGTCCATCCACCTCACTACAAATAACTTAGTTTCGTTTCTTTTTATGGCTGAGTAATATTCCATTGTATATATGTGCCACATCTTCTTTATCCATTCATCTATCGATGGACACTTAGGTTGCTTCCATGTCCTGGCTATTGTAAATAGAGCTGCAGTGAACATTTTGGTACATGACTCTTTTTGAATTATGGTTTTCTCAGGGTATATGCCCAGTGGTGGGATTGCTGGGTCGTATGGTAGTTCTATTTGTAGTTTTTTAAGGAACCTCCATACTGTTCTCCATAGTGGCTGTATCAATTTACATTACCACCAACAGCGCAAGAGGGTTCCCTCTTCTCCACACCCTCTCCAGCATTTATTGTTTGTAGATTTTTTGATGATCATCTTGACCATTTTTAAATGTATAGTACAGTAGCGAGAACTATATGCGTCTTTTTGTGCAATAGATCTCCAGAACTTTTCATCTTGCAAAAGTGGAACTCCGTATCCACTGAACAGCCCCCCTCTCCCCTCCCCACGGCCCCTGGCAACCACCATCCTCCTTTCTGTCTCTATGAACATAAGTGGAATTAGACAGTATTTGTCCTTTTGTGTCTGGCTTATTTCATTTAACATAATGTCCTTGAGGTTCATGCTTACTGCTGCCTATGACAGGATTTCCTTCTTTTTTTCAGACTGAATAATGCTCCTTTGTATGTATAGACCACATTTTCTTTACCCATTCCTGCATCAATGGACATTTAGATGATTTCCACCTCTTGGCTATTGTGAATAAATGCTGCTATGAACAGGTATACAAACATCACTTTGAGATCCCATTTTCCATTCTTTTGTCTGTTTCCCAGAGTGCGATTGATGGATCATATGGTAATTTTATTTTTAATGTTTTGAGGAACTTGGAAAAGGCATAAAACTTTGGCAAGGTGGCTCCTTTATTCAGGAAGATTAGTGAGATGGACAGAGTGGCCAGAGCTGGGGTGGGGGGGGGGGCGATCATGAAGGATCAAAGGGTTGTGAGACCATTGCAAGGACCTGGCTTCTACCTGAGACGGGAAGTTCCTGGAGGGTTGAAAACACCAAAGTGACATTTTAGAAGGACACTTCCAGCCTCCAGCTGCTTCTAGCTGTGTGGAGCAGAGACAGCAAGAGAGCAGGTGCAGACTGAGGGCATCCGGGCAGAATGCGGTGACAGACCAGGCACCGGCAGGTGCTGGGACGAAGGGGCTGTTAGCAGGGAAGTGAGAAGTTGCTGGATTCTGAGAGCAACTATTGATAAAGGAGAGGTGACCGCATTTATTGATAGGTTGGATGTCAAAAGAATGGGGAATCTCACATGATTTCAAAGTTTTTATCCTGAATGACTAAAAGTTTGGCATTGCAATTACTGAAGTGTGAAAAACTGGGGGAGAAGCTGGGGATTTTTTTGTGGGATATCAGGCATTTCACAAAAATTAGATCTGCAGAAGTACACGTTTAAGTGGGAGTCTGGACAGTAGATTATTGCACTGACCCATCTGAGATGTGATGAAGGACGAGGTGATGAGAATAAACACGGGACTCCAGGAGACGTCTCTAAGGTAAAATGACAACACCTGTAGATAGAACAAAAATAGCAAATCAGTGAAATGTCAGAGACTCCAGATTGGAGATGAGAAGAAGCGTGGAATAATATATGTCTTGCTAAAATGCAGAGTACTGTTGCGGGGTAGCTGCACTTTTTATAGTCCCATTGATACGTGACTCTAGGAGTCCTATTTCTAAAATGCGTACCTAGAAACTGCTCTGATGAGGTTTCCATACGCGAGCAAGACTCGGGGACAATATTTTGGTGTACGTCGTTAGAAGGGAGGACTAGATATATCTGAAGCTTGCGTTTTCCCAAAAGTACTTGAAAAACGCAGATTCACAAATGCGAGTCTTCAAGCACGCTTGACCTTTCTATTTTCAGCTTTTCCGACTGTATGAAATACTTCAATGTTCAGATTCAAGTCTCAAGGTTGAGGGGAGCAGGCCCCTTTCTCAGTAAGAGTATTAAACAGATGAAGAAATATTCTTGGACAGGGTATCAGTCATATGGGTATAAGTACTGGTCAAAACTCACTGAGGGGGCTTCCCTGGTGGCGGAGTGGTTGAGGGTCCGTCTGCCGATGCAGGGGACATGGGTTCGTGCCTCGGTCCGGGAGGATCCCACATGCCGCGGAGCGGCTGGACCCGTGAGCCATGGCCGCTGGGCCTGTGCGTCCGGAGCCTGTGCTCCGCAGCGGGAGAGGCCACAGCAGTGAGAGGCCCGCGTACTGCAAAACAAAAGACAAAAAACAAAAAAAACCTCACTGAGTTGTATGCTTAGGATCAGGGCAACAATTGTAAGTATTATATAGTAGATCAAAGCAGAAAATCCTGCTTTAAAAAAATCAAGGTGAAATTGAATCAGGTCTGAACCTCCACGATACGACGTTTGCAAGATACAAGGTAAAAGCAAGCTCAGGCCAAATCACGTCCACTGGCTGATGCGATGCAGCAGAAATCGCATGTGCTTGAGAAGAGTGGGCAGAAAGTAGAGCAGACGGGCACACTGCCCTCCCCTAGACGCTCCGTGGAGCTGCCGCCTGGTGTCCTGAGTGGAAGCCCTTGCCCCTGCAGCCCCATTTCTCAGCAATTCCAGGCAAGCTATGGGGCGTACGGTGCAGAGCTGACATCACGTTCCAGCAGCTCTATTTCTATCTTCTTATTAAACTGTCCTAAAAAAGAAGTGATATCTTTTTCTTTCTGATTCATTAGCTCAAAAGAACTCTTGCTGCACCGTCTACTTCTCCACGGTTGCAGCCAACCGATAACAGGGCAATGGTCCCTGATCCAGACCCTTCCTAGCGGTATCAGAAGAGTATGTTTGAACACACAGGACTGGTCACACGTGTTTTCCTCTTTGCCCAACCTACCCTGACTCAAGTGGGAGGAAAGAAATGACAATGGCTTTCATTTGAAGGAAAAGGAGATTGTAAATAGGTGTCACGGGGAACAAGAAATAGCGATACATTTTTCGGAAGACACAGCAGACAGGAGGGGGTACAGGGATTGACAGAGCAGACAGGTAAGTGCCTGCAAACTGGAGACATTTATGAGAGGTGACACACTTCTCCTTACAGGACTGTTGAGACGGAGTGTTCTAACTGGGAAGCTGGGTGTTAAGCACACGCTGAAAAGAGTAAGACCTGTTTCAGGGTCTGCACCTGGTGCCCTTGGACGCACCCTCAGTACTGCTCACCTCACCCCTGCAGCCGGGGGACCGCCCCTCCTCTCTCCCCAGCAGGAGACAAGAGGGTCACTGTCTGAATATATTCATTTGAAGGTGCTCTGGACTTGGGGGGCACTAGGCAGAGCAGACAGCAGTATTAGACTGAAAATGAAAGGATTAAGTGAAAACTCCGCCCTGAACTTTAGGACTCCAGCTTGGGGCATTTTGCTCCCAGACACCTGCAGCCAGGCGGAAACTGTTCTCGGCAGGCGTGCAGGGAACACACCTGTCCCTTGTTATCATCATCACTGTCACAATCACCATCATCACCATCACCATCACCTTTTAGGACCTTTCTCAGCAAGGACATAGCCCATCTCAATGAGGGACTGAGTAAAGAAAGAGAAAAGCACAGGACGGAGGAAACAGGACCCCAGGATGACAGCACAGGAAAGTCCCAGGGATTCAGCTCTGTCCAGGCTTCAAACGCAAACTGGACCAGGATGGGGAGCTTGCCTCGGTGGGGCAGGTGGAAGGCGTGGACAGCAGAATGGAGCTGATGGAGTGTTCGGAACTGTGTTTGCGCGTTTGGAAAGATTAGTAGGCGTTTGACGGATGTGTTAGAGCATCTGGAAAGAGTTAGTGATAAGTACATAAAAAAACCTAAGCAAATGGAAAAATGAGGCAATAATTCCAAGAAAAACAAAAAAGTGGTGAAGATAGGAAATGTAATCAAATTATTCTGCTTGACTCACTTGTGAAAATCCTTACATAGTGTTAGTTAATTGACTGACAACCAAAATTTGACATGTGTATAAATATATATATATATATTTCATTCCTGAGAAGGTAGGAGTGGATGAAGGAAAGTCGGGCTGCCGGTGGTACAAGAGAACTAAAGCCTCAAATGTTATTTTAAAAAGTCAATAGATCATATTTAAAGTCATAAATTAATGAGTGGTAGTGTAAGTATGTAACTTGGAATATAGAGGCAAACAGCAGAAAAACTCAAACCTTGAGAGGGGCTTCCCCTGGTGGGGGCTTGTGCTGGAGGAAGATGAGCGCAGGGCAGAGCTGTGTCCCAGCGCCCGCCCACGTGCCCCCCACCTCCCAACCTCCCTTCTCCTGCATGTGCTGGTGCTTTAATTCTGCAAGTCCCTGGGCTCTTCACCTAAGGGCTCTCTCTGGCTGCGCTCAGCCTGCATTGGGGCGGGACAGAATTGCCAAGGTTGTGACACCCGCCCACCTCCTCCCCGCGGACCTTCAGACAAACGATGGATGGGGACTGGAAGAGGAACATTCCAACTCCTTCCTTTGGGTGGGTCCACATCATCCCCCGGGGCTGCCCAGTGAGGTTAAGCTCCAGCTGCACACACAGCATCGCCCTGTTCACTAACGCTCCCTCCTGGGACTGGCTTCCTTCCCCGCCTCTCCCCAGTTCCCTACCTGGAATCACCTGCCAATGAAAGCCCTTGCGCTCGGATCCTGGGCTCCTGGTCTGCCTCTCGTGCACCCTCCCACAAGCCATTTTTCAACATGAGCCTTTCAGAACTACAGATATTCGATCCCTTCGACGATGTCCATGCATTACCTGGATGAAAATGAAATTTAGTTTCAAAATAGTACACAAATAGATTCTCTTCTGCAATTAGGCCATGTTGTGTCTATCATAATATTATTAATTTATTTAGACCCAAGAGAATTTGCAATAGATTCATTATAACATTATAGGCTCAGTTAAGAGCTCAAGCAGGAGAATTTTACTATTAGAATGAAAATTAATTCCATGATACAGATTACTTGGCGGTGCTGCCTTCTGAATAAATGTCTGGGCCCATTCCCAGCCCATCAGGTAGAGTTTCTGTGCAGACAGCCAACCGCTGGGTCAAACAATAAGTCTTCCTAGGATTTCTCTGTTTCCACATCTGTCCCTCTGCTGGAGCTAATATTTGTTTGTTTGCTTATTTGTTTTTCCTCCATAGATTTTGGTGTCAACTAAACGTCACAGCATATTTATTTCCTGGCCTATAACAGTGTTCCTGTTTGGGGAGTTTCACCAAGGGCTGGGTGACGATCAGTTGATTAGAATTTATCACCCACCATCATGTCCTTCTTTCTTCGTAATGGTGCTGTAGTTACTTTCTAAAATGCTCTATGGCTTATAGCCTGATACTTTTAATCTGTCCCCAGTTCACACGAAGACTCTTTACTGCATTATCATGGCTACCATCAGGTCCCTCAGGGTTCCCAGACAAGGACTTCATTGGTCAGTATGTGGTGATCAAGCCAAACTTACAGCTCTCTGGACCTGGGGAAGTGCTCCCCATATCTAGACTCAAACACCAGCCAGAGACACGGATCAGTAATGCCAGAGAGACCACAACTACCAGAACAACATCACACACTCGCTTTACCAAGCCTGGAGTTTAACCATCTCCACCTAACTTCCCAAGAGCATCACTGCTCAGGAGGTAAAGGAAGGGTTATTAGCTCACACATAACCACTACACGAAGAATTCACTGGAAGAACCAACTTCTCAGAGTCGTGTCCAAAGTCTACGGGCCAGGAGGAACTCAGATTCAGGAAAAATGCCAAGAACAAAAAAATAAAATGCATATTAGAAAAAATAAATGTCAAGGGACAAAACAGACTGGAAATAAACAGGTCTGCTGCTTACGAAAATTAATATAATGTCAACTATTGGCCTAGAGAACGGAGAACAGCTCAACTCCTAATTGCTTGGCTTTCCCATCAGAAAATGGGCAAGGGTTGTTAAAAAGGAAGGGAAGGCCTTTATAGGAGGAGATACACATGCCCCAGTTCTTCTGAATTCAGGCCCCCGAGCTCCTTTGATGGAGAGCTTAAGTCAGTAAATAAGCTCACAGACTGGGTCTCAGAAGCACTGCCATAATTAGAAGGGAATTCCCTTCTCTTTTAAGACTCAGTAATATTCCGTTGCATACATTTACCACGTTTTGTATATTCACTCATCCCTTGATGTGCATTTGGGTTGCAACCTAATTTTTAAGTTTTTCTATCTGTTTTCTTTTTACGCATCAAACAGGCATAATATCTGTAGGAATGTTTTGCATGTTTTACATGCTAAGCATAAAACCTTGTGCCCAGCAGGTCAGCAAACCAGAGTCACAAGTGTCCCGGGAACAAGAAACAAGGGGAAGAGACTCAGTCGTGACGGTCCTAACAAGGGCCTTTCAATTTGCCCCAGTTTTCAAACGGTGATTGGGACATCACACTCTTGTCGGCGAGATGTGTGCTGCAGGATTCTTAACAGAGAATTTTCCTCTGGGATCATCTGTGTCTTTAGCAGCTCTGCAAACAGGGAAGAAAATTGTGCACTGATGCTCTCCTGGCACTAGCTTTCTCCTCCTGCATTTGAAAGTCTGAGAGTATGGGTTTTCCCTTTGGTATGCACGAAACTGGTAGAAGCCTCTGGAATCACCCAGACTGCTTGCCCTTATAAATCATTACAGAAGGGTGGGGCCACCCTCCCCCCTGCAAGGGCACAAGGAGGGAAGTCTTATTCGAGAAGTAAATAAGTGGAGAGGAAATCTCAGGAGACCGCTCCTGGAACTGCAAATTCTGACTCCCCGGCAGCAGGCGGAGAGGTTTTGTTTGTTGAATGAGTCCTATTCGATGCTATTGCCCTCGCAACATTCTTCCCATGCCTGTCCTAGGGCACGCCCCGCCTAGAGCTTCCCAACTCCAAGATACAAATGAAGCCCCCTGTTGGTGCGGCATTTCCAGGAAGGGTACCAGGAGCTGGGGCCAATTCTAGACTTCTCCCTCTAGCTTTTGCCACCCGAGGATAAATCCAAAGTCCCCCAAGCTTAGAAGAAAGCACAAAGGTTGGACTCAAATCTGACGTGAACAAAAACCCAGAGAGAAGTGGTCCGGATCCCTCCCCAACATGGAGAGTTGAGAGCACGAAGGCAGAAGGAGACAGGGAGGAAAAGAAGGAAGAAAACAGGCAAATTGGGAACCAACCGTGTGACACCAGCTCTCCTGAATTGTGAAGCCTGTCTGTCTGTCCACTTGTACTCAAGTCCTCAGCACAGGGCTGCACCCCATGTGGGTCAACAAGAATGAAATGAGATTTGAATTGTTCCACCTTCCCCAGGGAGCAACTGAGACACAGCTGAGCTACAAGCATGAGCCTTGTTACTCTGGGCAAGGTATGCACTTCCTCTGCCTCCATTCCCCCATCTGTGAAATGGGCATGATAACCCATGTGAAGTCGTTAACCAGAGTCTGAAGCACAATCATTGCTCAGAACCTGTTTGCAATGACTCTCAGTGAAGCTGGTCTTGGCACTTCCAGAAATTCGGTCCCCTGAACTTTGCCTCTAGGAACCTTTTCCAGCCTTACTGTAAGTGCCCAAAGCAATGCCCACCCCCCCACCCCCCCCCCCCCCCCCGCCCCAGCTTACCTCTCCTCCAGCAAAACCTGTTCTCGGGGAGAAATGAGCTGTCACTCACTCCTACCGAATATGAATTGTCACAGGCTGATGCTTGCTTTTTAGTTTTATTTATTTTTCATTTAATTTTTTATTTTTTCATTTAATTTTTATTTTATATTGGAGTATAGTTGATTTACAGTGTTGTGTTAGTTCTGGTGTACAGCAAAGTGATACAGTTAGACATATACACATATCCATTCTTTTTCAGATTCTTTTCCCATATAGGTTATTACAGAATATTGAGAAGAGTTCCCTGTGCTCTATGGTAGGTAGTTCCTTGTTGATTATCTTTTATATATAGTAGTGTGTATAAGTTAATCCCAAACTCCTAATATCCCTCAACCACACCTTTCCCCTTTGGTCACCATAGGTTTGTTTTCAAAGTCTGTTTCTGTTTTATAATACGTTCATTTGTATCTTTTTTAGATTCCACATATAAGTGATATCAAATAATATTTGTCTTTCTCTGTCTAACTTACTGTGCTTAGTATGATAATCTGTAGTTGCACCCATGTTGCTGCAAACGGCATTATTTTGTTCTTTTTTATGGCTGAGGAATATTCCATTTTATACATGTACCACATCTTCTTTATCCATTCATCTGTTGATGGACATTTAGGTTGTGTCCATGTCTTGGCTATCGTGAATAGTGCTGCAATGAACATTGGGGTGCATGTATCTTTCCAAATTATGGTTTTCTCTGGATATATGCCCAGGAGTGGGATTACAGGATCATATGGTAGCTCTATTTTTAGTTTTTTTAAGGAATGTCCATACTCTTCTCCACAGTGGCTGCACCAATTTACATTCCTACCAATAGTGTAGGAGGGTTCCCTTCTCTCCACACCCTCTCCAGCATTTATTCTTGCTTTTAAAGCATTATCAGTGACTGTGAAATAGGAGGTTTTGCCGACTGCCAAGGACACCACTGGCCACAAAGGAAATGATTTTAAGAAGAAGAGATGGCTTCAGAGAGAGCCTGGAGCGCTGTCTGGGCAATGTGGGCAATGGTCATCTACCGCAGCTGCGGTCTGTGCTGCGTCCCTGGTCCTGAAACAGCCCTGGGCAGAGCTGGGCCCCAAATCAGCAACTGTCGGTGCTTCAGAGCTGAAGTCCATGAGGATCTGAAGAATCCTTTTCTCCAAAAGAGCGCCGCTATGCCATTTATATGAAACTGTGGACTGCAAGGAAGTTTCCTTTTTAACAAACTGTTTTTGATATTGCTTTTTATTCAATGGCTTAATAATTAATCAGGGCAAGGATAGCTACCCTTAAAGGAGGTGGATGGAAAATCAATGAACATCACTGCTGGTGAGAATAAAATGGGCTCCGGCTGCCTGAGCTCTGAAAAGTTCTGTCGCAGACACAAATCCATTCCCAGCGAGTCCCTCCTGCTTCTCCCACGTGTTCTCTGTTCATCACATGGAAGGCGAAGTCCCAGTCCATGATTTTTTTTTTAATTCAAAAATTAAAATGAAAAGACAGAGCTGTTTCTGATGCGTAATAGCGAGTCTCTTTGTCTTTCCAAAAATAAAAAAGTCACAATGCCATCTCCCCCATCTCTCCATTCCTCTACTCTTTAAACCAGGAATATAAATGGAAAACAGCCAAGCTAAGGAAACCTACCCGTTAAAGAACTATTTCCAGCTACTTCTACTTCAGCGAACTTAAGATGCATCTGACACCTTCTTCAAAATATCAACTTCACGTTTCAGTGAATATGAGGCTTTATCGTCCCTTGAGGTAAATGTTGACTTCCTCTTTGCCACAGTCAATATTTACCGTGCCGCTCCTTCGATCAAACTTGCCATCAGCACCTGCTGTGACCAAACTAGTTATAAGGAAAGGAAAGTTAGGGAGGAGAGAACACATCCTAACTTCACTTGTCTTTTCTGGAAGCGGGGAGCTGGCCAGCACACGAACTCTAGAGAGACGTGTTTGGCGAGTGCACTGCGTTCGGCATGGCCCCCTCTCTGTTTTCAAGTCCTTGCTTCTTTTACCTGTTGTGCATTTAACCTCATTCCCTCCTCGATCGAGGAGAACCATCTCTCTCTCCACCACTCATAATAATCGCTCAGAATCCACCAGCTCCATATACTGGGGAAAACTGGCTCTGCTCAGTTACAGCTAGTAGCTGACTAGGGCTTAATGGACCCCCCCCCCCCAGCCCCACATAGCCTTGACATAGCTCACTGACAGAGGAATTCATTTTTAACTGGGGAATTTTGTATAAATGGCCACATTCACAAGGAGCTGTAAAAAGGATGCGAATGGGGCAGTCCATTCTACGGGCAGAGTTCCAGAGAGTACCAGGGGTTTCTTCAAACTCTAAACTCTGCTGAAGGAAGAGGAAATATTACATTGCTGAATACGTCCTTAAGATTCTACGAGTGTCTTCTTCTCTCTGGACGCTAAGGGATGCTCCTTCACAGTTGGTGTGATGAGTTGAGGGCTTCTCATCACAGAAGATGAGACATTCCTCATCTTCCATGTTCAGAATTAGGAAGTGGGTACAGGAAAGTTGTCCATTAGAACAACCCCAGAGAATAAGGTCTGGGAAGGGGAACATGCAACAGAACAGAAAACGCTGGTGATATGAATAAAACACACACACACTCATGGGCTCGGGACTAATGGTACTTTTCCAGGTGGAGGTTGATGTCATGTTGGTATAGTGGCCTCTTAAATACCCCACTGGAGGGAAACAGAATTTCCCCAGCCTATACTTGATAAATGAGAATTCATTTATCATTCATCCTGGCTATGAGAATTAACTTAATGTCCCAAAAGTTTTGCTTGGAAGTTTTTCTAAAACTAGTTTCATTTGAAGTTTGGTTTTCAGTCTGCATATTTACACTTGCCTGTCAAAGTTCCTAGACCTCTTTTTTTTTCTTATTTATTGCTTTTCCTGATATTGATTTCTCTACCTTAAACCTACATATAACTTACGAAAATTTTTCAGAGTTCAGTGATTTAGCAATCGCCAGAGAGAGAACACCAAAGATGATCCTTTCAATGTGATAATTTTACAGGTGAAATCAGAGTCTCTAAAGCTGACAGGTATGAACACATTTTATGTTTTACTACCCTCATATTCAACTGGATAGAAAGGGGTCAAGTCCTAAAACGGCAGAATTTCAGCAGAGAGCTTCCTAGAGCGACATTCAGAAACGGCTAAAGCTGGTGAGAACAGGAGAAAGGTGAACCGAGTCTCTCATTCGGTGTTAATCTGACGTGACCAACGACCTAAGCGCACATTACACCTTTCTTCCTCTCTTGTACATTTCCTTAGTTTAAAAAAATTGTTCGATTTTTGGATAAGAAAGTCAATATGTGATTTTTGAAGGCCAGCATTGATCCGTGATGTGCTCGTTTCATGGTGCCTTAAAAGGAAATGACTATAAATCCATCTTGGATGGGGAGTCCCAGCAAGGAAACACATCTATCTCTGCCCAGTTTCCCCACACCTCTGCCTGGCATCGAAAGCTTACATCATTTAATAGTGCATTTAAAAATATGTTTCATTAGCCTCCAAGGCAGTGGGTCAAGGACATCTGTAGCTGAGTTTTGAACTCTCTTGGAACATATCTCAAAATACCTCAAAACAATCCCAGCTGCAGAGAATGAGGGCCACGCGCTTGTGTTTATTGTCATAAAAGACAACACACCGCAAATGCGTGTTGTCTTTCCAATCATCTACTGCAATTTAAAGAAGGAGCTGGAAAACAGAGCGTTTTTTGTTTTTTTTTTAACCTACAAAGTTACTAAGAAATACAAAGACATTGGCAAAATAGAGTAGCAGGCTTTCTTTGAAAACCTGACAAAATGCATTGGTCTGACTCATCTTGATGTCTTCCACGGACTCCCAGGTTGATAAACAAACAGGAGAGAACATCAATCCATCCTTTTATTTTCCACCATGCTTTCTGGGTAAACAGAGGTTGGCTACGTAAAGCTGAGAAGTGGCTCTTTGATTGTGCTCACACTTGATTAAGAAAGTCCATGCTTGGCAGACCTAAATACACCAAGCTGTTCATTGCTTCTTAAAGGAGAATGATGACACTTTTAACAAGCTACATATCTCACTAAGCATTGTTAGGGTAGATGCTCTCATTCTGCTGAACTGTCTCATTTTGAGATTTGGGTCCCTAATTGCTTATAAACCATACTGTTTATTGAGTATTAGCTCTGGCGTGGTTGTTTATTATGGGAGCTTACTGCCTAATACCTATAAAAAAGCAGCCTAAATGAGCTAGTCTGTGCTTGCGGTATTCCCCTCCCCCCAAAGACACACACACACACACACACACACACACACACAGACACATGCGCTCGCAGAACCACACTTAAGTTCATCAGCTGAGAGAAGCAGAAGTCTTGGCAGAATGACGTGGAGGTAAAGCTTAAGGAGAGGTTGCTTGGTAACCAGAAAGCCCTCTGTTGATTCACTAGGGTGTCAGCCGTACATTTTCCTCTCTGCATTACCTACAATGAAAAGGTCGGTGACCCAATGAAATATCAGATTCAGTCAAACTATTAACGGGACAAATGCATTTCAAGTGCTCTTGCACCCAGGTTCCCTGTGATTAGTATACATTATGTCCTGCCAAGGCAGGCATGAATCATTAATACATTGAGTTGGTGCTCTCTGCAAGGAACATAATAACTCAACGCTGAGTAAGGCAGTGTGCTGGGTTTATAAAACGCGGAGCCTACGGTTTGGGTGAGCTACAACATTGTTATTTTGTGGTAAGGACACCAGCTCCTTTTTTTTTCTTTAGTAAATGGTATTTGTCATTCCCTTAAAAAGACGGGGAAGAACATCTTTCCCCGGAGCCACTGGTTACAGCTTGACTGTGCCCGCCTGGGGGAGGGGAGGGCAACTTGGCCCGTAAATGGATGCATTGTTTTTCCGCTCTCTCTGTGACGCTGTTTTCACCTCCTACAGTTGAAAGTCACTCTTCGTCGACCCGGGCACGAGAATCTGAATATTTAAAATTCAACAAAGGCAAACAATCTCAAGGCAGAACTCCAGCGACTTCGTTTGAACCCTGACCTCTCTCCTTCTCGTCGCTCTCCCGTGGCTGTGCTGTGCAGCCAGTGGGATTCAGTGTGAAAACGCACACACTGGGAATGTGACCAGCTCTGATTTCTCCCCCACATGGAAACCCAGAAATTGAGGATTCCATGAGCCCAGTCCTTTATAATTCGACCTCTGTTTGTAGGAGGTCACATTTGCATGAGTCCAGCTCAGAGAGGCAAACGCGATTGTAGTGTGGTGGGATTCTGGTTGGGTTACTGTCTCTGCCTCCAATTAGCCTATTTAATCCCCGTAAAAACATTTTGTGGTGGGAAGGAGAAGGCAACGGCGGGGCGGGGGCGGGGGCCAAGGGGACAGGGGGTGAAGGACAGCCTGCTTCACAGCAGCCCCTGCATTTAGTCTAAGACTCTCGCCGGCATCTAATATCAATTTCTGAAGAGTGAATTCCACCTATGGTTCTACCAAAAAAATACTTATTTTTCTCTGGAGGTTAGGAAAGAAAAATGCCCCATCAGATGGAACTGGATAATTTGTAGAGATGCTGGCTGAGCCAATGAAGTGGTGGGCAGCATTCCAAAACGCAGAGGACTGTAGGCCCTATTCTTTACTTTGCTTTCTCTGTTGCCTTTACTTTTCCTGCTCACCTCTGCTCCCTTGCACAGAGTCCACGGTATCAGGGACCTGGGATACTGCCTGCTTCTGAGAACCACCGCTAGTGAGCTCCCGGTATCGAAAGATGGCATCGCATAGAGGCAGCTCCCAGAACTCGGCTCTTCCCCCTCACTTGCTCTAGGTTGACAGTACTTAACAGCCACCAGTAGGAGGTGCTGCTGAAGAAAGGATATACAGGAGATCCTAAATCTCCGAAATTCTAAAATTCTGGGTACGTAACTCTAATCTATTTCCTGCATTAGCCAGCTAGGAATTCTATAAATCTATGTCAAATTTATCTCTATGAAAGCTACCTTTATTTCTAAGACCATGACAGCCATAAGCATTCACTTCATAGGTACAACGAAGTTTCTAATTATCAGATTATGCTACATCGCTTATGTAATTCTCCTGTCCTTTCAGAAATCTCCCCAACCTGGGTGGGGAAGGGATGGATTGGGAGTTTGGGATGAGCAGATGCAAACTATTATATATAGGGTGGATAAACAACAAGGTCCTACTATATAGCACAGGGAACTATATTCAATATCCTGTGATACACCATAATGGAAAAGACTATAAGAATATATATACGTATAACTGAATCACTTTGCTGTACAGCAGAAATTAACACAACATTGTAAATCAGCTATACTTCAATAAAAGAAATTTTTGAAAAAATGTCCCCAAACTTTGTGTTCCTCTGGGTAAATAAGCACCAGCTGCATTGTTATGGTCTGAACTGTGTCCCCCTCAACATTCCTATGTTGAAGTTCTAACCACCTGTACCTTAGAATGTTACTGTATTTGGAGAAAGGGTCTTTAAAGAGGTAATTAATTTAAAATGAGGAAAATGGGTGGACCCTCGTGCATATAAGGAGATTAAGACACAGAGAAGTGCAGAGGAAGGACCATGTGAAGATGGCAATGTACAAGCCAAGGAGAGAAGCTTCAGAAGAAACCAACCCTGCCAGCACCTTAAACTCAGACTTTTAGTCTCCAGAACTATAAGACAATAAATGTTTGTGGTTTAAGTCTGGGGTACTTTGTTATGGCAGCCTGAGCTGACTAATACATTCACGCATACAACAATATCAGATGGCAGAGAAAGAAAAATCAAAACATTAAAGCAGGTCTTAGCCTAAATTCACTATGCTTCAGGGTAAATGTCACTCCTGGACAATATCTATGCTTATGTGATTACTGTGCAGACTAAGCTTACGGTTTTAGTTTGCATCTTGGCTACAAAGTGGTTTAAGTAAAGGATCTTGCCTTGCCATTTTGTCTCATTTCTCTTATGTTGACATTAAGAGCACTCATTTGGAAGAGAATGCTGGTTTGCTAATTCAGGGCATAAACATATGAACATGGGATTCATTCTGAACATAAAAGGAAATTGAGAGTGCCAGAGGAAGGGATTTGGGCTGAGAATGGGAGAAAGAACTGGCATTAATCCAGCTAGAAGACTTATACAGTGATAGGAAAACATAATCTCCAGCAAGTCCTTCTTTCTATCTTGCGTCTGTGTAATACAGTCTGTAATAACTCTCTCCTTACATTAACACTCGGAAGAGAGGTCATAAAACAATACAGCATATTTATTAGGGCAAAAGATGGAGTGGAGGCTGTTGAATGTACCAGGGAAGAACCATTAGCAAAATGATGAATTAAAGTTCTGTTTGCATTTCTATTATGACGGATCATCACTTGTTAGCTTAAATAATCCCCATGCTTTGATTATAGCTATCAGCGTATAAAAATATTGTCTGAGCCTCAAAGGTGTAATGTTTAAATGTGCTTATGGAAATTCAAGCACATTGTTATTTGCTGAAGTACTGAGGACTCCAGAAGAATGAAGAAGATGTTAGTTTAAACAAATAATTAGGGTTGTCAAGAAAAGTAAACATTTATGAATAGGTCATTTTCTATTCCCTACTCACATAGACCTGTTTCTCTCCTTCAGGTCTGTAAAATAATATAGTATCCTCTGGTGAGCTTCCCTCCAGCAGTTTTAAAAGTGTAGAAAGAAGGACAGAGTTGAGTTAAGCATAGATAATGATGATGATGATGACGATGATGATGATGATGATGATGATGATGGTGGTGATGGTGATGATGGTGGTGGTGATGGTGATGGTGGTGGTGATGGTGATGATGGTGGTGATGATGGTGGTGATGCTGGTGATGATGCTGGTGATGCCGGTGATGCTGCTGGTGGTGGTGGTGATGGTTATGATGACAACTATGACAGGTCTATGTGATGATTAATTTTAATGTGAACTTGACTGGCCAACAGGGCACCCAGATTACACATTTTTTTCTGGGTGTATCTGTGAGGGTGTTTCCAGATAGGCTTAGCATTTGAATTATTGGACTCAGATGGGGTCCCTGTCTTTTCCTCTCTATTCCCCAGGGTTAACCACATAGTAAATACAAATAACTCAATTGCTACAGTTTCAAATGTCCAAATTGTTTCCCCAAATGATTCTTCTGGTCTTTTTTCTTGGGGGGGGGGTTCTATTTTCTCCTTTCTTGATATTATATTTAGCATTCTAAGGAGCCAGTTTTACATCCAAGTGGGAACCCAAATCCAGTGGTAATTCCCCATGATTCTAGGAAGGTATCCCTGTAGCCTGACATCCACAATGCTCTGCGTGTGCCTCCTGAATCCCCCTGCTCTTCTTTCACAACTCCCTTTACCACAATTTCTTCCAAAAGCTAATCCTGACGGGGTGATGATGATAGAGCATCATGACTCTTGTGATCCTTGAGGAGCCCCAAACAGAAGAATCTCTGGACAAATAAGAAGTGAAAAGGCAACCCACAGAAAGGCAGTAAATATTTGCAAATAATATATCTGATGAGGGTCAAGTATCCAGAAAATATAAAGAACTCTTACAACGTAACCATAAGAAGACAAACAACCCAGTTAAAAAATGGCAAAGTATTTTAATGGCAAAAAACAAACAAACAAAAAAAGAAGGTTCTGCCCCATTAACACCAAATACTGTCCACATCCATCTTAACTAAACCACGAAGGGACTGAGACTTTTGGAGACAGCTATTCAAATAATACAGGGTTTTAGCTTCTTATCTTTGTGAAATGAGAATTACCCAACAGGGGTCCATACCCTTCTCATTTATTTATTTTATCATTTCTACAAGGCTGCACCATGCATTGTTGGAAAATAAAAATGCCACTAACATCTTCTCTACCATTTTTTTCCTGGGGATAATTCTGATATTAAAAGCATTGTGGACAGTACATAGTGGGTATTCAATAAATGTCAACAATCAGGAATAAATGTCACTAGTTAAGAATAATTGCAAAGGAAAAACAAGAGAGCAGAAACCTTGATGTTGTTCTGGGAAAGCTAGGGGCGGAGGCAAGAATGTTACTTCTTGTATTGTTTCTTTTCTTTTTTTTTTAACATCTTTATTAGAGTATAATTGCTTTACAATGGTGTGTTAGTTTCTGCTGTATAGCAAAGTGAATCAGCTATATGTATACATATAGCCCCATATTCCCTCCCTCTTGCATCTCCCTCCCATCCTCTCTATCCCACCCCTCTAGGTGGTCACAAAGCACAGAGCTGATCTCCCTGTGCTATGCGGCTGCTTCCCACTAGCGATCTATTTTACATTTGGTAGTGTTTATATATCCATGCCACTCTCTCACTTCATCCCAGCTTACCCTTCCCCCTCCCCACGTCCTTAAGTCCATTCTTTACGTCTGCGTCTTTATTCCTGTCCTGCCCCTAGGTTCTTCATAGCCACTTTTTTTTTTTAGATTCCATATAGATGTGTTAGCATACGGTATTTGTTTTTCTCTTTCTGACTTACTTCACTCTGTACGACAGACTCTAGGTCCATCCACCTCACTACAAATAACTCAATTTTGTTTCCTTTTATGGCTGAGTAATATTCCATTGTATATATGTGCCACATCTTCTTTATCCATTCATCTGTCGATGGACACTTAGGTTGCTTCCATGTCCTGGCTATTGTAAATAGAGCTGCAATGAACATTGTGGTACATGACTCTTTATGAGTTATGGTTTTCTCAGGGTATATGCCCAGTAGTGGGATTGCTGGGTCGTATGGTAGTTCTATTTTTAGTTTTTTAAGGAAACTTCATACTGTTCTTCATAGTGGCTGTATCAATTTACATTCCCACCAACAGTGCGAGAGGGTTCCCTTTTCTCCACACCCTCTCCAGCATTTATTGTTTGTAGAATTTTTGTTGATGGCCATTCTGACTGGTGTAAGGTGATACCTCATAGTAGTTTTGATTTGCTTTTCTCTAATGATTAGTGACGTTGAGCATCCTTTCATATGTTTGTTGGCAATGAAACAATGTTGGCAATGTATATCTTCTTTAGAGAAATGTCTATTTAGGTCTTCTGCCCAGTTTTTGGACTGGGTTGTTTGTTTTTTTCGATATTGAGCTGCATGCGATGTTTGTATATTTTGGAGATTAATCCTTTGTCAGTTGCTTCATTTGCAAATATTTTCTCCCATTCTGAGGGTTTTCTTTTCGTCTTGTTTATGGTTTCCTTTGTTGTTCAAAAGCTTTTAAGTTTCTTTTAAAGGTGCAAACAAGCCATCACAGGTTCGTTACAAGTCCTGTATTTCCTGTTCTAAACAGCCCTCAAGTGTTATTGTTTCATGGGTATAGAGTTTCAGTTTTACACAATGAAAAGAATTATGGGAGACAGGTGGTGGTGATGGTAGCACAATTAAATGACTGCATTTAACACACTGAACTGTGCACTCAAAAATGGCTAAGATGGTAAATTTTATGTTATGTGCATTTTACTGCAATAGAAAAAAACTGGGAAGAAAAAAACTACCATCCAGCATTCCAGTAACACAAGATAACTAAGTTCTCCAGATCTAATGTACAACAAAATGACAATAGTTAATAATACTATAATTGTATACTTGAAATTTGTTAAAAGAGTAGCTCTTAAATGGTCTCACCACCCAAATACACAAATAGTAACTATGTGAGGTGATGGAAATGTTAATTAGTTTGATTGTGGTGAATATTTTATAATGTATATACATATCAAGACATCAAGTTATACACTTAAATATATACAATTTTTAATTGCCAACTATACCTCAATAAAACTGGAAAAATACTAATAATTTTTTTTAAAGTTACCTAAAACCAAGGCTGATTCTGGGAAAGTGTCAATGCCTGTCACCCCACATTCCCCAATTCCTGACCCTAGATAGCCTCTCTCTGGTTAGGGCCATTCTCCCAGGAGTGAAAGTGAAGGAAGGAGATGAGGGGTGGAGGTGTCAGGGGGTGGGCACGAGGACTCCACTCCAAAGGGGAGTTGTGGCATAATGCACTTGACCTGCCACATGGGGAGTGGGGAACCTCAGAAGACAGAACTTACATCCCCACCATCTTGCCTAAGGCTGGCCTTATGCATCATTTCCCCAGAGGAGGTGGTCCCCAGCTCTAAACCAACACATTCCTGCATCTCCCTGCTTTGGACTCTCCACTCCGGCCACAGGAAACTGCCTATGTTTCCCACTTACACAACATTCACTCTTCTTGCACTGCCAAATCATTTAACCAAAAAATCATTTAAAGTTTCTTAACCTCAGTTTCTTCTTTGACCAAAGGGCCATCGCTGTACTATCTCAGACAGGACATGTGTCAGATAAATTACATAGGCTCTCCCAGCATACTGTATGCAAAAGGCTGCATCCGCCTTTAAAATAAACATAGCTCTGGTTCAAACTTGATTTGGAGGCTTGAGTCAAACATGAAAAGAGAGTTGTGGAATCTTTAGCCTTGCTCCCATGTATATACGCCCTTAAGACTCTGTGCTTTCTCCTCTTAGCACTCACTACGCTGGTAAATATTTACTTAAGGTTCATAATCCCTAGCGGACTGTAAAATCCATATGGTGCCACAGAATTCGTAGTCACCGCTCCATCCCCAGGACCTGGAGTTGGTGGAAGGTGCTCAGTAACATTTACTGGTTGAATGACCAACCGGCCGACCAGATGGAAACCCAGTACATCTCCATAGGTCTAAACGAGGCTCCTTTACAGATTCAATCAGTGCTTTCTTGGAGAAACACCTCTGAACAGGAATCAGATCATCCAAGTTCTGCTGCTCTGTGACCTTAGGTAAACTGCATTTTCTTCCCTGTCTAGGTTTCCTCGTTTGTAAAACAAAGGAGTTAAACTGGGTGATCTGTGACACCTCTTTCAGTTCTGCATTGAAAGCCATAGACATTTGATCATTGGCTGGTTTATGCAATGTCCTGGTGATCCTTTCAGAACTGCTCATTTCTCCTTAATTAATCTGAAGCAATTCTATATGACAGAAGTTCTGGTCTGCAGATTAACCTCGAAACAATAAAGGGCAGAGAAACAATAAAGAAAGGATGATCTAGATGCTCCCATAGAAAATACGAATGGAGCTAGCAAAGACTGTGGTTCTTTGTTGGCAGAAAGAAGTTGAAATGAAGGTGATTTCCCATGTTCCCCAAAAAGGAGATGAGGGAATGTGGAAATCCGCTGAAGGTGTCCCAAGGGACCCATCTCCCTGAAGTGGGTCCTCACTGTTCTTTTAGATGCAAATGGAGATCAGATGACTTGGCCTGTGGACCCAGGTGCCCCCCTTGTTTGGTTCTCAGAAAGTTCCCACCAAGCTGTAGAGGTGACTTAAGCCAGGAATCCACACTCTCCACCACCACTTTCCTGAATTAAGAACCCCACACACACTGTCATACTCACACTCACACTCATGTGGCCTGTAGACTGGCCAAACATATTTGGGGGGATTCAAAGGGAAAATAGGTTATACACTTTTTCACTGGTTTGTACTCAAAACCAAGAGCTTGTTTCCCAGGCCAGGGCAGGGTCCTGTCTGGAACGAAATGAGGATGGGAGCTCAGGCCCCATTAAGAAGGGACTGTCTTCTTCATCTCAGCCTTGTCAGTCACTGAGGAAATTAAGGGAGGTACACAGTCAGCAAGAGGCAAATAGAAGTATCTCAGCCCATTTCATGCTTTGCTAAACCTCAGGGCAGACCTGAAAGTGTGGACAGCTTTCAAATCTTCATGAGAATGTTTTCTAACTAGTGAAAGATGGGGTCGTAGGATGGTAAAGCTAAATGCAGAAAGAAAAGGTTTTTAAGAGAAAAACAAACAAAACAGAAATGAGGACAAAATGGCATCAGAATGAGCAGAAATGGGAAAGGAGCACATTTTCTTTTAAGCTTTCACTCTCTTATTAAGTTCCAGCTCCTCCTCTACCTGACTTTTCACATGGTCCCTCCCAGTGTTTCAGAGCTATCCAGGCTCCTTTTCCACTCAATCTGCCCCTGCCATCCTGGGCTGACCCTTGTACTCTCTAGTTAATGTCTTTTTTCAACTTCTTGCAAGGAGACTTGGACCCTGCCTCAAGAGACAAACAACCATCAATGGATCCGCTCAGTCCTCAAGCTGCCCATGAACCTGTCACACTTCATGCCCTTCTGTGCACGAACCACACCCTTCATCAGCACTCCATATATATTTGTATTACAAGTTATTTTAACGTTTTCCAAACTTCATGAGCTCTTTGGACATGCACCTTTGCATACCTGGCTCATTTTTTTCTGGGGTTAAATCCCTACCTTCCTAAATTCCAGGGTCAAGGCTGTGTGTGTTTTAAATTTTGAAGCATATTTTTCCCAGCCCTCCAAACCAATTTACACCCTCACCCCCAGGGCATGAAAAAACCGTCTTACCCTGAAATTTCAGGTGGAATACAGTTAAGAAGGAAATCTAGAACAGGATAGAATTTGAAGCTTTGTCCAGCTGACACTTTTTGACTCCCCTTGACAAAAACAAAACAAAACAAAAACAAACATATTATACAGAGTTTTTAACTCTACTGAAACCTTTGAATATTAAAAAATAAGGCAATAATTAAAGCTGTTATTATTTGGGGATAGAAATCTCTTTACCCCTGAGAACAGACACAGAAACAGTCAAGCAAAAGAGAATTTCTTTTTGTCCTCTTGGGGTTTCCTAAAGCATCCTCACATTTAATTAGCGGCATCATCTTACCCATTTCTTCGAGCACGTGCTGGGTAATCAGTTGTCCTCATACCCGATCCACAGCTGCCATGGGATGTGTCCAGAGGAAAAGTACCTTAGCATTATTATTTATTCCCACAGTTCTCTAAACCGAACAGTAAATCCTCATAATGTTAAATGCAAGAGACAGAACAAAATGTGCTTCGAAGTTTGAGTTCATGTTAATCACAGGTTGTATTAAAAACCACATGGCACTTAGCTGACCAGAGAAAGCTGCTTTGAACAATGAGAATGATAATGTCCAATGGTATTTGCATTTTCAACGTAATTTTTAGTCAACTTGTTGATGATGATGATTAAACAAACATTCTGTAGCTCATAAGAAAATGCACACAGACAAAATAATTATTGTGAAGAGACATGCAGATTACCTAGGCTGAAGACTGTCATTCAACAGGAGCTGAATGCCCACGTTGGCCACACTGCCTGGTCTTAGGTTTTAGTTAGAGGATGAAGAACTGCAGGGAGGAAAGGCAAATTCTTCGTACTTGGGCTTTGCTATCAAGTACTACCTTTGGGACTTTGCAAAATGTCTGTAGGGCAAGTTGAATCAGTTCAGCACTTCACAGAGAGATTAGCCTCCAAATTTGGAGGCAGTGACAATTTTAACCTGAAAGCAACCATCTTCATTCATTTTTTTAGCTTAAAAGTGATCTTTTCACCACCATGTCAGATTCCCTATAACAGGGTATGTTCCAGGCTTACCTTTATCTCTCTTAGAAAACCTAGGAGCACCATTAATGATTGTTGAATGAATGAACGAGGGCTTGTTGTGTTGGTTTATCTGTGCCATGTTCTGCATCTTTAACTCTTTCGGTTTTCCTTTGAAAGTGTCTAGGTGCGAATTTTTCTCCCTAGGATGCAACCAAGTGAGTAGATTTTTGCTGTTACTCTTTGGACATAGAAGGCCTGGCTCATGAAGCCTATGGTTCCATTCAAAGGTCATGACGATTCTTGGTGTGGTAGCCTTAAAATTGTTGCTGAGTTTCTGGAAGAGCCAATTTGCTGATCCAGCAATGCACAAAGAAATGAGAAATATCATCCTAAGGCTGATACAATACCTGCCGTTAAATATTGGAAAAGGTGTCTCGATGAAGAGGAAATACATTTGTGGAGACTGAAAAGGCAAAACAACAGCCATGGATTGGAGTGACGGGAGGACAACTTTCAGCTCAATGTGAGTGTTATGGACTGTGCGTTAGACAGGGTTCTCCAGAGAAACAGAACCATTAGGAGACAGATAGATACATATATAAATAAGGGATTTTTGACAGGAATTGGCTCGTGTGGCTATGGAGGCTGAGATGTCTCACTTTCGGCCATCAGCACGCTAGAGAACCAGGAAAGCCAGTAACGGAATTCAATCCAAGTCCAAAGACTTGAGAACCAGGGGTTGATGGTGTAAGTCCTGGAGTCTGAAGACCCAAGAACCAGGCATTCTGATGTCAGAAGGCAGGAGAATATGAACATTCCAGCTTGAGAAGAAAGAGGGAGTTCACCCCTTCCTCTGCCTTTCTGTTCTATTTGGGTCCCTCAAGGAATTGGAGGATGCCCACCCACATTGGGGAGGGCAGATCTTTTGTGTTCAGTCTATCAATTCAAATGTTAATGTCTTCCAGAAACACCCTCAAAGTCACACACAGAAATAATGTTTTACCAGCCGTATGGACATCCCTTAGCCCAGCCAAGTTGACACATAAAACTAACCATCACAGACCACGTGTCTGTGTCCCCCCAAAAGTCATATGTTGAAACCCTAATCCCCAATGTCATGGTATTTGGAGATGGAACTTTTGGGAGGTGATTGTCATGAGGGTGGAGACTCATGATGGGATCGGTACCCTTATAAGAAGAGACAGATGAGAGCTTGCTTCTTGCTCTGCCATCCTCCACACAAGGATACAACGTGAAGACCATCATCTGTAAACCAGGAAGAGAACCTTCACCAAGAACCCAGCCATGCTGACACTCTGATCTCAAACTTCTAGCCCCCAGAACTGTGAGAAATAAATATTTGCTGTTTAAGCCAGCTATTTATGGTATTTGTTACGGCAGCCTGAGCTAAGATAATGAGTAAGGTTTTCCTGACAACTAGAGCTGGAACAGCTAACTCTCCATCAAAGAAAGTAATCAATAAAGTTAAGGCAATTCTGTTGCTTTAACAAATAGCCCCCAAAATTTCCATGGCTTAGCACAAAGGAAGTTTCTTTCTTGCCCACATAATGGCTTGATGCCAGTGTTCCTGGTCAGCTAGTTCTTTCTTCCACATTGTGACTCAGGATCCCAGGCTCTTGCATCTCGTTGCACTGACCCCCTAGAGAGCTCTGGAGTCCTCTGCTTCCCTCCAATGGAGAGGAAGTAAAAAGTGGAGAAAATGCAAGTGCTTTTTAAAGAACCAAGCCCGTATTAGTTCTGTGCACATCTGCCAGCAAAAGCCAATGACATGACTGTGTGTGGATGCAAGAGAGGCTAGGACATGTGTGACACATCATCCATCCCAACTGAGAGGGTTCCTGCCAGGGGCAGCTCCATAAGGAAGAGGACTTCCCTGCATCTCCACCTCCTCAGTGATGCCACGGACGTCATTTCCACATCGAGGAGGAAGCTGGGCTCCATGGACTCTGTGTTCCAACTCTGAGATTTAATTTCATTAATTCAAGAGAGTAACGTTGAGCACCAAATGAAAACACTGTTCTTCTCTACCCATAGAACACTTCGGACACCAAATGTGTGGGTTTTTTTCCCACATCAACCAATTCTCCAACTGTCCAGACACCAGCTGTATGTCCTACCATTCAATTATGACACTAGTTACCCAGTGTTAATGCAGACCCACAGGTGAAGGGCTCAGTCCCACAGGAATTCTCAACCCCACTTCAGACGCCAATTGTAAGTCCTGGTCTCTTGTACTTAAGATTGAATAAATGCGGAGTTCCCATGACCCCCTCTTCCCATTCATTAATTTGCTAGAAGGGCTCACAGAACTCATGGAAACACTTTGTCTCCTGGTTTATTATAAAGGATACAACTCAGGAAGAGCCAAATGGAAGAGGTGCAGAGGGCAAGGTAGACGGGAAGAGTGTGGGGCTAACATGCTCTCCAGGTACCGCCCTCCCAGCTCCTCCGTGTGTTCACCAACTTGGAAGCTCTCTGAACCTCATAGTTTATGGATTTTTGTGGAGGCTTCATCTCCTAGGTATGACTGATTATGAACACAATCTCCAGCCCCTCTCCCCTCCCTGGAGGATGGGGTGGGGAGGTCTGAAAGTTCCAAGCTTCTAATCATGGCTTGGTCTCTCTGGTGACCAGCCCTCATCCTAATGTTAATCAGGAGCCCGCCCAGAGTTGTCTCATTAGAACAAAAACACTTCTATTAATGAGGAAATTACAAGGGATTTAGGAGCTCTCTGTCAGGAGCTGGGGGCAGAGACCAAATAACATATTTCTCATTACGTCATAAGTGCTTACTCTATCCATAATTGATCATGCCAAGGAATGACAAACAAAGTAAATGCACATGGGAACTACCACCTGGAAGGTTACATTTTAGGAAGGAAAGCAAGACAAATACACACAATGATATTACACAGCACAATGTTATTGGAGAGGTTTAAAATACTATGTGAATTCAGGGAAGAATGAGGTCATCTGAAAAGCTTGCCCTGGAGTAAATGGTTTCAGGATGGGCCTTGAAAGAAGGGTTGGATTTTAACATGTAGAGAAGCGAGGAAGGTCTTCAGGGCAAAATAACCAGCATGCATACGGTACAAAAAGATTATTGAAATCCCAGTTGCTATTACTTTGTTTTTTATGAGCCCATATTAATATATTTTCTTAGTAGAAATGAATAAATGCCTCAATCATTAGAAACATAGAAAAAAACCTCAATAAATGGTAGCTACTAGTAGCTGTAGGTGTAGAAGTATTTAAAATATGGGATATTGTGGATTTGTCTGTTTATTTCACACTGTAATCATACTTGGGGGCCCTCAAGCTCTCTTAAATCCCCTTGATATACAGGGAATCTACATGCATAGATCCCCCACTAACTTATAGTTTAGATCTATTAACAGTGAAAAGC
Organism: Grampus griseus; assembly: GCF_964374135.1. Lineage (NCBI taxonomy): Eukaryota > Metazoa > Chordata > Mammalia > Artiodactyla > Delphinidae > Grampus > Grampus griseus. The sequence goes on from NC_139018.1 coordinate 152,721,801, forward strand.
AAAAAGTGAATTTTCTCTGAAATAATATAAACAGAGTCACTGCCTTACCTGAATTAGTGGGACGATCACCCAGATTCTTGGGCTAGTTTTGTACTGGAGACTAAACGCCAGTGTCCCAGCATAGGTCACTTGGCCTTCATATACCTTGCTCATTCCCTTGAAAAATGGAAATTATACCCAGTGCCATCCATGACAGAATGAGGTAATGTCTGTAGAGTACACTGTATTCCTTCCAGAGCCGGCCCTTCCTCATGATCCCAGATAATTACAAACAAATACTTCAATCCTGTCTGAGTTCATTGGGTAGGTTATATCTGAAAGGAAGCTCCTTAGAGATATTCTAATTTAATTCACCTGGTGTCAGCCCAAGATTTCCACACTGTCCTTTATAAATAGATTCACCCTATAAAGTAATGGAAACTCTTGAATTCTTGGTATATACTTAGATTTTTTGGTCTCTTCCATAGCAGCTCAGGGACTTTAAATCATTAGCTGATCCTGACAACGAAGGATGAACAACAAATTTCAAAGCCTCAAAAAATCTACCCTAGTAGATGCTGCTAAGAGTTAGAATTAAATGTTCATTTTCAGGCAAAATCAGGAATCTTCAGTGTCACCCAAAGAATTAACAAACAATCTATCAGGCAGCATTGAAACACATTACTTGCTAATGAATTTTAATTTGATGGGTATTTTGGAATGACTTGGACCTCAACATTTCTAGAACCTACATATTTCAGTGAATGTCATTCCTCCGATTTTTAGGAAAAAAATATGGAACAAAGCTCTCACTTTCTGTTACAATCCATGGTTATTTGAAATATGGGATGAACTAAAAAGATATGAGGACTAACAAGTGAAGGAGGAAAGCATCAGGAAGGAGAAATAGATTCTATTTCATAATTAAGTTAAAAGGAAAACAAGTAAGTAGGTGGACCCAAGATCAGCATTAGGAGATTGAGGTCCTATGAAGAATCATGAACAGAGAAAGTGTCATCACAGTAGTTACTTCATAGTTCTGTTTGCAAAAATGAAACGGTGAATGTGTGTGATGCTCTTAGCACAGTGCACAGTAAACCCTCTGTGGATCCCAGCTTCCATTACTATTACCAAGATCCAGGGAAAGTGCTGACTATTATTTTTCTTTCAACCCATAAAATACATATTTGTGATGTAAGAGAAGTGAAGAGGGGAGGGCATATCGGAAAAATAAATTAATAACATATATATGTATATAGGTACACAACATACATATCTGTATGTGTATTTAAAAGGAAAAAATGGGGTTACAGGAAGTCTGTGAAGCCTAATTTAGCCACGTGTTTGCAAAAATATTGCATGACCAATGTCAGATCTCTTCCAATCCAGGCTGACACCAGGTTGCAGAATTGTAACTCATCCCACTACCTAAATTCCCTTTGGATTTCCAACTATGCAGAATGAGCTTTCATTCCCAATTCCCAAACTGCACGTTGACGCTTCCCAGCTGTTTACTCTAAACCTGGTCTGGTCCCGTTATATGGTACATGAGTGTCATTCATCTCCCGATGACCACGTGAAAATAGAGGCTGGTCCATAAGTGGGTCTTCTCTAGCTAATCAAGTCCAGGGGGATGTTGAGAAGATTTCCTCTAAAGCAAGAGACGGAAGGGGAGAGTGCAGCCATCTGTCTATTGATTTGCCATATGGAAGGGCTTCCATAGTTAGAATAAGATAGCGGACATCCTTCTCCCTCGCTGGACTGTCAGCAACTTTGCGGAGGCCACAAGTCCTGCTCATCATGGGTCCCCCGTGCTTGGCATTTGCTCCCCATGTGTTTTTTTTGTTGCATAATTGAAGAAATGTTATTTTTAGAGTAGGCTATCAGTAGTCTGGTTGGAAGGTAATTAGAGTTTGAAATAAGATAATGGCAGAGATTATAGTCAGCGATAGATTTGACAGATGTTTAGGATGTAGAACTGTCAATATTTCGTAGAAAGATATATGGAGTGATGAATAATAAAGGGTCCAAGTTTTCTAGGTTTTTGACTTGTGTAAGCCTGTGGATAATAATACATGAATGAATGAATGAATGAATCCTCCCAGTAAGGCTCAGTTCTGTAGTGGGGTGGGGTAGTGGTAAGGGTTGCTATTGGCCTAGAAGTTAGAATACCTACATCCTAGACCTCTCTCTGACATAAATAAACAATACACTTTATATTTGTGGGCAAGTCATTTATGATCTATGGGCTCAGTTTCTTTATCTGGAAAATGCAGGGATCGGTTGAGTTGATATTCCTTTGAGCGCCATCATTCTGTCTCTTTCCCTTCCTTGGGAGTGATTTCAGTTCTCAGTTAACTTCAGTACAATGGAAATAACTCTTCTCTAAGGGTACGTGGCTGTCTTTCAAGATACAAGCATTCTCAAACCTCATTTGGGTGTCCCACAAATGCAGAAGATGACTTCCACTCTTGCAACAAGATACTTTGAGGAACCTGCCTCTGCTGGCAAAGCTGAATTACATCCCCTCATCCAGCAATGCAAATCTCAACCTCGGGTTTACAAAGGAACGGAGTCTACAAGTACGAATGACGGTAATACCAACACCGTGTGCAGATTTGTGGATGCATCTACTCTTCCTGAAGGGACCTGACTCCCTTCAGGGAGTGACGTCCACCAGCAAGCCAGCCTGACTCTTTCTTAGGAGGTGTGCAACAGTGGCATCTTGCGGGGGAAAGTCTACAGTTTTCAGAGTATGTTCCCACGGTAACCTCTCCTCCTGAGATCTACCAGTGGAGCACGTGTTTCTAAAGTTGGTCATTCTCTTTTCTAGCCTATGAAGGTTGAATTGGAACCTGCATGGTGAAGTGATTGTTCAGAACCTCATTTCTCTTTCAAGACAAATCAGTCCACTTAAGTGTCTTATTCTCTACACATGTCAAACCGAGAGTGGGAAGGCGCCCCAGATGGAGAGAAATGGGGCCACACATGGGGACACCAAACAACAGGTAGGACATTCTAGTGGATGCTGGCAGGATTGCAAGTCATAGCCTGTCTTGTGAGCAAGACGGTAGTTGCTAGGAGGAGAAAGGTCTGATTTGCAAGGAAGGAGAAGAAAAGAATCTCTTAAATTCAGAAATTGAAAACAATAAAAGAGATGTTAGTCTATCCACGTTCTTGTAGAAATGCAGTTTGGCGAAGTGGTTAAGATCAAGGGCTCTGAAATTCATAGCAAGGCTCCACTACTATTCAGCTGTGTGACCCTGGGTGAGGGATTTAACATCTCCCTCTGTGTTTTCTCATCTGTAAAGCAGGGGAGATAATAGTACCAATCTTGTAGGGAATCAAATGAAGATAAAACTGGTCAGAATGCTTAGCACAATTACTCACACCCATAAATCCTCAGTCAATGTAAGGGATCATACTTTATATATCAGTCTAGAGATATAGGCAAGTACAGAACTAGCTTTAACCTGAAATCCCTTTTTCACAGGAAACTGTATACACTTTTCTTAGTTATTGACTGTGGCTTCTATATTTTCAAAACCCAACATCAGGATAGGTGGTTTCTAAAGTTCAGAGTACTTTGGGGACAATGGAATAGATTATTTTAAATCAACATGACTAAAAAAAATAAATCAGAACATACCATGCCAAACTGTTTATTCTTGTTGAACTCTCCCTGTACAGAACAATGAACACTAAGGATTTAACAGTAAATGAGCTATTCACAATCACATGAAAATATATAGACCAGGACACTGTCTTGCATTTAACACCATCAATGCCTTAACTGTAACCAAGGGGGTCAACCTCTTCTGAACAGACAGGTTTGCATTTTATTTGTGTTACCTGCTCAATACAGGGCAAGGATCCCAGGGGTGTAACTTGAGCCAGAGATTTATTTTGAAGAAAACAATAACAAAAATAGCTACTGTGACGGCTCCAGAATGGGTGGCTTCCCACCCAATCCCCAGAATTCTAGGCCATGGCTAGTGTCTGGAGAACAGCATTTTACTGCACCTTGAAGAGAGAAAGAAATGCCCCGCTCACTCTGATGATGACCAGCCCTGATTCTCATACACTCTAAGTACATTGGGAACAGTCTGTCAAGAGGAAGAAAACATCCATATCATACAAATTTATAGACAAAGTTTCCGTTGAGGTTCAATATTATTTTAAAAGTATCTGAAGTTTTAAAAAATATATGTTTGGGGGACTTCCCTGGTGGTCCAGCAGTTAAGACTCCACACTTCCAATGCTAGGGACACAGGTTCAATCCCCAGTCAGGGAACTACTATCCCACATGCCTCATGGCACAGTGAAAAAAAAAAAAACTATATATATATATGTGTGTGTGTGTGTGTGTGTGTAAACACATATATGTATGTAAACATATATGTATGTGTGTAAACATATATGTTTGGGAGGATTTCTTTTCATTGATGTGTGCAGAGGCTGAGCTCCCTGCTCACATATGGGGAAAAAGGAGGAAAAGTACACTTTGCAGATTTCTGAACACAGTAATAGAGTGGCAAGTCCTAAATAAATATTGAAACTAATTTGCACTCAGGGAAATCTACTTGCCATAAGTAACCAGGATGGAGAAGGAAATGAAGGGCCTCATTTCTCAACCTCAGCACGATGCTCACAAGTCCTCCGGCTCGCCAGACGGATCTCTGCGTGGAACGTGTTGCTTGGTTGTCGGCATAGAGATGACAGAATGAGCTATTTCTGAAGACTATGGGTAGTTCCTGTAGCCTAAATCGAGTGGAATCAAATCTGAATAAAAAGCTTGCTTAGTAAGTAATAGCAAGGACTAGCCACTGAAGGCTTCTTAGGGGAGAACCAGGTGGTAGATGGGAAGCAGACAATGTTAATATCATGCTTAATCCTATAAATTGAGTTCCAGTCATGAGTTGTGGAATTTGATTCAAAACTAAAGTAGGTCACAGAATTGTTTCTAGAACACAGGAGTTTCAGAGTTCTAGAACTCTAGGCTTCAGTTTCCTCTTTTGGAAAACGAGAATGCTTATTTGCACCCACCTCAGAGGATTTTGGGGGGATTAAATGACCTGATTAATGACCTGATTAATTAAATGACCTGATCTGTAAAGTGTAACGCACTCAGAGCAGTGCCTGACACACAGTAAGCACCTCTACAGTGTTAGCTGTTGTTTGGTCACCACGGTGGTTGCTGCGACCTTCTTTTTCTCCACCCCTCCAGACCTTGTGTATGCAGAGAGCTCGTGAGGGCAGCAGACAGAGGTCCCTAGACTGTAGGCTTTCATCAAGCATAAAATTTTAAATCTAGAATATTATTGCAGGATTGACTAGTCTATGCTTTGGTCAAGTAAATACATTAAAAACAAAGTAGAGAACAAACTTATGGATATCAAGGGGGGAAGGGGGGTGGGATGAATTGGGAGGTTGGGATTGACATATATACACTACTATGTATAAAATAGATAACTAATGAGAACCTACTGTACAGGGAACTCAGTGCTCTGTGGTGACCTAAATGGGAAGGAAATCTAAAAAAGAGGGGATATATGTATACGTATAGCTGATTCACTTTACTGTACAGCAGAAACCAACACAACATTGTAAAGCAACTATACTCAAATAAATTTTTTTTTAATAAAATAAAATAAAAAACAAAACCCCATCATTGAATAGGACAGAAGAGCGTAATCTGGGAATAAAGAGCAATTCCTTAAATTGAATGAATTTAGCCTGATGAAAAACTCTCATTTTTCTCTTCTCATTTTGCTACTGACCAGTGAAAATTTGTCGTGAGCTGCCAGAGGCTCACAGCCCCAGACTTAGGACCGACTATGCTATAGGCTAGAATCTCACATAAACAGGCTCTGAGATGACGCACAAATGTAGATTCTAAAACATGCACAGGTGAAGCCCGATTTTGCCTGTTTGTATTTCTTCCCGAAAATCATTTTATATCATGAAGGAATTTATATTCTAGGTGATTAAAGGGTCATTACCCTCAGAATTTTTTACTATTTGATATAATTGAGAAAATAGACCCAAAGTAATTCAGAAAGGTGAGAAAAGTTAAGAACAAGGAGTTAACCAGTAGCACGTAATCCGAACAACCTCCCGTTTTCCTTTTTCCCTCAACTGCCTATTTGGATCGCTCTGCTGTTGTTTTTCGTATGAGAGTACAGTTCTATAGGGCTTCAGAGGGACATTCTTGGACCATTTCATCAATGCAGCTGTCAGTCCTTCTGCCCTATTTAAGGCATGTGCAGCCAGTGAGTTAACTACTGGCAAACCAAGCCATTATGACTAAGGCGAAGAAAAATACGCACAGGGCAAAAAACCAAAGAGAATGGAAGGAAATAGACCAAAATGGGGGGGGGGGTTAGGAGTGATTTTTCTTTTTCCTCTCTTTTTTTTTTAACTTCAAAACACATCGATTTAGCTGGACACTGATCACATAGCTGTTCCAAAACGGCTTTGGAATGCTCCTTGCTTTACGCCTCAGATCTCTCCCGAGGAAATCACTGCTTTCCGCAGTTATCTGTAACGCCTGTATAGTCAGAAACATTGTCATTTCTGAAAATGAGCCTACGGTTACCTTGGTTGAGTCTGAAACATTTCTGGATTGGACCCTTATCAATGTTGTCACCAGTATACCTTGTCTCCTTCAAGGAAATTGTCAGGCTGAAAGGGTGGGGTTGGTCACCAGGGAGCCATAGAGTGAAGTGCTGGAGGATATGGCCAAGAAAATGCTAACCTCTCATCACACACTTTGTTGCAAGAAATCAGCCACATTGAAAATTTCTGATGACTCACACTTCACCTCCATCCAGACTTAGAGGAACGCTTTCACGAAAGGCCGGAATGAATTCTGAGGGCTGCTCTGGGTTTTGTTTATGGAAACCAAGGGTTTTTTCCAACAGTTGATGTACCTTTGTAACTGAGCAAGAACTACATGGGTCCATCAAGTTCCCATGTGCAAAGAGGGCCTCTATGCCTTGCCAATAGTCACCTAAAGAAAAGGTACCACTAGAAACAATTCTTCCAGAACCATCTGACATCTGTTGTTTGGCAACTTCTCCCGAGAATACCATCAAAACGAAACAAACAAATCAAGAGTTACTTTACTCTGGTCACTGAAACTCCTGAGGTAGAAGTACTTGACACGTGTACACCCACTTGAAAACCCTTCATGTTTTGAGCAATTAAAGTTTCCACTTCTTAAGTGGGTTACAGTGTCCCCAGCTAAGCCATTTCCTCTGACAATATTTTTATGGTTTCACATAACCTTCCACTGTCACAGGTGTGTTGCCGGCATTTCAGCACAGGCATTAGTAAGAATACAACACAGAAAAAGAATTACCAATTTCCCGTCCCACTCCAAGCATGGGCACCTTGAGAAAAGAACTCATTAGCGAGAAGAGAGGAAAATCCAATTTCCAACTTGCTGTCTCTCTGCTGCAAGTGTTGATAGCAATTTCCGTCATTAGTCACTTTCATAAATGCTGAAATCATTATGGTAACAGAATGGCCAAGGGGCACCCTGATCCCAGGTTCATTCTGAGTCATACAGGGGTGTGACTACTCGCCTTTCAAAATAATTACTGGAGCTGCCACCTCGGCAGTGAGAGAAGATGGTGTCTAGTAAACCTGGTCTTTAACCTAAGCCAGGGCAGACTCTGGTTTTATTGTTATTTTTTTCTTTTAGAATGAAGCAATATGGTTTTTCCCTGTCTCTGTAACATAAAATCCCCACTGGCCTTTAGAAGAGTTATTTGTTCACCAAGAGAAAGAATAAAGTAGGGGCAAAGAACTTTTGTTTTTTATTTGTGGTTGGCAGTAGTGTCTTTTGAGCAGATGTAGCAAGCATAGGAGCATAAGCTTGTAAGATCAATACAGTGTAGTGGTGAAGACGGGGGTTTTATAGAATCAGTCTGCCCCAGGTTTGACGGAAGTCTCTATCTCATAATAGCTGCATCTTCCAGGGCGAGAGATTTAACTATTCTGTACCTTCCTCTTCCGAACTGTAAAATTAGTATGCAGTAGACCCTGATTCATAAAGTTATGCGTAGCACCTGATGCATGACACTCAATAAATGGTAGCTTTCATTACAGTTATATTTATAATAGCTTCCATTTTTCATGGTGTGACAGCTGCTTCTTTAGGAATCCATTGCTTCTGTGATCTCTATGGTGGTCTTCCCAGCCAACACCTCTAGGGGACAGCAAAGTGCAGTGACTGCTGATGCTCCCTAATGGGAAGTCTAGAAGGTTCTTTGAGAAGTACTTCTCTGGGAAGTCTTCTTGGTGGTGGGGTGGGGGTGGGGTGTTGATTGATTTTGTTTGAGACATCCAGAGAAACAAACCTCTGTGATACGACAAATATCCAATCCTTGAGAAAATAAGTGGCATTCCAACAAGAAGTGTAACATTAACAATAAAAACAATTAGAACTACTGTAACTGAAGACCTTCTCTACAAGAGGGGCTTCTCCACCACAGATACTGTACCTAAACCATCAGTAAGCCCACAACATTCTTTTTTTTTTTTTTTTTTTTTTTTTTTTGCGGTACGCGGGCCTCTCACTGCTGTGGCCCCTCCCGTCGCGGAGCACAGGCTCCGGATGCGCAGGCTCAGCAGCCATGGCTCACAGGCCCAGCCGCTCCGCGGCATGTGGGATCTTCCCAGACCGGGGCACGAACCCGTGTCCCCTGCATCGGCAGGCGGACTCTCAACCACTGTGCCACCAGGGAAGCCCACCCACAACATTCTTGAGGGTTGATATGCTAGTCCTCATCTTACAAATGTGGAAGCTGAGAGTCACAATTTTCTTTCCTACGGAAGTGATGGATGCCAACAAGATTTGAATGCAGGTCTGTCTGATTTTAAAGCCCCTGTTCTTTCTGTCCTGCCACATTGGTGGGAGCGTTCATCAGTAGTCTGATGTTAAGTCACGCTGCAGTAACAACCAGCCCCCACCTCTCCGTGGACTGTCATCACAAGGGTTTATTTCTCACTCAGGTGACATGTCAGGTGTGGGTTGGCTTTGACTCACTCTTCTGTACGTCTTCTTGACTCCAGGACTCGGTTGGAAGAGTAGCTACTGTCTGAAACATGCTGCTCTCATGGCAAAGAGCAAACACCATCAGGGGAACCCTGTGATGGCTCTGAGAGCCTCTGCTCTATCAACCTCACGGTTCAATAGCCAGAACAAGTCACGTGGCCGACACTGATGTCAGTGGATGAGAGAAATGTCAGGAAGGCCATTAGGGATGGGCCTGGTGGAGAGGGATAGTAAGCATTTCAGACAAATAGGACAGGGTACCACAGAGGGTCTTCTGGGAAGAAAGATCTGTGTACACGACTCCAGGGTGACACAGAGTTTTCAGGAACATTGAGTAGTCCAGTCTGTCAGGCTTAACGTGTACATATTGGAGTGAGATAAGGTTTGAAACTTTAGGTTGACTTTATGTTGTGAAGAGTTGTGAATGCTTGGCCAAGGAAGAGGTGCTCGATTCAATGGGCCATGAAGAACAGTCAAGTAGGGGTTCAAGACCAAACGTGAGGTCAAGTACCAACAGCACAGCCGGGGCACCCACTTTGACATACTTCAAGGAACAACGTTTCATTAGAGGAAAGACAAATGTAGGTATTTTTCACAATAGCAATAAAAACAGATGTTTTAACCCATTCAAAGGATCCCTATTTGACCCTCCCACATAGGTGTAGATTGCCGTGGTAGGTTACATTGTTTTCAATTCTTCACTTCCTCCCTATTATAAAATTATATTTTCCATGTGACTCTGCAGCAGCTCCCATGGTGGAAGGTGTGAACTGCTCTCCTGTTTGATGTTGGCCTTGGCTCTGAGACTTGCTTTGACTGATGGAATGTGGGCTTAAGTAACTGTGCCATTTCCAAGTAGAGGCCATCGGGAGCCGTGGGTATCCCTACCACTTTCTCACAGTCCTGTTGTCCATCCAGAGGAAGGCATGGCCTGAATACCTCCTATCCCCCCATCTATGGCCCCAGTGAGACACGTGGAAAAGATATGAACTCAACATTCAGCCCAGAGCCAAGCCCAGCTGAGATTCACCAAACCATAGCCAATCCACAGACCCTTGAGAAAGAACAATATTTGTTTGGGGTTGTTTGTTACGTAGCATTATTGCACCAATAGCTATCTAATAAAGGTCCATCTTACAGATGGAGAAAAGCAAATAGAGAACTATGTGCCCAAGTAATAGAGCCCAACATCCAAACCCAGGTCTTCTTTCCTCAAGGCTATGCTCTCCTACAGACCATCATATTCTCCATTAGGTGGATGGGAAGAGATTGAAGATGCAAGGTACTTTATTCATAGAGAATGAGGGGCCCAAAGACACAAGGGAAGAACAAATGAAGCAGGCCTGGGGAAGAAGGGGGGCCAAACTGGATCTTGATCAACAAAAGCCACAAACATAGCTGTGGAAACCATAATGATTAATAATGGATATGCAGGAGGGAAGCTGTTTCCAATATCTTGGCGCCCTTGATTATCTGTTCACTGAATCATCTAAGTCGTGTCTTCTCTTTAATCTCTGTTGTTTCACTTCCTTAGGAAACCTTGTGCTTGGTCAAGTCACATGTATTCTTTCTTCATTCATTCATTCCTTTAACAAACATTTATTAAGTAACTGTATGTACTAGTCACAACTGTCCTCTTATACAACTTACAGCCTAAGGCAAATAATCAAACTGTTAAATCAACCAAGATATAACTACTAATTAAGCATTTTAAAAGAAAATAACAATGAACAAAGAGAACTTATCACAGAGGAATCTGATCTCGTCTCAGTGGGCTGGAACGTGGCCTTTGAGCTAAGATTGGAAGGCTGCATCAGGACTAACCATGGAAAGAAAGCCGAGGGTAGATGTTCCAGAAAGAGAAACTAGCATGTGCAAAGACCCTGTGGCAGGGGGTTCTATCATTGTCTTTATATACGGCTACCATGGGTTTGTAATACACTAGTGCTATCCAAAAATTCTCTTTAAGAGCATATGTGTCATCATTGTCAACACCATCTCTATCAACGCGTTATACTCATCATATAGAGACTTGAGAATTTTCATTAACTTATAGTCTCTACTTCCAAAGTTCATAAGCAGAGAAACAAATGCATATAAACACACATAATCTTTCTTTAACTAACAATGAAATGACTAAAACTTGCCAGCATAAGTTTGAAGTTAAGACATGTTTACTGTTTTCCCTCAGCTTTGTTGGCCGACGACAGAGCAACTTTAAGGGTTTTGTGCTGTTAGCTGACCATACTCCAGACAGACCACACAGCCCTCTGAAGTTTCCAAATAAACTGGCAGACCCTTCTCTAAATGGGTTTTTCACGTTGACTTCCTTCTTCGGATTTGGGGCAGGAATGGCTTTTCCATGACTTTGGGAGCTGGTTCCAATTAGACTTCCTCAGGGCTACAAATGCTCCCTTCTGTGAAGGGCATCACGCCTAAAACTTCAGTTGGAGGCTGAGGGACTGGAGAAAAATTTTGCTGACTAATAAGTAAAACTCAGATCTGTGTCAGAATAACAGATGGTATTGCCAAAGTCAAAACCTCCTCTCTTTAATCACTCATCTGTGTAAATATACAAAGTCAGTGGCAGAGAGAGAAAATTTACAGATGGAGAAACGCAAAGAGAAGGTTCAGTGATGGGTTTGAAGTCCCATCAGAATTACACGGAGAGGGGTAATTCTAGAATTGTAATCTAGGAGTCTGAGCATCTAATTTGCTCCTTAATTACTCAAATTCTCTTTAATTTCTGCATCTCTAATATAAAAGCAGTAACAACAAACCTAATAGTCACATTACAAGAAATAATGATGAGATTCAACAGACACCCCTAGCACAGGGTCTGGTACAGGGTAAGCAGTGCATAAATGTTAAATCTCTTCCATTAGTTATAAAAAAATTTCGACACCAGTGGACATCTTTCTGAACAGGTGTACTCTGAAGTGATGTTGCCTGCCTCAATGACACCAAATTTGACAAAGAAGTCACGTTGCCAGATTTCAAGAAGGAAACATTTTGGAAGAGTCATGATGAAGATTGCAGAAAGGAAACCCAGCATTGTAAATCAACTACACTTCAATAAAAAACATTTTTAAAAAAGATTGCATAAAGGAGAAATAAAGTAGAAATGCTGATGTGAGGGCCATATGCTTTCAGAAACCCTTGCCCAGGTGTTGGTGGGATGAATTGATCCAGGTGGAAATTAAGAACACCTTTGAAACGCATTTGATTTTATCACCAAGGCCACCAAACCTAATTAAAGGGGGAACATGTACAAATGGGTGATGTTGGGATGAGGGTGTGAACAGTCAAACCTTAGGAAAGGAATTTCCTCTTCTCAATATTTATAAATGGACAGTTTCGGAGCTGGAACTTACAGAAAGTGAGGTCAATGGGTAGACTCCAGAAGTTGCGTGATTTCCTGGAGTCTCATGTAAAATATCATATGAACGTTCATATGTGTGTTTTCTAGGGACATGACCCATATATTTCATCAGATTCTCAGAGGAACATAAGACACCCCAAAAGTTCAGAGTCACTGATTCAGACTAGTCTTATCTTTAGCCCTGGCCCTTTCTAATCAATAAGCACATGCCTCACTGTCTTCCTAGTTTCTGATACTGTCTGGAGCCTGCCAGAACTTTTGGGGTCCCACCGTTTGTTCTTCTGGTCTCCCCAGAATGCTTCCATCCTGGGGAATTAAAGATAGTGGGAAGAAGAAATTAAAATCAAGAAATGTCATCCTGGTGGTCTTTTAATATGAAAAGCTAACCCGTATATATGGTAAGTTTACATATAGATTTCATAGCCCTCCTCTGTGATACCATAAAAGCCGACCCTTGGAGGAAATGTTGTTATAAGAAACTCACCATCAGACGTTGTCACCAGGACTAACATGAAATCTCAGAAGAGCTCACAGGTGGAGTTCAGTGGTGGCCCTGCCAGCACTTGCCCTAAGAGATGGAGCAAATCCAACCTTCCCTCTTCCTGCCATGTCCTCACCTGGATAATTAAGTGATGGGCCAAGTGGTCTCAGTGTCCCCTCCATTGGCCCCCAAGAGTTACAGAGGCTCTAGTCTGCTCTATGCCAGGCAATGAATACACATAATCGTATTTCCCCCAATCCTCTCAAAATCTGCAGGACAGCTCTGCTCTTCACCCATCAGCTCTGACTTGTATGAGGTACCACATCTTAATGGCAGAACTTGGACTAGGACTTGGGTCTTCTGAATCGGCCATAAATTTTCTTTCCTCTATACCCATGGTCTCTAAACTTTGAACAAAAAAATGGTTTTGAGCACATACTCTCAACATATGTATCTATTTTCCTTGTAAATTATAAAGATATGCACATATACAAGTTACTTATAAAATATATGTGTATACATGTAGTACTATCCTCATATATATCATACACATATTACATGTATATTGTCCCATGTAAATACATGTATTGACATGTAAATATCCCATGTATATTACAAAATAGATACAGATACAAATTTGAAAAGGATGAACTAAAATTTAATAATGGATTATTTGTTGAAGGTACAAAAGTGTGTTCTTTATAAGCAATTATTATTAGTATTCTAGGGACCATAATGTAATTGAACGTCATTATTTTTGAAAATTTTGATTTAACATTTGTGATTGAACAACCTACAGTTTATTGTAATTCAATTTACAAAATTTACAATTTACTAAATTTAGCCTGTTCCCCAATGCAGTCTTAATGGCTGTTGTAACCCAGGTGGAGGAAGTCATTTCCTGTGCCCCGAATCTTCTGTTTTCAGTCCCTTCCTTCAAGCACACAAAAATTTGTTGAAATTCAGCTAATACATTTCTCTCTTTGAAAATGTTTTCATTTACTAGCCGGAAGGTGCTACATTTTTTTATTTTCAACAAATCGGTTCAAAATGCTCTGAAACTCTTCTGTTTAAACATTGTTTCCAAGTTTTTTAAGTATAAAAATGTGAACGTCTCTGTAAGTGATTCATGTAAACCATTTTCCTCAGAAAAGTCACAATAATGATAGTAACATTTCCCAAGACCCATTTTCAAAATGCTTTCTCCATAGCACTAGCTTCTTTCCAAAAGCTCTTTTTTTAAAAACATCTTTATTGGAGTATAATTGCTTTACAATGTTGTGTTAGTTTCTGCCGTATAACAAAGTGAATCAGCTATACATATATCCCCATATCCCCTCCCTCTTGTGTCTCCCTCCCAACTCCCCATCCCACCCCTCTAGTTGGTCACAAAGCACCGAGCTGATCTCCCTGTGCAATGCAGCTGCTTCCCACTAGCTATCTATTTTACATTTGGTAGTGTATATACGTCAATGTTACTCTCTCGCTTCATCCCAGCTTACTCTTCCCCCTCCCCGTGTCCTCAAGTCCATTCTCTACGTCTGCATCTTTATTCGTGTCCTGCCTCTAGGTTCATCAGAACCATTTTTTTTGTTTGTTTTTTTAGATTCCATATATATGTGTTAGCATACGGTATTTATCTTTCTCTTTCTGACTTACTTCACTCTGTAGGACAGACTCTAGGTCCATCCATCTCACTGCAAATAACTCAATTTAATTTCTTCTTATGGCTGAGTAATATTCCATTGTATATATGTGCCACATCTTCTTTGTCCATTCATCTGTCGATGGACACTTAGGTTGCTTCCATGTCCTGGCTATTGTAAATAGCGCTGCAGTGAACATTGTGGTACATGACTCTTTGTGAATTATGGTTTTCTCAGGGTATATGCCCAGTAGTGGGATTGCTGGGTCGTATGGTAGTTCTATTTGTAGTTTTTTAAGGAACCTCCATACTGTTCTCCATAGTGGTTGTATCAATTTACGTTCCCACCAACGAAAAGACAACCCTCAGAATGGGAGAAAATATTTGCAAATGAAGCAACTGACAAAGGATAATCTACAAAATATACAAGCAGCTCATGCGGCTCAATATCAAAAAAACAAACAACCCAATCCAAAAATGGGCGGAAGACCTAAATAGACATTTCTCCAAAGAAAACATACAGATGGGCAACAAACACATGAAAGGATGCTCAACGTCACTAATCATTAGACAAAAGTCCTTATTTTTTTTCCAATGTTAAGTTGCATTGGCCACAGAAGGATGGATTAAGTGCATCTATTATTGCTAGGTAGCACACTCTGACAGCCACTTTTTATCATAGGAAATGCTCACAGCTCGAAGCTCTTGTCTTTTTGCAAAAGAAAAAAAATGTGCAATTCATCTTTCCGTTCCCAACTGTTTTAACTTTGCCACAAAATAAGCAGCAAACCTCTGGGTGGTAGAAAAGATATTTACAGTCACTCCTTATCTTTACAAAGTATGTTAAATATTCTACTACTTTTTAAAAACTTTTTATTTTATACTGGAGTATAGCCGATTAACAATGTTGTGATAGTTTCAGGTGCACAGCAAAGCGACTCAGCCATACATAAACATGTATCCATTTTGTCCCCAACTCCCCTCCCATCCAGGCTGCCACATAACATTGAGCAAAGTTCCCTGTGCTATACAGTAGGTTCTTGTTGGTTATCCATTTAAAAATAGCAGTGTGTACATATTTAAAATGTGTAAATGCATAAAACCACTTTCCCAGGCATGAATCAGCTGATGACTCCTCAACATGCAGATAGGAAGCAAAAGGAAGAATAAGACCCAGCAGAATGCCTGGTCTTAACTCCGAAACCATCAAGCCACATGACCACCTGACCTGCAGATCAAATGTAAATGTGTCCATTAAATATTCTCCAAAGATTAATTTCTTTCATATCTTTTTGGTATAAATAGCATTAAAACATTTCTTCCCATATGTTAATGACTTGCTTATGCCCTCCCTCTGTATTTGCCTACTGCCCATTGAAAGGCTCCCCCCGCTGCCCCCCCAGAACTCCAGTCAACGCTGATCTCACCCTTTCTCTGGGCATCATATCTGTACTCTAGACATTGTCGTTTGATGATAATATTCTTTTCGTTACACCCCGAGACCTCTCTAGAATCCAAGGATCATTACTCCTCTGTTTAAAATGATAGCCAAGAACAGTCTGTGTAGAAAGGGTCTCACTCTGACTTGCTGCCCCTCTTCTACCTCCTATGGAATAAACCCTCCACCCCAGGTCCCTTCTGTCGGCTTTCCTTGCCCACACGAAGCCATCACAGATGGTTTTACCGCCCTTTCCCTTGAAGGTATTGTGTGTGTGGTGTTTATTTACAGCTAATCTCCTTTTAAAGTGTGAGTATCTACATTTAAAGTGTGAGTTTCTGCATTTTAGAATAAGAACACCTTATAAATCAAGAAGCAAAACAGGGTAACGGCTTTTCAGAGAATATCCAATAAACTTTTGAAATCTCTGTCCCATTTTCAAAAGGTCAGAGTGTAATTTAAATGAAGCATGGAAGGGTTGCAATAAAGTAGCAGCTGTGTAGAATGAATAACTTTCTCGGTACCCACCAAAAAGTGATTCATATAACAGCAAAGGTCTCTTGAACTAATGAATAGCTGTTAAAGATCTGTGCAGAGAATAATATGTAGGTGCAGGGCAGAGACTTCTGGAGTTATAGCTACACTATAATTGAGTTCCCGGCTGGCAAAAAGACCTTTGAAGACCGATTATCTCTGTTTACCCACAGAACAATAAAAGTTTGTAGAAGCCTATTTCCAATCATTCACTTTTTCCACGAAACTAAAATTCCTCCAGTGCAGCCCAGGATGTGGGGCAGAGAGCTTTTCATTTCTGCACATGGACTCAGAGACACCAGCTCAGGTCTAACCGGGGGTTTATGTTTTAGGGCTGAAGATCTGATTAGATGGTCAGAAATTCTAACCCTCCCGCCACCCCATCCATTCCTTTTATAATAAAATAGAAGCCTTTTTTTTTAAATCCATTTGCTCACCTACAAAAAGCCCCTGCTCCTCATTGCTCCTTCGTTTTGATATTGACAAGTAATCTATGCTTTTTTACCCACTCATTCAATGATTTCCAATCATTGGTCACATATATGTTCAAATGCATAAACGATGGAGCAAAAACGCAGTGTACTTTACGTCGTTCACTTTTTAACTGATTGTCATGAACACAAAGCCCCAGGAAATGGGAATCATTTCCAAATCAAGAGTATTTTGTTTACAGTTGTTTTGAAAATAATTAGAGGGAGTGGTTCCAGTGCCCTAGAGTCTGCACTTCCTGAAAATTCCCTACTAGAGATTTTTCTCAGGGTAAAGATTTATTCGGTGAGCTGAACTATTCATGTCTTTATTTTTTTTCATTTTTATTGGAGTATAGTTGCTTTACAATGTTGTGTTAGTTTCTACTGTACAGCAAAGTGAAATCAGCTATACGTATATCCCCTCTTTTTTGGATTTCCTTCCCATTTAGGTCACCACAGAACACTGAGTAGAGTCCTCTGTGCTATACGTAGTTATCTAGTTTATACATAGTATCAGTAGTGTATCTATGTCAATCCCAATCTCCCAATTCTTCTTAAAGTAACAAAGAATGAACATGTGATATACTTCATTCAATGCCCACCTCCTTCCTTTATTTCATTAGCAAACAGATTACATGCAAGTGTATCTAGGGTAGAAACCTCACTTCCTAAAACTTAGAGTAAAAAGTCGGTAACTTAACTATTTATTAACCACCTACACGTTTGCAATATATAATAGATGATTCTTAGAGGGTAAAACACAAATACTCTATAAAAGTGCTGAAAACACTGTTAAGAAGAGACTTTGGCGTTGCCCTCCCTGATGAAAACCGAGCCAGAGTGGGAGGCGGCGTGGCTGCAGCGCCGCGGGGAGGGCGGCTCAGGTCGCCTTCTGCAGCCGCGTCTCCGTCAGTTCCCGTCGCCGTCACAGGGGCGCCGAGCGGCTCCAGTCCTGGGCCGGGGCGGAAGCTGCGGTCCCGCCTCAGCGCCCGGAGGACACGCGGGAGGGAGAATGCGCCAGAGGGCCAGGCGGGTGCGTCTGTTTGCCGCCGGAGGATGAGGTGGCCCAGTGGGAGCTATTCTGACATGTCCACTGGAAGTTGTAAAAACACGGCTGCAGTCATCTTCTGTGACACTTTACATCTCTGAAGTTCAGCTGACCACCATGGCTGGAGCCAGTGTCAATCGAGCGGTGTCTCCCGGACCTCTCCATTGTCTAAAGGTGATCTCGGAAAAAGAAGGGCCTCGTTCTCTGTTTACAGGATTCGGCCGCAATTTACTGGGGGTGGCCCCTTCCAGAGCAATATACTTTGCTGCTTATTCAAACTGCACGGAAAAGTTGAATGGTTTATTCGATCCTGATTCTACCCAGGTACACGATTTCAGCTGCACTGGCAGGCATTTACTGTACATTTCTCCCGAGAAAAGAGTGACATTGTGTCATCTCATGCTTTCCATCCGCAGGTCACTTCCTGTAGAGATATGGACTAACTTAAACCTCGTTTTACCGCAATCACAGCGACCAACCCCATTTGGCTGGTAGAGACTCGGTGACAGCTTGACGCAAGGAGCCGTGGGGAAAAGCAAATGGGCGCTTTTGAGTGTGTCCGTAAAGTGTATCAGACAGATGGACTTAGAGGATTTTATGGGGGCATGTCGGCTTCATACGCTGGCATATCAGAGACTGTTATCCATTTTGTTATTTATGAAAGTATTAAGTAAAAACTACTGGAATATAAGATTTCTTCTATGATGGAGAATGAAGAGTCTGTAAAAGAAGCATCCGATTTTGTGGGAATGATGCTAGCTGCTGCCACCTCAACAATGTGTGCCACAACTATAGCATATCCACATGAAGCTGTAAGAACAAGACTGCGTGAAGAGGGAACAAAATTAGATCCTTTCTTCAGACGCTGTCTTTGCTTGTTCAAGAAGAAGGCTATGGGTCTCTTTACTGTGGTCTGACAGCTCATCTGGTGAGATAGTTTCCAAACACAGCCATTATGATGGCCACCTATGAATTAGTGGTCTCCCTGCTCAACGGATAGCACCACCAGGCTGCTGCTATAAAGGGGGAAGACCAAAAGATACAGTGGACCATGGAGTACCGAAGCCAGCTTGGTGGACAGAAGGAAAGTAGTGTGGGAACACGGAACTATACCTAAGTGGAAGTTTGGCTGTAGGAATTAAAGTAATCATAACCACATTACTTAGTCTTTTAGTAATGTGAAAAAAACCCTTGGCTGCCTCCAAGAGAAAGCCTTTAGAAGCACTCCTTCTTCAAAATTGCCATTTCCTCTACCACGTCCACAGGACACAGTTGGCATTTTGTTGATTTATGGCAATCAGAGTATAGTGTTTATTCCATGAGCACTTTTGCAGTCATCTAGACAAAGCCATCTGTAACTATACACTCTACTATAACTGTCCAAAGATAGTATTGGCAGTCATAAATTTCTAACTTCTGTATAACTCCTATAAAACTGAAAAATAACAATGATAGCAGTATTTTTACATTTCCTTGAGAGAATCTGGCACTGTATTTTAAAGTTAATCGCTTGGCATTAGTAATCACCGTTTTTGACGACAAATGAAGTAGCGTCTAAACGTGTTTATTTTTAGCTTTAAAATGTTTTCGTTGCCACTGCTCACAGGTGCTTTACGTTTAGCATAATTGAACACTTAAATTGTTTGTTAACGTATCAACTCAAATGGTAATAGTCTGGGACACAATAAACCGGTAAAATGTTGATTCTTGGCCAGTTCAGTGACTGGAGCATGTCCTCTTATCTTTTCTAACCTAATGATACATGAATGAATGCAATGTCTTTTCAGTGACTTATTAATTATGAACTTGAATTATCCCCTGTCATCCCTAGGTATCATTTTCTTAAAGTGGAAAACATTTACTGCTTCTGAATCTTTCTCTATTTGGTTTCACATTAAGAATTTGAACCTTTGAATTATTTCCAGAAGCTCTGCATACATTGCATTTATTTAGTAGAGAAAATGGTAATTTTCAGCTTTGCCCTTACCAAGTGTTTTTTTTTTTTAAGGCCACGTTATGAATATCTGGGGCAGCATAAACATTATGAAGAAGGACCCTCTGCTATCTGATTGAGCAGGTAGTTATCCTAATTAACTTATAGTTTTATAAATGAACAAACTGCTTTGGACAAGGAATTTATTCCATCCTAATTTCTTGAATGGTAAATCGTAGAAAGATTCAAGTTAATTCAGATTAAGCATGTTAACAGGATATAGCTTTTACATTTTGCTGTTGAGTTCAATTGCACCCTTTAATACTTTAAATGTATTATATGTATGGCCCTTATTAAGATATTTGCTGTAATTCTATGAAAAGACTTTCACTTATGGATGTTGCTATACTGGTGTGTGAAACTTATACAATTAATCTCCAGTGTGGTACTCAAAAAAAAAAAAAAAAAGAGAGAGAGATTTCATCTTGCAGGATTTTAGAGCTAGGAAGAGATCATCTAGATTAAACTCTCCATTCTACAGGTGACAGAACTAAAGTCCAGAGAGGTGACGTGTCATTCCCAAGGTCAACCAGTAGTGATGGTACCAAGACAGGGTCCCAATTGGGCTGCACCTGTGTCCTAGTCCCTCACTGCAGTGCTTTCTGATTGGCTAGAAACATATATGTAAGTGATCGTAATTATTTCCCTAAGTCTTTCTAACACAAGTGAATTAACAACAAAAATGATACCAAGGCTTTAGAAAAACGATTTTCTCGAGCCCTCCCAGCCACACACAATAGAAAGCAGATATCATCCGCCGCTATTTATGCCCAGGAATTCAGTTTTCTATCTCACAGAACAATTTCTGGCTCCTGGCAAGTCTGATGTAAATCCTGGAGCATGTAACTGACACTGTGTGCTAGAAGGATCAGAGAACTCGGTGGGATAAAGGACCCCAGCCCACCAAGGGCCACATGACTCACACATTCAACCCGATGAAGAGGCTGGTAACATAGCACCATCAGTTCTGTTAAATGCATTTCTCCTCCTCTTTCAAAGCCCCACTCACTGCTGGTCCTTCCTTAGCCAAGACTTTTCCAACCACATTATTATTTCCCTATTATCTGTTTCATGTCATACTAACATAATTAGGGGTGGGGATGCATCTTTCCTAATCACACCCAATTTCTCTTTATCTTCTGGGAAGAGAGACTATTTCAGGTCACCATCCATCCACGCACTAGACACAGACTTTAAAACGACTTGCTGTTTTCCGACAGGCATATCTCTGGAACACTGGAAAGTTGATATTACACTTGCAGAATGGTGGCCCTTGAAATTAGGTCAATAGTAAAAGAGCTCCTGTGACTAGGAGTTTTGTTTGTCAGTAAATATTTGCTGAGCACCTGCGTGCGCTAAGCTGTGCGGCTACAGAAATCAAGACATCTTTCAAGATCTCTAGAATTCAGTCTCCTTGGGAAGGAAGCTGAATGGAGATTTCAGTGTGACAAGGGAGATAAATGAGGAACCAAAGAAACAGAGAGGAGTGTCTGGGGCCAGCTGGGCAAGTCAGTGAAATCTTACCTGGGGGAGGTGATGTTTGAGCTCTTATCCGATAGCCAGGCAGAGAGAAGACAGTGGCAACAACACCAAACTGGGGAATTATAAGTAGCTCTAATAGTACCGAAAGATGGCTCAGGAGCTAGGAGTCCCAGCAGATGGGGTGCAGCAGGTAAAAGGGGTTGAAGCACCCCTTCCTCTTCTGAAGTTTTCTCTCCGCAGAGCTCTTAGCTCCCAAATGCCAAAGATGACCCGATCTGTTTAGTCTGGTTGCCCAAAATACATTTCAGAATTTCTAGACATCTTTAAAATTCAGCTCCCATTCACTTAGGTTTTCCACCTCTCCCAAGGACGCGGGGCAATCAGTGCCTGGCTTTTGGAATATTGCCCTCAGGTTCACAGCTGCTAAATTATTTTATTTTATTTTATTTTAATTTTGGCTGTGTTGGGTCTTCGTTTCTGTGCGAGGGCTTTCTCTAGTTGCGGCGAGCGGGGGCCACTCTTCATCGCGGTGCGCGGGCCTCTCACTATTGCGGGCTCTCTTGTCGGAGCACAGGCTCCAGACACGCAGGCTCAGTAGTTGTGGCTCACGGGCTTAGTTGCTCCGCGGCATGTGGGATCCTCCCATACCAGGGCTCGAACCCATGTCCCCTGCATTGGCAGGCAGATTCTCTACCACTGCGCCACCAGGGAAGCCCAACACAGCTGCTAAATTCTTAAAGCACAATCAACAGAGCGCAGAAGCGAACATGAGAGGCGTCCTTTCCCCATTAGATGAAGAACTTTGGGGGGTATTAACCAACTCCTTCTTAATGAAAAGGGATTTCCCACTTCGAAGAAAGGCTTTCCCCTTAGAGAAAAGTCTGTATTTCTCAAATTGTTATTTCTTAAAATAGCTAGCAGGCCAGCGTTATTTGTGGGGTTTTTTCCTGTGTTTTGTCTTTGGAACTCTGAACTGTACTTAAAATATAGTATATTTTCAACAGTTAAATGGGAGAGAAGGGGGTATGGGTGGTTCAGAGAATTAAAAGTATATGAACATTTTTCGGAGACTACTGGAATTTTTATGTCCTTGGCCAGAGATTGTCTGAAAGGAGTAGAAAAATCCTGATTTTTTAAGGTGTAGGTAAAAGTCCTGTAATACCTCTGGAGAGAATACTTCAGTTGGATTCAAAGGGGTCAGGTCTCTCTGTATAGATAATAGAGGCCATACAAAGAATGGATAATACTAACCATAGAAAGAAAGATGAAATATTTAGGTTGGTGTCTCCACAGGACCTACGACAAAGAATAACACCAACTTCATCTTACACGTCTTTTTTTTGCTATGTAATTATGCCTTTTTTTCCCTCCTCTGCTGGGTACTGCTCAGTGCCTAACTCTGGCTTAAATTTTAAAGGCAGTAATTAAGCCCTAGAAACTCCTGGTGCCAAAGCTGTTCTGCAGTGCCGTTAGTACAGTAAATCACCAAGCTACCCCCTTGGGGCTCCTTCCCAGAAGCTGTCAGAGGCAACTCCATGTTTATGGGAGAGTCTCTCGATGCTTTATACTCACTGGGATAAAATTAAGTCAAGGAGCATTCAGTTAAAATGGCAGGGTAAGTAAATGAGCTGTACCGGGTCCCTCCATTTAATTTGCATCAAAGACTTCGAACTGGGGGAATAAAGATGCTGGCGCCGGGTTCTGGCTGAGTAATTCTGGGCTACAGCAGGTATGAGTTTGCTCATTAGGTCGTGGAAGACTGGAGACGTACCATCTCTTCTGTGGATGCTCAAAAACAAATAACACAGGCGTTTAGAGGCTCTGATACCAACCCCCAAACTGGACAAGAACTGGTGAAGCACCAATGGGATAATATGCAACTCTCATACCTCGTTGGAGATTCAGAGAAGAAAGAGCACATATGGTTTGTGGCCTCTGGGAGTTTACAGATTAGTGGGGAGAACAGTTCAACAAACAAGGGTACAGTGAACAAAAGGGATGCAATAGGAATGATCCTGGATGTTTGGCTATAAGTGGTATTAATTAGAGAAAATTTGAAACTGTGAAATCTTGAGAGCCAAGAGAGACCATAGAAACTGTCTCATCTATAGGTCCAAGCCTTGTCTTAGGGATTCTGCTAAAAGTTTCCCATAATGTCCCCTCTGCAAGGTTGCCAGGAGAGGTTAACCCAGGTGGCAGTAGCAAATTGTCCTCATGTTACACTGAGTATGTTTTTGTAATCAATCAGCCCCCATCACCAGCCACAATTCCATCCACATGCGTCTCTACATACACCCACGTGAGGCCTTCCTCAATGCACTTACCCAGTGTACAAACTACTCCAAGAGTGCATACATCACCCTCCATCGATATTCCTGCTGACGCTCCACAGGTGAGCTGGCCTCCTTGCCCCTCCTACCTGTACTCACGCTTCCTCCGTCCAGTCAGCACCAACCAGCCCAGCCCTTCCATCTGGAGTCTTCTCCGGAAGACTCCAAACCCCCTTCCTTGACCAGCAGCCTCCCAAACACCCCCAAGTGAGCTGTATTCAACTCTCCTAACCTGGATCAATTGTGCTGCTTTATTCATTGACTTTGTCATTATACCATGTTAGTATTTGAGGATCAGTATCTTTCATTTTTCATCCGCCATCCAATGTGAGAGCATCATGTAATGGATGCTTACTGAGTTCAACGTAAAGAATGAGTCCCTGATAAATGATTTCTGAATAACACTCTTTAGCACATTTAGAAGTGCATGCTTTACTGTATTTCGATTTACTCTTATCCGTTTGCATAAGTTTAATTCTGAACAATCCACCAACATTGTACCAAAGACTTCCCTTCCTAGTAATTGGGCATTCATTTTCCTAATACGTTGCATCCATTTAAAGGCAGTTTCCTGTTTTCATGCATTTCAAGCCTAACAAAGATTGAGTAGAGAGTAGACATCTATGGGACATCCCAACAGAATCTGCTCTAGTTTTGCCAAGTTCCTATAAAACTCTGCTATTCTGCTCTCAATCGCTCGTTGCTTGGTAACCAGCCCAGCATCAGTCAGAAGGCACATAAAGTCTCCTTGGTTAAGTCCAAGTATTGATATAACATCTGGGTCTCGCTGATTCTGTACCTTTGTAACGGTTGCTTAGAACCACTTTCAGAGGAAATGTTTGAGAATCATTGCTATGCTAAGCGCATTTATCCTCCCCTGGCATTCAAGACTGGCTTGACCATGAGGACAGGGCCACTTGGCTTGCCCTGGTCCTTTAAGTGTTGCCCCTGGTACAGTATTTCTATCTCAGCATCATGCCTGTCTACACACTTCAGAAACTTCCCCTGGGCTGACCTGTTGTCTCTGTAAATAGGAGGCAACTCACTTTCGTTCGAAAATGAGCAGGTGAAAAGCAAAATCTTCCAACTCCATGTAGGGGGAAGTTAAGACTCACCCAAACTTTCAAAGAAACAGTTATAGTGAAGGTGGAATTGGCAGTGGCAAGACAGAAATAAACAAAGATTGCCCACTTCAAAGACCTGGTGTAAACTTAGGACATGCACCCTTGCATTGAATATGGTAATTGCAGGTGACTCATGTGAATGAAAGAAAGAAATGATCAACACCCACAGGAGTCAGACATTTCCCTATGCATCTTTGGTCAGATTTCTCACATCCATAATGATGTGAGTTTTGCCTTCTTTGGGTCCTTTCACTGTAAGCAGTGAAATTGACAAGGCAAGGCCTTAGAGGATGAGATGAACAAGCTTTTTAAATAATCAGGAGTTGACTGAAGACGTGGATCTTGCAACATGCATTTTTTTGGTTTTTTCCCTTATAACATCATTTTTTCTCTCTCATTTAGATATGTATGCATGTATATATGCATACATATTAACTATGCATTTTTAAAAATTCTACCTGCTATTCTTTGAACTGCTTTTTCTCCCACACAATATGTTTTATTTTCCCTTACAATTAAGTGTTCTTTGTAAGCATGTTTTTTTAACAGCTCATCTATCAAAACGTTTCATTATCTGATATACTACTGTATTTGACCAGGACTCCACCATTGGATATTTTGGTATTATATATAATATATTTTTTATATATATTTATATTATTATATATATAAATATATAATATATGTATATACATACATACATTGTATATATATATACATATATACATACATTGTGTATATATATACAATAAATATATATATTTATAATATATTTATATTATATATAAACTACAATAAAACATACATATATACATACATTGTATATATATATACAATAAATATATATATTTATAATATATTTATATTATATATAAACTACAATAAACATCCTATATATCTCTAAAAAAAGACATGGATCTTGCAGTGAATGCTGCTTTGAGAGTGAGAACCAGACCAGTGTTAAAAACTCTGGTTCCAACAATTCTTTAAAGAGCTGTAAATTCCTAAAAGGGAAATCTGTGTGCTTACTGCATCCTTCATGATACTGAGCTCTGAGGTCTTAAAGTAGAGAACACTCCCCCAAGTTTTGTCGACTAAAATGAATTAACATTATCGTCCCCACCAGTATCGGATTTCCATATCATATTCCACAGAAAAGCACAATGAGACACAATCTTATTAAGATTCTATCAAGATTGTAAAAATATTTCTGGCAGAATTAAACTTTTCTATTTCTTTAGGACCAAGGTTACCATGTATAATAATAGGTTGACAAGACATGGAAGCAACCTAAATGTCCATTGACAGATGAATAGGTAAAGATGTGGTACATATATATACAATGGAATGTTACTCAGCCATAAAAAAGAATGAAACAATGCCATTTACAGCAACATGGATGGACCTAAAGATTATCATACTAAGTAAGTCAGAGAAAGACAAATACCATATGATATCACTTACATGTGGAATCTAAAAACTACATACAAATGAACTTATTTACAAAACAGAAACAGACTCCCAGACATAGAAAACAAACTTATGGTTACCAAACGGGAAAGGCTGGGGGGAGGGATAAATTAGTAGTTTGGAATTAACACATACACACTACTGCATAGAAAATAGATAATCAACAAAGACCTACTGTGTAGCACAGGGAACTCTACTCAATATTCTGTAACAACCTGTACGGGAAAAGAAAATGAAAAAGGATAGATATATGTATATGTAAACTGAATCTTCTTGCTGTACACCTGAAGCTAACACAATATTGTAAATCAGCTATACTCCAATATAAAATAAAAACTAAAAAATAAGAAAAAAGATAGGCTGAAAACAGAGTAGAAAAATTCCCTGATATAAAGAAGAGTTAGCATAACCATAAAGAAGTAGAGTGTTCAGAAAAAAATGCAGATATTTTAAAAGATTTATGCCACGGGTTGCCAGAGCCTTCTGATACTTCCTGATGGTACTTCATGTAAAAGCTGAATTTGAAAAACGTTTCACAGTTGATTTTAAACTTAATTTTGTGCATTAATTATTAACTGAGACGTATGCAACTGTGGCAAAGTAGCTTGCTAACCGTAGCTACCGAGGGATTTACACAAACTCTATTGTGTTATGTAGTTGTTATTTTGCATATTTCATTTACTCAAGGGGAGAACATTATAATTTGTCATTTCCATATTGCCAGATTATTGTGCACCCTCCAATGCTTCCTCTCTCTATTTGTTTGGAATCTGTCAATTTCTGCACCATTTAATACGACAATTTGACTTCCCAAACACCAGAAGAATCTCGGAGGGCTGCATTTCCATGGAAAATTCCTTCCTCAGGAACCCAAGCTCAGCATTACCATTTGACACCACTCCTCCCCGCTCCCGTGAAGCTTAACTATTCGATTTCATCTTGCAATGATACCATTTACATGAATATCCTCTTAAATATATTATTTTAATGCTGAAATAAGAGATGCAGGCGACGCAGTTATTACAAGTTTGCATACCTTACAAATGCACAGAGATTGCTGGGGACATTGAATGCAGTCACTCTTGCAAAGACGCAAAAACGATTTCCACAGCATTTCATATGCCGACTGTATAAACAGCTTCCAAAACGATTGTTAAAGAAATTCTATTTGGCCCTTGCTCACACGTTGTCCACACTTAACAACATTCTCTTCAACTGCCTTTCAGTCCAGAAACCAAGATGCTCAAATACCATCACACGGCCTTCACACTGGCCCATTTAGTTTTGTTTTCTTTCATCAAGTTGTTCCCCAAATAGGTTTTGCAATTAGTTCCCATGTTGTATCAATCACGAAAGTCTGTTTGTTTGATTCCATCCAGTCAGCAAATGTGTATTGAATGTCTTCTCGAAGTTGGATGCTGAAAATACTCTTTTCTGCGATATTGTGAGCTGCTGGCTGGTTGGATCCTTTAAGGATTTTTTCAGGCTTGTTTAAGCTCTCAGTTCTTCGAACCAGAGAACACAGATTTTTTTTGTTTGTTTAACAATAAGCTTTAGTTAACTTTATTTTTCATGCCCCTTAGTGTTGTTATGGAGTAATTTTCCTGAGTTCAACACTTTGCCTAGGCGCTGTACAATATGTAGGATATAATAAAAATTATAAATATATACAAATGTAGAAGCCATCAATTAGATTGAATCTATATGCCAATGTATCACTGAGAGCTGGACTCGCGTCCCTGACTTGTCCGTTACTGGTTGATGACCATAAACTAGCTTAATTTCTCTAAGTCTCAGTTTTCTCATCTGTAAAATGGAAATAATAATAGAGAATGCCTCCTAAGGCTGTCGGGGGATGAGATGAGGTAACCCCTACAATCCACTGGGGTGAGACAGCGAATCTGGATGGCCCGGAGGCTTACTTGGGTCACTAGGCAGAGAGCTGGCTCTAGGGGGCTGAGTTAGCAAAGGAAGAGCTGATTCAACTGTTCATCTCCAGAGGGTCCCCCAACCCAGGAGGCTTCCACAGTCACATAGTCGTCCCATGCAGCCCATTTATGCCTGCTCTGAAACATAGGTTAAGACATCAGGAGATGGTATGAGCTCTAATTCCTCTTTGCTTGTAAGTCACTCCTGCCCCGTAAACTATTTATATTTGTATCTCAGTGTGCTGTTTCTGAGCACCCATCATCCTTCGGCCAACAAGAAATCAGCACAGAGCCTGGCACATAGTAAATGCTCGACGGATGTTCCCATGATGCCACTGATGATGTCGATGATGATGATGATAATAATAAGGATGTCATTGATGATGATGATATCATTGTACTTGTTTGAACTCTGGGTCCTAGTATCATAGCGTGAGCCAGATTATTGAGTTGCCATCTGTAAGACGTGTGAATTCAAACAGACTTGGAAAACTTAAGCATATTCAATTATGCCAAAGGTTGATGCAAATGGCATTAAAAATTATTTTTTAAAAAACAAATAATCAGAATTGGCCTTTGTAAAGTGAAAGTGGCACCCTATGTTTTTATTAAAATTATACCAGACTATTAGAAGACTATGTTTTAGCCTCAGATCTTCTTATATCTGATTTTTCCATTAAAACGTATGTGCCTTGAGGTTGAGGATTACGTTAATGTTTAGACACAAGAGAGTTCACGATATAGTACAAGCATTTGTAATAGACTGAATAAATGAATAAAGAGATAAATCTTTCCAGGATTAATCTCCACCCACGACGGTACTTCCATCCTTTTAAGTCTTTGCTTCTTAAATTTTGTATACCACAAAATCAAGCATTGCACTACAAAATATCTTGGGTTATTTCCCAACTCTTTCATATACATGATTATCTAATTTCTCTAAACTTTAAAACCCTCAAGGTGAGCTGAAGTCCTTTCTCCAAATTGGACAATACACAACAAGTGATTAATTTACATTTTTAAAGCCTTAGAGGGGTCATGCAACATGCTAGAACGTGGAGATTCCTTAGACAAGGAACAAGACACAGTGCCCACCTTCAAGAAATTCCCAGTGTGGTGTGGAAGATGGATCGGGAGCCAGAATTTGACATACTGTGGATAAAGCTAAGCCCAGGGCTCCGGGTGAACACGGGGGAGGGAAGCGTAGCCCAGGTGGCACGTTTCATATGGTTGTTGTCAGGACTGGATGACGTAATAAATACCGGGCACCTGGCACAGGTGTCTGCTCCACAAATGTTCATTCACAGAACCTTCTTCCTTCTCACCTATCCTTGCTGCAAAGGACTCTATTGCTAGAATAAATTAAGCTGCTTTTTATGCTGATCTTAAGAGCACTGGTTGATGTGGCTGGTATTTTAGGCTAGAAATAGGCCAGGTTGTATTACATTCACTATATGCCTCGCAACACAGTTTGATCACCCTGAAAACGGGGTGAAAACATCTCTCTACAAAAGGGTCTGTTTACTGATTCTGACATAAGCTCCTGTTCCTCTGGCTCATGACTCTTGGAGGAGTAACAGCATCCTGGACTTGGAGAGACTCGATTTCTATATCCTGACACAATCTTTCTGATCATGGTCAAGTTCATCCCCTAAACCTCATTTTCTTCGGCTATAAATGAGGGAAAACGGTACCCACCTCAAGCAATCGTTGTGATGATTCAGGAAGATGATTCATGTAAAGATCTTGTCTCATTTATTTATTCAATAAATATTAATTGAGCACCTATTCAAATTCCGAAAGGGAGAAAACGATCAAAGACCCGAGGGGGAAGCACCTGGTACAGGTAAATACGCGGTCGAGTTTAGGTATTTTATCAGTACACACCTTTGTGCCACTTCTCTGGAATTGGAATCCAGGAGATTCCGAAAAGAAGAAACATAAATAGCCAATAAGTGTATGAAAAGCTAAAATATTTTTACTATTCAAAGAATGCAAATAGAGAATTAGGAGTCACGATTTCTTTTCTCCTACCAATTGACAAAAATTAAAGGGAGACTCTAACCATTGCCAATGAGAATATATAAAAAGAACGACACTTTTGTACAGTTTGATCAGAATATCAGTTGGGACAACCTGTAGGAAGGCATTAGGACTGTGAATATGCAAACCTTTGGATTTAATGATTTTACCTAGAAGTTTGTCCTAAGGAAATAGAAAAATAAAAGAACATAAGGGACAAAATATTACATATATTTTCATACTTGTACATCATGGCTTTATTATACCTATAGACTTTAAGCCAAAATAAATTCGAGAAGAATTAAAGACTGGAATGTTAAAATAATAAATGTGTATGTGTAGAAAGTATGTGTAAAGATGTTCACTGAATCATTGTTTACAATACAGAGAATTAGAAACAACCTAAGTATCTCTCTTGGAGGATTGCTTAAATAAATGGCAGTATAGCTATGTAGGAAAACACTGTGCAACTGTTAAAAGGGAAAAGGTAGATTTTTACTTTATTGAGATATTATGTATAAAAAGGTTGTCAGATGATATGTAAGAAATATATATATATGCACATATGTAATTTATATTGACGTTTGCATTTTAAAAATCTGAAAAAACATGAAACAAATTGCCACAGTGTGATTTACTCTTGGGATTACAAAATTATGACAATTATTTGTCGTCTGAAAAGATGACAATTGTATTTCTATTTTTAAAAGATATACAGGGAGCTTGTTAATCCTTAACACACACACACACACACACACACACACACACACACACACACACACACACTAAAGATCTTAATTTCACACACGAGTACTTTGCTAGGTCCGAAGAGACAGCTAAGCCATTCTGAGTGAGTCATTCATTTTGGAGTCACTCGTATCATTATTCCTTGTCAACTGGCCACATCCTGTTTTCCCTTTATCCACCAGTCAGCATCGTTTCATCCACCTGTTGGCATCGTCTCTCCGACCACACAAGAAGCCCTTAGAGAACTGGCTCTTGGTGTCGCTCTTTCCATAGCTCACAAAATCCTCCATCCCAGGGTCCCAATTCCACCAGGTTAGTCCTCATTCCCATTTCACAGAAGGAACAACCGAGGCCTAAGTTGAATGACTAGCCCAGGATCACACAGCTGGGTCCCACCCTCAGCAGCCAGCATGGAGGGACCACACTGTAGACACTGAGCAGTTATTGACTAAAGCTGGGAAGGACATGCTCAAAAGCTTGGCAAGCATGAAAAAACAGAGGGTGGAAGGATGCAAAAGGAAAGATCAGATCAAATTATTTCTTGCTTTAGGAATTCCAGGAGTTTTTTGGCCAGAAGAGATGGGAGAGAATCTTTCCTCTCTTCTCCTCAGCCACCAGAGACAATGGTCTCAAGTTTGCCCCCAGTCCCCCGGATTGTGGTGTAGTGTTAACTCAGTAACCAAACGTGCTGGCCCTGGGTATTTCTATTTGTAATCTTGCTGTCATTTAGAATGTCATCTAAACGTGTTCCACGTTGTATGCCATTTAGCATCTGATGAGAAACAATTATGGAAAAGCAAGTGGTCCTTTCATGGGACAGGTCCTTGTGAGAGATGCAAAAGCACATGCTTTAGTCGGTCGGTGGTTCTCTGGTGGCAAGATCGCCCCAGAGGGGATGATTATTTGTTCGTTTTGAGAAAAGACCCTTGGGATGTGATGATCAGATCTGCATAAGGAAAGAGGGGGGGAACCCAGTAATAGCCAGTAACACATTCATTAACTAGTGTGAATGACAAATCTAGTTACAAGAGCAGGTTGGGACAGCTCCAAACTACCATATAAAGTTAGTTTTCTCCAAGCCATGTTGGCCACAATGTTCTCCAATTTTTCTTCTTTTGGGAGTCCATATTTTTCATTTATTTTTTTGAGAACTCTTTGATTACTAATAATAGTGATCTTCTGTCATAAAAGCACAAACAATTTTCTAGACTTTGTTTACCGTGTCTCTCAAAGTCACACTTGTTATTTTATTCTCCTTTGGTGTTATATAAAGACTACCTTTCATGAAAATATTGCCCTATTTTGGTGCACATTCATTACCTTAGCCTTCCAATCTTTAATTCTTCTTGAATTTATTTAAGCTTAACATCTATACATATATGTATAAGTAATGCTGTTGTAAGTATGAAAATGAATGTAGTATCTTGGTAAATAAAAATTTAAACATTTATATCACATTTTATTATTTTCAAACATTTATACATATAAGCTCTTAATCTTCACGTCAATTTGAGATTCAATTCCATATCCTTATTTGTAGGAGAAAAAGTTAGACTCATAATGATAAAGAATATTAACTTCTACCTACAGTCAGTGGGGAGTAGGTGGTTATAGACTCAGCCTCCCACTGGAAGCAATTAGAGGATAACACTTAGGAAACAATAATTTTCAGAAGTAGGAGACAAAAGAGGTCATCCCTGTGGACACCTGGACTTCCTGTTTGGAGTCACGTCCAGATTGACTCCCAGGAACCAGTGGTCCCAGTTTACCCAGCACTGGCCTGGCTTTAGCACTTGGAAGTGCCCCCCAGACATCCCTCCATCCCAGGCAAAATGGAATGGTTGGTCCCCTCCTTGCCCCCAAAGAAGGAACTCAAACTCAGTGACCTCAATGTGTCGAGATTACAGAGTTCAGAAGGCCTAGAAGGCTAGGATTTATGGTGCACCATCATCCTTAAAATGTTGGAATTTCATTCCAGCCTTGAACAATTTGAGACTTCTGGTTCCTCTGGGAAAATGAGAAGATAAAGCAGCAACTGGCCCAGAGTCTTCCTGACGGCGGCTAAGAGGGCAGGTGTGTCCTCTCTGGTTCCCAGGTGCCCACCAGCTCCCTGCACTCATCTATGTGTCCTGCTGACCCCTGCAGGCATTTGAGTTTTCAATCCCACTTTACAGCCAGTAACAAAGGCTGGGACCTTGCACGGGAATCTGGGAAGCAGTATAAACATCCCCTGTCTCCTTAGTTTCAGCCTGACCCGCCATTGTACACACATCAGCTCCTGTTTTCCTTGACAGGGATTTCGAGACTTGATCTACACCCCTTCTAGGTGGCTTCTGCCCTTTTAAGAGCAGCAAACACAAGGCTGTTCTTTTTCCTAATGGGCTTAGCACAATATATCCACTTAGGAAGTATGAAACATTTTTGTTCTATGAATTCATGTTCTCTTAAGATTCCCATAAGAATGACTAGCTTCGGGCTTCCCTGGTGGCGCAGTGGTTGAGAGTCTGCCTGCCGATGCAGGGGACACGTGTTCGTGCCCCGGTCCGGGAAGATCCCACATGCCGCGGAGCGGCTGCGCCCGTGAGCCATGGCCGCTGAGCCTGCGCGTCCGTAGCCTGTGCTCCGCAACGGGAGAGGCCACAACAGTGAGAGGCCAGCGTACCATTAAAAAAAAAAAAAAAAGACTAGCTTCATATATGCTTAAGCATCTAATAAAATGTCTCCATTTCTGTTCACTCGCATGAATTACTGGGACAGCATAAATCAGCTCATTTATATATGAAGGATACCCGGTTTCAGGTCGGTCAGCTGATAGGTAGCACCAATATCTGTATTTAGACAGTATCCATACTTAATCATTCATGCCAACAGTGGGGAGAGAATGGATCACTTTGCTCAAATTATGGCAGGCATAAGCATTATTAGTGTGTGATCTAGAACAGACCAGACCACTCTCACATTTAACAACACTCCAACTTCACGCCTCTCAGGAATTTATGACAAAAAGTCACAGGGGATAAAATGCAAAGCAGTTTTTTCAAACCATTTGCAGAAAAACGAGGTTTTACTAAGAGTTAAACTATGCAGAAGAAACATTTAGAAATGTCAACTAGCTGAGCGTTTTGGGAATTGTAACTTAAATGAACCCCATGTGAATATGAATTTTCATATGGGCTAAAGATCTCATTTCTAAATAGTCTGAATAATGCAAAAATTATTTTCTGTCTCCAAACATGCTCTAATACCACCTGCTTCTTGAAGAATTTTTTTGAAAGGTAATTTTGGAGAGACTTTTAGTCAAGATAGCTCTGTAAGTTTAAACCTAGACACACATCCTCTCTTCAAAACATGGAACAAGGACACATAAATTAGAAAATCGTGGATGAACTCAAAAATAAGGTGAAGATCTCCACTGACCAGAAAGGTAGAGAAACAAAAAGTGGTAAGTAGGGCTGCAGCCAAAGGCTTGCTGGGCTCTGGAGCAGGGCCCAAACAGGTGTAACTGGAAGCTCTGTCCTTGTGGAGAAAGTGGTCCATGAGGGATGAGGCAGGAGCTGGTCCATGAGGGATGGGGCGGGAGCTCAGCTCAGGGCTTGGAGCAAGGCTAAGGCGGATTTTCTCCAACGGCAAGGAAAGGCTGACCCTGGTGCAATGGGCTTGGAAAGCAGGAGGATGAGGACAAAGCTTAACCGCTGGAAAATGAAATAAGTTGACCATTGATTAGCTCAATGGCTGGATACACAATAGCATGGCAACATCGCCATGGGCCAGGAATGCTGCCCTCCCCAACAATATCAGACCTGGTTCTGTTTTGTTGGTCTACAGGATGGATGGAAGCACATGCAAAACCATTAATTCAATAAGCAGGAGAAGAAAAGAGAAAACAAAAACCTCCACTCAAAGTGATCTTGCACATCAAAATTCCAAAACCATAAAAAACACCTACTTCTACGAAAAGCAAGGCAAAACATTCAGGATGGAAATTTCTTTCAGTTGGGTTCACAGAAGTTTCTAGATAGAATACTAGCATATAAAAATCAATAGAGTTCCCAGTAATAGCTAGCAAAACCTAATAGAAAAAAAGGTAGTCCCAAAATTATAAAATGTATATAGGGAATGTATTTAACAAAATATGGGTAAGACTTTTATGGAGAAAGAAATCACAACCTTGTTGAAGGACTTATAAAAGACATAAATCTTGATAAATAAAGGATTACACCGTCTTCTGGTGCAAAAGATTCAACAGGATAAAAGAAGTCAATGCTTTCCAAATTTTCCCATAAATTTAATTTAATTCCAATCAATATCCCAACAGAGTTTTCTACAGAATTCAACAAGTTGTGCCTAAAATTCATGATGAAGAATGGCAAGTCAAATATAGCCAAGACAACCTTGAATAAGAAGAATAAGATGGGGAGATTTCCCTTTCTAAGCATCAAGGGTATTACGAAGCCATAATACTTAGTGTGGTAATTGCATAGGGATAGACAAACAGACCAATGAAACAGGATATAGAGTCAGACACAGACCCACACATATTTGTAAACTTGAAACAGGTGGATGGCAGGTCACTGGGAAAAGCATAAATTTCTGGGCAATTAGGGCAATTTAACTGCCTTACTCTTTCCATTACCACCCCGTTTCCACACTCATCAGATTGGCAATAATTTAAAATATGGCCAAGTACAGGTGAGGATGTGAAGCAGGGAGTGTAAACTGGTACCACCTTGTAGGGCAGGAGTGTAAACTGGTACCACCACTTTGGATAACACAGGAAATACCAGCCCCCCCCCCAAATATTCTAGAGAGATTGGAAAAAGGAAAACTCATTAACTTTTAAAAGGAAATAAAAGGGACCATCTTAAAGTCTTCAGAGTAGAAATGGTTTCCTAAACAAGAGAATAAAAGTAAGAATCATAGAGGAAGGGCGTGACATATTGAAGTACGTTCAGATTAAAACCTTCCTGGATTACAAGGGACAAAATGAAGTTAAAGGACAAAAACGGAGCGGAGAAACACGTTTGCAACACAGACGATTGATATGGGGTTAATACCAAGAAGTTACTTTTTAAAACTCTTATAAATCAGAGGGAGAGAAGGAGAGAGGAGAGAAGGAGGGAGAGAGAGTGAGTACCATTGGTACAGGTGATGAGCAGCCCTTCACAAGAGAAAAAGCATAAATGGCCAATAAGCATATGAAAGATGACAAACTTCACTCATGACTAGAGCTGTGCCAGTCAAAACTATCTTGAGTTACCATTGCCACACTCATCAGATGGGCAAGAATGAAAACCTCTGCCAAGTATGGACAAGGCTGTGGAGCAGGGAAAGCTCACCCACTCCTGGCAGGAGTGCAAACTGGTACCACCACGTGGGACGCCACTGCAGTGCCCAGTAAAGTCGAAAACGTGCACAGTCCATGCCCAGCAATTCCGGTTTTGGAAATGTCCTTTAGAGACACTGTGATGTGTGTGTATAAGAAGAATCGTGTGGAAACTTTCATGGCAGCATTCTTGGAAATAGCAGAAGAACCGAGAATGTAAAGGTCCACCAACAGGAGACTGGATAAGTCAATCACGGTATAGCTGATGGAATTCATGCCGCAGTGGAAATGAATGAATTAGATATATTTATATGAACACACATAAATCTCATAAGTAACATTGAGCAAAAAGAGTAAATTGTAATATGATGCAAGAAGCATGATAACACTCACTAAAGGATTGAAAACCCACAAAACAGTGGTGTACATTACTATGGTCCTATTAAAACGTAGTAATGGTATAAAAATTGTGTCTAGGAATGGAAAAATTGGAATTGTGGTTACTTCTGGGATGTGAGGGAGGGAAATAGAATCAGCGGGGCGTTAAAGGGGTTTTCAACTCCATCTGTAGGATTTTATAAAATACATGAATCTCAAGCAAATACGGCAAAATGCTATTATTTCTAGAAGCTGGGAGGATGGTACATAAACATTTGTAATGTTGAATTATTTAAACATTTATCAAAACATTAAAACCATTAGCTAGATAAAGATGTTTAACTCCACCCCACAGAACATGATTATAAAATAACTGCTAGTGGGAGTTTTCTAAATGGTATAAACAACTGGATTCAAGATTGTGTTATAAATACACATGGAAATACAATAAAGTGGTAACTGGACAGGGTGAGATAACAGGGCAATTTAATAACTGTCCCTTACTTTCCAAATTTTCTTTAACGCACACATATTACTCTAATAACCAGAAAGAACATTTTCAATTTAAACTTTCAACCCGTGTTGTAAAGTCATTCCAAAAGGATTCGTGTTACGAGCGGCCCCAATTACACGAGGCTGGTAGGTTTCCCAGGCTGGATTACACCAGCATATTTTGTTCTTATTATTTGCACATTGCCTATGTGAGTGTAACCATAGCTGCCTCCCGTTTCAGGCTTGTTCCCTAGAAAACAGATCCTGAAGATAAGCTTACAAGCTGAGGCTTTGCTGGTAGAATCCCAGGCTGTGGGAAGTTAAGTGTGGAAGGAAGGAAAGTCAGTGCAAAGTAGTGCATTTTGGAGCCGGCCACGGTTTCATGAGAGAGCAGGGGTACTTGTTCAGACACGTGGGGTGTCTCTGGACCGACTGTACAGACCACCGGATGTGGGGAAGTCCATCTAGGGGGAGGATGGG
Source organism: Grampus griseus (assembly GCF_964374135.1). NCBI lineage: Eukaryota > Metazoa > Chordata > Mammalia > Artiodactyla > Delphinidae > Grampus > Grampus griseus. The sequence continues at coordinate 152,759,611 of NC_139018.1, forward strand.
AGAGGAATCTCCTTGCTGGCTACATCCTGTCTCTTATGAATCAACATTTGCTTGTGGGACAAGAACCCCCGAGCACGTCCAGGTTCTGTCACCTGAAGCAGCCACAGTCCATGCCCCAGCGCTTCATCTGGGCCCAGGGATGATGGGAGGAATGAAAGCTTTGATGGGTCTGGAGCAATGGACCCTGAGCGCCAGAAGGCTTGTGGCTGCCACCATGACAGCCCTCGCCCTGGGGGTGGCCACAGCAGCTGGCGGCGTCGGGAGGTGATGTAACAGCCGCAGTGGCCGAGTTTATCCACAAAGGAGCTGCAAGCCTGAGAGCAGTGAAGGAACTGAACTGACCCAACACCGGCAATCCATTGTGCCTCTCAGATGCACCACGCTGTCCCGTGATTCCCAACTCTCACAGGCTGAGGACAAGATGCCCTCATTTTTTCCCCAGGAGGGCAAGTGCAAGTCCCTGCAAACTCTAAAAAAGAATGAGCCTTAGCACAGCCCTGACTTACATAGCATATCCATCATATTCCTATATTTTTTGACGTCTGCCTCAGTACCATGATGCTCTGGTTTTCCACCTTGTTTATTGTAGGCCAACATCTGGAAACCATTCCAGGTGATCACAGAATGATTCCAAGTCATCCTTACAAGAATATTAAACCAAGTCATCCTTACAAGAATATTAAACCCCACGTCGCAGGTGAACACCCAACGTCCTGAAGTTCCCAGATCCAGTCTAGTGTTCTGTCCGGCTTGGTCTAACACCCTCATCTACCCCCACTGGAGTCCCTCAGCTTCTGCCAGGGGGCACTGGCCACATCTTGCCTTTCCTTCGGTGAGTGGACTGTCCTTCCACCATCAGGCTTTGTCATTCCCAGCCCGGCTGCGCCGAGACCTGTCTGGTTACCGTGGAAGCGATGGTGGGCAGGAAAAGGGTAGGGGCACATCTTAGAATAACGTCATTTTGCAAAGCCCCTCCCTCAGGTGACGTTGTTCTACGGTGTTCAGGCCAGGGGCCTGCTTCTGCCAAAGGAGGGGTCGGGGCAATGTGAGGTTCAAGATTCTCAGCTCATGTGCCCAGGAACCCCAGCCCAGGTTTCAGGGGTTCACACTCTCAGCATCGGGGTCCTGACTCTGCAGAAGGAAAACTGTCAGGTCTGCACATCTCACACCCTTTGCAGCTCTGCCATCTTGTTGCCTGATTTTTCAGCGGGTCTTCCCTGTGGCTGGCATCTTTGAAAACCGCCTTCCTGAGCCCGCCACTTCCCTTTTTCTTTATTAATGTCACTGTTCTCGCCCACAGCCTTACCTTCCACCTGCTGCTTATCCAGAGGCCAAAGCTTTAGTGACTGCAATGCTGCTGTGGGAATCTGTCATCCCTGTACTAAGAGCGACGGGGTCCCTACTGCTTTCAGACGGGTGGCAATCCCATCCCAGTTCCCGTCTGCAGGCTCCGTTTTCTAGAAAACATTGGCACCTATGATCTTACTCGATGTTCCAAAGATAACAGAGTAGGAGGCTATGCTCATATGCTAGTATTTTTACTGTGGAATAAAATACCAGGACAGCAGCAATGAGGGAATATGGAAATCGAGGCAGGGGAAGGAGGGAAAACATATAAAGGTGCTACGTCAGAGAGTTGGCCTCTAAGAAAACAAAGCTGGTTCCTCCAGTAGGTGAGACCCCTCTGGACAGGCCACACAGAGCGACCACGTTCCTGCCAGGTCCCTCCCACTTCCTTCGTGGATCTGAGCTGGTGTTGTTCTAAGGTACTCATGCCTGGAGAGTCAGCTTGGATCACCCAGCCCTTCTGGTCAACTGCTGTCCCCAGGAGCCAGATCCTGTAGCCGGTGGTATGTATTTCATCTGAATCCAGAAATGGTGGGACGGGCACCAGCTCTCAAGGGTTTGATTGGTTTGGGCCTGGGTATCTGAGGTTCCCACTGAGGAGGGAGTGAAGGAAGCAGTTAGTGGTGGCCCAGACATTCCAATGAATAAGTGGTTAAGGGCCCAGGAGTCGATGGTGCCCAGTGAATGAGGATCTGAGTCACCTACTGTGGGCCAGACTCATTGCCTAGAATCACACACGATTTCTAGTCCTATCAACCCTGGATGGATATGTTACTCTCTACCTTCTACAGAAACAAAAACTGAGGTTTTATGTTACATACCTGGCAAACGCGAGAAAAAGGATTTGAACCTAGGACTGTCTGAAAAGTACAATTTGTACTTTTCCTGCAAGCCAGTGCTATCTGTCTCCATCCGGGTCTCTCTCTCTGCAACGTACACCTAGATAGACGTAGCGCATCTGTCACTCCCAGTTTGAAGCCAGTTATCTGGCAATAAAGCAGATCTTGAGGCTGGGTGGGAAGGTGGGGTGGTGGTCATCGTGCTTTGATCGGACTTCAGAATAACAAAGGAAGAGCGTTCTTGGAGAATCCACATGGCAGAGGGCACTTCTGACACAACCAAGGAACCACATTACATGGGATGTGTGGCAGCTCGGGCTGGGCTGACTTCCGGAAAAGGTCTTGATGAAGTTACTCCCTAGTAAATCTTTGTGGCCCATCTATTATCTTGATGGAGTATTTTTACCCACCGGTTAAATGTCCAGCCTTCACGCTGGAGTCACCCAAGGTCACATCCACATACAGTATTTTATTTATTTATTTTTTTGCAGTACGCGGGCCTCTCACCGTTGTGGCCTCTCCCGTTGCAGAGCACAGGCTCCGGATGCGCAGGCTCAGCAGCCATGGCTCACGGGCGCAGCCGCTCCGCGGCATGTGGGATCTTCCCGGACCGGGGCACGAACCCGTGTCCCCTGCATCGGCAGGCGGACTCCCAACCACTGCGCCACCAGGGAAGCCCTACATACAGTATTTTTTAATGCAGTCTTTGCACCCCCTTAAGCAGGATGCTGTCCCAGAGGCCTGGAATAAAGCTGCAGCACCGGCTCAAAGGGGAAGCAGCTTCCAGTGAACTGGGAGCTGTAAGCAGCCTTGCGAGATGGCGGAAGAATTAGAAATAGGCTTTGGGTGGCCACATGGAGAGAAACGTAGATATTGTTTTGCATTAATTCATTCAATCTAGAAGTCTGGAAACGTGTTCGGCTTTCACTTTATTATAAATTTAGTCTTTAGATTTGTTGTCAAGGGTCTTCATCACAAGTAGAAATATGATGGTCATATGTACTTGGCCACATAATCCTGCCCTAGATGCTTCTAGAAGATTTTGAGAAAACGAACAATATGCTTCCCGCTCTTGTCTGCCCTCGTCGGCTTTGTTTTGTTATTAAATCTTTACTAGGAGACAAAGCTCCCATAATTAAAAACCAAACAAAACAATCTATATGCAGAACTTGATTGCCAGCAGGGCAAAAGAAAATGTTTAAAGCGAAGTAAGATGCTGGAGATTGTCTGTGGTTGGAAGGAAGAATTGCTCAGCACTCCCCCACCTCCCTTCCCTAAATGCCCCTTATTTCCCTCACCTTATCTGTCCCTCGGTGATGCTACCAGAAGCAGCAGTGGGGGAGGGGAAAGGAGCATCCTAATCTGGCGACAGAGACAGAGACGGCAGGATGGTGCAAAGATATCTCTTCCTCTTCCAACTTGGATGCCTAAGACCTATTTGTGACACTTCAGGGACAATGAAAAATGTAAATATGGCTGTTTACTTATTGTTCTCATAGACATAAAGGAGTGTTTCTACTAATACACCAGGTAATCATAAAATAACTAAACTAATGGAAAATGGGAAGGCTAGAGGCGATCGTGAGGATGTATAGTAATGTTTTAATAAAAAGAATAAACCCAAGTTCCTGAGTAAAAGGATCCAGAGCTAGCAGGTGACCTTGAAAGGTAACATAGGATTTTGAGAGCCATGGTTATTAAAACCCTATAAACATTTGCTTCCGTGCATGGTGAGAAAAAAAAAAAATCTTAATGCAAACCTTAAAAACAATATTTAATAACTTCCCACATAAAGACACAAACACCACCATAGAATTTATTCTCACTTTATTAACAACGTGGCTTACAATTTTTTTCAAGTAAAAAGGGTTTTTCATTTAGAATAAAAATTAAAATATAACTCTGATATAGATTTTCATTTATTTACATGAAAACATATATACAGAATACAATCTTACAGCAAACCACAACATGCCCTTTGTCCTGCAAATATCGAAAGTAAAAACACCAACTTTTCCCTTTTATGCACCAAAACATACACAAGATATGAATCAAATTCCAATACAAACTATTCAAACTGGAATGCAAAGCAGTAAGAGGGCTTTCGTCACAACTAGGGGTAGTTTATGCTTCTAGATATCATGCTGGTTCCCATTTTGAACAACAAATGAGATGATTTTTTTTCTGTCATTTAAAAACTTTTGTCTCCGATTGCCCATCGTAAAGTGATTTTCAGCAAACGTTTGTTAGGACTTTACTTTTTCTTCAACACATCTCTTCGGTCCACATGAAGTACCCACTCTGCCTGGTGATGTAGGTCTTGGCCTACCGGGACTCCCTGGTATCCTAGCCTTTTTTTAAACAAAACCAAGAAAGTGGAAAGTCTGCAGCTCAGGAAATTGTATTATTACTGTACATCTAAACCAGAGATTCTTTTCTTAACCAAAGCCCAAGGCAGCATCATGTGTCAACACTTAGAATTCTTAGGTGAATTAGGTGGGTCTAAAATAGCACAGTTGGATCTTACCACCTCGTGTCTGGGATACATATAAATCAACTCTAGTGATAAAAGCTATGAGAGTCGCCCAATGTAGAAACTCAACTAAGTTGGAGTAAAGCAATTTCCAGAAAACTCTTTAACAGAAAAAAACAAGTGAAGGAAAAAGAGAATCATTACAGTGTAATCGTTGCCAATAGAGCCTCCCTTGCTATTTACTTACTGCACCAGAGAGACACGGGCAGTATGTATGTCTCCCCAACGATTACTTTTCCCTCAAAAACTACAGATACCTTAAAATTTACTATTTTTCCCTTCAAATAATTGCTCGCTTAGCCACAGCTTTCTAAAGACACAATAGTGTAGGACTTGGAGCCTAGATTCACCATCTTAACCAAAAAAGCAACCATGATGCTCAAACCACAAAGACTTAACACTACTGTTTTTATAGTTCTATCTACAGAAATAAATGCAAACGGGTGCTCGACAAAAGAAGTATGAAACCCCTAACGCTTCCAAAAAGAAGGGAGAACAGCCCTTAGAAAGGGGCGTTTGGTTTAAGATAAAAGGCAAATCTCAGAACTTGCCTGATAACAACACTCAGGATTCTGTGACACAAATTAAGGAAACTAAGACCAATCTTCAAAGGCTGATCAAAATCAACCTTCCAGAGACTTCAGTGTGGGGCAAAGGGGGCAGTGTGAAAGGCCTGAGTCATTTTAATTTATTGAGGAACGAATCAAAGCAAACACAAGAAGTCATCTTTCAAATATGATCAAATAAGGCGACGCAACCTAATAGCTGTACAGCTCAAGCACTCTGAGTCATCAAACTTTGATCACATGAACCTAATTTTAAAAGTGATGGATTTCTCCACGCTCTGCAACTCTGTGGTGAAGGAAACTGGGTTTTTGCTGTTGTTATTTTTCTTTTTAAAGCCAAGAAGTTCTTCCGGAATGGTGGCCTTTCTACGTTTCTATTTTTGTGGACAGGATATTTTCCTCACACAGGACAAAAACAGGCAAGAGGTCAGAGGTCGATACAAGCTCCATTAGTTTTAGGGCGGGACTCAGTGGTGGACTCTCGGCCTTAGAGATGAGGTGGCATTTCTGCTTTTCAAGTGATACACACCGTACATACAGACTGCAGGGTCTGCTCGGCCGGGAAGGGGAACACAGTTCTCGGGCCGTTCCCAGAGGTAATAAGCAGCCCGGTGTATGCCGGACGCAGGTACACAGAGCAGAGGACTCTGACCCCAAAGCGCTGTCAGAGAGACAGTGGGGAGACAGGAGCATCTGGGGAAGAAGAGGGGAGGGGGCATTGCCAGCTGAAGTGTTTCAACCAAGAAACGTTTATCTTAGGGGCTGGGGTGCATTGGGGGCTACAGGTGTGAGAGCAACTCTTCCCGCCATAAGGGACGAAGACAGAGTAATGACACTGTAAAATGTTCCTTGAAAACTGGTCCTTTCTCTAAGGCAGAAGCTGGTGAGAGGTGAATCTTACAGAGAAATGAACACCACCTGACACTTCTGCAGCCCAAGTCCTGCTGATGTGAAGAAGCACAGACCCCCATCACGGATGTCCCCAAAGAATCTGAACTGGAGGGCAACGCTGGCAACACTCAGAGCGAAAGCATCTTCCTGCCCCTAAAATGTTTCCTGGCTCGCGGCAGGGCAGGGAGATGGCACGCAGACAGCCTTTAGGACGCTTGCCCCAGAGCCGGGTGGCCTATGCCTCGGCCGCAGCCATCTCCCCGCCAGGCACACGCCGAGCGCATGTGGTTGACAGGGCGGATCCCACAAAGAGACCGAGCACAAGGAGAGTTCTGGGCATCTGGTCCCTCGGGAAGAGGATGCCTCCCGAGCAATGGTGGCTGGGCTGCCGGGCGGGAGGCCTCCAGTTCCTCTCGGTGGGCCCCAGGGACTCCCCCTACGCCCCGGAGATCCACTTATTCTCATGCAGCACCCTTTCCTCTGGGTCATTCCTGGAACGGGCACGAGAAGGTGCCATGCATTCTGAAAGGAGGCTGCAGCCCTCACATCCCTTCATTCCCGTCCCACAGGCAACGGGAAGAACTCAGCTCAAAAAGGCCACAGTGAAGGATCACAGACGCGTCAGCAACGGGAAAATGCCCCACACCATGGAAAGGATGCCCTTTCCAACTGGTTGACAGTGTTCAACTCCACGGGACTGAGCGTTTAAGGCCAAAAGCACACGGCTGAGGAGGCAGCGGTGGGGAACCGAAGAGAGAAACGGGACCGCAGGCCAGGCTGGGGTCCTCACGGACGCTGCCCGTCTGCACAGGCCAGGCACTGGGCCTCCCAGCAGAGGCAACCGGGCAAGCCCAGTGCCAAACGTTTAAACTTGACTTAGCATCAGCTACAGGGCGACCACAGTCTCGACCACTAAATGTATGTTTTCTCTTTTCATCGGTAACGGTGACAGAACGTTGACAAAGGTTAGCCTTAGTGACGGAGCCTCTCGAAATCTGACAGGTAACCAGCCCTCACGTGGCAGGAACATGAACAGCTCGTCAGCCAGCCCAGGATATTCTGCCTGGAACTGCTGGCACTGTCGTCAAAGAGAAGAGGTCAAGGTAACCACGCTCCCAGAGGAAGAGGAGGGTGTGCAGGACCCGCTCTTCCTGGGCAACGTGGAGCCTGAGCTCCCTCACACAAGTTTAAAAAGGCATCTGGGCAACAACCAGCACAGAATACAGTGGTCCGTTTGGGCTTCAAAGAATACACTGGATCCGTCCAGGGTGCACACAGACGAAGCACCTGGTACAAAAGACCAGCTGGTCCCCGGAGCCACGCATCTCTCTACAAATGACTAGATCCACTTAATGAAAACAGCCAAGAAATGTCCTAAGCAAACCAGAGCCGGAGTGAGCTGCAGGAATTACACTCTTCTTTTTCTCGCTTTGGCCAACGTGGGCTCTTCCCTGACAGCAGGAGCAGGATAGGGACAGGGGCACACGTGTCAGTGCCACACGCCTAAGAGTTCAAACCGGTTACTCTACCGGAAGGAGGTCCAGGGTGATTCAAAGTCAGCCCAGATGATGGGGTCAGTCAATGGCCGAGCCAGCAGAACGTGGGGCTGCCTCCAGGGCCAGGGCCCCTCGTCACCCTGTGGTAGAGGCGTGTGCCGGGGCAGGGGTGACTGAGCAGGGCGGGGCTTGGAGCGAACCTCCTCGGGAGACCCGGTACAGTGTCCCTCTAAGGGAAGGAGCTGTTGGATCAACAGCTTCCCTCGGGTTTTTTCTCCACTCTTGTTCTCTGGAATGAAGCTCTGCCTTCAATACACAATTCAAGATGCCCCAGAGGCTAGAGGAGACCCTTCCTCACCTGGTCACAGTTAAATGAGCACATCGGAGGTTCTGTACAAGGCTGCAAGCACACCTCCTCCCTGCAGACTTCCTGGATGCCCATCTCCCTGTCATGACACCCGGCCTTCCTTCTCTGCCCAGACTTCCTGAAGTCTCCTCCGACAGGCGGAGTCCCTCCTTTGCTAACCGCCATCCTGAAACATCGCCTAGAGCTGTGCGTGAGAAATGAGTCACCACCAGATCAAACTGCAGTGACAGGTCCACGCGTGTCGACCTGAAAGAAGCATCTATGGACGTGCCTGGGAACAATGACACTAAAGCCGTCTGCAAGGCCTCCTCCTGGGTCACACCCTAAAAGACATCACCTGCACCTTAGTTTTCAAAGAAGTGTGGGCCTTGGTTTAGGAAACCTTGTTCCGAGGAAGCTGCCTGGTTTGGGGTGGGAAAAAGGCAGGGGCGTGGTCTGCAGAGATGCATGTCCACATCTGCAGGGTATGAGCTGAAATTCACACCCTCCGGGAGCCACTGCTGCGGGGCCCGGGGTGCTTTGGAAACATGGAAACCTCGAGCAGGCTGGTGGGCAGAGGAGGCCCTCGCGCTTCTCGCCTTGTGGGGACACAGCATGTGCACCGCCTCACACGTCCCGGGAAAACGGAAGTTCCAGTCCCGGAAACCTTTCGAGACATGAGGCGCTGCGTCACCGGGACAGCGGGCGGAGCGGGTGGGGTCAGTTGGCGTACTGGGCATAGAAGGCCACCTTGACCCTCTCGATCTGATGGCATAGCTTGATGGCGGGCCCCAGCTTCAGCTCCATGCACTCCTGCACTGTGGGGAGCGTCAGCAACAGGAGCGCCTGGCCGTCGATATCCTGCCAGGAGACAAAGCCGGGTTAGCGCCCAGGCGGGACAAGGTGCACGGGGGTAGGGGGTGGGGAACACGTGAGCCACGGCGGGCTTCATGCCAGGCCCAGGGCATGGGGGCGGCTCTCGTGCCCTCTGAGCCTGCAGAGAGCGGGCCGAGACGGCGACTTGGCTTGATGACTGCCTGATCTCGCGGCTAATGAAATCTTTCTGCTGAGATAACACTGGCTGCTGTGAAATTCACCAGCCTGGGCTGGAGGGGATGAAGAGCTGGACTGGGCTCTCCCTAAGCCCATCGCCTCTTGCTGGTAAGCCCCAGGCCCCCAGATCCATCCTTCCTGGGCTTTGGTGTCCTCCCTCTGCTCTGCTGTGATTACCTAAGCCCTGGAAAGGGCTCTCCAGGAACAAGAGAAACGTTCTCTCTTCCCTGCCAAGCCCTGACAGCTTACCATCAGAAGGGGTGAGAAGATGCCACAGCACGATCTTCCACAGAGGGGGGCACATGTACTTGGACATGTGTGTGTGTGCGCACGTGCGCGCACACACACACCCCCCGGATTTACAAGCTGTGTCACCCAGAATGAGGAGTCTGAGGTCTACTCCCTGTGCTATCTTACTTAGCCCTTCTGCATCCATACCCAGGGGTCCCCACGGTGGAGATATTCACTCAATCACCGTGAAACTGCATTCACTGTAGAAAGAAAGGGCACGAAGGCTCAGCCCAAGGCTTTACGATCACCCCAGTGGGCTTTGCCTCTCACCAGCTTGCTTCCTGTAAGAATCGGGTTTATTTATCTAGACATCATTTGATTGGGTTACTGAGTGTCAGGGCAACCCCTTTTCCTGTTCACCCAGGCTTCATGTTCTGGAGGAAATAAACGAGGGCCCAAGAGCCTGCAGGCCCGAGGTAATGATAAAGGTCATGGTGGAACAGGTGCAGACCCTGAAGCCGGCACACGCACCAGGCTCTCCGCCACGCGGAGAAGCAGTGCCCCAGGGCTGCCGTGAGCCACAGAGACGCGGCAGCCCCACCATCGACGCAGGCACGCATCTCAGAGACCACGTGTCGGTGAGTTTCACACAGGCAGCTTTTTTTCTCAAACTAACGGTTTATTTAGCTGTCTTGAAAGCAACTAAAGCAAAAAAACCCAAAATGGGTATAACTGTTAGCCTTGCCTTCAAAGACTAATGTTAAGGATGAACAACATCATTTATTTGATAGGTTTTGAAAGCCACCTTGATGCACTATTATCCCCTAAGACGTATGGAAGCCATAAAGAACTTAAAAAGCATCAACGCAAATGCCAGTTATTATTGTTAAATTATGGACAAGCACTGGCTGTGATGTGTGCGACTGTAAGCCACGTCTCAACCAAGACTCAAACTTGACCTCGTCAAACCACAAAGTGAGCAGAGCGGCCTTGAGTAGGCCCTGAAAGCAGGAGACAAGCTCATAAAACTGTCAATGAATGCTGTATCTTTTTTCCCTTTACATGTGCCTTTACACGCTATTTTACATTCTTTTCACATGCTACCTATAAGACCACGAAGCAAATAATGGTACCCCGTGGCCTGGGGCCTGTTAGCTGAGTCCACTTTCAGAGCCAAATCCACATATATTCTATTGAAACTAGACCTGGAGAGTGCAGGCCAGCAACACTGGCTGATCTAATTAAGATCACATAGCTGGTGAGAGACAGCGGTGGAACTACAATCATGGTTTTCTGAAATTCAGCTTTGGGGGGAAAATTGTAGCTTAGCTCTTCACATCTGCACCAGGTTGTGATGGCTATCCTTGGACACACAGATTAATTACAATTGAAAATCACCCCTAAAATATTTGTGTAACTCTCCACAGTCAGTTTCAGTGAAGGTGGCTGCCATATGCCTGCACCACATTGAGTGGAGGATGTCACTGATTTAATCACTCAGTGGGCATTTATTGAGCACCTACTAGGTGCCAGGCACTCTGAAGGCCTCTGGGTGCATCACACTGAACAAAACAAAGACTCCTGCCCTGGAGACGCCAGGAATCTTAAGGGAGGTAGACAAATAAGCAGACCCCTATGATATAGGGAACTTAATGTATGGACGTAGTGCTACAGGCCCCATCAGGCCAGGCTACAGAGCCGATCTTACAGGAGTCAAGGAAGGCTTCAGAGACTGGACGATGAGGTACTCAGACCTAGGGCACCAGTGGGAAGTATTAAGGTGAGGATGGACTCAGAGAACACAAGTGGTTCATCAGTGCATGGAATTCAAGGGGTGCAGGGAGACACTGAAGGCAGAATTGAGATGGGCCCAGACAGGAACTGGGGACTTATTCTGGAGATGTGTGATAAATAGTCACTGAAGGACGTTAAGCAGATAAGTGACTTTATCAGGTGCGTCTGCAACCTAATATTGGCCACAGGGTATCAGAATGAATTAGGCGGTAGGGTGGGGAAGGGATGAGAGGCTGAAGGCAAGGACCTTTATTAGGAGGTGGCAACCTGAGTCTGCTGAGAGAGCGCGTTGGCCAGAACTCGGCTGCTTCCCATCGGATGCATTAAAGTTTACTGTAAAGCAGATAAACCAACCACAAACCGGGGGGAAAAAGCCTGCTACGTAAACAACTGACAAAGGATGGCAGCAGTATCCAGAATACAGAAGGCGCTACTACAAATCAATAAAAAGAAGATGAACTTTTTTTTTAAATTAGGCAAAAACCACGAGTAGGTATTTCACAGATGAAACAAAAATGGTGAAAAATTGAAGAAAAGATGCTTAACCTTATCAGGAATCAGGGAAGTGCAAATTAAGCCCACACGACAATATAATTCTATACCCACAAAAGTTAAGAAGTCTGACAATATTAAGTGTTGACACAGAAGCTTCTGCATGACGAGTAGAAAGGCACCTTCATATGCTAGTCTGGGAAACATTTTGGAAATCAAACAAGAGCACAATAAACACAAAATTCAGAGTAGCATTAACCACCAGTGGAAATAAAGGGGAGTGTGAGAGGGAGGCTGGCCTTGGTACATGCAGCCATGTTGCAGAGTTCCTGATTCTTCCTTGGGTTAGTGGCTTTCATGGGTGTCCCTTTTATTAATAGGCCCCATATGTACAAACAGTACACATACTCTTCTGTAGGCACAGACTAGTTCTCAATCAAAGCATTTCAGTGCATCTGCATCTCTGATGTGAATCGGTATTTCTCACTGGTTTTCTTTCTGAAGTGAAAGTTTCTACACTTTCCTGACACACCACAGCCAAGGAAAGAGAAGGAATGCCCTCCTAAATTCATGGATCTTAATTTTGGGGGAGGTGTTATAAGCCTTTTAAAGCTGTTTTCATGTCTTTGCCAAATATTTATTAAATTATTCATATGTCAGACCCCAAAGGAGATGTGGGAGATACAAAATGAGTGAGACTCGGCTTCCGCCTTCTGCAGCGGGGAGCAGAAACACCTGCGCAAGTAGCTACCAAGAGCAAATTTGGAAAGATACCCAGAGCCAGAGATGGGCCCTGGGACACTCGCCCTGGCTGGGGGAGCCAGGGTGGCCTCACCTTTGACTGCCTTGCGATAAGGCAAATCAATGTAGGCATGGGGTTTTGTTTTCCCCTGCTCTATCCTCAGCACCTAGAAAAATGCCTGCCGGGCACATAATAGGTGCTCATTAAACATCTGCTGAATAAATAAATGGGAAGAATTGGCCTCGGTAAACTTAAAAGTCAACAGAAGGGTAAAAGAAAAGGGTAAAAGATGGAGAAAAGGAGGTGAGGAGCAAGACAGGGGTGGGGATTAAGAGCCCCCAAATAGGCAATATTTTGAAATAACTATAAACATAACATAACCTTTAAAAATTGTGAATCACTAGTTGTACACCTGACACTTACACAATATTGTGCGTCAACTGTACCTCAATAAAAGTTGGGTTTTTTTTTAAATAAAGGAGAGGGTAAGAGAGAATCTGGAAGGTGAACAGAAGTGGAGGAGAAAGAATAGGGTATTCTTGGGCTACCTTAGTCTGTTCCGGCTGCTATAAAAGAACACCATGGGATGGGATGGTAGCTTATAAACAACCAACGTGGATTTCTCACAGTTCTGGAGGCTGCAATTCTAAGATCAAGTAGATCCAGTGGGGTGTCTGGTGAGGACCTGCTTCCAGGTTCATAGACATCTCGCTGTGTCCTCACAGCAGGGAGGAAGCTGTCTGAGGTCTCTTTTTTTTTTTGAGGTACGCGGGCCTCTCACTGCTGCGGCCTCTCCCGCTGCGGAACACAGGCTCCGGATGCGCAGGCCCAGCGGCCACGGCCCACAGGCCCAGCCGCTCCGCGGCACGTGGGATCCTCCTGGACCGGGGCACGAACCTGCATCCCCCGCATCGGCAGGCGGACTCCCAACCACTGCGCCACCAGGGAATCCCTGAGGTCTCTTTTTTAAGGACACTGATCCCATCGTGAGGGCCTCACCCTCATGACCTCCCAAAAGACTCACCTCCAGTGAGTCAGGTTAGGATTTCTACATATGGGTTTTGGGGGAGACATAGACATTCAGTCTATAGCACAGACACCACAAGCAGTGTCAGGAGGCTCCTGCAGGGAGAGCTGTGCCGTCTGTCGGGTGCGCTGGAATGTACCAGAATGCACCCCCCCCCCCAGTGCTTCCTGCGAGGTGCCTCAAGCAGGCTGACAGGGACCAGGAGTAGCTCCTTTAAGTCAAGTCCTCAGCTCCCGAGGACTCCCTACTCTCTTATGGGAAGAAATGAGGACGATGACAGGGAACTGACTGAGCTGCATATAGCCTCAAAATAAAAACTCACATCCAGTGGGGAGGGGGTCTCCAAATCCCCAAACAGAAACTCAGAGATGGTCCTTCAGTTTGTCTTTTCCAGGGCAGAGAGTCGGAGTAAACGCAGTGTTTATGGAGCTTTGAGGACCATGGATTCCTTCCCATACGGTCCAAGTGCTAACCCTGGGGGATCCACAGCGCCTTAAATCAACCATGAAGACACGCCGGTTTACATATGCACAGAGTCTGATCCACTTCCATAAATGACTCCCCGAACTCTGACCTCCTGCCTGTTGGGACAAATGTGCTTGGTCCCGCGGTCCTATAATTGATTGTGCAGTCAGCACCAGGGTGGCTGCTGCTATCAAATTCCAAGCTCATCGGAAGAGTGACATGACTTCGAGAAACACAAGATGCATTTCCAAGTGTGTGGCGCAGCGTTCAGAAGCGCACGACGGACACGCAAGGATTCCCAAAATGATGAGGTGTCGTAAAATATGCCTGAGATAAAGTGGGGCCTCAAGATTAAGTGCTAAAACTGCCAAATTACTTTTACAAAGTTGGATAAGGAATCTGGACTCTTTCCCGGGACACTTTTTGGGAAAACACGTTGTTTGGACAGGTAGCATGACTGACTATCAGGCACGCGGACCACGGCCCTGCTCTCCAACCTCGCAGCCAGCAGCTGCGCCGGGGACCTCAGCCCACCTCCCTCACCTTCCTGAAAAGACCCCTCGTGTGTGCTCTGGCTCAGCTGACCCGGCCTCACTCCCGCAGTCGGCATCGCCTTCTACGGCCCGATTCTAGGCTATATCTTCCCAGATTTCTCTGCCTACAGCTGCGTCCTCTCCTGCACCGAGGATGACACTGTTTCAGTCTCTTATGTGCTGCTGCCAGCTGCTGATGTGTCTGTTGTCCCCAGTCGATCGGGAGCATTTAGAATTGCAAGCATCTTACCCACCTTTGTCTTCAGGCAGCTTTTAATAGAGTGCCTTGCACGTAGGTTATCTGTAAATTTTTGTTGAGTTGAGGAGAGATCTTACACATCATTGGCTAACAGGAAATCAAGGGCTTTCTCAATGATTCACCTCCTTCGACTTGGAGAAACCTGAGCATCAGAAGGTCGTGACCTCCCATCCCACGCCCACAGTGCCCAGCACCATGCCAGCACACATGTAGGTGCTCGGATGACAGCTGATCCTTGGAAGAGCGATGGGAGATTTCGAAATGGCATTTAAGGCAAGGAGAACACAGGCTGGGGCATCTGTGAGCTTCCTCAAATTTCCTAGAACTGGGGTTCCCGGCATGGAGAACTAACCTGCCCTTTATTACGATGGATATATTTCAGCCCTCTGTCTTGGAAACTCTGGATGAGAATGCTAAAATGGATACAGCTCAGGGGTACTCAGCATTTTTACAAAGGCAGAGAGGTATTTGTCTGTCAGATGCCAGGCTGGCAATCTAAAAATGTGGTTTAACTAGAAATAAGAATGGTGTATTTAAAGGGAGAGTTAAACAAAATTAGCAAGAAAATTCCACCTGCTGATTGCATCATTAGGTTTTTTTTTTTTAAATCTATGAAGGTGTGCAAGTTATAGAAGGACCAGCAAACTGTAGTTTGAGTTCTGCAGAATTATCTTAGCAAATGAGTTGGGAGAAATAATGCGTTAAATTCCAGCTACTGGAGTGAAGTCATGCAAGTCACCACTGTAAGGAGTGAAAAACTGAGGGGGCGGGGGGACCCCCCCCCTTATAATCCGTCTCATCGTAGCTTTTGTTTTGGTTCCAAAGAAGTTATTTTTTTCATTGATCATGTAGTTACAGACCTCACAGTTGATTTAATTTTTAGAAATATGCTCCCATATAATTCAGAACGGCTGGCAAATCACTTGTTCTGTTAAATACAGAATTACCATAAATGGACTACTCATTTTTAAGAAATGAAATAAGATAAAATACAGAACATAAAAGTGATACTTAGTACATGGGAAAATCACATTTATTTTGATACAGACGTCAGTTTAGGAGTTGGTGGTTCCTTAGAGGGGATATTCAGGGCTTACAGAAGTAGAAAGAGGAGGGAATTAGTCTAAATGTGGATTACACCTGAAGCATCCTGGAATTTCTTCATTAAAAGTAAACCACTAGGGCTTCCCTGGTGGCGCAGTGGTTGAGAGTCCGCCTGCCGATGCAGGGGACACGGGTTCGTGCCCCAGCCCGGGAAGATCCCACATGCCGCGGAGCGGCTGGGCCCGTGAGCCGTGGCCGCTGAGCCTGCGCTCCGCAACCGAAGAGGCCACAGCAGTGAGAGGCCCGTGTACCGTGAAAAAAAAAAAAAAGTAAACCACTAATTTGGGTAGTTTGCTTATTGCATGGCTCTGATTCACAAAAGGTGAATGAATAGGCAAAATTTTATTTAAGACTTTCCTGCTTTTTATAGACGTGTGGAGTCTCCCTGTATAATGTACATATTTGCAACATGAAATTATAGAGTATAGATTTTTTAAGCAGTTACTATAACATTTCAAGTTAAAAAGCATATATTCTGGTAATGGGAAGTTTATAATTTTTCTAAATGCTCCATGATTACGGTAGTCTCTGAATTTATGACTCAGAATCCAGGGAGTGAAGGCGCGTAGCTGTGACTCCACCCGCTGTGATTTCTCTCACATGCTGGTGGATAAACCCTCAGCTCCTCCTCATTCATCTAAAAACTCATACGACGCCTGGAGTGACCCACTGGAGGCCCCATCAAATCAGAGCTGTGGCGTTTGGCCTCAAAGGTGATAGAACAAATTAGTAATTAAAGGTCTGGTTGAACAAAATACACGCTCAGGTGCCCACGGACTTCAGGTAGCCCCGCCGGGAACAGCCTTTTACTGTGACAGATGAAACGGTCTAACATAGAACTTTAAATAGAAATAAGGCTATAATCAATTAAATTCTACCTATTTTTCTCTCTTATGAGAGAAATAAGTAGGTATGTAAGGCCAAGCTTTTAGGTGATGTGAGCAGATGCCCCTTGTTGATCCTAGAAGTGGCCGAGTGTTGGGAATGTTTCCTTCTTAGATGCCTTGGCTTGGGAAGGCACGAAACTTCCCGAGATGTTGTTATAAACAGGGATTAAAATCCAATTAAGGATGATTCAGTATAAGTAGTATTTTAGCCTTTTTCACAAATCAGCTTTGTCTTCACCTTCTTGCTTATTACCAGATATTTATATTTATTATATATATTTATATATATTTATATTTATTGTCTGCCCTTCACAGCACAAATAGCGTCTGTTCTTTGTCCCACGAGAGGCCCAACTGGAAAGCATCTGTCAGTTCAAAGTGGCACGTGAGTCTCAAAACAAGCCCTGAGACTAACACAGACCGATACCTTCTGTATCTGCCTCGTGGATACTGCAAGGTCTGTACCAGACACTCAGTGGGTGCAGACTGAATGAACATAGGACCGGCTGGAACACGTGTTAAATCCGTGTCATCAGCACTCGTCACGAATACAACTGTGACGCTGTTTTCGAGGTGCTGCTAGTAATAAACACCAGACCGGAAACATGCTGCATCGGGCCGTATGCTTTAAGCAGGATTTCAACCTTCTGCTCTGTTCTTGTTTGCAAGACCGAGATGCAGTTTCTCAACAAGCCCCAAATCATGTGAGTCCTCACGTTTCTCACAATTCTCTTTCTTTCCTGTTTGTGTGTTTAAATGAAGGGACATGCTCATTACCACGTTCTTTACGGACAAGGAACCTTTTTCTTTTTGTCTGCTTTTAAGTGTCGCCCAGAGAGAAAGTGCAGCTTGTCAGACAGCGAGGAGGTGGCCTGGCCTTCCAGCCACCATTCACTCGTTCGGTGCACTTACTGGGTGTCTACAGAAGATGCTACTATTCCATCAGTGGAAACCTTGGGAACACTGAGAACTCCCCTCTCCTGGGAGGAGCTGCGAACCACATTAATTTGCTTTTTATAATTCGTTACTGCATTTTGGTGGCCTTGGGAGAAAATCTGAGAAGTTCGCTGGTTACAGGGGAAATCAGAGGCCTTTCTTGTTTTCTTAATGATTTAATGCTTGAATTACCCTCTTTCTAGACTATTGGTTTGTATAATCTAAAAAAAAAGCCAGATGGACATATATTTAATTTATGACGTGGAAAGCAGTACTTTAGTGAAATGCAAGGTCGTGAAAGATGCTTACACTGTGAACAATGCAAGAAATGTCGATGCAACAAATTGAGCAAACATGGTAGAGCACGTGACAGGCTTCCACCTGAACCTTCATGTGAGGCCAGTGAGAAGTGTGCAAGGTGGATTATGTTTAGAGTGGGGATTTATTTTCATACTAACTTAAGGGAAAATATAGATTAAAAACCCTCCTTCCTTATGGCATATCATTTCATCTGCTAGATTGAAAACTTTTAAGGTATAAATTATATCAATAGTTCGCCCATTTATCCATAGTTTACCGTAGTACCTAACATACCATAGGCTTTAAAATAATTTACAAAGAAAGAAGTGAAGGAAGTAAGAAAACCGTGACAAAAGCAGCGTTAAATAAAGCGCAACGGCCCGAGGGCTTCTGCCTCTGGGAAGATCAAGTAGACTTCTCCCTCTTTCTCTCGAGAAGTAAAAGCCCTGAATGTTATAAATAAGACAAACATAAGAAGACTCTGGAAGGTGGAGAAAAGAAGGCAGACCAGCCAGGGACAGTGGGACTCCAGATCTGACACGGTAGCCAGTCCTTTGAGCTTTTGTTTTTTGGCCTCCTATGTCTTTAGTGTTACACAAGCTGGCAGCCCAGAAATGCCAACGGGCACAAATGAAAAGAGGGCCAACGGAAGCCTGTTCTCTCTACTGGAAAGGGGGAGGTGGGGAGACAAAAGCCTTTCAGACGACAACTGCTCCACCACGGGACAACGCGCACTCCACCCGCCAGCCAAGGCAGAGCTGGGAGCCCTGACCTCCAGCCAGGCCAGGCTGCATAAGACCCAGCCCTCACCAAGGGGCATCTGAGAAGCCCTAGTAGAGGCCGGAGCTGCCGTCTCCACTGCACGGCCAAGAGACCCCCACGGAGCTGCAGGTGGGACCACACGTGGAGCCCGGGTGTCCT
The DNA here is from genome assembly GCF_964374135.1 of Grampus griseus. Classification (NCBI taxonomy): domain Eukaryota; kingdom Metazoa; phylum Chordata; class Mammalia; order Artiodactyla; family Delphinidae; genus Grampus; species Grampus griseus. The sequence continues at coordinate 152,778,373 of NC_139018.1, forward strand.
GCTCCCCTGCCCCCAGGGACGAGGAACCCCCCACCCCCTGCTGAGGCCAAGCCCCAGGAAGCCAGGTGACACAGAAGACCCGGAGGCTCAGAACCAGAAGAGCTGCTGCGCAGCGGAACCCCGTACCTGCTCCTGAAATATTTTGGCCAGGGGGGCACAGTCCGTCAGCTTGATGAACCTCACCACGTCTGTCACCGACCACTCCAAGGGGTTGCTCTCCAGGACCAGCCTCTCCTCCTCCTCTTGCTTCACCGCCTGCAGAGGGAAGGGAAGCAGGAGGCTGTTTTCTCACTTCCTGGATGGCAGGACCCTCCCTGAACCCTGAGGGCTGGACCCGGGCTTTCTGGACCACTCGCGGCCTCCTCACGAGGCACCTGGACAGGTGCAGAGGCGACCGGTATCCAGGGATGCTCTTAGCAACTCGTCTGGGTTATGACTTTGCTCCAAAGACTTGTGTATCTTTAGAGGTTAAAAAAAAAGGCACAGTGATGGCCGCTGTTGACCCCCAAGTTCAGGAGCTCTGGGGCTGAGTGCGGGATCTCTGGTCGAGGAGGAGACAGGGCAGGAGCCGGTGTAGGCGCGCGAGGCCGCTATGCCCCCAGTTACGTGTGTGACGCTGGTGCCAGCGACCTTCCAGCTGATCGTGTAACACGTGGGCTCAGGGGAGACCAGATACCCCGACTACACACTTTATAGCACCACAAGGTCTCCTGAGGAGGGAAAGCCTAGTGTTTAATGAGACCTTGAGGACTTATTCTGTCTGTTCTCCTGATCCCTGTGGTTTTAAAACCTTCCGGAAAAAGAGGTGCTATTACTTCTCCCAGAGCCCCATCCTGAGGTTCACTGTCCTGCTCTGTGGGATGTGGAATCACCAAGCTTTCTGCCCCTGATTTAGCAACACAGCCGGAGCAGCTGCTAGTGTTTAACTTAAACAGGGGTCCCCCAAGTGAGGTCCCGTGCTGCCCCACTGGGGACACCAGACGGGCCAGCTGAAGTGGCCTGAGCTTTACCTCCGCTGCTTCCTGGCTGGAGGCCGGGCCCCTGGGGGCCCCCTCGGCACTGGGGGTGGCCCGGGCCCTCCGGCCCCTCCGCGTCCTCTCCACGGGCGCCCGGCGCTCAGGCTCCGAGCCGCTTCTCAGGGTCACGGCCCTCCGGGGCCGGGTGGAGGGCACCTCGGCCGAGGATGTGTCCGTCTGGTCATCACGGAGCTCGGAGCCGGTCTCCTCACTCCCGGTGTCATCGTCCAGGGCGTCCGCATCCTCCTCTTCACTTTCCTAGGAGGACGGAAGATGCACTGAGGCAGTGGGGAAGGGGGCCTCCGAGAAGGCGGGGGAGGGGGCCTCGGGAAGGCGGGGGAGGGGGCCTCGGGAAGGCGGGGGAGGGGGCCCGCAACTCCACCCCAGGTGCCGGTGCCACCCTCCCACCGAGATGTGTCCAAGGAGGCCTCGGAAGATGGATCCCATGGTCCCCCCCCGGGTCCCACCTGCAGCCCCTTCCCAGCCGAGACGCTGCAATGTTAAGTCTGCGTTCGACAACGAAGGAGGGGGTTCTGGCAGTGCACGATTCTCAGCATTTAGCATCAGACTTCAACCTGGCCTTGGCTGTGAAGCCAGGGCGGCGCTTCCCGATCGAATGTGGGAAGCTTCCGAGCAGAACGTACCTCCCCGGAGCCTGCGGCAAAGCCCACGGCAGAGGACCTCCGTTTCTTCTGCACAAAAATGGATTTTCGTCGTTTCCTGCGTCTGGCCGGTTTAGGGTGTCCGCTTTCAGCACTGCTTTCTCCAATCGGGGGCTTAATGATCTTCTTCCTCTTCCCATAATAATAAGCTACAGGGAGAGAGATGATGAGATTACAAACGTCATTAAAAGGTTACACCCACGGGCATGCATGGATGGGGAGGACAGAGACAGGAGCAAGGCAGAAGGAGGAGAGAAGGAAAACTAAAGGGAGAGGGAGGGGGAAAGTGAGAGAGAGATCATTCCGTCATTTGAGACCATCGAAACTTCACATCCCGGGGCTTCCCTGGTGGCGCAGTGGTTGAGAGTCTGCCTGCCAATGCAGGGGACGTGGGTTCGTGCCCCGGTCCGAGAAGATCCCACATGCCACGGAGTGGCTGGGCCCGTGAGCCATGGCCGCTGAGCCTGCGCGTCCGGAGCCTGTGCTCCGCAACGGGAGAGGCCACAACAGTGAGAGGCCCGCGTACCGCAAAAAAAAAAAACCCCAAAAATTCACATCCCATTTACACCTCAGGAAACAGTTCTGAGAAAACAGCTCCACAGGGGGGAAACCTGTCCCCAGTGCCCTCGTGTTTACAAGCTGTTACGGACAGAACAGTGTCACCTGCCACCCGCACAACCCTTTGCAAATTCAAATGTAGAAGCCCTAACCCCCAATGTGACTGCACCTGGAGGTGGGCCTTTAGGGAGGTGATTACAGTTAATGAGGTCATAAGGGTGAGGCCCTGACCCAACAGGACCGATATCCTGACAAGACAAGGAAGAGACAACAGGGACGCACAGAGGGAGGACCCTGTGGGGACACAGCGAGGAGGCAGCCGACTGCAAGGCAAGGAGAGAGGCCCCAGGAGAAACCAGCCCTGCTGACGCCTCGATCTGGACTTGCAGCCTCCAAAACTGGGAGGAATGAATGTCTGTTGTTTAAGCCCCACAGTCTGTGGGACTTTGCTGTGGCGGCCCGAGCAGACTGAGACAGAAGGTGAGCCAAACAAGCTTAGAGTTATTTCAGGAGTTTCTCTCTGCTGCCCTTCCTTGCCCCCAATACTGCACACCGTGGTGGCAACCACGCCCACTGGAGATGCTCCGACAGCTGCCCCCGAGTCTGAAGCTTGAAGAATGAACAAGCACAGTGAACACCTACTGGAGGGCCCTGGTCACGAAGGATTTCCCCATCTCTCGATCTGACCAAGACCAACTGGCAAACACACAGCCCAAATTAACGGGGCACCTTCTGTCTTTTCAAATAGTGTTCATTCCCTACTACATAACTACACACTTTATTCTTTTCTCTCAGTGGAGACTTTCATTACTTCTGAATTCAATAACAGAGTTATACGTCTGTATTACCTCCTAGAGCAATAGTTAGAAAATTATTTACCAACTTTCAATAATGATTGATATATTTTATCATTTGAATGTATAATCAACTAACTAAAACCTATTATGGGTCCAGTTTTCAATTGTGATCAACACTGAGATGCTTCCTCATTAGCCAAAGCCTCAACTGTTCCCTATGGAACTCCCATTATTCCAGAAAAGGACCAGATGCAGCAAAGGAACCTTTATCTACGGCTGGAGGCATACAAAGGAAAATGCCAAATGCACGGCTCCTGGATGACGGCGGCTGTTTCCCACCCTGCAGTGAAGCACGTGTCCACACATCCCCACACCACTGTACCTGAGAGGAAAGTCACTCAGCCTCCACACCTCAAACTCCTTATATGCAAAATGACCGACTAGTGTAGGTTTCTTTCAGGACTAAAGCTGTCTATTTCCAGTACCTTCCACTTGAATTTGGTCCGTAAAGACGGCACTTATAAAACTGTCAAGAAACGCCATGGGGTTCTTGGGTGTGAACAAACACTTATCCATTAGTGTCTGACACCTAGAGAGAACCACAAAGCAGCTCATCCTGGAGTGTGGTCGCAGCAGAGCTGGAGACATCCCCATCCCTTCCTTATTCTAGGAGAGAAACAAGTATCTACTAAGTAAACCTTAAAGAATTCTCCCGTAGCAATTCCTAGGAAAAACTATGCAAAAGGTGTTTAAACAAAAACAAACAAATAAACAAACAAACAAAAAAACAGCCCACCAACTACATGACTACATGGTCTGCGGGTAGGCCCACAGACCAACGTTCTTTTCAGATTTGCACTTACTGTATTTGGTTTTGGTGTGAATGGAGCAGTTCTCCGGGCAGTTTTCAGAAACCAGCACAGGACTGAACAAATTTGGACAGCATTCGAGCTTGGCACAAACACGGCGGCAGAAATCCGCTACTTGGTCAGATGTTCGGACGATCTTGGCCACGGCCCTGTATGTTTTGCCTCTATACCTAGAAACAAAGAAGAAAAAGTGATGGAGAGACCACACACTGACTCAGATCTATTTTGTACAGTGGATTCCAAAGCGGCCCATTCACTTTCTAAAAACAAAGCAGGTTGTGTGTGGTTTCTCTGTCATTTGTTTTCGTTGTTCCTTATGAGTTCACAAAAATATTTTTAAGAAATGCCCAGCGCCATGGGCAATGTATGTGGCGACCGGGCTAAAACAGGATTCCAAAATAAAGATTCCCAGTTGGCGTATTCTCACCGGGGTCTACGTAATTGAACACCCCTCCAGGATGCTTCTGGAATCTAGATAGTGTCACTCGTTGCTCATGACCTTTGAGAAATAAAACCTTTCTCCTCCCCAAGAAAAACCACATGAAGTCACCAGCGAAAAACTAGAGACCAGATCTTCTGGAAAGCAGGTTGGATGGACTCCTGTTTTAAAAATAAGTACTACAGCCCTCATCCAAATGCCTATTTAATAATGATGTAAACCATGCTGGCTGAAAAGGTGAGCTCTTCGAAATGGTTTGAGTCACCTTTCAATACAGTTTTTAAAACTATCATTGGTACAAAATAATGATAAATTTCTCAGTTGGCAACAGATCATATGTCTTTATTTACTTCACATCTCACTAAACTTAAGAGTCCACTGAAATGAGAATACATCAAAATAGCTGGGCCTAGTAAACTATGTCCTTGATGTGCACCCTAATTTTCAAGTTGAAATCCTGAACGATAGTTTATTTTCCAGGAAAACTGCACGTAGTGGTAGCTCTGGCTGAGAGCACTTGTGTTAATTTTTGGAAAACTAAGCAAAATTGAGAGAGAAAGAACCACCAAGGAAGGCTGACCTTGTCAGTTTCCTCATCAGCGGTGTCAACCTGCTCCTTTACACAGTTGTATGCAGATCTTCCTTGACTTCCGATGGGGGTTACATCCCAATAAATCCACCTTAAGTTGAAAATATCCTAAGTCGGAAATGCATGTAATGCACCCAACCTAGCGAACATCAGAGCTTCGCCTGGCCTACCTTAAATGTGCTCAGGACACTCACATTAACCTATGGCTGGGAAAAATGATCCAACACGAAGCTTATATCATAATAAAGTGTTGACTATCTCGTGTAATTTACTGAATAGAGGAAGTGAAAAACAGAATGGTTGTCTGGTTCCAGAATGGTTGTTAAGAGTACCTGCTGTCCACCCTCGTGATTGCAGGGTTGATGGGGAGCACACTTTGAAACAGTACAGGAAGGCAGCACGATGGAGGGACCAGGAAGGACTGCCTCCCTGCCGTGAACGTGGGGACCCACTCAGAGTCTCAGAGTGCACACACAGACTGTTTTAAGAGGAAGATGTTTACGGTTCAACAGATGCAGAAGGCAGCTTTCTTGGAGTTTCCATTATCTGACTAAAGGCAGAAATTTCTGAGCAATGAGGATCGCCATAAATCCCCTCTTTGGGGGTCGCTTCTCATCCTAGGGATAAGCCTACCATAAATCCCCTCTTGGAGGAGTTTCATGGCCTTGAAGAAGACAGAAAGGCCACTCCTGCCTGCATAACAAACTATTCCAAACTTTCTTATCTCCCAGGTTTCTCCTAAAAACCCACTTGTCTTTCCCAAAGAAACCTATTTGTTCTTCCCTAGAGGCCTTTTCTCCCCACTCCTTTCCCCCCCACTAGGTTAGGGATGACTTAGGTATAAGCTCCAAACCCTAACTGTCCCTTTGAGTTACACATCATAGAGCACTTCTTGTGTACATCCATTGCACCAGGAAAGAAATGGTCTTTTTTTTTTTTTTCCCTGTCTTTTGTCAATTTAGTTTGCAGGCTCCCAGGTACTGAACCTAAGAGGGTAGATGAAGGGGTTTTCCCCCTGACATCAATAAGGAAGTGTGGGTAGCCTTCCAATAATTTCCTATCAGCCAAAGTAGGGATTTATGTCCACGTGTGAGTGCATGTGGCAGGGTGGAGACAGACAGATGAAGATGGACAAACAAGAGTTCTGGGGAAAACGGTCTCTTCTCTTTCAGTTAAAGAGTTGAGAAAAATCAAAACGGATGTTGAGTCAAAAAGAAATACAAAGTGAAAACGCCAACACTGATCCAAGCAGAATGACTTCAATTTGGCCTAAGTTGTATCATTCATCTTTCAAAATGACCCATATCAGGACCTTTTTAAAAAATCTTGTGATGCAAGATTTACTTGTGACAGGACTATGATGACAGTGGAGAATAAGGCTCCTGTCTGTCAAGGTGAATTCACATCCTCAAATATTTAAGGAAGAATTACAAGGGGGAAAAAAGATGATAACTGCAGAAATAAGGATGCGTGGCACACAGTGAGAAAAATCGCTCTTCTCATTAGCAATAAATAGTCAGAGATGGCCCCGACTTCCTTCAAAACAAAGCTTTTACTTGTAGATTCTTAATCTACAACTAGGGTCAGTGCAACACTAGTTTTCAGTCTTAAGGTACTCAACCTCAGAAATTTCTCTTTTCCTTCTTGATTCCTGTATTTCAAGTCATGGGAACTCTGTGTGATAAATGGGGTGGGCGTTTATTTTATGAAAGACAACCTCTAATTCAGAACATCCTAAACTGGTCTGTGTGTGACCCAGAAACGCCACGCCCATAACCTGATGAATTTATTACACACCGAAATTCAGTCTTCTCTTCAGAAACGGGTTCACCCTCTTGTTTAACGTAATGTTTACAGCATACATTTTCACGAGAGCAAATTTCACAAGTCTGAGCAAAGTAAAAATTAACACACGAACCAACAAAACCTTTCTTCAGTGAAAAGTCTCTCAGTTTGGGAATCCTTTTTCACATAAGTCTCCTTGATAGTCAAATATTACCTCTTACTGTTCATAAAGCATGGGCATGAATAAATGCCTCCCAAAAGGTAAAATAAATGAAAACACACACAAAATAGTCATTGCTTATGAAAAAAGAAACCAAAATATCACTTCCATAGAGCTGAACGTGACTCACCTAAAAGTAAAGATTTGACTTTATCTTGTTGCTTCTGCCTAAGTGATCATGAAATCTAGTTCACTCAAAATTACATCAGGATATTTCCACTTTAAATATTCTGCATAACTGTAACAAAAGGAGACTGGGAAAATCTATTAAACCTCCGCCTGGCTTTTATAAAGGTTGTCACAAAAGCCATTCAAACAAGAGTCAACAATTTTTCCCCCTCAGGAAGATTCTATAACATGTTGGAAAACACATGTAAATGTCTCTAAAAGCACAGGACTGGATTTTTTTTTTAATCCCCCTAAGGTATAGCCAGGTATAGCCTAAATTCCTCCTCCAGAAATTCTAAATAATGTAGGTCAATTTAGTAACTTCAATCCATCGGAAAGAAACAATGTTCTCTTCCAGAGCTGCTGAAGTGAACTGCACTAGCATCCCCTTTTCCTTTAGCACAAGCTATTCCTGCTTCTGCCTTGCAGTCCGTGTTGAAGACTCATTATATGACAGGCTTCTTATACACTGTTCAAACATTTCGAGAATTTGTTCTAGCATAAAAGGTATGGTTGTTGGCTAAATAGGCAAAATCATTGGGGGACAACTGTAGGTGACAGTGTTCGTTTTTCGTCTATTTACAGATCAACCCTTGTCAATGTCACCCCTATCCTCTCAACTAAATGGGTCTTTTCAGAAGAGGAAAAAACCCATCAGAACTCCCAGATGCTAAGTGACAGCGTTCCCAAAGCTCTACAGAGAAGAATCTCATGCCCTTTCTTACTGAGAACACTCTCTGTGGTTTTATAATTCAAGGACCACAACCAAGACAACTGAATGCCTTAAACGCAGGTCTCCGCCCTCGCTGAGTTAATTTATTCACAAAGAAAGCATCTTAGCCTTTCAGCAAAATGGGAAGAAGTCAACTCTCTCTCCTCCCTTTTGCACCAATGAAAATATCAAAGTTATCAAGATCTAAAACGTTGTCGTTTTACATCAGAAGGAAAGAGGTGACTCAGCACGTAGTATTATAAGGGATATTCCCGCTGACTGTAAATCTGTCATTGTTAGCAGCTGCTTTAAGATGCTGCTGTGATCCAGACACTTGAAATCCAGTTCAGACACACATTTTCTCATTATAAGTTGCTGTGTAAGATTCTGCTAAGGAACGCGCTGTCACGTTTGATATAATAGGTAATAACGTTGCCTTTACGATACAGCAGGGCTGGGTCGTGCTGTGTCTGTTTTGATTGTATCAGGCTGGTTTCATAAAAGCTCTGATCAACTTGGCAATGGGAAAATGAGTGACAACAGTGCAAAATGAACTCTCTCTGCACTCTGGGAATCCGGAGTGAGTTTCTGGCTAGCTTAGGGAGCAGGGGAGATTTTAATGGAATTTAAGGTCGTTGTACTTTTACTATTTCTATATCCTTGGGTGTATTTTGGATGTACTGAATTTTACAGAAAAATTTTAAAACAAGACGTAAGAAGGGTTTCTCTCTATAAATACTTGCCCGTGTTTCCTGCCACCACTACCAGTATGAATCGACATTATAACAAAGTATTCTACTGTGTCTGATAATCTCCAGCTTATATAAAGTAGAAAAATACAGAATGTTAGATAGGAAAAATAACATGTTTTATTTTTTTCTGGGCTACAGGTGAAGCTCAATTAAGTATTTCTTGGGAAGGAAGGGAAGGGTGAGGTATGGTGTCACCCTTCATTGACACGACACCTTCAACAAACCAAAACTCTCCTTATTTACATGTATTCCCTTTAATTTTTGTGGTTTAGTGGAGTATCATTAGACCATACATGACTTTTGTTGAATCTAAAATTATAGAGATGCTCAAAAAAGACACAGGAAAGGCTGAGTGGATAACTAACCATGAATGCGAGTAACTGTGAATTTCTCCACGTCTGTACTCAGTTCTGGTGTAAGTTAACCATGGAGGAAAATACCACTGGTCATATAAGTTATTTAATATTCCTTAATTTTCACTACAAATAGGACAGGCACTTTCCCTAAAGGAGGGCTTAGGTATGCTCTAGCCATTGAAAAGTTGTTCACTGTTTAAACAGCATCATTTTCCAAATGTTACAGCTAAGTGATACCTTTTGACACCATTATACAGGAAGTGGACCGATGAAGATCTATTCCATTTGAAAAGAATGAAGTGGATATTAAAAGCCCTCTCAAACCACCAAAACTATTATTAAACATAAAGTTATCTTGAGACATGGGTCTTTTTCTATCTGTCTCCTAAACAACTGAGTTCTCGCAAAGCAGGCCAGGGGGTGTTCTCAATTTCAGAGTTCAAGAAACTTAAAGCAAAGCAAACATTACCTTTCCAATTAGCCTGTTTCCAAATAAAATAAGTGACCAACTACATGTCTAGCCACAGCCTATTAACCAAAACCAAAGAGAGGTATTGGTTCTTCCTATTTTTTAAAACTGTCAAGTCCCAGAGTAAGGAACATTGTATCTGGCATAAACTCTACAGTAACAGATATTAAGATCTGTTAATGAAAAACGTATAATAATGATAAGAGGAATCCTCTCTTTATATAAATGTTTCCCTCTGGATCAAACAACCCATCAGTACATTTTTATTCTGAATATTTAACACAATAAACTCTGTGTGTGGTGCACAGAACTGCAGAACAACAAGCCTTCTGTTGGTTTCCACTTCTCTGGGCCATGTGAAAAAAAGGAAGGACAAGTTTCAAAGTGGCAGGCAAAGAATGCTGAGAACCCTGGTTTTCCAGAATTGAAAACACTTACTTGGCCTTCAGTGTCTCCTCCTGAAAATTCCAGTGTGGGTCTTCCACCAGCTGTAATTCCCGTAATACCCTTCCAGGTTTGTAAGCTGCATTGATAATCATGCTAAGAACCTGTTGGGAAAAAGGAATCGCCGTGAACGTCCACTGCATCCATTTCTGCTAAAACGAGAATGTTTTAGAAACCGCTTCGCTGATACTTCAGAGCTGTCTGCCCTGCACCTCCCGTCAGCAATGGGCTGCGATGGAGTCAGAGAGAATGTTTTGCAGCTTGGCACTGACGTGCTCGCCATCAAGGGGATAGAAAGGGCGTGAAATCCGACGCCTCTGCCTGGGAGAGTGTGAACCGCTGGCCAGAGGGGATGGCTGGCTCTCACTAATGTTCCTGGTTGTGGAAAAACTGAACCATTTTCTCCAAAGAGCCACGGATCATCCTTCAACTGGATTCCTCGTCAGTAGTATCGGTTACTAAGAATTCCATTTTATCCTTAAAAATACGTTTCAAACGGAATCACTAAGATGGAGATGGGAGGTTTGTTCCAACACTTCTGGATAAGCTTCAGATACTTGTACGGAGGGCTAAGAAATTACTTGAAACTCACCTGACGCTGACCCAATTTATGGACATCTAACATTAGGACATTTCTCAGAGACGTGAGTGTTTCAAAAGGAAGTCTGAGCGTCTAAACACCATCTGACAGCTTCCTCAAGCCACCCCTTCACTCCCAAGTCCCAAGTGCGAGAAAATGAACACGTGGTCAGAACCACTGCAACAGTCCCAGAGGGACCAGACATCTCCCTTCTAAAGCCTCAACTTCACGCTCTGAGGCACTCGTTTCCCATAAGCAAATCCTCATTAGCAATGAACATTCATGAGTTCTGGCATGCTCGTGAGCTGCTGTTATTTGGATAGAGAGCTCAAAAAAATGTGAAGATGCAATGCAGCACATAAAGGAACACTGAGACCTCGGGGGCTTCATTCCATGAAACGCCCATTCGCTGAGGATCTGCCCTGTGCCAAGCCCTGGAGCATACAGACAGCACACAGTACCCGCCGTTCCTGAAGCCCCTCCCCGTCCAGAAGAGGAACGAGCCAGGCACTGAGTTCACGTGCCATGTTTCGGAGCAAAACCCCACTGAGAGAGTGAGAAAAATTCCCTATTGAGTTGGAAGGACACTGGCTATATTGCTGAAGCGCCTACTATTTTGTGAAGGAGACCAGCACAGTGTTAACGGGAAGAAAGAAGATGAAAAGTATGCTGCAGAAATTTTCAAGTCCCAGTTTTCATGTACCCGGTGTGTTCTGGAATGTAATTGGTGTGGTCTGCACCCTGATTTAATTGAGAGAAACAAAGCCTTCTCATAACTGAGGATTCGATCTTGAAATATTCTATCCTCTGCAGTCGGCATGGCAACTGTCTTTTTCTTGCCTGGGTGGCATTTTGCTATGTTCCCAGGTCCCTGTAGAGCCCCATCCAGAGAACGTGTTCCAGCCAAGACGCTAAAAGGCCAGGACACAGCAATACAAGCAGTTAGTTCTATTGTGTTTGTTTTCTCTATTAGAATAATCATCTGATTTTATTATTTACTGTCAGTACAATTTACAGAAACCGAGTTTAAAAATAAATCCATTTGAAACTGGCTGAAATCACGCACCCAGTGTTTATCAACAGACAATAAACTTTCAACTGAATCTTTTCATTGTGTTTCGCTGAGAAAGCCCCAGAGCTACATCTTATTTGCTGCATAGAGAAATGCATTTTGTGACTGTGAAAAGAAAATGCCTTCCAGAGTTCAATTCAGAGTGGAAACAGGCGGCAATTAAATCGTAAAAGGCATGTGATATTGAATAATTTTCCCCTGGCTTTTCCCAATGTCACATCATTTGTCTCTAAATTCAACAAGCTCTCTATAAAACTTTGGAATTGTGAGCTGAATAATTTATGTACCTGACATCTTAGTGTATTATAGTTACTCCATGAAAATAGCTAAGTTGACAGCTGTTATTATGACCCAAGTTAGACTGAATTACTGTACCTTGCAAAACATCAGAATTCAAGTTATTACACTCTTGATCACAAAGGGTAGCTCAGACCCTGTCCCCAATTAACTAACAGGATGTTAGCTGTGAAGCTGATGAACACTCTTCCCAATAAACTGGCATTAAGATTGCTTTGAGTATCTCAAGGAGGAAATTAGCTCTAGAGCAATGCCTCACTGGATTTCCTAGGCTTCACGAAATGTTTATTGGGAACACCCTTCTACACAGAAGTCCCCACAGTATATTATAACAGAGGAGCAATAGCCTTTGTAAAGTTGGACAGATACGGGATGGGATCCCAGGTCCATCCCTTAGAAGCTAATCAAGCTTAGGCAAGATGCTTGATTGACTTTCCTCATCTGTATAATGGGGGCGCTGCCATTTACCTGGTTCACAATGAAGGGGGTCAGAACTTGTCACCTCAAAATATGCCACTTTGGCATAGGATTAATTTTTCCCTGACACAACTGAGAAACAGCAGACACTGCAGGAACTCTCTGCCCTCCCCCTTTCTGCCTAAAACACTGTGAAAGTGTCCCCCTCCCCGCTCTGGGACGGGAGGAAAACAACCCTTGTCACTGGAGAAACAAAGATGGCCCAGAGATGACTCTGCACAAACAAATCTTACTAGGAAAAAAAACCCCTTATCTTCCGTTAGATTCCCGCATATGCTTAACAGTCCTCGGAGCCCAGACCCCTTTCCCTTTGTCTGATCACCTCTCCACAATGTACTGTCTTTTATTAAAATGGTATGTAAAAATCTCAAGCCTAATGGCTTTGGTTTTTAATTTCTTGCAACCCTTTTCTCCTGTTAATCTGTCTTTTGTCAGTTTAATTTACAGGCCCTACCTACTGAACCTAAGAGGGTAGAGGAAAAGATTTTCTCCCCTGTAATAAGGATGTTGTGAGAAATAAAGGAGGTAACAGCTCGGCATATAAAAAATGTTTAAGGTAGCCCTCTTCTTGATATCCAAGCAGTCCTCATCCACCCACAAAACAAACTCTCCCTGAGCCTTCATCTCTCTATTCTCATTGACCTGTATTTATGTTTCAGTCAAGCACCTTCGCAAAATAACTCTCCTTAGAAGCTCCTGACTTTCTTGCTACTGCCTCTTCTCCAGAACCCAACTTCTCAAAAAAAAAAAAAAAAAAGTCTATACTTTTAAATTCTTCATCTCCAATTCTCAACCCACCCAAATCTGGCTTCTTCTCCAAGCAGTACACAAAACTGAAGGGCACCAATGACCTAATTCTCAAATCCAAATTGCGCTCCCATCTCTCTGAACCTCCGAGGACTCCGACGGTGCATTCCACGGCCCCGTCCTGCTGCGCCTCTTGTTCTCCTACCTCTGCTCCATCAGGCGCAAAAGTTTGCTCAGAAAACGGTGAGTGAGTCAGTTACAGGAGAAGAGAGAAGGGTCCTCAGAGGGAGGAAGAGACAAATAGAACAGAGCGTAGGTGGTGTCGGCAGGGGAAGAGGCAAATAGCGCCAAGCGTCTGGTACCCGGGAGCCCCTCAGTGAATGCGTGTCTCCTTCTCTTGCCCCTGCCCTTTCAGGTACAAGGTCAGCACTCAAAGGATTCCGTAAATCGATGGGATGTTTTTCTGTTCACTTCGTGAAATCACGGAATTCCGTTATTTCCTTCCACATGCACTATCATGAAAACTTCTCCCCGAACACCGAAAGTAACTAAGATCGTTTCCAACCTCAACTATATCCTATGATTAAAGTTATAACAATGTTGAAAGTGCAGGAAACCACTTAATAGGAAAATTAGTTCTCTGAGTGTTAAGATTAGAAAACACTTCAGAACGCAAATATAAGCTCCCACAGCTCAGGCTGGGCTAACTTAATGGAAAGAAGACAGGCTCCCGACCTCAAAGGTCTGTCATCTGTTGAGTTCTAGTGGCCAGGGCGGGAGATGTCTCTTCAGGGCAAACATTTAGAGAGAGACTGGCCCACAGGGAATCAGGAAGGAGGATATTCTCTCTCTGGCGAAGTCAGAAGAAGGATCTGGATACAAAGGAGCCCCCCTCAACATGTTCACTGTTACAGCAGACCTTTCTGCTCTGCAGTCTATCCAAGAGCCACAGTTACAATAATTAGCTTTTTATAGAAATCGGGACCACCAAAGGCCCTCACGGGCCTCAAAGATGATTTCTTTCAATTTCAAAATCAGGTGAAATGGAGATAATTTTATGAATGGGTTTTTTAAAATAATAAAATGATAAAAAATTTCTCTTGCCTAACCAGCCATTACTCCATCAGTAGGGCTTCGCCAGGTGGATGGGATACATAAAGTGCGAGAGGACCAAAATGAGACAAGACTCTGATGTGAGCACCTGGGCTGTCGATACAATGAGAGGCCCGGCGAGTTGCAGAGCAGACAGACAAGAAGGGTTTTATTTTTGTAACGAGATTTAAATGGAGAATATTAATTAAAACACGTCTCCAAACCCAAAGAAGGAGTTTGGGTTTCAAATGAACTGTAGCAGCTGTGCTTCTTTTCCCAGAGTGAAGTCACATTTATCCTACACCCCCCAGAGGTCCACAGTGTTATCAATGGAGTACGCAGCACTTCCTCTTAAACGCTCACAAAAGTAAACGCCACCAAAAACCGAAAAGAAAGGAAGACGTTCTCATAAGAGCAAAGAGGAAGCAGCAGGGTCTTTCCTTCTCTGCAGCGCAAACGTAACCTTCTAAGAAGCCAGAGGAAAGCACGAAACAAGCTTGGAAAAGAAAACAAGACTTTTCCAAGTTATTTACCCTTAAACGTAGGTGTTTTCATTCAGTCTCCCGAATCACTGACTGCTCTGGGCACGTCCCCAAAATTAATGCAACTGCTGCATCTAATATACCCCCAAATATTACCTAATAATCACTATGCTCATCTCTCCTTTGGTTATTAGTTACAAAAATTGTAATAAGAACAGTAATAATCTGACGTGCTTTCCCAGGTGGACTCTATTGCTTGGGCTGAAACTGCCCTCTACCTTTGTTTCGATTCTTAACGGAAGGCTCACCTCCCCTGGACAACCTACCACCCGGAGAGCAGGCCCTTCCCCCCGCCCCAGGCTCAAAGGCAAGGTCGGGGAGCCCAGTGCTTCCCTGGTAGGCAGCCCCCTTCCCCCGGCACCAAAGTACTCCCTACTTTATCACTTCAATTTGATTAAAAGACCACTCTCTGAAGAAGCCTATATTTTCAGGAATTATCCACTTCCCCCTGGAAGACGAACAGGAGAATCCCATCATACCCTGTACCTTCCTTCAGCTTGGTCACCAGAAACGCAACACTCTTAGAACTTTCCTTCTGCCCAGAATCCCACTCCCATACGGCTCTGCGCTTCCCCCTTGTCTGCCCCAACCTCAAGCTCCTCACGGCTTCCCAAACCCACCCACGATGCCCTCTGAGCTCATGATCCGTCAGCAGCAAAATGCCCTTAAACTCTAGACTATTTTCCAGAGTATTCTTTTCCACCTGTGGTTTTCCCTTCTGCTATGGACTGAGTATGTCCCGCCAAATTGCTACGTTGAAGTGCTACCCTCCCCCATGTGATGGTACTGGGGGTGGGGCTTTGGGTGGTTAAGTTTAGATGAGGTCCTGAGGATGGATCCTCCATGACGGGGTGCCCTTGTGAGCAGAGACCAGAGAGCTTGCCCTCCCTCTCAGATGCGGGGACACAGCAAGAAGGCAGCTGTGTGCAAACCTTAGGAAGGGAGCCTCACCAACCTGCCCTCCTGATGAGAAATCAGGGACTACATTTTGTTTGTTGCTTTATTCATAGTAGCTAGAACCATGCCTGGCAATAGGAGGCGCTCGATCAAGACTTTTTTAGAATTTGTTCAATGAATTTCAAGATGGGCACTGATATTGGATCAAATTATTCTGTACATCTAAAACTTAATGATTGATTCACTCCAAGAATTTATCTGGTACCATATGTTCTATGTCAACGGAGGCCCAGGAGGTAGCATTTGCCACAGATTTCCTTGTTACAGAATCCTACCCTACAGTACAATAAGAAATTTCAGCAAAAGTATCTCATCATCTTTACAGGCAAATCATAAAAGCTTCACAACAAAAAAAAACTTTGTACTTTTTTTGCCAACCTTCCTGGACACTGTCTAGCTAATTCCTGAATCATACATTATGTATGTGCTATAGTTTATACCACCCACAGGCTTGGTACACTGTTCTCAATGGGTTCATGTTCAGCATAAGTTTAAAACAACAGCAACAAGAACACCGGAGAATACTGTCCAGAGGCACGTCTGCATCTCTGATTTTGTTGACTGACTTAACTGGATGTCACTTAGGCAAGACTCTTCCTCTTTCCAGTATAACCTGAAATGCCTAAGTCCTCCCCCGTGAGGCTCTGCAGCGGGGACTGTCAACTCACCTGGGGGGCACATCTCCTGCTCACCTTGACTCCCCAGCTTCCAGCACAGCGCCCACCAGCACACGCTTATGACTCAGGAATTGCTTAGGAACCGACTAAATGGATGAATAGGATGGACGGATGGATGATGTTTCATTCTCTGCTGGCTTCCCAGAGCTGGAGTGTATCTGATGTGACCATGCACAGTAATAGCTGCTGAGTGTCAGATAACAAGAATGAAAGACCCTGGGAAGGTGCGGATGGACAAAAAACAATACGCATACACCCAGCAGTCCCCACACCACTGACCTCTGCACTTTCTGAGGCTAAAGAGCTATTCAGACCACAGAAGCAGACTGAGGGAGAGAAAAATCTTACTCAATAAAGGTGAACGTGCCTGGCTCCTTTGTGCCCTGGTGGCAACCCGATTAGTTACCCCAAACTCTGGCATCATCAAACCAGTACTCAGGGCTCTTAGTCATTTCTGCAGTCACTGTTTGCAAAGTTACACTAATCACAACCTACTCTCTTAAAAACCCAAGAAGGCTCAATGGGTCACGTCTATACCTTTGCATCCCTGGACCAGATTGTGATGAAGAGTACCAAAGTGACTCTTTTAGGTACACTAGATATAGATAGATAGATAACGATTAATAGATAGAAAGATGAAAGATGATGGAGAGATGAATGGATGAATACGATACATAGAGATAAATGATAGAAAGATAGATATAGACAGATGGTGGATGGATGGGTAGGTGGGTAGGCGGGTGGAGTGAGGGGAGGATAGTGTAGGGTGGATGCGTGCATTTGTGTGTCTCTGTATTTTACGAATCAGGAACAACTTTCCCCCTTTGGTGGAGCTGAAGCTGTGTCCAGCCTCACTTATTTTATCTTATCCCTCTAGCCCATCGTATTCAGACTGGTCCCTCGGTGTCAGGGTGAGTCAGAGGTCCCAAGCCTGGCGATCTCCACTAAGTGGGGCAGACAGTTGTGCTAGAGGGGAAGAAGCAACCAGGGAGGCTCACGGATCCAGAGAGTTTCCTGAGTGTCCAGGACTCATGTTGCTTTCTCCTAAGTTCCACATCAGAAAGAAAAGGCAATAAAAATCCAGTGCCATATTTTTGCTTTTCCACAGAAAAGGCACAACCTGTCGATTTTCCCTCTATAAATGTTCATTTCTTAAACGGCTGAAACCCTGCTGCCCAAAGGCAGCAAGTGAAACACAGGTCACCCCTGCTGCTGAGGAGCAATTCTGTTAACACCTGTAGCTTCACGCATCGGAAGGTGATGTGGAAAATGGGAAAAAGGACTCCTATCGACTCCCCACCGAAAATGATACATTTCTCTTTTTTGCTAAAAACAGGGGTTACACACTGCAAATAATTTAAACCAAATAATGTTTAAGAAAAACCCTGGGCTCCCCCCAGATCTCTGTAAGGCACGTGGGATTTTATCCTGGCAGGCTGCCTTCAAACCTATGGCCTTCAGAGTTGCTATGAAAACACAGACTCCCATTCTTCCTGAGTGGGCGTTTTCAGAGCCATTTCTGCCAGTAGGACCCGGTCGGTGTTCTCCCATCTCATTGTGTGTCTGCATTAGAAGCTGAACTTTCCATCGCAGTATACATGGACAGGAGTGAATACATCAGATGCCCCCCACCACCTTTTCCTCCTGTGCTCACCAGCTCTCTCTCTCTCACACACCGACACAGGCACACAACGCCTGCCTTACTGCACTGTAGACAAAGTCAATACCGCAGACCTGGCCACTCACGAGCTTGCATATAAAGCATGAAGCAGAAGTTCTTTGAATGCCTCTGCGAATGGACGACAAGACTCCATCCCACGATTTTGATGATCTCAGAGGTGTGGGACGCTTGGGATGCAAAACCTCCCAAGTTCACCGAGGGCCCCCAGGGACCTGCAGTTTATTTGACTTGGGGAGACCCTGGCGTTACTGGGGCAGGAGTGCATGGGAAAGTACTGGGGATAGAAAAGGACAGTCCTGGCTGGCGACGACCATCCTGATCTTGCGAGTTTCATTTATGACAAACACCATCACTTCCTGTCTGTCGTCACAGGGCCCACTCTCCCTGTGACTGCACCCGGGGGTCCCACAAAACGCCCCGGGGACCTGAGGGGCTGTGGATGGGCTCGACCTGCCCCTCCCCTCCAGGCTACTCGCTGGGAGCCCCTTGTTCGAGGTGACTGGACCTGACTGGGCTCCTGATCTTAGAGGTTGCCTGCGCCCCCTCCACCGCCCTCCTTCTGGAATCCAGGTCCCTACGCCCTCAACCCTACTCAAGCTCAGGACGCTCACTGCCCAGAAAGTGAACAGGCGTTCATCCTCCCGTTTGCCAGAAACTTCCTCCCCTCTGGTCCACCGCCCTCTCAGCACTCAGGACCCCTCAGGACCCCTCTCCAAAGGCCGGCTCCACATCCATGCCCACAGACCTCGTGTATTTCTCCAAGAACCAGACAGAGGGAAAACGGCCATCACTCTACATCTTCCAAAGACAGGAAAACGTTTAACTACTAACACACCTGATGGCCTGAAGAAGCGAACGTGCTCTGTCTTTGCTCTAATGCCCTCATTCTCTGTAAGTGAAATGCAACTGGAAACCATGCCCAGGTCCTGGGCTGAAGCAGGAGTATTAGCATGAACACTGGCTTGGTGGGACTTACATTTTTCTTGCACTCACGGAACTGAAGTGCTTGCTTTCTTCCTTTCTTTCTTTCCTGCTTCATGTATTTTCTGAACATCAGCAAAAAACTAGTTCCTGTCATCAGAAAACTGCTCTGGCCTAGCTTTTATTTTTTTCTTTGGTTGAGGAGCACAGATTCCGGACGCGCAGGCTCAGTGGCCATGGCTCACGGGCCCAGCTGCTCGCACATGTGGGATCCTCCCGGACCGGGGCATGAACCTGTGTCCCCTGCATCGGCAGGCGGACTCTCAACCACTGCGCCACCAGGGAGGTCCCTCTGGCCTAGCTTTTAAACTTGATTGCTGGGACCTATCAGAGGATTGATCAGGGGTAACTACTGCTGAATTCTAAAAGTATTATGTAGTAAACTAGCCAAGCCCCAAAGAGAGACTGACCCTAAGGCCACTGTGTCTGTTAACAGGGTCCGCAGGTGCCCAAGGACCTCACTGGAACCACTGGGACGTGGGTGTGAAACGGTCTTGTGGGGACTTTA
The DNA here is from genome assembly GCF_964374135.1 of Grampus griseus. Lineage (NCBI taxonomy): Eukaryota > Metazoa > Chordata > Mammalia > Artiodactyla > Delphinidae > Grampus > Grampus griseus. The sequence continues at coordinate 152,797,820 of NC_139018.1, forward strand.
CACAAGCGCATCCATTCACCAGGTTTTTGTGAGCTTCCCTGTCCCATTCTGATCACTGGCAACAAAACCAGGCACAAATTCAGGCAGGTGATACGGCCATGGCAAGGTTGCCCTCAAGGGCTGAATGCACTGGGGGAACTCAAGAGAGTCCATTAGGTCTAGGGGCTATATTTTATACAGTGACAGGTATCCCTACATGTAACCTGGGCTTGCTTTCTTCTTAGACCAAATCTACCATCTGCGGGACCTGTGGTCTGTGCCGACTTAAATGCACAGTAAGCGCTCGCTTGTCTAGGGGTAGTGTTCCAGCAGCCTCCACTCTCCGAGGCAGCGGCCCTGGCAGTAAGAAGGGCCTCTGGGCATCGAGCTTGCTGAGCTGACTCTTGGGAAGATCTCACTGGGCTTTCCTTAACCTTCCCTACCCGGAAGTAACCTCTGCTGCAGCTGAACACCCTCAACGGTTCTATTCAAGGGCTCTATGGCAAGTAGGAGCTCAATAAATAAAGTTTAGTCGATGGATAGAAGTTGACTTAAATTTGTTAGCTGATTTCCCAGCCTGAGGGAGTAAAGGCAGCAAACCTAAAAGGAACTGGGAACATCAGAGGCTGACCCAGTGAGTAGCATGGTGAGAAACGGCACCAAGAAGAGAGAACGGTCAGGCAGTGCAGAACTCAGTGTGTGTTCATCTGCGTGCGTTCACTGGGTATCTGCGACGTGCTCGGCGTTGTATTACAACAGCATGATACAAAGGACAGATGTTAATAATGGGGCGGGGGTCCTGAGTCATTTAGAAATTAATTATATTTGCCATCCTTGAAGCAAACTTTGGATTAACCGTTAATCATTTTGGATTTTGGATATTTTGATTTCTGTACTTATCGGTTCCCAGAAAGAATACGAGTGATCCAGAGTTCATTGCACTAAGTGAGCAAATTCTCTTTCTCAGTGTGCGTGTTAGGGATGTGTAAATAGAATTGCTGATACCTTCCCCTTTCATCCTACAGCAACAAAAGAGGTGTCAACAGATAAAGAGTTCTACCTTGGTAATTCAGTCTTATATCTGGGGCTGGAAGGTGAGTTTAAAAGAAGTGACCCGGGCTTCCCTGGTGGCGCAGCGGTTGAGAGTCTGCCTGCTGATGCAGGGGACACGGGTTCATGCCCTGGTACGGGAGGATCCCACATGCCGTGGAGCGGCTGGGCCCGTGAGCCATGGCCGCTGAGCCTGCGTGTCCGGAGCCTGTGCTCCGCAACGGGAGAGGCCACAACAGTGAGAGGCCTGCGTACTGCAAAAAAAATAAAAAAGAAGTGACCCTACGTGGGATAGGGAGAGTGGGAGGGAGGGAGGGAGACGCAAGAGGGAAGAGATATGGGGACATATGTATACGTATAACTGATTCACTTTGTTATAAAGCAGAAACTAACACACCATTGTAAAGCAATTATACTCCAATAAAGATGTTAATAAAAAAAAGAAAAAAGAAGTGACCCTTATTTATGTGGGGTTTTCGTGTTCTTTACAAAGGACGACGTCTCTGGGCTCACCCTGCAGGGAGGGCTCCTCGTCGCCTGCCTACCCTGTAAACAGTCAGATGGAAAGAATAACCATTATGGGCCAAGCTGGGGCCGTGCACCATGTCTTGGCTGCTGGCTGGAGCTCACTCCCCAGCATCCCCGATGGCCTTCGAGAGGGGCTGCCCCACCCCCTCCTCGGCCACCATCTCCCTTTAACTTCTCATCAGTGGGGTCCATTCGCCACTCAGGCTGGGCGCCCGCCTTGCACTTTTTGATTTCAGAACGTAAAGCATGAAGGTGACAGATCTCAAGAAAAGCAAGTCTAAATAAGGACACAGGCAAAGCGCCCAGGACGGGGTCCCGGCCCGCAGGAGACTCTGGATTCGAATCTCTGCACTTTCCACGCCTGTCCCTACGGTCCTCATATTCAAGGCGCTGCAAGCGTTCCTTCCTGTTTTCCTTCCCGTGATCCCACCAATGCTCCAGGCTTCCCGGATGCTTTTCCGTCCCCTGGAGCAGGCTGCCCCCTTCCCCCACCTCACAGGCCATGCAGGAAGTCCCTGAGACCTCCAAACCCCTGAGCCCACCCTGAGATCCTGACTGCCCTGAAGATGCTACCGGCTTGTCCGTCCCTCCCACGACTGAGAGCTCAGGACGGGCAGGAAGCACCTGCTATGCCTCTTCTACGTCAAATTCGCCTGAGCAAATAACAACAGCAGTAGCCTGGTCCCTTTCTTACAGGGTTGCTTCTCAACTGTAACCCCAATTTTTTCTCTAAGACAGATTTTTTTCTGAAATATGAGAAAGTCTTTAACTGCGAATACTGCTGATGGCCTGAAAAGGTAAACGCATTCTGGCTTTGCTGCAATGATCTCATCCTCTTTGGGCGAAATGAAATGTGAAATCTCACAGGGGCTCTCGCAAGGCAGGAACTGCACGGGCGTGGTGTCACCTGGAGGCTCCAGTCACCCACAGCTTCAGCCCCATATCCCTCAGGATGCCAGGGAAGCCGTTCCCAGGCAGACCCTCTCCTCCATCCTGCCTCCTGCTGAGGCAGAAGGCCAGCCAGATTTCTCATTTTCTCTTTTCAAAACATAACATACTCTTTTATACCAGTGAATTTTACACCTATACGTAAGGACCAATGCTATCCTCCAGCCACACGTGACCACCCTGAACTCCACCGGTGCAGCCCTATCTGTGCTGTGCACTCAAGGCGCCATCACTTTGCCTCCTTCAGATCAAGTGTCACATCCAGAGATCCGTCACATCCCCCCCTGCGCCCAGACCACACGCTCTGGTCTCCACCGAGCCTTCACCCGACTGTACGTCTCACTTAGAATTATGTCATCTCCCCAAGAGGACCGTGAAACCCAAATGGGCAGAGGGCAGGGGGTGTTTATTTCTTGACCTGATACTTGATGCCGTGCCTGGCTCCCAGAAGTTGCCGAACACACATTTGTTCAATGGATAAATGGACGGATAAATGGATAACTGGATCGTTGTGCCCAGGGAATTAAAACACGTTCATCATGGTATAGTCTGATGTTTCGGGGGTGCTTTTTTGTCACAAAAAATAGGAATGTACCTACACAAAGGCTCAAAATAGGCCATTTTTTTAAACAAAAAAGCGATGATTCACAAAAGACTTTACTCAAACGTAGAGCAGGGAAGGCACATCCCTCCCACTAGACAGGGAGCGTTTCCGGGGCAGGAACGCCATTTCTATCCTTGTACCACCAGCCTCCAGCTCGCAGGATTGAGAGGAAAGAGGTGCATGTCATGGTACATGTTGCCTGAATGGACTCAAATTCCTATGACCCCCTTCTTCAGGGATTGTGCCCACGCGGCCACCACCCCGTGAAAACCAGTCCCCCGTGGCTGTGCTTTACCTCTTTAAGGACCAGCACACATTTGCCTGGTCCCACAGACTGAGGCAGCTCTGCGATCCTCCCCTTGTTGAGGTAGGGGCCCGAGAAACACCTGTGGTTGATGAAAAGCTGAGGACAGCAGTACTTCCCGTTGACGGTACCTGCAGGGAAGAGAAACACAGCTGATGCTTTCGGACCGGAGAAACCTGCTTAACTCACTGCGTTGGCAAAACTACCCAGAGGTGCACTGTGTCTTCATATCAGAATGTTTTACATCCACAGTAATATCTTAGGAATCCTGATTATTTTTTCTACCACATAAATGAACCTTCTGTTTATTATGCAGGATTCAAAACACACACACAAAACACAGAAAATAAGACAATGACAACTAAGGTATCCTCCAACGTAGCTTAAAGAGAAAAACACCAGTTACACAGCTAAGTTCCCCTAACCTACCTCAGGAAATCCCGCACCCAACCCCCCAGAAAGAACCCACTACCCTGAAGCTGGCATTTACCATTCCCACGAGAGTCTAGAAACTTTACCACACAACATATATGTGTATCCACAAGCAATTCAGGATACTTAGGTTATTTTTAAAATATTCCATACAGGTTTTCTGCAACATTTTGTCAGTTCAACATGAGGTTTCTGAGATCCACCCAAACGGGTGAATGCATACCCAGAAAATTCATTCACTTTTCACTTTGTGTAGTATTCCACTGTGTGAATATAACACAATTGAATTTTCTATTCTCTTACTGATGGACATTTAGTTGTTTCTACTTTTTAAATATTACCTATGGTGCCTTAATGAACACAACTGTGAAAATCCACTCTGCTTACGGACAAGAGATTCTTCCAGGTCTACAACACGGGGTGGAGCCGCTCAGCCACCGGGTCTGTGTACCCTCTTTTACTAGAAGCAGCCAAGCTCTTCACCACAGGGACCCAAATTACACTCGAATAAGCACTGCCCAGTTCCTGTTTGTTTTTTCAACTGAAGTAGAGTTGATTTACAATGTTGTGTTAGTTTCGGGTATACAACACAGTGATTCAGTCATACATATATATGTATATATCTATATTCTTTCTCAGATTCTTTTCCCTTATAGGCTATTACAAAATACTGAGTACAGTTCCCTGTGCTATACAGTAGGCGCTTGTTGGTTATCTATTTGTATATAATAGTGTGTATCCGTTACTCTTTGCCCCACACCCAGGCCAACCCTAGGTATGGTCAAGCTTCCTCATTTTGCCAGTCCATGGATGTGAAATGCGCCTCCCAGGGGCTTAACTCTGCATCTTCCTCATTAGCCTTCCTACCTATAAAGCAAAAGGGCAAGGTGCTGATCTCATTGTGTCTCAAGCTGCCATGGGGAAAACGCAGAACAACTAAATGGTGAGGTATCGCTGTCATCACTGGGACACGTCCTGATGTCGACACACACGGACTGCGGTCACACAGCCAGCTGAGACTCATCTTCTCCCGCCACTGTTCCAAGTCAAGCTGCACTAACAGCATGAAAACTTTCTTTCTGTATAAAAACTTGTTATTCATTTGGGATGGTGATTTGACAGTCTGGGAAGCTTTGTTCTCACAGGACTTCAACTGAGAACCAACGGGTAACGAGGGAGACATGTTACTTTTCTGGGTATAAAACAGAAGGAGTAGGGGCTTCCCTGGTGGCACAGTGGTTGAGAGTCCGCCTGCCGATACAGGGGACACGGGTTCGTGCCCCGGTCCGGGAAGATCCCACATGCCGCGGAGCGGCTGGGCCCGTGAGCCATGGCCGCTGAGCCTGCGCGTCCGGAGCCTGTGCTCCACAACGGGAGAGGCCACAACAGTGAGAGGCCCACATACCGGAAAAAAAAAAAAAAAAAAAAAGGAGTAACATAACAATTACCAACTCTGAAAGATGACATGGTTCTTTTAAAACCATTCTGAAGTTTTGAATTTTATACAACAGAAAAAAAAAATGTCCATAGCTGCATTTACATGGAAATTTGGGGATAGGATTACTCTGCCCAGACCTTTAGGAAAAAACAACCTTAGTAAGTCTACTCACAAACTGCTCTCTTTACTACAAAGAAACCTTTGCCTAATAGGATTCTTCCACGGTATATAGGTTTTAATGCTGGAATTCAGAACAGGCTTCGTTTTGGCTGGAAAATAGAATTCTTAATCAAATATGTTACTTAATGTACAAAGATGTCTATAATCAGATTTGTGGTCAAAGGGTAATTCACGTCTGTGTTTTTAAAGGTTATTGTAAGACGCAGGACTTTATACATTAAACACATATACTGTTCCCAACCAGCTATTCAAACAGAGGGTTTTAGGGAACAATTCAAAAGCTCACAGGGACTTAAGGATTAACCACTAGTGTAAACATGCAAGTGCAACTGGCACAAAATGTCCAAAAAGAAATGCCTGATAACGATATTTTCAACTCCTTCTTTTTCCACATGATTATTCATGATACACAGTCCTAACCGGGCTCGTAATTTCCAAGTAACACACAGACCCTTTTCCTCAGACCAAGGAAAGCGTCTAGAGCTACTGACCAAGAAGCAGAAAAGAAGAGGCCCCAGGAATTTAGCTTAGAATTTTTTTTTTAAAGAGTAGGTATCTGTAAATAAGCAGCAAGAAAAAAAGCCAGTTGGCTCAAAGTTGAGTATCCTCACGTTGACCTAAAAATATATCCATGTCTCCAGTCACAGCGACATACTGGGACGCGTCAGGGCATCCTAAGTAGCTCGTTTACCTGTGGTGTCCAGGTGAGGGAATAAACAAAGGTCGTGAGGTATTTTCTCAACAGGCACTGTGGACGATGATCTGTGGATAAAGAAAAAACTCCCATGGGTTTCACGCTTTAGAAGAAACTGGTACCTTGCAAAGTCTTTTCATAACTTAAAGCAACTATTAGAGAAATCTAAGCTAAGAATGTGGTCAGATACAATGTGTGCATGTATAACAACAGGTAAGATCTTTGCGGGCAAGTCTTACAATAATTCCAAGAAGCCTATGGGTCTCCAGCCCCTGGAGGGGTCATCACTGATACTGAGATTCCTCTAGGTCACTCCTGGGCTTGTCGCTTGTTACAGAATTATAATAATGTCCTTAATTACATTTAGGACACGCAGAAAGTCAGCTTGCATCGACTTTGATTAAAGTCAGACTTCTCATCAATGACTTTCTGCTGACTTTTGATTTCTGGCGTTCATGCTTGTGTGGGCCACGGCCGCACTGAAAACAAAATCTCCAAAGAAAATCTAAGAAGTGATGATTCTTAAAATGTGAAGTAGGTTTATGAGTCTATGACAGAAGTCTGTGCTGTTGTTCAGTAAAAAGTTGCTGAACAAATATAAAAACTGTCACCTTAGGGGAAAAGAGGCAACTTGGCTTTCCCGGGGATGTACAGGTTGGCTGTGTAGAAACTGCAGAGCTGGAAAACTACATAAACTCCAAGTAAACGGTAACGAGAGATCTTAGTGGGGTCATCTATGGTGCTGGTTCCCAAAGTGGGGTCCCCCAGCTGTCAGATCAGCATCACCTGGGAACCTGTTACACCTGGAGATGCTCAGGCCCCACCACAGACATCCTGAGTCAGAAATTCTGCAGACGGGGCCCAGCAACTTGTGTTTTAACGAGCTGTCTAGTGACAGATGCGAGTAAAGGGTGAAAACCACTGATCCACCGACTGCAAATTGAGGAGTCATGAATTCAGATTTGGCCTCCATGACGTGACTGTTAGTTTAGTTTTTCCTCTCTATTTCAATGTTATCCAGATAAAACTGGAGTGAGATGATTAACCTGAAACACTGTTAGAAATGTAAAAAGAATACCCAAAAAACTGTTATTTGCATCAAATAACCATGCAGTTATTATTCAATTTCATTTTATTTAAGTTTCAATTCAGGTACATGAAAAAAAAAAAAAACGCTGTTTTCAATTCCCTTTCCAACAGTCTACTAAGAAAACATAATGACTTGGTAAGGGATGTGCATCGTAGTATATTCCAGACTTTTTCCAACATATAAGAATGTTACCAACAGTGACGATTTTCCAAAAAATATACAGCTGGCCTGTCCACAGGCTGTCAAACACCCTCCTTCCTCATAAAATTACAATAGAAACGTGGCATAACCTACATTTATTCAGCAACGGAGGGCCCACACATTTTCACGTAGAATCTAATTTAATCTTCCGAAAACACCTGAGAAATGGGTATTTTATAGAGGAGGGCATTGAGATGGGGAGAAATAAAACAACCGGCTCCAGCTCACTGGGCTGGGAGCGGGCAGAGCCGAGGCCTGGACGGGCAGCTCTGTAGGGCCCCTGGGGGCATTAAGAACCATGGGTACAGAGTGCCTTTACCAGCAATGCTGGACACTGGGCATCCTTCAGGTCGGCTGAGCTGGGAGGAAAGTAAGAAGTTACGATCTGGAGAAGAAACTGCTTTAGAAGCAAGATCTGTGTCCTGCACATAATAGATGCACAATAAATAACAGGCGCTACGTGTTACTGTCCCCTCTACTACTGTGCTAGGTGTTGACTAGCTCCCTAACGAAAACAGCCCTGTTTCCCATCCTCTTGAAAGACACTTCAGAGTTTACCACGGAGTTTTTGTGAAAAAACAAACTTACTGTTTTTCTGGTTGCACAACTGCAATCTTTCTCTTCTTTTGTGCTGTAAAACAGGCAAAAAGAGAAAAAAAGAAAAGCAGCTTTGATAGCTAGCTAGGAAGAAGCATTTTTTAAAATGGCTCGGTAGGTATAGAACTGTCTGTTTTAAAGTAACAATTTAAAAACTGAAAAGTTATTTCCTTCAGGCCACAATTTTATCTTAATTTCTTCTAGCATAAAATAGACTTTGACTTTTCAGAAATAAACTCTAAATAGGATTTAGTACATTTAACTTTATCACTACACTGGCTACTTTATTCTAAAATGTGCTTCTAATAAAAAGAAAGAGAGCACACACATCAGACCTCCCAGGAACACGGCTGGTAAGATGGATTGGTATAAGCGTGATGACCCAGATGACTTTTATCCCCGCAGAAAATGTGATAAGTCAAAACATTTTACCATAGCAGCGTGCTCCCAAATTAGGATTAGAGGCGTGTTTAGAAACGACAACGTTTTATCATTAAAAGGAGGATTGGTGCCTAGCAAACATATACGTCTGTCAAATAGTGACATAAACCAGCCAATAATCAACTTGGGGTTAAGAACATTTCCAGTTTATATTTATAACTGGTTAGAGTCACCTTCACAAAGACAGACCAGAGTTTCTGGCATATATAAATTTGGGCGTAGATAAGCCTGCGTCTTCCAACATGAGCAAAAATTAATTCCAACAGAACTTCTAAAGCTGTCAGAGTTTGGCAGATTCATTTAGACTTTGCCTCTTCAAAGCAAAATGTATGTGTGAGAAATAAGACGAAAACAAAAATAAATAAGAGAAATAGTGACTCAAATTTCATCTATTCTTGATTTTATTTAGTACCCAATGCCAGTACAGGCAGACCTCAGAGATATGGTGGGTTCAGTTCCGGACCACCCCAACAGAGTCAATATCACAATAAAAGAGTCACAGGAATGTTTTCGTTTCCCAGTGAATATAAAAGTTATATTTACGCTATACTGTAGTCTACTAAGTGTGTAATAGCATTATGTCTAAAAAAACAACGTACGTACCTTAATTAAAAAATACTTTATTGCTAAAAAATGCTAACTATCATCTGAGGTTCAGTGAGTCGTAGTAGTAACATCAAAGGTCACTGATCACAGATCACCACAACCAATACAATAACACAGAAAAAGTGAGAAATATTGCAAGAATTACCAAAATGCGACACAGAGACACGAAGTGAACAAATGCTGTCGGAAAAGGGGCGTCATAGCCTTGCTCGATGCAGGGTTGCCTCAAACCTTCAATTTGTAAAAAACGCAGTATCTGTGACAAGAGGTCTGCCTGTAATTACTACGAAAAAGTATGAATTCTGTGATCTCTAAAGTGAAAAATGAGTGTAGACTCACTTGCCTAACTCAGTCTTTGCTAATTAGGTTGAGATGCCTGACGTGCGTGATGTTTTGATGAGAAGCCACACACGACAGACCGGGAAGCGAAGCGCGAAACAGAAAGGAAACATCATTATGTTCATCTTAACCCTGTGGGATTTCATCCAGAAAAACTCAAAACTCAGAATGCTCGTCGCCTCCCAAATCCATGTGAAGGAAGGACGACGAGGATCAGGGCATAGATTTCTGTCTGAGGCACAACCAGGCACAGGGGATCCGGCCCAAACCCGGAGAACCCGGGGAGAACCTGCCCAGTGGCTGTGGAGACTGAGGGCCAAGGAACCGCGTCATTTTAAGTGAGAATAAAAGAAAAAGAAAAAGAATGCCCTTGAGACTGAAATAATTATTCTAAGCTCAAAGTTTTAGAAATATTTTAAAGTGAGGGGCAGTGATGTCACTGTTATTGGATCAGATTCAGTGTGCAGTATGGGGTACAGAAGAATCCCTTAAAATCCACCTCTGTCTATAACCTGGGCCCCCTACTTTGATTCACACGGATAGTGCCCCATCCAACTCGTAATGAGTATGTAGTAGGTCTCCTAAGTGTCCTTCAGAATCTGTTGACATCAGGGAACAGGACGCCGACTATGGGATGGAACTCCCTTTATGGCAAAGTTCTGAGCACCTACGTAAGCGGACCTTATGGTAGGATGCTACAAAGAAGTCAGCTAGCATATAAATTAATAAAGAAAACATTAGAAATATAATATATTTCACAAAACTTAAAGCCCCTTAACTTTAAGGACTCACATTTTAAAATAATACTTCTGTTATCCATTAGCGGGGAGTAATAAATGCCGAGATGGTTTAGGCTTGAAGATTTTTAAATGGTTACCATTTTCAGGAAAATGACCTACAATAATATATGTTAAAACACACACTTGTAGGTATTTAAGTGGTGTGTGTGTGTGTGTGTGTGTGTGTGATGCTGTGCTGTTTAATTACTAATATTGTTTTAATTTGGCATTTTTGTGATCAGAAGATATGATGCACTTTTCAAAGTCCAGTTGAAATCTCACTGGTTTAGTTAGTGCTCAGAGTAGTTAAGTGTTTATATCTATGTCAGTAAATTACTGGGACCAATTATGATTATTTTGGGGTAAACCTCATGAGGAAAAGCAGTTCTTTCTCAGATATGATCATACAAACGTATGGTATTTAGCTGAAATTTTTTCTAATCAAGATCATGAATTGTACACAAAACGGGGAGTGAAGATTCCAGATCCTCTCTCTGCCTCATCATGTGACTTAGTTCGTCAACCAGGGAAATGTTTCCGAATATTCATCTCATGCGGACATTTAAAGGATAAATGAGACAAAAGTACTGGTGCTCTGTGTGAAATCAACAACCTTTTTTGATTTTTACAATCTGGTTCCACTAACTATCTTTACCAAACTGCCTGTTTATTCACCCAAGTCCCAGATGTTACCCAGTTGGGCTCCGAGCAGAGCGATACTTACAGACTGTCTTGTGCGGTGTGGTCAGAGGGTAGGAGTTGGCTTCACACCAGCCCACGGGGAAGATGTCCATGGATTCAACGTCAACAATGAATTCTGGAGCCGGACTCTGCAGGCCTGCAAGGAGTCAAGACAGCAGGTGCAAACAGGTTTTACCAAAAAAGACGCAGAAGAAGGAAGGAAAATACAGGGCACCCCTGAGATGGAGGAAGACATTCCTCTGAATGTTAAGCACAAAGCCGACAGTATCTTACAACAGATACAAGTGCCTGAAACGTGAAGTAGCAGAAGTACAAGGCCTTCACATGAAGTGGGCGTCTGGAAAGGAGAGCTACTTCCCCCTGAAAATGGGAGGAAGAGGAAGGGATCTGGGGACAACTGGCACCTAAGCCAGAAAGGCTAGAAGGAACGAGCGTCCTTCTTTCCTAAGAACAGCTTTGAAATTAAGGAAAGTGGTCCAGCTTGTGGGGTAGAAGCAACAAGACTTCTTCACCCAACATCAAGTAGAGGTCAACCTTCAACCAAAGAAAGTTAAAGGCTCCAGTTGAAAGGAACTAGTAGGGCTCAGTAACACTAGTTATAAGTAGTGATCATCAAAGCACAATTTCCTAGGGAACGTGTTCGTTTATCCTGTGATGGAAGTCACTCATCCTGAACTCAGTTTGCAGTCTGCGTACTTTCGCCATTTCACACAAAAATCACCTATACAGGAATGTCTCTTTAGTGGGGATCTGCCTACGTATCACCTCCTGTTTCATAATCATAACGGTGCCTGTGATAAATCAGTATCGCAGCTGAGAGACTCTGAAAGAGAGAAGAGATCTGGATGGAATATGAGCAAAGGTTCCAAGGAATGCTGCTTACTGAGAGAGTAAATTTAGAACCCAGCAAACTAGTGAAAAGAAGGACTAGTTCTACACCGAATCAATAGTTCTTTAAAAACACACTTGGAGAGAAGACACTCCTGAACTAAGAATCAAAAGATAAAGAGCTCTATTAATAGAATGACTCCCTGGCTCTGACCACTTAATCCTGCTGTGCTTTGGTTTCTTCACTGCCAATCAAGACGAAAATAACACTGGAGAAACTCCATCACACGTCACGTGATGAATTTGGAATAGTCTCCCCCTCAAAACATAACTTCCTGAAGCTCAATACCAGCGAACACAAAAGGTCCTAACCATTTTAGCTACGCTGGCTCCTAGAGTACGTTATTTGATAAAGGCAGGTACCCAGTTTAGCGCTAAAACGTTATTTTGGTGTAGACAAAGTGCCCTGAACACTCTGACAGTGGATACTTCCACATACGTATTATCATCAACATTAGTCACGCTGCACTTTTGATTCGTTCTCAGAGAGAAGTCATTACTGTGATTATCAATCCTAACTTCCTTTTCACTGAATTCTCCTATAATTTGAAGGATACATAAGCTACAAGAATACAAGGAGGTTTATAGAGATTATTTTCCAACACGGTTGACTGAAAGAAAGCATTTCTGTCTTGTATTATATGACTCAGACAATATTTAACCTATTTGCCAAAGAAATCATCAAATAAACAAGAAGACATCCCAAACAGACAAAAGGTAAAGAAACTCTCCAAGTAGCTTCAAATGTGGAAGTGGCTTTTCTTGTCGAGAAGCGTGCTGGATTCTGCAGAGGGGCCAGCGAAGAGGGTCACTAGGCTGTTTCCCAATTCACAAGGCACAGCCTCAGCTTCAGACTCACAAAAACACAAAGATAGAGCATATTTCTTAGCTACTCAGCAATGTTGCTAATAGGTTGAATTCATCTACTAGATACATTTGTATTTCCAGATTTCTGTTTAGGTACAAAAAAGATTTTCAAGGTCAAAGTAGTACTTCAAAAGGGAGCATAAAGCGAACTTTATAGCTTATCCCTTCCTGAACTATTTCTATCTTCCAGTGTTCTGCTAGTTCATACTAATGCTTTAACATATACACTTCTATAACAATATATACATTCATATATTTCTAAGGCTGCCTTTACCATACTTTTAATATTCTTCGATCATGCTTTCCGTTCAATTAAACAAACACTTTGGAGCTACAAATGTGTCAGCAACCATGTTCTCAAGAAAGTTACAGTCCTGCCTTCCTTCCACCCCCAAATCTGGCCCATGAAGGCATCTATTAAATAATAACTGATGGAAAAGTGGGGTATTTATCACCCAGGAAAGTATTTGTGAACCTGAAACTTTTCCAATCCTCTTCTGAATGATGAGTACTAATTTTTTATTTCCTTTTATCAATCTTATGAATCTAGAAATATCTGGCTGGACTCACAATAATTTTTTAAAACATAACCCATTAGTTCCCAAGATTAGAGACTCAGTAGCTTACAAAATAAGTCATTAAAATGCTGCCAAGGCTCCTTCTTGATTATTCCAGGATGGCCAAAACTACCTATGTGGAGAGAGACTCCGCTAAGCGCCTCTGCAATATTCCTTATCATTTTATAGAACAATGTCCGATGAACAACACAAGGCCATACTCAATCTCTGAGTTTGTTTCAGCTGCATCGAGTCATGGATTCTACTTATTCATTCTCACCCAAAACCTTCATCTCAAAAACCACTGGGAAGCCTAAACCTCCATCTATGGGGCCATACTTGAATAAGTTACAGTACATTCCTATAATGGAATAGCCATCCTGCTGCTATAAAAAAGAATGAGAAACCTCTTTATATATTTATCCATAAAGATGTATATTTGAGTAAAAGAAAAGCAGGGCACAGAACACTGTGTATATTTAGTATGCTACCATCTGCTTTAAAGGGGAAAATAACATACTTACATGTGCATGAGATATATCTGGAAGAAATGAAAAACCCTAATTCAGTGGGTGTCTACTGGGAAAGGGCCTGAGGGACAGGAGTGGGGGGAGACAATATGACCAAAGATACTTTATGTATTTTCAGCCCTTGTGAATGAATTACCTATCTTACAACTACAACGTCGCCATCATCACAATGACAACCACACAACAAAGCTATTCAGAGAAGAAAGGAGGCTCTCACATGGTATGGCCACAGAGGTCGGATTAAGGGAGGACAAGTTACCTTAAAAGGAAATTAAACTACGATGTCATTTCACCGCTACAGGAGAAAGACTTTCCATACTCAAAGGGCCCATGTACCAGCATGTAAAGTTGGAGGAATCACTCTGGAACCTTAAAACGGTTTTGCAATTTGTGACATCCTGAGACTCTGTCCTCGGACCAGCGCATCCCATCCACTTCCACAAAGTGCCTCTGGCCCTTCTGACTGCAGAGACTGTATCCAGCTTAACCCAGCAGAGGATGCAGGGCACTGTGATAGAATCGGCGGCCCCTTCTATTGGGAACATCAGGATGAAAGAAGAGGATGGCTGTGATGATGCTAAAGTGTCTTCCTAGGAACACAATCCAATCAAACTTCTCACGGTAGTAACTGCTTCATTCCCAGCAAATTATGGATGGGAATGAGCCTGGGCGAGCACCAGTGGAGATGCTGGTGGGACCAGAGGCAGGAGGGCTGTGAGGGCAGAGGCTAGGAGCAACTATGGAGGAAGTTCACTGACTACACTAATAGAATCCGAATGGCCCCTGCATCTCAGGTGAGAGCCAGCACAGGAAGAAAGGCGAGAGGGATTGAGGGACTCTTCCAGCGCCCTCATCAAGAGTTCAAGGCCACACCAAGTTGTAATGGGCTCGAGTGTGCGATGAAAAGGTAAAGCACTGGAAGAAAGAAAAGCAAGAACTGGGTGCTGGAAACCCCACCCGCCATCTATCCTGGGCCCTCCATCTGCAGATGGGGACCCCCAGAACAAGATCTCAGAGATCCCTTGTCAGCTCCGGAATAAATTCCTAAGGAGTCAAGAGACGGCAGAACTGTGGCTGGCAGGATCGACATGTGATAGGAAGCCATCTGAAGGAAAACAACAGAAACGGGACTACATGCGCGAGTGGAGGGAGAGATCCATCCGCAGAATGGCAAACTCTTACAGCACTTACTCTGGACCAGATACTTTTCTAAGTGGTTCATCCTCACGACCCTAAGAGATTGGATGGTTTTCATCCCCATTTTATAGATGAGTAAACTGAGGGTCAGGAAAAGATCAACCGGCCAGTAAGAGGGGGATCTAGGGTTCGAACCTAAGCAATTTACCTCCAGAGCCTAAGAAAGCAATCGAGGCGGGCTCGTGAGGAAAACGTGGTCAGTCAGAAGTCACACTCAGCACAACGGCAGCTTGAAAGCCCAAACTCTCCTTTGGTTCCTGCTGCAAAGCCCTCTGGAGAGGAGATTCCCTGCTCCAGCCTCCCATCAAAAGCCTTCCCCCAAATTCCCATTTTGCTTAAGAAAGCCAGAGCCAGGGCTGTCGCTGACCACTCAGAACCTGTGTAACTGACTGGGAGTCTTCAAAGCCTGTTCAAAGACAGCACCCACTCCTGGGCCACATTCCTCTGTGCAAGAATACAGGTCCTGCTCCCATATATACCCTTATCTGCTAAAGCAGCTTCTCCCCAAAATGCCTCCTGCAGCCCATACCCCTTTTTAAAGATTTAAAAACCACCCACACTGGCTTGAAATATAATTACTTCCACATTTGCATTTTCCCTTGTTTCATTCTTGCAGGTCTCTGCAAAATGCTATTAACCACCTGACTTTATCACAAATTACAGAAAAGGCTTAAAGAGCAGTTTTCTGCACGTGGTCTCCTAGACAGAAGAGGTTGCGTCACCTGAGTTTCTTTGCCCATTTGATCTTCTAGAGGCCTTTACAAACTCTCCGTGCAGAAGAGTCATCCAGGGAGGGTGACATGAAAATGCAGATTCCCAGACCCTGCTCCCGGGACTCAGAAGTCATGGGTCTGGAGCAGCCCCAGGAATGTGCACTTTCACAGGACTCCCGTGTGTTATGATGCAGAAGGTAGTTCACTTGGAACTGAACCAAGCACACACGGAAAAAAAACTGACCAAGGAGTTTTTGAATTTTAGCTTACAAGTATAAAACATCTCACTGTCTCAAAACTCGGTTAGCCAAACAGCAGTTCTTAAGGGGCTGCTCATATCTTAAATCGCTTTCTCGTTAAGGGACACTGATTTTATTTATTCCTCGTATCTATTCAGCAAGCCTTTAGCAAGCAGAGCGCATGCGAACTCTCATACAAACACTGTGCTGTGGGATAACAGGCAGAGCGCGCAGATGTTTACAGACACTAGGGGTCCACTCTGCTGGGGCACGGGCTCCAGGCGGGGAGGCTGAAATGGAAGGGCGCTGCCTTCTTTCTGCTCATCAACCTCCCCCACTTCCTAGGATGCGCTCAGCACAGCTCGAGCACTTTATAGATAGGGCTTCACCCATAACCATCCTGTAAGGCAGAACCCGTTACGCTACTTTTATGGAACTGCACGAAGAAAAAGGAGGGTCTAAACTCACAAAGTACTCAGGATCACACATCTAGGAGGCAGATGTGCATGTCGGGAGGGGGTGGCTGAATGCTGAGTTATACAATTTGAGTCTTTGCTCCGTGAGAAATACAAACTCGTTGAATACTTAGAAGAAGGCAGGGGCTCTATTATACAGAGCTAAGCCTTACTGCTCTATGAGGATGGGAGAGAAAGCAGTTGAGAGACTACTGACATCCTAAGAGGAAGGGGTGGAGACTTGGAACCAGAGTGTGGCAGGGAGAGGACAGAGATGGGGGCGGGGGGGCCTGGAGTCACTACTGGTCATGGGGGCAGTGGGAGAGCAAACAGACAAGAGGATGACTTTTTGGTGTCTAACTTGGGTAGAATCACAGTGCCTCTGGGTGAGATGGGAAAGTGGAGAAGAGCAAACACAGGGGTTACAACAGTGGCCTCCGGTTGGGAAACGCAGACGTCCCCAGGGAGACGCTCTGCAGGTAGCTGGAAACAGGAGTTCTGAACGTGTCTGCTGTGAGCGCTGGGCATCTGGACACGTCAGCACAGAACCGCTGCTTGAGTCACCGAGGAAGACGAGGTTGAATGGGGATATAAAGGATGTTGAAGAATTCTGACCTTCCCGTATGAGGGAAGGAAACACCAGATGACCAATGAGTACATGGGAAAGACAAGGGCAAAAAGAGAGGGTTGTGGGAAAGTCCACGCATCAAAAGTGAAAGGTCTACACCCCTACGCCAGCACTCCTAATAACAGAGGTGGAAGCCGGCTTAGGACGCTGTGGTATCAGGTGAAGGAGGCGAGGACATGGTCCCTGCAAGCTGCCTGCTGCCTTCCGACCTTGAAAGGTGAATGAAACTGAAAGCAAGCAGAGGAAACCAGCAGAGTACAAAGTGCCACGAGATCCACCTCCCCACAGCCAAGAAGCTGGGAGCAAATCAGATACATCAGAAATGCCACTGGACAGCTGCAGAGCGTATGCGTTTCTGAAGAGGGAAAAGGAGAGATCACATCCGTCCTTGAATCGTTGCTGGTGTTTAAACACCTACGCTGAAAGTCTACTTAGCCCGCGCATGGCTCGCGATGGTCATCTCCTGCGGAAATCAGGGACCACGTCCCTGCACATTCGGTCCTTGTCAATGGGGATGTGAAGTTCACGGTGAAAGGATACGGTTCCTCAAAAAGCTACCATCCAAAGTGATATACAGCTCAGACCCACAGATTGAAATTTATACACTATGTTTTGCTAGTTTTGACTGTGGAAAAATTTTATTTTCTCTAAATTTTGTTTCGGAGGGCAGCAGAAAGTGAAGATCATGAGATGCTAGTAATAACCTAACTTGACGGTTTGAGTTAAGCTCCCTGAACTGACATTTTGGTACTTCTCCACAGACCTCTGGGTCATCTTCATTTTTTTGTTCTCTGTATGTTTGTTTTTAACAAACCGGAAGGGAAAGCTCCAGGAAACAAATGATGGGAAGGCCATCATTCCTTCCCCACCTTCAAAGTGCAAAAATGCCGTTCCAGAACCCCCTCCTCTTCATTTTTAACAGGCCTCCCAATGTCAAAACCAGGATTTGCTGCCCATGTTCTAAGCTCTCTATAAAAATTCCTGTAGTGGCAACAATAAAAGAGCTAAACAGCCCAGTGGAAATGAAGCCTGTGGGTTGTGATACTTTTTATGACACAAAAGGAATTTTCTGCCTCAGCTAAAAGGCTGAAATACCTAATATTGGGGAATAAAGGGAATACGTATCACATCTCTTTGAAACAGGAGGAAAACAGTATTAATAATAACAGAGACAAGAGAAACCAAGGAAGGCAACGCAAAGATGTCAACCCTCTTCGTGAATGAATGCACTTTGAGAGTGAATAGAACACCCGCCCCCTATTTGTCCCGTAAGAAAATGATCGCCAGTGAATGTAACGTGACCTGGATCGTGAGATGCAGATGTACCAGGGTGTGAGCCAGTGTGTGGGGCTACGATGCGAGAGGTACTAAAACTGAATGTAATTCGTACAATATGAATAAATGCTCGTAACTGTAGAGATGATAACCTAGAGCAGATAATTAACATGAGAGAAAACATCACAACGTCCTCTCCCAAGCACAAAACCGCATCATCAGACATGGCCCTGGCTCGCTGTCAGCGGTTTTTGAGAACTTGACATTCTTTCCAAACATGCACCCAAAATAATATTACACTAACCTCACGTATTTGATTTATCACTTCCTCTTCAACATCAGTTCCTTTAGAGGCACTTAAAGAACTATCTGACTTTAAAAGAAGTCAAATACTAAATTAAAATGATCATTTTAATTACTAAACGTAGTCAATTAGCCATGTGTTGAAAATATTTCAGATCAATCTATTACATAAAAATAACTAACAAATTGGTATGAAGTACATTATAAATTGTCATATAAACGGTCTATAATAAGAATCACCATCATCATAAAAATAATTTAATTGCCCCAAAGTGACTGGAGTGACTCTCTAACATTTTGTCCCCAGGACTGAGGAAAGAAAACACTAAATACGTAAAACTTGGAGATAATGAGAAGTGCCATTAAGCTCGTCACTTTAAAAGGTCAGCATCCGGGAAGGGCCCAAAATCAACACAAAACTCCCCGCAGAACCCCCAATTCAAGAAAGATCAGCAGACTGAATGAATTTTAACTTTAGCTGATGAGGCAAATGCATAATGTTGACCAACAGCATCAGGTAAACAATATTCAACAGATTGGTTTTTTTTGAATTTTTTAATACGTAAGGTCTGGGAAAATGGACCATCAATTTTCTGACCTGCTTCCTAACGTTAACTAATTTTCATTGCTCCCAATGAAAGCACTCCGAGGTGACATGAGCTGATTTACATTTCTCTGCTATAAAACCAGAGGTTTATAACCAAAGAAAAAGCAAGACTGTCAAAAATGTTAAATATACACTAGACATTGCTCATCATTCTTTTTAAGAATTGGGAAGTTGTAGGGTATGTTGAATTAAGTAACAAAGAGGTCAAGAGCAATGAAACTGAACCTCAGGCACATGGTAATGGCTTAGCTACTTTCTCCATCTATAAAAATCAGGACACTCTTACTGCTCTCTATGTTAGGTAATTAACAGCTAAAAGCACTTTGGAAGTACAAACTGCTAAATAAATTATGACTGCCAAAGAATTTTAACCATCACGTGCTAAATAATAGTGATGAAACAAGGGCCTTGAACTTTACCACTTTTGTTTTCAAATTAATCATGTAAACAAGACTCTAATCTCTCATAATATTAGGCCTAGCACAGTATTAGGTAGCAAGTTCAATTTAGGGATTCAAAATCACCAAAGGGATCTTGTTTTTCCAAGAGCAGTTGATTCAACTTTATATGCAGTAACGAAAGTAAGTTCATGTCCTAATCCAGTACCTACAGAAGTATCACCATGACACGTGTGTCCACATTTTGGCTAATTCCAACTCGAGGCCATTCTACTCGAAAATCTACAAAGCTACCAACTTTTTGAGGATTTCCTTTTATTTCAGATTGATTTTCAAATCCTAAACTGTAGTTATGTTTTAAACTATCTTCTGGGAATTAACAACACACTGGACTTTCAGCTAAAATCACTGTTCTCTGCCCCTCCCAATCTCTTAGACTATAATATTTATTAGATGGTAGACCTATCAAAGAACCTTCAGTGCTTTTTTAGACTTGTTTACTGACGAAAGAGGATAAAGATACTGGCACCAATTCTATGACCTTCCAAACTTTCTATTCCAATGGTGGTTGACCAGGTCATAAAATTTAAAATCTGGACTAGGAAAGCTAACATCACTTCATTAGTCATCTACAGCATCTTATTCTTCTTCCATATTCATTTGAAATAACTACCAAGTGCCGTGAAACTGAAAAACAATCAAACAACTAACAAACAAACAAAAGACCCAAAGAATTTTAAATCACCGAAAGATGACACAACCTTAGAGAGCAAATTCATTTTAATTCTTCCTCATTGAAAATATAACATCTGAAAAAGACAGTCTCCTATCTAAGCCCACAATCTGATCAAGGTTCTGCTTACAAAGTGCATGGTTCTGTGAATTACCTGGATGATTAGAAATAAAATGCAGCCATGAAGAACAGTTTAAACATCATTAAACAAACAAGCCTAAATTATTATATATTTGGGGAGAAAGTCATGTCCAGTTATTACTTTAAGGAAAAATTAAACATCTACGAAAGAAACCAAAGTAAAGGGTATGGTTAACAGTAAAATGCAAACATATAATTTTATCCGCTTAATAACTAAGACCTCAAATACCAACTTTTAGTGACTCATATTAACTTAATCGTGACATCAGCTTTTATAATCAGAGATGTACAAAGACCACTGTGCTCCAAACATAATTATTGCACCAGAGTCTCATTTCATGAAATTATTAGTTAAGATGAGAGCCTCTGAACAAACTCATATTTGATTAGTTTCACTTATTTAAGAACGCTGAATAATTTAAGACAGCTGAAATAAAAGGAAAGCAAAAGGGGCACTTCTGAGCAGTGCTGACGTCATCTGCACCCTGCCCTCTCCAGGTGGACCCTGAATTCAGAACGATTATGAACTGTGAGTACCTTCCAGGTGAAGCCACATCAGCCTCCCCTTCACAGCAATGACAGAGGCCACGCAGAGTTCTCCCGGATTCCTGGGGTTCACGGCTTCAAGTTTCATGTTCTGTGTGAAGCCCCGGCTGAATGACGTCTGAAACAGAAACAGAACTGACACTGAGCCAGCAGATACCACAGCCAGATAACGCGCAGCAAGGGAGTGGCCAGCTGGCACGGCAGAAATGTATACACACGCACGCACGCACACGTGCACGCACACAGATTTACTGATAAGACAGACAGGCGAGCGCGCCTGCTTAGTCTTTCCCCACCATCCACGAGGAAAGAACCACACACCCTTCGCTTGTTTCCCAGAAATGAGAACTACGCTGGGCACACGGCAGGTGCCTAACAATATCTGCTGAATGAGCACGAGGGTGAGTCCACTCTGGCTTCCCAGTTCCATGTGCGTCCTTCCAACCTCAGAATCACTGTGGTACCGATCACTCCTCCCACGTCCCTGCGCTCCTCACTCAGGTCCCCCCGGGAGTATCTGAGGGTGAAAGGAGACGGCGACCTCCACCTGGGATCATCTCCTTCAGCTGGATGTCTGTCCTCTAGCTTTTCTTTTGGTACAAGGTCCGCTGGTGATGAATTCCCAGTTTTCTTTTATCTGAAATGGTCTCTATTTTCCCTTTGTTCTCTGTTTATTTTTATTTACTTTTAAAATTCATTTTTAAAAATTCACAGAGGGAAATTCACTTTTTGGTGTGCTGTTCTAGGAAAGCAGGGCTGTCAGGTGAATGTACACACAATCCTGTAGCCATAACCACCATCAAGACACAGAGCGTGCTATCACCCCCAAAATGCCCTTGCACCGGCCCTTCGGTGAGCAGTCCCTCCTAGACCCCCAACTCCTGGAACACTGATCTGCTTCCTGTTCCCGTAATTCCACTTTTTCTATGATACCACCTAAGTGGAATCCTACCCTACTTAGCCTTGTCAGTTTGGCTTTTTTCACGAAGCAAAGTGCATCTGAGAGTCAGTCAGGCCATCACACGGATGGGTACCTCAGTCTACTTTACTGAGTGGTTTCTACACATGCACCATGATTTATCTATCCATTTCCCAGCTGAAGGACAGCTGAGTTGTTTCCGGGTTTTGGTAGCTGTGAATAAAGCCACTATGGACATTCAAAGTTTTGTGTGAGCATATTAAGCTGCTCAGGCTGCCACAGCCAGTACCATGGGCCGGGCAACTTAAACAACAGAAATTAATTGTTTCATGGTTCTGGAGGCTGCAAATCCAAGATCAGGCTGTGAGCAGGGTTAATTTCTTCTGAGGTCTCTCTCCTTGGCTTGAAGATGGCCATCTTCTCCCTGTGTCTTTACATGGTCTTTCCTCCATGTATGTGGCCTATGTCCTCATCTCCTTTTCTTATAGGGACACCAGTCATATTGGAGAAAGGCCTACCCATGTGACCTCATTTTACCTTAATTACTTTTCTAAACACTCTAAGTACAGTCACATTTTGAGATACTGAGAATTAGGGCCGTAACACATGAATTTTGGGGGGACAAAATTCAGCCTCTAACACTAAGTTCTCATTTCTCTAGAAACGGAAGGATTGCTGGACCATATGGTAAATGCACATTTCTAAGAAACTGACAAATTATTTTCCAATATGCCATTTTGCACTCCCATCAACAGTGTACAGAGTTTCAGCTGCTAAACAGCCTCACCAGCACGGGGTATTGCCAGTTTTTCAAATTTTAGCCTTTCTAATAGGTAGGTCTAGTGGTATCCCATTGTACTTTTCTTTTTTTTTTTTTGCGGTACGCGGGCCTCTTACTGTTGTGGCCTCTCCCATTGCGGAGCACAGGCTCCGGGCGCGCAGGCTCAGTGGCCATGACTCACGGGCCCAGCCGCTCCGCGGCACGTTGGATCTTCCCGGACCGGGGCACGAACCCGTGTCCCCAGCATCGGCAGGCGGACTCTCAACCACTGCGCCACCAGGGAAGCCCTCATTGTGCTTTTAACTTGCATCTTCTCTGTAACCAATGAGGTTCAGCACATTTTCACGTGTCTGTCACTTGTACAATCTTCTTGGATGAAATGTCTTTTTATCTTCATTCCACAAGTATATTTTCGCTGGATATAGAATTACAGTTTTCTTCTTTTAGCATTCTAAAGACATTAATTCACCATCTCTTAGTCTCCACTGTTTCTGATGAGACGTCTGTTGTTATTTAAATTGCTGTTCCTGTATAAGGAATATATCATTTTTCTCTTGATGCTTTGAAGATTTTCCTCGTTATGTTTGGTTATCAGCAATTTGACTAGGTTGTGTTTCTTTGTATTTGTGTTGCTTATTCACTGAGATTCCTGAACCCATTAATTTAGATCTTTCAGCTACTCTGGTAAATTTGGAGTCATTGTTTCTTCATCTATTTTTTTCTTCCACAATCTCTGTGGCCACATCTTCTGAGTCACCAAGTACACATGATATGGTTGCTCAGATCCCTGGGATTCTATTCATCTTTCCCTCCCTTCCTTCCAATCATTTTTTTCCTCTCTGTTCTTCAGATAGTATAATTTCTATTTTCAAGGTCATGAACTCTTTGCTCTGTCATCTCTATTCTGCTATTAAGCCCTTCCAATGAATTTGCTTATCTTGGATATTGTATTTTTTGGTTCTAAAATTTCTCTTTTTTATCTTCTCTACTTCTGTTCTGGCACTTCCTATCTTTTTATTCATTACAAGAATATTTTCCTTTACATCAATGGTTTGAAACTTTAGAGTATATCCGAATTATCTAGAGAGCTTTTTAAAAACATAGCCTGCTAAGTCTCACCCCAAAGTTTGTGATTCAGTTGATCTGAGGTGAGGTCAGCAAATCTATATTTCCAACAAGTTCCCAGGAGATGCTGAAGCTGCTGGTGCAAAGACTATACTTTGAGAACTACCGCTTTACACCATGGAGCTTAGTTGTAATAGGGGCTTTAAAATACTTGTCTGCTAATTTCAACATCTGGGACATGTTGGATTTGGTCTGTGTTGATTTATCTTTTCTACTGAGAATGAGTCTGACTTTCTTGTTTCTTCATGCATTGAGCAACTCTGGATTGAAACCTGGATGTTTTAAATATATATCACAGAGACTCTGGATTGTGTTATATTCCTCCCAAGAGTGTTGATTTTTCTGTTTTAGCAAGCAATTAACTTGGCTAGACTCAAACTATACACTCTGTCTCTTGAGAAGCAGCTCAAATCTCAGTTCAGTTCTTTCATCCTTAGCAAGGCTTCTTGGAGTTTTCCTGGCCCATACATGGTTCAGGGATCAGTTAAAGATTTAGGCAGAGTTTATACACTGGATTTGTGGTCTTCCCTCCTGCCTCTCCCCTGTCTGAGTCTTCCCTCACTTTCCAGTAGCTGTGGTTGCCCAAATTCTGTTAACTGGTTCATCAGGCCAGAAAGACCTTGAATTTTATATCACTGTTTTCATTATCCCCTATGTTGTCAACTGTGGCTGACCTTAAGCCAAAAGTCTGTAAAAAATGGGTGACCACTCCTGCTACTACTTTCTTCCAAGCATCTGTTCCCCTCTAAAACCCTTCTGCTTTTGTTCATTTTCCATGTCTCTCAGGTACTAGTTTTGGTATCCTGCCCAGAATTTATAGTTGCTATCTGCAGGGGGATCAATTCAGTATGAGCTTACTCAGCCAATACTAGAAGCAAAACTCCCTCCTAACACTTTAAAAATAAATATGAAAGTTTCCAAAATTACCCACTACTATAAATTTTTTTATCAGACATTGCAATACTATATAAATGTATCTACTTTGAAATACATAAACTGAGATAAACAGGTTCCTGTAAGTAAGAGAGATTACATCTTTATATGACTCATGGAAAGAAACCAAGGTAATTCACATTTCCATGTCTTTTTATAGAAGTTAAGTTGAAAATGCAATTATATTTTTATGTTACCAGAACAAAATTATCCAATGTATGTTGAGAAACCAATATGCTCCTTTCCTTTATGTTTCTTCAGAAATCGAAATCAAAGGAATTCTACGTTGGCTGTTTTTCTGCAAGTCGTCTGGCCTCATTCATGCATATTAGGTATTGAGTTTCTTTTTGATGACATGACTCGATACACTGCCTGAAAAGCCTCTAAGTAAGTTAAAATGCATTTTATCCTACTTAATAAGGGAAAGCTACAACCGTGTAACCTATTTTCATTTCAACTCACTGCCTGAGGGTAATTTATAAAGGATCAATAGCAAAACTGTTACCTTTGAGTTTATTTTACTAAGCATTTGCCTGTGTCAATCCATCCCAGAACAGCCTCGGATTGCTAAACATCCCCAGGGTAACGTCTTCCATGCATCCACTTCCACACGACCCCTCCTCTGGTACACACGAGATGTGTGATTAAAAAATGATTCATGATAAGCATTCCATTAAAGAGCACTTGTAGCCTGTTAACATCATCCAGCAAAGTACCAGTAATGCAATGCACGTGCCACCAAGGCAGATAACAATCCTGTCGATTAAATAAACGGACAGCAAGAAACAAAGGGGGCATCTTTGTAACAAGTGCATTCCTAATGAATACGCCAGCATTTTCATTAATACAGATTTCATCTCGGTAGCTGAATCCTGAAAGCTCAGAGGCCACCTGGGGATATGGCTCCTGGCTCCACGATAAAGATCCATTTGGACAACGGCTGGCTGATGGGAGCAGAAGACAGATAAAAAGACATCTTGGGGGAACCATGTTGTTGTCACAGAAGAAATAACTCCCTAAATCCAGAACAAGGGGGAGATGTGAGGAGTTTCTTCCCAAGGCTAAAGAGTTAGGGAAGGACAATCTCCCGTCTGGAAGAAAGCACAACCTCAAAGGGGTTTGAGGATGCAATAAGGAGTTTCCACAATCACAAATAAAAGGCAACGAGGCCAGCAGATTCCATGACAAGTGATGTCAACACAGTTTGAAGCGTAGTAAGACTCCACGGACTTAATATGCCTTAAGAGCTAACCAGCTGCTGTTCCCATGGTGGCAGGTCGCACAGCTGTCTCCACACCACCTCACACCCTTCATACAGCTCTTTCAACGCTTCAGAAAAGCTACCTTTGTGAAAGGCAATGTCATCCAGTAGAAGTTCATTCAATCATGTAAGGAGCCCTGATTTCCAACCCTGCCACTGACGTGTTTCCGTATTTATGAGCACAAGCTGACCTCGTCATCAACCTACTTAATTCTCCAAAATCTGACTATGATTTATGCTCACTGTTGAGTTTCTCTCTGTTAAGCTAGCTCTTCCCATCAGAAAGCGTTGCCAACTGAATCCCTGGAGTAAAAATTATCGGTGGGGCAGCAATGAATCAGCAGCTCTAGGCGCACGTGCCCAGAAAACGATTCTTTGGTGTGGGAGCACATTGCACTGTAGTATCTGGAGTCTCCAACCGGAGGACTGCATCTTTTTTCTTAGCATAAAAAATTAACTCTCATAACTAAAGGCATGTTAAACATACGAGGCTATACATCTCTGCCTCACTCTCAAAACGAACATGATAGTTCACATCCCTTTTTAGTTCCTACGGTTGATAAAGTTTACATGAATAATTTGTAAACTATTTTCTACAACAAACTCCTATAAATAAGCAAGTACACACGTTTGAACACACACGCACATGCGCACACACACACACACACACACGGAGTTATTTTATATGTCTCTGTGCCAATAAGCTGTATTTGAAGAAGGAGGTGGCTTAAAGTAAGCACAGCAGAAAACTGTTGGGTTAGCATGTTATTACTTTAATCCAATGAAAAATTTAGGAACATATTTTAAGAATATACCTCAGGAGCAGAGAATCTCCCATTCAATGAACTTATCAATATCATACTCCACAGCAAGTGCACAGCTAATGGTGGCCCTGGTGGCTGGCTGTCCACCAAACTCTGTCCTCCTCCTGCCAGTGTACAGGCTCAAGGTGGGGGGACAGCCCAGCCAGGGCACACTGCCTAGTCTCACTCATGGCATGGTGTAGCCGAGTGACTAGTTCTCAACGACAGAAGGTGACAGGAGTAAGATGTCATATGTGTCAATATCAAGCTACAGTGTCTAGAACTAGGGTTATCTTCTGCTGGTTCTCTTTTCCTATCTGCTCACTAGACGAAGCCGAGTACAGACCTAGACCAAGGCTCAGTGCAAGGAGAAGAACCACCTGGTAATCAGGAACAACCTGGACCGTCCACAAGTGAGAGAAAAACTTACGACATGTTTAGTAGTCAACCTGTCACTACAGCCCAGCGTCTCCCTAACTGACACAAAAACAGAAAGGAGGACTTTTCAAGACTGACAAAAAGGCTTAGCATCCCATGGTACAGGGTAGCACCCTAACCTCATCTTGTTCAATAAATAAAAAGCAACTTATACAACTTACACAGCTCAAGGTGGACAACATTAATGAGTAAAGGCGTAGCAAGAACCAGGCTTCTTACGTTTCTGAAGCAGAAGGGAGGCGCTTCTTCTGTCCCATGCTGCTTGTGATAATCTGCCCAGTCGAAGTCCTGGCCAGAGTAACCTGTGCGTGAGAAAATGCAGAGAAGACGCATTAACCAAGCCGCATCTCAGACCAATGAACAGCGCCAGGGTGTGTCGGGAATTTAAAGTAATAAGGGCAGCAAGTATAGGGCCCCTCCCCAAAAGGTGAAGCCCTTTCTCATGTGTGACAACATATTGGATTTTATGAGGGTTCAATGAAATATTGTAGACAGTGTAAAGTACTAAATATAGGTAGGGTGTACCATCATTATCATAATTCGGTGCTTGAAACCAGGTGAAGAAGGGGGGAATTTACCCCGTCAGTGCATGCCGGGGCATAGATTTGCTCTGGGGGAGAACAGATGAGACAGAGCATTCCACAGAGCGCACAAGGCATTTGGCAGAAATACACAACACGTGCCTTCATATCAATTCTGAGTTCAGGTGAACTTACATCTCGACGGCTTCGTGGAAACCGTGAGATTTTATTGGAAAACAACACTAGAGGAGAATACTTTTTAAAGAGTAACTGAAGGTAAGACAAATGGCCAAAAAGGAGTTGAGATTCTAGCGGGAAATCTCCAAAGACATGGAAGTCAGGGAGGAATAAACCTTGCCTTAGAATTGAATCACGGAGGAGGATGGAAAATGAGAACTGGGGAAGGTGCGCCTCGCCGGATGAAGTTTTGGGGGCATATTTGAGATACTGGGGGAGTTTGAGAACCAACTATTCATATGTACTAACTTTAACATGTTTTTTTTCTTTCTTTCTTTATTCATTTCATTTGGGGTTGGGGGAAGAGGTACATAATTATACAATATATATCGATCTATCGTGACCTCCAAAACAAGACATGGGAGAAGTTTGTAACATAAAACAAGGGCTTCCCTGGTGGCGCAGTGGTTGAGAGTCGCCTGCCGATGCAGGGGACACGGGTTCGTGCCCCGGTCTGGGAAGATCTCACATGCCACGGAGCGCCTGGGCCCGTGAGCCACGACCGCTGGGCCTGCGCGTCTGGAGCCTGTGCTCCGCAACAGGAGAGGCCACAACAGTGAGAGGCCCGCGTCCAGCAAAAAAAAACATAAAACAAGAAAGGAGTTGAGTGTATGGCTGAACCTAGGTAGGAAAATACCTCTTAATGTGTCATTTGCATTTCCTGTGAACAAAGGAAGGGAATGGAACCAAAAAATACGGCACCCATCAGGATTACCTGAAACTGCAAAATGCCCCTATAATCATCACTTAACAGTTCTCTCTTCACTGGTTTAAGTATATGTAAAATAAATCTATAAGGGATTTCTTAAGTATATTTTTAAGCCAAGCCCCTGATTCTTTGCCCTGTATCATCATAAATTCTACACCTGCAAATTCACTTAACATGGGGAATTCTGTTACTAAATCCACACTTGCAGAAAGACTACAGAAATTCCATATTGAAGAAATTCAAGATACTGTTTGCTTCCTACCTCCACCTGTACAAAATAGTATGCTTTTCAATAAGTAAGCTCAATTTACTCAATTCTTTAAAAGATGGGGGTGGAGGTTAACCAAGAAGGCAGTTGTCTTCCTGGCCCAGGGACTGACCCTCCCCCCTCCCTCCTCCCCTGCCGACCATCAGTGACAGAGCACACACACCCCCAACTTGCTCCTGAGACGTCCCTGTAAAGAGTGACAGCTCCTCACTACTTTCCAACGAGGAGATAAGACGTCTCAGAGTCCTGAGATGCTGTGTCATCTTTCTAGCTGGTTTTGAAGAAGTTCTGCACATTCTTCCACATTCTCTTCCCCCCAGACCTTCTGTCCAGAGCTGTCCCTCCAGCCAGAGGGCTCTGGAAGCAACCAAACCAACCTTCTCCTGAACATTTGCAAACAAAGCAAACGTGTCTTAATCAAGGCACTGCGAGTTTCTTTACAATTAATGTAATCGTCCACTTCGAGTACTTTCTCTGTAACTGTTTTGGAGCAAATCCTTGCGTTAATATATAAGAATAGAAGAATTCACCGAAAGACACCTCAAACTGGTGAGAAGTCACCTCACTGTATGAAAATACTGAACCAGAAAGGAGAACTGGATGAAGGACCCAGTTCTACCAGGACTTGGATGAACCAAGGTCGAAATAAATTACGTCTTCTGTACCTGGCTTTCCCTCTCTACTAATCCGCAAGAGAAAGAAAAGAGCTTCAAACTCTCCTCAAGCTGCTGCATTTCATGATTCAGAGCCACTACTACTAATTACCATTGCTATTTAGGATTATTTCCCTTCCCTCTGCGGTTAATTCCCTTCTCTTCTCCTAGGGGAAAAGTGTGACAGGTTGGATGAAGAGCGGATATATAACAAGACATTCCCTAGAAGAGCTCTCAAGTGAACAGCTGGAAACAAGCTGAATCCTGCCAACAGAAGGACCCTGGTGGTTTAGGCCCACGGCTAACTGGCTTTGTTAAGGTCAAGACCTCGTTCTGTTACATATCTCTTCCCTGGACCTCTGCTACTTCCTGAGTTAGTTTGTGAGCAAAGGAAAATCTTATCAAGATCATGTGGGAAGGGGAGAAATAGGAAAAAACCCATACAAATGCACAGCAAACCATTTTCTGAAATAACATCAAATTTAGGTATTCTGTATGGTCGGTATCTGTTCAGATAAAACTTTCCAACTTAGGGGTCACCTCTACACCCTATACAGATAGACATTTAGCTGGATTTCCTATCACGTTCATAACCACCAACTTCCAATGGATTTTCAACCCACTCCATAAATGCCAGGCTCACGGTTTCTTGGACCTATATTCAATCTTTCTACATCCAGTCTCCAAAATTCTCTGTGGGGAGCCACTTTTAATCTAATAATTTCAGGATATATCCAACTCTTGCTGGGTACCTAAGCAACAAGCCATTATTCTGTCCCCAGAACTCTCTCCTTTCCTTGAATATTTGAACAGCTTCAACTCCTCTGCCTCCTCCTTCTCTTAGGGACCTTTATTCGCTTCATCACTTAAAATTCTTCTCCTTCAGTCTGATAATGAGCTCGCTTTGTAAGGCATTTTTGTGACAGCTCAGAAAATAACTGTTACATAAAAACAAACTGCTGTGGCTCTTATAATAGAGACAACAGGGGTCAATTATGCTCATTAATCAACAAAGACAGAACAAGAAGTACTAAGGCTTAACCACAGCCAGGAAAGCATGTTTTAAACCCAGGAGGGAGGAAAACACCAGAGGGGAAAAGAAAATAAAAGGAAATCAAAACCCCTTGGGCTATTAAAATTTGCAACACTGTTGAACTTCCACCACTAGGGTTATTTAAGCTTTAATTAGTGTTTATTTTGCATGAAGTTCCAACTATTACAGGTCCAAAAGGAAACAGGTCAATGACCCATTTTTCCTTATGATACAAATTAATTGACATAAAACAGCTCCACTTGCAAACATTACTATTGACAGTGCAATTGGACAATTATTCTGGAAAACAATTTGGCAGGAAAAACGTCCATGAACTTTGACACAGCAATTGCACTTCTGGAAATGTAACCCATTAAAAAAAAACCCCAAAACTGATAAAATGTGATACATTAAGATACAATGGCATCATTACTAATAATTTTGATTTAAAACAATCTTTATATCCAAAAGTAGAAAATAATGTGAAACTTAGCCAAGTCCATGGAAAGTCACGCAGGCATGAAAATTGCACCTAGTTTACTAAAAAAAGTTATGAAAAAATGATTACTGTAAGTTTAGATGAAAAGACTGCTACAAGCATACACAGAATTATCAAACTGACATTAAAATATGCAAAAGAAAAGACCTGAAGAAATGTAAGAAAAACTTACAAGGAAATAACAAAATAATTATCTGTGTGGTGGGACTCCTGGATACCTTTTTCTTCTACCTCCTTGTATTTTCCAAGTTTTCACTAATGTTCATGAATTATTTCAATAATACAAAAATTTTGAAAGCACAGCATCTTCACTCTATCTTAAAAAGATAATCAAAGCACCAGTCAACCAATCCAGGAATACAGCATGACGACCTCCCCTCAGCCGTCCTCCTGCTTCTTCTTTGCTAACAGAATTCTGACTGTATCCAGTTCCTAGAGGAAGTTAGGTCTCTCCTCAGCACCAGGAAGTGAATCATGACAACCCTGAGGCAATCATGGCGGTCTCACACCCCTTGCCAGTGACTTGGGATGGAGGGAAGGGCAGGGCTTTTAAAAAAGATTTCTCTCTCTCTCTCTCAAAAAAAAAAGAGACCACTGGAGTAAAAGGTCCTGTTCTGTGCTAGGTGGATATGAAAAAAAAGTACAATCTTAAAAAAAAATAAAAATAGCAAAAGAATATCATGTTTGACATCTACCTGAATGACAAAATGAAAAACAATGATACAAATCCACCACTGTAAAGGCTGTCTAAAATAATTACATAGAAATACAAAGTTACATATTCAAGGAAACAGAAATCTCAAAGAATATACACCAAAAGTTATTTTTTCAGGATAGGGAACTTTTCTACTTTTTATCAGAATTTTAAAGAATAAATGCATATTAAATCTGCAGTTAAAAAAAAAGTATTTAGAAATATACCCTGAAGTCCTATAAAGTGGCAACACTTTCTAAAGCAAGGAAATGCATCCACTTCATAACAATTCACTGTACGTCTCCAGCTTAGTTACTGGTAAGACGGGGATGAAACAGGCATGTGCTCTGCTTTCACCTGCTCCGGCAGCTCAGAGAGTGACAGACACACGGCATGGGAAGAGTGACGCAGTGGGTAAAGGCAAGGCTGGAGGGAGACGTGGAGAATGAGGAAGGAAAGCCCTGAAGAAACCACCCCTCATGATGGAAGATCACAGAGCTCCAGGGAGATCTTCCACAACTCAGAGAACGTTCACATCCTTGAGGTGCTGGAGCACCTGGGGTTCACAGGAAGCTTCTTTAGCTTCTAGTCCAACTTCTCTTTGAAAGGAAACATGACACAATCATCTTCAAAGATCAGCAAATAGCAGGACGGAGATACAGGAATGAGAGACAACACCACAGAAACCACATTATAATAAGAGCAGGTTCTTAACCCTTTCTCAGAAAATCTCATGAATCGTGAGAGCAGCCCTACTGGGCACTTTTCCAGGGCACTGCTCTCCTTACTGAATGGTGACCTCTCTCCTTTCAAGCCCGAGGCTTTCAGCGAGTCCCTCGAACACTTACTCAGGCTTAGCCCATGATAGCATCTCCTGAGTGAGCCTCACAGCCACCCTGAGTGATAAGTAGGATGCAAGTGCCCACCGCACAGGTGAGGCAGCAGGACCACACAGTCCTCAGGTGCAGGAGTGCTAGGTCAATTCCTGAGCAAGGGTTCTCAACAACCTCCTCATTTGTTTCATGAGTTTGCTTATAGGGAGCAAGATAAAAACCCTAGTAATTGATTAAAGCATTTCCTTTTGTCCATGTCGTTTTTTAAAGAGCTACCATGCCCCCTTTGGAATCCACCAGCATCCCTCCACATTCTCAGCTGATGTTCATTTTCCAGACCTCCCTGATGGAGATCTTGAAAGTTTACACATTCATTTTCCAATCGAATTATTCTGTTTTTACATTCATGGAATAGTGCAGAAAAAAAAAAGAAAAACAAAGACAGGGGAGGGAAACAAATAAGTCAAGTTAGTATAAACACCAGCCATTCCAACTTCCTCATCTTTTAGAATAAAAATAAATGTTGAGAAGTATTTAATGCACGTATGGTCACCGTGTGACATGTACTGGGGGCAGGCTCAAAATGTTATTCTGAATCATAAACAGTATTAGGAGATATAGCTATGTCCCCAGGATGGAATCTAACATCGTAAAGGCCAACTGCCAATGGCAAAACCATCTTAAGAGTCCTGAAGAACGAAGTAAATTCAGAGATAAGTGAACAAGAGGGAGGCTTAGTTTTCAACAATCAGAAATGTTTTCAGATATTAAAAAAAAACACCGAGAGTTTTAGCCCCCCAAATATTCAATCAAAAGTGCTTTTTGCTCGAGAATGAATCACAGAGCCAGAAATGAGACCATGCATCCAAGTCCAGTAACAAGGTGGGCTGATCAATGTCCCCTCTTAGATGCCAGATGAAATATAATAATAAAAAACTACTTACGAAAGCCCAGGGATGGAAGACAACCCTGTGCTCAAGGAAGGTGAGCAGCAGAAGCTGAGATTATTATAATGCCTGGCCTCAGTCAACAAAAAAGTAACCAGACCATCTTAGCCCTGTCCCTGGAGGGAGAAGCAGCGGAGCAGACATGGTTGCCACCTGCCCAGGGTTCCGTTTAGGGGAAGAAAGAGAGGAACCACTTGCTCACCCAAGGCAGTGGCACACACAGCTGTAAGGTCCAATTTTACAGTTTTGTATGGTACAGACTGAGAAATTAATGTAAGATTCACCCGTTAGTTCCTTAAATCATCAGGGACACCTACGTGTACCAGGCATTGTTTTATGTGCTGGGGAAAGGGAAGTGAATAAAAAGATTTTTAAAACCCTCACTTTCTAGTAGGAAGATAAAGTGATAAATACTCTAGGACTTGCGAAAACCCTAAAACACTGGCCAGACACTAACGCAAAAGCAGACCAAAGAAACGAATCTTTCGGTCTAAAGATTTTGGAACTCCCACAGAAATAACAATCGTCACTGAAAATGAGCTCACAATGAAAAATCACAAACCACATAAGGAAACAAATGAACGTGAGAGTCAGACAAAACAGACTTTAGAGCGAAACGCTTCACTAGGGATAAAGCGGGTCATCACCAGGAAGTTCTAACCATCCTCACCCTGAATGCCCTTACACAGCTTCAAACACATACACACACACACACACACACACACACACACACACTCGTGAAGCTGACAAACCCTCAGTCTCAGAATATTTTAACGCACCTTTTAGAAAATTATAGAACAAACAAAAATATAGGGAGAACATATAATATTTGAACAATTCAATGAAAGTTTGACCTAACGGAATGATCTGACATGAAATTTGGAAACACGGCTAAAACAGACACTTCTGTATATATATATACATGACCAAAACTGTCTCAAGCAGAAGTGGTAGCCATGACTAAATATATAACCATTGAAGGAAATACATTCATACTCCATAAAATACAAACTAAAGGAGAACCAGCTCCAGACGGTTTTACAAGCTACTTTCACCAAACCTTCAAGAATCAGCTAAACTGTATCTTCTACAAATTGTTCCTGAGACACACTGCTTAGGAAGGTGACTAGATATGAAATAAATACACAAAAATCAGTGGTATTCTATTAGATGGTTTACATCCAATAAAAAATAATAAATTCTAAAAAAATGTAAAAATCTAATTCATAACAGCAAGCTAAAGGACAATGTACCCAGGAAAAAATTCTAGAAAAAAATTCTAGAAAAAGATTTCAAGTTATAGAAAGATAATAAAATAAAATGCCAATTTTCTAAATTACTCTATAAATGCAATGCCAATTAAAATCCAATGGGGTTCTTCATGGAGCCTTTTAAGTTGATTCTAGAATTCACATACAAGAATAACCTGCCAAAAATAACTAGTCAATTTTGAAAAGGGAGAAAGCAGAGGCGTTCACCTGATATCAAGACATATTATAAAGTAAAATCAATTTTATAAACTGAGGTATTTGTACAGGGATGGACAAACAGACCAATGAAGCAGAATAACTAAGAATGAGATATGGTTCACAACCATAAAGGAACTTGCTATATGCCAGTGGTGGCATTACCAGTCAGAGGGGAAACAGAAGATTACTCAATAAATGATGCTGAGACAATTAGCGAATTTGAAAATCCAATTCAATTCAAGCAAAAAAAAAAAACAAAAAACAAAAAACAAGTAAGCAAAACTTTTTTCTCTTCTCATGCCATGCAAAACTTAATTCCAAGTAGGTTAAAGAGCCATATATGGAAATATGGAAACCAAACTGCAAAACTTAAAAAAAATACATAGAAGAACATCAGTAGGAAAGATTTCTAATGACTTTTAAACAAATCAGAACAGAAAAGATGGATATTTGACTACATTATAATTTAATACTTTAATATAATATAAAACACCATTTAAAGGTGAAGAAACTGGCCACAGACTAGTGAAACACATTGCTGAGAAAGAATTCATATTAGCCTATATAAAGACTTCCATCATCAAAAGAAAAAAGGGCAAAAATATAATTGACAATTCGAAGGGAACACAAGTTGCCAACAAGCAGATGATGAAGTGTGCAGCTGCACTAGTTAGTGATCAGGAACACGCCACTCACACAAGGAGCCCATTTCCCCACCATCAGAATGGCAACATTCAAGCTTAAGAATTATCACCTAACAGGGTGGACAATGTAAACTGGGAATTCTCAGACGCTACTGGTGGAAACGTAAACTTGTACAACACAGAAGAGCATGGGGTAATATCCGGGGAATTCCAGCAACTCCAGTTAGGTATAGCTCCCAAAGGATCTCTCACACTTGGGTACATGTGCAAAGATCTACATTTGTAGATCTGCAACAGGGAAAACTGGAAATAGCTTAAATGTCTATCAATGGGAAATGGTTTCAAAAATTATATTCAAAAAGCAGCTAAAGTGAATAAACAATCTACACACAGCAATGTGGAAAAAATCTGCAAAATGCTAATGAATAAAAAAGTTACATAAAGATACAGAGGATACACAGAGCATGATGCTGTTTACATATATATCAACACAAGACCTACTGTAAAGTGACTGTAATAAAAAACAAGGAGAGACTGCTGCAGAAGCCAAGGCAGTTATGCAGTCAAAGCATAAAATCCTTAGCAAGGCGGTCGTCTTACGGAGGAGGGTGGAGACGGTTCCGGGAGAGAGGAAGGGAGGGGAATAGAGTGGGAACGGGACTTCAATTCAATTCATTCAATGCTCAACAAACAATGACCGAGAACCCCACACTCTCCTAGCTGCTGGGCTGGAGCAGAGAACAAGACAGAAATGCCTGCCCTCCTCATCTTTCATTTTAGTGGAAAGACAGTTGAAAAGAAAAGAAGTAAAATATGTATTACTTGTTATTTTCCATGATAAAAGGTTCTATGGAGAAAAGCCATGCAGGGAAGGAGACACAAATGTTGGGGGTGGCGATTTGCTGATTAAACAAGGCTGCCAAGAGAGATGACACCAATTAGGGGACACCGGGGTCAAGACTGAAGAAGCAGGAGGAGTGACCCAAGCAGAGGGAACAGCCAGTGCCAATGGCCTAAGGGGGTGACGTGCTCCATGTTCCAGGAAGGACAAGGAGGCTGGTGTGAATGGGAGGACTGGGGGAAGTCTTAAGACAGGAGGCCAGATCAGGTAGGTGCTGAAGGGTGTTGTCATGACCTGGACCCTGACTTGGCCTCTGAGCCGCGTGGGATGGCCCTGGGAAGGCTAGGCAGAGGAGGGGTGTGCGTGCTTTAGGTTTTAACACCATCAGTCTGACTGCTGTGTTAACAGTAGGCTGAGAAAACTGGAGGTCACTGGCGTAACCAGGGAGAGACAGGATGGTGACCTGGACCAGCGTGGTCTCGATGACACCTGGTCAGATTCTGGATTTGCTGACAGATTACATAGGGGGTAAGAAATAGAAGAGTCAAGGTTGACCCAGTCTTCAATTATATCTATGATGCTCTGTTTCATTTTTTAAAACTCTGAATCAAAAACGGCAAAATGGTAGCATCTGCTCAATTGAGGCGGGACATCCATGAGTATGTTTATTATTTTCTGTCCCCATTAATATGTCTGAAATAGGAGATGACAGAAAGGATTAGGTCACATGAGTCAGTGTCTGAGGAAAAGAGAATACCAATTAGGGTTCACCAATGTGGGTCTTGATAATCATTAAAAAAAACACCTTTACGGGCTTCCCTGGTGGCGCAGTGGTTAAGAATCTGCCTGCCAATGCAGGGGACATGGGTTCGAGCCCTGGCCCGGGCAGATCCCACATGCCGCGGAGCAACTAAGCCCGTGCGCCACAACTACTGAAGCCTGCGCGCCGTGCTCCGCAGTAAGAGAAGCCACTGCAATGAGAAGCCCGCGCACTGCAACGAAGACCCAATGCAGCCAAAAATTAAATAAATAAATAAAATAAATTAAAAGAAAAAACACCTTTACTTCTTAAATTGTGTGAAGTTTGTGTGTCTATTAAGATGGCCAAAGAGCAGAGACGAAGTGCAAAAATAAGTGACTTACTTTAGCTTTTGCTCACACATTTTACAACAGAAATGGATAGGCTTCATTTGTCTACCAAGATCCCCCTGCTGATTCTGTGACTAATCTTGGGTGTTACATGCCAAGGAGATTAAGGAAATGATTTAAAAGTAGCAAGTCATGGTTGGCAACCTATATGCATTTCTGCCTGCTTGATTTATTTACTTGTTTGACCCCGGTTCAGAGAGCCTATAATACTGAATTGTTGTTTGTTGGGTTTCAGCGAATGGGATGAAATCTCCAAGATTCTGTCGTTTGCTTACCAAGAAAGCACATGCTCAAAGACAACAATAAAACATTTCGATCCATTCTAGCTTAGACTATTTGTATATAAAGTTTGGGGATAGATGTTTTTAATAGGAAAGGAGTCAAAATAATGTGAGTAGGGATGTATGCTGTCTGCACATCTCCTCTACCACCCAGGTGTCTTGTTTCATCAGCTGCTTCCCAATGGGGAATGAGTGGGTTACTCTCTTTTGGGGATCAGGCAACACACTGTAACTATAAGCAGAAATCTAAACAATGTAATACTTTTGTGGGAACATCCCTACAAGAAAACATCTAAACTCACTTCTCAACATGTGTAATAAATCCTACATATTCTCAAAATTCAAGTGAAAAACAACAAACTTTTAAAAAGAGCATCTACTTTCATACATTAATAAAGCCAAGAATGGTGTTGGAAAACATCCGACAGCATGATTCCCAGACCAGGTGTTGACACGTAAGACACCTAACAAGTTACTTCAAAAAGAAACCATAAAATCATCACTACCGAAACCACCAGCATCTCTCAATTTTAATTCACTTTAATTACAAAAATAAATATACTTTACTACATATATGGTACACATAAATATACAGTCTCCCCAAATGGTAAGGGAGCTCAGTAACTAAAGCTGTGGCTTTGTTATAATGGCAAACACTTGGAATATTATTCTCGAGAATTGAAATTCTCCAAATGCTTTGACACATAGATCATTCCCGTCATGGGTAAGTCATGGTCCACTGACATCCCTCAGTCCTGCGTAAGGCCACCAAAAAGTCCCCAAATTACTGAGAAGGATGGCTTTTACGAAGGTACCAGTGAGAGAAAACAGCAATAAAGGGTGGATCTGGTTATACAGAAAAAGCATTCAATTTGGGATCTTAAGACTGGGGTTTCAAGCCAAGTTCAGCCCCAAGACTTAAAAAATCATTTAACATATGTTAAATGTTAATAATGTTAATGTTAATCATAATGTTAATCATTTAACATTTAACATAACTGAGCTTCAATTTCCCCACACATATAATGATTGGAGTTGATGAGATAATCTTTAAGGTCCCTTTAGGTATAAAAACTCTCTACTTGTAATATCATATGATTCCTTTTGAATAGATAATACATTCACACTCAGATCAAAAAGAAAAAAAAAAGATTTTAAACGTATTCTGTGAAAAGTCTCATTCCCATCTGCCCTGGTCGCCACCTCCATACCCCACACAGAAGTCATCATTTTCATTAGTTTCTTTTTTTTTTGAATTTTATTTTATTTATTTTTTTTATACAGCAGGTTCTTATTAGTTATCCGTTTTATACATATCAGTGTATACATGTCAATCCCAATCTCCCAATTCATCCCATCACCACCACCCACCCCCTGCCACTTTTCCCCCTTGGTGTCCATACGTTTGTCCCCTATATCTGTGTCTCTTAGTTTCTTACGCAACCTTCCAGAGTCTCTTTCCAGGAATATGTGCAAACATAAATATATATCCTCATTAACCTCTTTTCTAACAAAAAAGACATCATACTATAACTCACTGATCTGTCACTCACAGTACATCTTGGAGAGCTTCCCATGTCAGTATGTAGAGATTATCCTCATTCTTTTTAACAACTGCATAGTTTTCATTATATAAACATCCAAAATCGACTTAACTGATCCCATACAGACAGGCACTTGGATTTTCCCCAGTCTTTTGCTATTATATATCATGCTGCAGAAAAAACCAAACTCTTATGCATATTACCTGTAAATTGTAAGTTTAAGAGAAATTTCCACACGTCGAACTGCTAAGGCAACGGCTAAACGCACCTACAATTTTGGTTAAATTTGCCCAACTGCCTTCCATACGGTTTGTACCTACCTGCGTTTTGCCAGCAAATCTGAGAATCCTGTTCCTCCAGACTCCCATCAAAACAGAGCCGCTTCTTTCTTTCTCTTTTGGATTTCTTCCTCATCTGAGAAATCCATGCCATCTCAGTATGATTTTTAAC
Source organism: Grampus griseus (assembly GCF_964374135.1). Taxonomy (NCBI): domain Eukaryota; kingdom Metazoa; phylum Chordata; class Mammalia; order Artiodactyla; family Delphinidae; genus Grampus; species Grampus griseus. Next base: position 152,837,841 of record NC_139018.1, read on the forward strand.
GGGCATTTCTCTTATCATGATGAGTTTACATAAGAGTCGTGATTCTCTTACTGTGAAGTGTCTGCTCATATTCATAAACCTTTTTCTGTAAGTTGTTGCTCTTCTTCTCACTGGTTTATAACTAAAAGCTCTACTATTTCAAGACAACAATCCCACAGCCAAAAGACAACCTCTACAGATTACTGGTGGATCACAATTCCTGAATGCTTCAAGGGTTTAAAAATGGTTATTACCACTGAGATTTTCTTACTGGAAGGTACTGATCACCATTACTCAATATTTTACAAATAATATATAATATCCATAAAGAAACTTTCCTCTTAGAAAAGGTATGCTTCACTTTCAAAAGGGGAAGGAAGAGTTTGGAAGATGACATGAAGACAATTTCATTTCACCAAATATCACAAATACTGGGGTGACAGAGAAGATGCAATAATTACAGCTAAACGGTAGGTATAAAACGCTTAAGACATAAAAATATTTAATATCATAAATATATCTGTACCGTCATTTCACTGCACACTTAAGAGTTCAATTACATTAATATAAAACAATTTTCTTAATATCATGAAATGCCATTATCCAAATAAGCACACCCATTTCCTAGCAAAGGTCCAAGCTATGTGAACAACCTCGTCTGAAACACATTTAAAATTCTAAAGATGCTGGTAAACGTTAAACCTCTGCCATCCATGAATCCAAAATGCATATATAAATGTTTTTCCTATTTTTTTAACTATGTGAGGAGATACCCAACTCATTTTTTAAAAATTCTTAAACAGATCCTATTTTACTAGGAACTAACTAGAAATTTGCAAAGTCCAACCAAGCAACATTTTAAAATTTTTTTAAAATGTGGATCATTTGTAAAGTCTTTATTGAATTTGTTACAATAATGCTTTTAACATCTTTACTGGAGTATAATTGCTTTACAATGGTCTGTTAGTTTCTGCTTTATAACAGAAGTGAATCAGCTATACATATACATATATCCCCATATCTCCTCCCCCTTGCATCTCCCTCCCTCCCACCCTCCCTATCCCACCCCTCTAGGTGGTCACAAAGCACCGAGCTGATCTCCCTGTGCCATGCGGCTGCTTCCCACTAGCTATCTATTTTATGTTTGGTAGTGTATGTATGTCCATGGCACTCTCTCACTTTGTCCCAGCATTTTTTATGTTTTGGTTTTTTGGCTGCAAGGAATGTGGGATCTTAGCTCCCTGACCAGAGATCAAACACGCACTCCCTGCACGGGAAGGCGAACTCTTAACCACTGGACCACAGGGAAGTCCCCCGAGCAACATTTTAGATATCTAGAAAACATCTTTCTTCACTGACATGGGACCCATCCACACACATGCTCTGATTAGAAGTTGGCCTGAGGGCTTTCAAACTCTAAAACTGACCAGCTGCTGAAACTTCACAGCAGGAAAAGACTTCTCTTCCTTACCACCAATAGATGTTTACAGCATAGCACCTGTATCATCATTTAAAAGATTATAAAAATATTTGGACGTGTATCATGTCTTTGATTCTGCAGAGTACCTGTGAAATATCAGGGGTGTCCTCATCTAACCGTCTTGAATAACTGAAGCACACTGATTTGGACAGTCACCTCTAGGCCCCCAAATGGACACAAACGCAGAGGCCACGTGAACTGGAGTCCTCACCACCCACTACTGAGCACAGAACCATAATCCTGACCTCCTGTCCTGCTACTTACTAAGCCTGGGGCCCTGGGCAGGCTATATAAACTCTCTGGAGCTAAGTCTCCTCAGAGGGCAATCCTCATTTTGAAGATTCAGCGAGTTTGGCACTGAGAACAGTGGAATCAGTGTTCTGTAGAAGTTCACCATAGTGTAATTAGAATGCACTCCATTACTGAAGAACTTTAATGGGAAAAAGCACCAGCTGCATGGAAATAATTCAAAAGAATCTCCTCCATAGGGATGAGGATGGAGCATAAGTCAGGATAAAAGCCCAGGGGAGCACAGTCACGCCATAGGTAAGTCAGGTGCAGCACAATTAAAGTACAAGTAATCCAATCTCTGGTGATCTGAAAAGGTTAGCACAAAACCCCTGCTTTATTTGAGATTATGTGCTAAAATCTCCACTGAAGTTTGTTTTTCTACTCTCATTCTGCTTTCGTCTTCTATCAGTCCCTTTCTTTTCCTTCCCATCTTCTCACCTTTCTCCTTGCTGCACCTTCCCTGGATAAACCTTAGACCTATAGGGACAACACATCACATTCCTGAAGTATCCTTACTGACATGTGGTTTATGGGTCTCAACTTAAAACGACTTTAATGCAACCTGGTTCCCAACTTAATTATTGTCATGTCTTATGGCATCAAAGTGTTGGAAATCTGAAAGCAACTGGGCTCTGGGGAAAATTCAACTTACTGGAAATAAAAATGTAAAGAAATGCTTCATTGGTATGTTGTTGCCTTTTTAAAGTCACTTCTCTTCCGCGTTCAAGTTTTTAACCCCAATCACTTAGCAATACTGTACCCTTTCTCAACACACAGCAGCAACACAGCTGCCAATCATACAATAACAGACAGGGAACAATGGTTTATGGAGGAGCCCAGGGCCACACACCTCCACAGGGGAGGGAGCTGTACAGACTCCTACGTCAGGCTAACCATGAAACAAACTATTTTCTCACTACATCTAAAATCTTTACAGCGTAAACTTCTCCAGATTAACAGAAGCATCACTTCAGTGACGATACGACGCCCTCCTGAATCACCCAAACCCTGTAAATTTTCACAGAATACAAACCTTTGGGAGGTGTGAGATTGACTCCGTTTTTAAGGCACCACTGTACTGGTAAAATTCCCAAAGAATCCGCGTGGCACAGCATCGAGAGTTTACTAGGTTCTGGTCTGAGGTCATCAATAGTCACTTGGAAAAAACGATTGTTAAAAACCTGAAAGAAAAGACGATAGAGCCTGGGGTTAATTCCTTGAGATTAACATGTAAGACTCGTAAGAAATAGTGGCACAGCTTCCAAATGCAGTAAGCGTATTTCATCCCAATGACCACAGCACAAACTGGAATTTCAGTGTATATTACAAAAGTGGTCCAGTTGTGAAAAAGTTAGTTGATCACTGTGGTCATATTGATGGAAAGTAAACAAACCAGAATTATGTCGGAGACAGAGAAGGAAAAACATCAGCATGACTTTATAGAAGTAAACCAACAGCCAAAGCCAGAGGAAAAACAAGCTAGAAAACAAGTAAGACAAATCCTAGCCAAGATGGGACCATCTCCGCCATCCGGCTCAGAGATGTCTAGCCTCACCTTGCGTCCCACCCCTCCAACCCAAGAGGAAATCACTCACACCGGGCATGTCCTTACTCAATATTCTCACAAGTCTAAATAGCCCACTCCACCGTCCGTGTATTTTTCAAGATGTGTCCCCAAAGCCACTACTGCTGGAACGCCCCCCCCACCCGCCCCCACCTCACTCTGTGTTCTGGCACACAGCATCAGACGTGAACCTCTGAACCGAAAATTCTCATTCCCTCCTGTGGTCTGATACCACATCTATCTCTCCCAATAGACCTCAAGTCCTTTGAGGACAGCATCCTGTTGTTACTCATCAAGATATTCCCACAATGCATAGCAAACGCTTTGTACGTAGGAACTGGTTGAACACCTACTTGAGTATAAGGAAAAAAGTCAATGAGGAAAAGAAATAGAACAAGACATGCTGATGGAAAAAGCAGAGTGCAAAAATCAGGTGGACAGCCACACTGAAAAGCATGATGGATTTAAAGAATGTAGAATGTAAAACAGGCCAGAGGCAAAAAATCGCTTTCCCAACTCAACAGACATAAACCAGTCTTTCTTAGGAAACTTAACCCTCTTACTAAGCTCTGATTCCTGGCTCCTTGGTTTACAAAACACTTTGTGGAAGCAACCTGGTTCAAAGCTACGCAGGAAGAGTGAACTGACTTCTGTTCTTCTTGATGTTATAACTCCAGTAACTCGTTAGAAATCTGCTGCCTGAGATTTGCTTTTGGAAACAGCCTTTAAGGAGCAAAGGATCAAGCTTCCCCTTCTCAGGGAGGCCGTTCCTGGTAGCCTGAATTAAAATCACATCTTCCTTCCTTCCACTCCAACACCCTAGAGGTCCTTTCCCTGATGCCCCTTTCTCCTTAGCATTTAACATACTTTATTTCCTTATTAATTTTATTTATTGTCTGTCTCCCCCCGCCATCAAAATATAAGCTCTGTAAGAGCAGGGACTTTATGTTTCCAGCATCCAGAACAGTGTCTACAAATGCTCAGTAAGTATTTGTTAAATTAATGTGATCTAGACGCTCATGCATACACACACACACATGCTCACACAGAGATGTATCATATAGTTCTGGAGGCAGGATCCCTTAGCAAAGCTGAACTGTGTGAGAACAGGCACTAAGGAACCTCCAAGCCTATTAAGATGCACGTTCCTGTGCACACATTTCAGAGGAAAAGCTAAATTAAGTTCCCTCAAATCCATCAGGGTTCATGGTCCCAAATGGTTCAGAGACACTGGTCCATCTGGTCCAGAACCACAGGCCTCAGAATCAAAGCCCAGAGCAGTTAGCCAACTTGCCCAAGACTGTGCAGCTCAGAGTGAGCAGACCTAGAAACAGAACCCAACACGTGTCAAATTCCAGGAAACTTTGTCTAAACCATGCATCTCACATACACAGGTGATATTCTCCCCATCACACCAACATAGTCCCCCTGTAGGGCCAAAGGTTGGTCATTTAATACTGAATCTGCTATGTGCTTCTCTGCCTTCCTGTCTATTTGTTATTTATTTCCTCAACAGTTGCGCCATGAAGAAAAGCCCCAAGGAAGATACAAATGAAATTTTCATTAGGATGAGTACTTCACAGCACAGTGTGTTAGAGTCTCAAACGTAATATTCTAAAACCTTTTCCAATGTTAAGAGAAATAAATTTAATTATAAACAGCTTCTACATTAAGAATATTCTACTACTTCATGACCTGTAGGTGAGTCCTGTGCCTGGGGAGGTGCCGACCCAAGTTCTAAGAGGCAGCAGTACATGGCCAGTAAGAGAAGGAAGAAGGATAAATGTGAAACAGAATGACGTAAGTATTTTTTTTGTGGCCTCTCCCGTTGCGGAGCACAGGCTCCGGACGCACAGGCTCAGCGGCCATGGCTCACGGGCCCAGCTGCTCCGCGGCATGTGGGATCCTCCTGGACTGGGGCACAAATCTGTGTCCCCTGCATCGGCAGGCGGACTCTCAACCACGGCGCCAACAGGGAAGCCCGACTTAAGTATTTTATCTTAGGTACAAAGGGTAAGAAAAAATAAAATGAAAAGTGACTTAAAAACCAGAGAAAATACCTCCTCACCCCCAACCTCCAATGACATGTATTTAGAGAGAAGATTCTTTTTTGTGAAAACCAAACTACTGTCCCTGGAAGTCTATTTAATGAGATGAAGATACCTGGGCTGAAACTGATGATAATTAGGATGTCACATTCTAATATTATGTATTGCAATTATTTAAAGGTAGAAAAATGTGAGTGTCAACCACTGACAGACTGCACCTCGGTTTGGTTTATTTTATAAACACCAGGTGAAGATGACACCACGGCCTATTAGAATGAGAAGGGAATGACACATACCCAGATGAATGGGCAGCTGGCATTACCGAATCACCTGCTTGGGACAAAGAGGAATTCCGGCCAGGGTTCAACAACGTATCACTCCTTAGTTCTAGAAAAATGTGCCAACTACCAGAACACACAATAAGAACCCTAAAAGCCATTTCAAATAAAAAGGTTATAAAGGAATGGTGTATGAACAGCGAGAGCATGCACTTCAACCCGAGATGATCATTCAAAGCGTAAGTCATTATTTGTTCTACGCAGCTATCCTTTAAATAAATTGCTTTAATAGTTACAAAATAATTTATGTTCACTAAAGAAAAAAATCTTTAGCAAAGAACAAAAGGACGTTTCATTATAACCATTTCCCATATTCTGTAATACATGATCACCACTGTATTTCTTGAATTTTACCAAATCTTGAATAAAATCATAAATAAAAAAGCATGACTCAAATAACTTCATACTATTAATCACCACATTAACAATCCCGTCTCCTTCAGAAAAAGAAATTAAAATGGAATTGACGTTTGAACCCCAGGAAATGCACGGAAGGCCGTTAAGTAAAACACATGTTGGCTAAGAATCTTAGTTTGTTGGTTTCTCGCGCCATTAACAGGACATAAATGGTATGTGTGTGTGTATGTATGTATATACACATATATATTTTTAAGGTAGAAACACATACTTTGTATGTTATGATAGGTAACTTCGTTGAGATTTCTTTGATGCGGAAGGGAAATTATAATCTTAAAAGACTATCAAGGCCATAATAAAAATGTCTTTGCGTGAAACGGTACTTTCATTTTAAATCTACGAACATTAGACGTATGACTTTTCCTTTAGTCAATGAAAGCAGATGAGAGAACGGAAGCGAGGTGCTAATACCCTGGAGACGGGAACTTGCTTTTCACCATTTCCAAGTATTTGCAAAATAGATCATATGAAATATGATCAGTGTAGCAGGAGAAGCAAGTTACTATTACAAAAATTACAAACTCATCAGCGGTTTCTTCTCACGAGCACAGGGACAAATGGCAGTCTCCATGTCACTGTGGTTAGTAAGAGGAGGTGCCACCTATTCAGTGGCTGAGTTCACTGCTGTGAACTCACAGTTGAGCATCTGAATCTTCCTCCAAGTCTCTGCAGGACACGAGTGTCCGCATCCTGCACTATCGGAGGACAAGTGAAGTTCACCCCACCCATTGCAAGAGGAGGCATCTGATCACACTCACTCGGATATCAGTGATAAAAAGGGAGCTTGAGACAGCACTGTACTGGAGAGGAGGCCCTCCTCCTTGGGTTTACTTGCGTCACCACAGATCCCCACACGAGCCTATTTCCTCTGGTTGGCTTGGAGTAGAAAGACTTACTGGATCCACTACGGAGACGGAGGTGAAAAGCAAGGGAGGGACCTCACCTTGGTCACTGATGCAGGACAGATGTGAAAGGGCTCCCTCACGTTCACTGTTTCTAGCTTCATCCCAACTGTGAAAAAATGGCTTCTCAAATCTGCATGGTCCTACGGGGAAAAGAACGAAAATATTAAACGCAATGGTATTGTAAGCGAATTCAGTAACTGTCTGGATGCTTTCCTTGATCGTTTTAGTGGGCAACTGAAATCGGATTGAAATCATTAACCCTCCCCCATTTCAGATTTCTAATTATGGCAAGATATCACGGATTTAATTATTTTCTGCAGGCTAAATTGCCTTTCCAAGGGAGAAACAAGCCTTGGTGGCCAGGCTTAAACTTATACTAAGCAAAAAAAATTCACACCGCACAGCTTTGATCTTCCTAGGGGCCATCAGGAGAGCTCGGCAGAGTAATAGAAGCCATCAGTCATCTAAAACACGGCAGGGGCCTCCTCAGAAAACACGGCCTCTTGCTACTGGAGTTACTTCCAGGCTTCGGGGAGGATCTTTTGGGGGATACAGCTTGTCTTCTGTGTTGAAGAGCACTGAGGTTATCAGTTACTGGTACTGATACTGGTCCTTGGACATGTGGGTATAGAAGACTCCAAAACAGCCCTGTGCCCAATCAGAACCCGTCTCCTGCTCTATAAAGATGAGCTACACCCCCTGTTTAATAGGTGCCTGGCAGTTTTATAGACAATTCACAGCAACCTTATGTGTGTGAGTGGAGCCTTCCTGCCTTCTCAAGAAAACAAGTTTCAATAACCACTTCAGCTACACAGCAACAGATGAGGCTGGCGGGACTCTGGACACCAGGATTTATCTTGCAGAGATGAAGGTCACCTCATAACTCACAGTCTGTATAAACAGTAGTGGATAAATAAATGTCTCTGCAGCTTGTCCCTGAGGAAATAATAGCTGCAAGTAAATCCTCCTGTTTCTAAATACATCAATTGGGTGAGAAGTACAAAAATATCTGGGGATCTATGACTTTCTTTTATCTGCCAATGTAAAGTGGATTTTTAAACAATTTTTATTGAAATATAGTTGATGTTAAGTTTCAGGTGTACAGCAAAGTGATTCAGTTATACATGCATACATATATTCTTTTTCAGATTTTTTTTTCCATTACAGATTATTACAAGATATTGAGTAGAGTTCCCTGTGCTACATAGTAGGTCCTTGTTGGTTATCTATTTTACATACAGTTGTGTGTATATTTTAATCCCAAACTCTTAATTTATCCAGCCCCTACTCTGGTAACCCTAAGTTTGTTTTCTACGTCTGTGACTCTATTTCTCTTTCGTAAATATGGTGTGTGTGTGTGTATAAATATATATGATGGAATATTACTCAGCCATAAAAAATGAAATAATGTCATTTGCAGCAACATGGATGGACTCAGACATGATCATACTAAGTGAAGTAAGTCAGACAAAGACAAATATCATACGATATTGCCTCTATGTGGAACCTAAAGTGGATTTTTCATTAATTCAAGGATGCCATTCTAAATACACCCAACTCTGAGGACCGTGCAGAGCCCACAGGGCTGTGCCTGCCCCTCCCACAAAAGATCAGAACAGGACAGTGTATGACACCAGATCCACTTATTAAACTCACCACCACCGCTTTGCTTTACCAAAGCAGGTACAGAATGTAAATGCCTATGGAACCACAAGGACCTGTCATTTCTCATGTGGCCACAGCTGCCTGCAAGTCTCTGTACCCAGTGGGTGAGCAATAAATGCTGGGTCTGGCTGGAGCACAGGGTGCCTCGTGCAGGGAGGGGGTTGCTCAGAACGAGGAAGGTGATGTGCTCCGTGGGCAAGGACTTACATGACAAAAACTCATTGAACTTAACAATCATCACTTGATTAAAAAATATTCTTAGGTACAGGAGATGATTTCCTTTTTTTATTACTGAAAATAAAGCATTTACTTTTAAAGGTGGCTTGGAAAAGGAATCAAAAGAAACAGCATAGAGATTTAATGCAAATCAACACACATCACCCCAAACACCAAGGCAGAGCCAGAAACCACATGTGTTAATACAAAAGTAGGAAACCCAAAATGACTGAAAGAAAAGATTAAAAGTTAATGCTCTCAGCAAACATCAACGCACCCCAGTATCTATCAGTAAGAACTGAATCACATAAGTGGATTTTGCAGATAAATATTTTTTCCATTTCAGGCACAAAAGCCTTTAACCTTCTGAAAAGAGGAATTATTCTAAAATTAAGACATACTATAAAACGTTGCCTGAATGTACTCAACAAGTTTATCAAGCAGTCGTTATGGTACTATTTGGTATTACATAAATGTCCTCAGGCACTAGTGACATGTGTAGCTACGATAAATGGGCAAGATGATGTACTAGTTTCATGGAAGTTCTTCCGTTTCCCTCTGCTAGCAATGTCCTTCCTTGCTGCAGTGTCTCTCCCATTACTCACAGCTACAAAGCTAAACGTTCTTGAGATGTGGTTCACCAATAACAGGAAACTCGTGCCTGTTCCCTGGCTGCCTCTAACACTAGGGCTCTGCTTGCAATTTGGATCTCTCACCTGCTCTCCCGTTTGCTTCTCCTTTCGTTTCTGCTGTAGGGCTGTCCTGACAGCATTCTGGGCTTCTGGTCTACCCACCGTCCGAATCCCCTCTTGATTTCAGACTGTGTGCCCACTCTTTGACCCACACACTTTTGTCCCTCCCTCTGCACTCTGAGTAGAGCCAGCTTTCTAAGTAGGGTTGACCCATAACCCCCAGGCACTTTCTATATCCCAGGCTCTCACTGTGACCTTGACCACTGACTTGAAGTCTTTAGTTAAGTCTACACCCATCTCATATCTCTGCCAGAAGGTTGCTCAATCACAGCTCCCAATGCTGGGCTGGAAACCCTAAAGCCCCCAGGAACCCTACACTAATGATTGTCCTTTACCTGCTGCCTTACTTGATTCACAGTTGTCTAGTGGGACCTGCCTTTCCTTAGAAATAAAGCGTACAAGCTTAGGACAGCAATCTGGTCCTCAGATAACTTTCTCTTTTCAAGGCTGTGGACTCTGTTATAAATGCTTATCATTAATGATTCCAGCGCACCCTGCATCAAACAGTACCTCTAGGTTAAGAGGGGATCACTTTGTGCAGATACCACACATTTTCTTACTTCTTTATAGATGTCCCTGTGCTCCCTTGTCAACCTCTGAGAATCTCTCCCTCTGCTCATACATAAGAAATACCACCCACCTCAAAATCATCCATGGCCACATGTGGGGTGAAAATAAAATGTTAATATTTTTAAACAATTAAAATATTGTTGACAATGTTCTGTCCTGATGACATTAAAATATTAAACAGTTTTAAAATAATGCTTAGTGAACGAAGTTTTAGAAACAAGTTTTCCCTTGCGAATCATGGCTCAGATTTCCTACACCTTAAATTATTTCTACGAGGTTTCAGTTGTAAGCACACAAATTTCTTACTTGCGAAAATGCATCTGTTTTTGTTCCAAACTATGTGAAAACTCTTAAACTCTCTTGTTTAATATACTGAAAAAGAAGCCGGACATTTTGAGAGGTAGCTGCATACACACATTGGTTTTTTATATTTTGGTCTCAAATATCCATATCTATCTGTTATACCTTATTAAACCTCTCCAAATTTCAGAAAGGAACTTGAAAACTATAAAATACATCCCTTTATCCCCAGCCCTAACTTCCATTTTCTTAAGGTCACTTTTTAATCAGCATTTAAAAGGAAAAAAAAAGAAAACTGGTAATAATGTGTACAAGTCCCACCAGTTTCGAAAGCAAGTCAACAAAATGAAAAATTTTTAAATCCAAGAGCAAAGACCATAATGATTATGAGTTTGATTATGATTATAAATCTGCTACTCCAATATTTATGTTATTCATGAATGGTAATGCCAGAAACTTTGAACTCGAGAGGAAGGGCAGTATTTTCTAAAAGGACTTGCCCATTAGATTTCTGGTCACTGGAAATCTTTAAAACACATGACTGTTAGCCATGTAGTACATGCAATATTTTCCAGTCAATGCCAAACCCTCTCATTTACGTTATGCAGTTCATCCAAGAAAGATGCCCAGACATAATTATTGAATTAAGCTGGAGAAACATCAAAAACTAGATTTCTTGACATCCATTCTGATTCTATATTCTATCATTCGTTCGTTCACTCGTTTGGCATTCATTAGAAACCACTGGGGTTCCACACACCATGCCACTAGGTGATGCACAGAATACACACAAAAACTGCATTTGTCAAAAGGGAGAAGGAAAAGACATGAAGAACAGCCATGGAAGATCCAGGTTTAGAAAAAATTTCAAAACAAACACTATTTTTACTTGTAGCTTCAAAATATTATAACCACCAAGATGACGGCAGTCCAGGGATTTAAAGGAGTGAAACTTAATTTTGAATATAAAAAGCATGAGACTTAGAATGACGAAGAAAAGATTCTGAGAAGGTGGAACTGTAAATTTAGTTAGGGAGACTGGGTCGTAAGATACTGTATTGAGGATTTTAAGTCTGATTTCAGAGGCGAAAGGAGTCATTCAGCACTCCTAACAAACAGATTTTTATGATAAAAAATTCAACACCAGTCAATTTCTAAATAAGCCAACACACAGACCATCTGAGCTCTTTGTGTGCATACATGTACATCCATATTAGTACATAAGAAAGGGTACATCGTATGTAAGATATTCTCATTGAAAAACAAATGTATCACTACTAGACCATTTACTTCAGGCTGTTAATGCAGTCAGGGCACATGCGTTCATTTACAAACACCAGCTAATCATTCTCAGTTCTAAGTGGGGAGAGGGAGACAGAGACAGAGACAGAGAGACAGAGAGAGAGTTCCTGGTTCCTGAAATGATTCACAAAACCGATTATCAACTGAGAGGTAATGGGAAATGCACTGTGGGTTGAAAGATACGTTCTGGCCTTTGCAAAGCTCTAGAGAATCCTTCACACCTCTAAATTATTGGATCAAGAATGATGTCATTCCTGAGATCAGGAGTGAGCAGTAAATCCTCAGGACATTTACAAACGTGCCTGTCACACTCACGAGATACTGTTTATTCAAACGAACTGGAGTCCCGTTAAACTGCTTACAGAAAAACTCCGTAAGACAGGCTGGCAATGTCATTCGCATCTACATTCATGGCTACACATTTTATTTTTGCCCTGAAGTAGTTTCAAATTGATCAGAAGTAAAAATACCATTCATTTTACTGGAGGGCTGTCTTACTAGCCTACCTCAACAATTACTCTTCAGGGAACCTTATTTTCAGTCGAATGACAATGTAAAAGAGATTATATACACATCAACTTCCGTAATCCACACGAATTTCATCAGCTTTCTTCTCTCCTGACCCCACGGAGCTTTCACTCACTCCTACTAAGATACACTGACTGCACTGAGAGTAGCTTGGTTTGGTTTATAATATTCAAGCCGGTAGAAAGGGTAACAGCAATGAACACACTGTAAATACTTGTGAGCACTTTCCTTGTATTATTATTTTCCCCTCACAACAGACTACGGGGTAGGATCCATCTTAGAGAGGAAACTAAGGCACAGAGAAGTTAAGTTACCTAAGCAAGAACACACAGCTAAAAAGAGGAGCCAGGACTCAAATCCATGTGGTCTGACGCTAAGGACACGATCTAGCCATCAGATTACCTAGTTGTGTGTGATTAGTTATCAGGTTATGGCCCAGACCAGGAAGCAAAGACCAAAATGGATCTTTGCGTTTTTTATTGCTAATGGTAAACAAACAAACAAACAAAACCCTTATAACCTATAAGCTCCTAAGATGCTCTCAAAGACAGATATTGCCAAGTTAAAAAGTGATAGCTATTAATACCGACCACTTACTGAAAACCTCCAATTTCTGCTGTCAATTCACAGCACTTTTCAATGGTTTATGAAAAAACCGTCAGAGAGAAAATTTTGACACTAAAATTACCTCCCAATGTTTAGATATAAAGTCAATCAGTCTTTATCAACAATGAACCATTATATTTTTACTAACTGCTTTCGTGTTCTTTAAGCCACAAAGATTTAAAAAATGTGTCCAGTAAATGCCTATGATGCTCTACAAGGTATCCATCATCGATACCTATCTCTCATAACATTATCAATGTTAACCCAGACAGGTTTACCTGATAAATGTGGTTCATCTAGTAAACGTCCCCAGCTGCAAAGTCCCCACGAGTCTCAACCTGCCAGTGGTATCTCTCAATACTCTATGTTAAGCACTAACCTGTGTACTGAATGAAGAAAAAAAAGAGGAGGATGTGGTTCCCAAAATCGAGAAGCTTGAAATTTAGTTAGAAAATGACAGAGATGTGATAAATACATGTACAACGCTGGCAAAAGAAGTCTGGACAAAACACAATATACCTGGTTGTTCTGCCTTTACAGTTTGGCTGGTGTCCCACTTTATTTCACATGTGAGACAGAGGACATCAGACAACCTCAGAGCATCCCCAGGTACTCACTGGTCCCCTAAGTGCCTCTGAAGGGACTACCAGCCCTGGGAAGAAAGCACAACCTGACTCTGGAAGAATCAAGCATCGCTATTTAAGAAACACTACTGTACAGAGCTGCCTTAATATTGGTCATTGGCAGAATGACAAAGCTTCAGGGTAAATACTGAGGTTCTCTATGAAACAGATAAGTGACAGAGTATTAATCTATGGAAGGAGGAGAAGGTATTACTAATTGAGAGACAAAAGACAAGGAAAAAGAAAGAACATTCGATCATCTTAGGTTCAACTCATCTCTCAAATGCCTCCTGGATCTTAACCCGCTGCTCTCCGTGTACTTTAGAGGCTGGAAGCATTGCCAATTACGGTCTTACAATTTAGTATGTGCTGATCACAGACTCCCAAGACAGCTGATGCTTCTTGCCAGCCCTGCTTCATTGGATAAATACACCCCACACGATATAAAAATATGAAGAATGTGGCACAGGGGAGAGGGAGTTCAAACTAATTAACACAACACAATTAAAATGCACTTGGTGAGGATTTTCATGTAAGAAAAGCAGTGCCTCATTTCCTGTGCAGAAACCTAATTCTTACAGCCTGAGTTCCACAATCAAATGCTCCAGGAATTTCCTTAATGGTGGCCATCTGATCCTCAATCTTTAATCCTCCGGTTCTTTCTTTTTGCTTATGTTGATATGAAAAAAAATGGACAAAAAAACTGATAATGCAATTCAACACCCCTCCACATTCTTTTTAAGCACTAAAATCTTTGATTTAGTGATTTGAGTGCATCATACACAAAAACACTGCACCATATAATTTTTTCAGTTCCAACATGCCAGTTTTGGGTCCGTAGGGACCTCAAACATTGCATAGGCATCTTTTCAAAGGCTTCAATTAATCTGCATAATTTCCAAGAACAGGCTTCAGAAAAGTCAGAGGAAGGTTTTACTTAGTACTACATTCAAATCAATATATAATGACCTAGGCTTTAATTCCTTTATTCATATCAGCATGCTATGTTATGCCAAAAAAAAAAATCCAATGCAGTTCATCATACTCTTCCTCTTTTTGTTTTATGAAAGACCTAGTGCTCACATGTTCATTAGATAATTACCCTCATTATATTAGTTGCATCTAAAAATGTACATTAGGATGCCAGCATTTATTAAATCAATAGCATTATTATATTTCAATTCCATTGCACTGAATTAAACTCAGCCAATGAAATATTTATAACAAAAAGGTAATAAAACATCTATAAGCTGAACACTAATAAGCATTTCCATTTTTTTACTTACAGCTGTAAACAGCAATTTTATCAACTAGTCCTGCATTCAATCAAGGTAAAAAATAGTCATGAGAAAATGTAGTACTATATACTTCAACCTGAACCACAAGAATTCATAACAGGTGATTATAGCAGGACTATTTCCACAGTAAGTCCAAAAACTGGTACACTGGTTGTTTTAAAACAACAGAGGCAGGGCTTCCCTGGTGGCGCAGTGGTTGAGTCCGCCTGCCGAGGCAGGGGACATGGGTTCGTGCCCCGGTCCGGGAAGATCCCACATGCCGCAGAGCGGCTGGGCCCGTGAGCCATGGCCGCTGAGCCTGCACGTCCGGAGCCTGTGCTCCGCAATGGGAGAGGCCACAACAGTGAGAGGCCCGCGTACCGCAAAAAAAAAAAAAACAGGGGCAATGAGGATGCCTTTCATTAACACTTAACCATAAAAGCATTGTAAGTGGCAAGAAATTCAACCTTACTTACAGCACCACTATGAGAAAAAAACAGAGCCTATGCTGTGGGTACAGGTAAACAGTGATTACACTGTCTGTTCTTAAGCTTAGTTACTTCTCTCCTAATGAGCTAGGGTATCTCCACACGTGTCCAGCCTGAGGGCTGTGGGCTAAAGAAAACCACAGTCGGGGCTCTGGGGGTTAGCTTTTCCCCAGCCTCACACCCCACTGCCAGATGCCGTTGACAAAATTATTGCTGGGTGTTCCCTTCTACTGAGAGCCCTCAATGCAACTCAACTGTTGTCATGGAAACAAGGCCAATGGCCCTGAACTGTCTCCCCACATGTGGAATCCAGCTTTCAGAGGGAGAATGAAGAATCAGTGATAGGCAAGGCTGACTCTGTGTCCTGCCCTTTCTGGACACAGCAGGAGCTACTGAAACACAGGGGCTTACATCCATCTGTGTTCTTTCTGCCACAGGTGCAGAAGATTCCCAATGGGAAAGTGCCAACTGCCAGCCCGCCTGGCACAGATCTAAGAACAGTGAAAATCTCAGGCATCGTCCTCAAATCCCAGCTGCCCTTGCCTTCCATGGGTCAACCTACCTCCTGGTAAGAAAAGCACCCAGTCTCTAGCCAGGGTTTCTCCACCTGGGCACTGCTGGCATCCTGGGGCAACTGATGCCTTGTTAGTAGGGGCTGTCCTGTGCACATAGGATGTTCCGTCCATCTCCAGCTTCTACCCACAGATGCCAGTAGCATCTCTCCCAGCTCTGTGTCATCATCAAAATGCCCCCAGACACTGAGAGAACTACCAGATCCTCCCCCGTTGAGAACCACTGATTCAGATGCAGTTAGGCCTAAAGTCGGTTAAGATTTGCATTTGGGTCCTGCTTCCACCATAGGCTCTGTGTGAGGTAGGACAGCTTCTCTGATTTTCCTCAAGTTACAGGAAGACTAATAATACCTGCATGTCGGGTTATCGTGAGGATAATGAGATTAAGTGTGGGGAGTGGCTGGTACCATTTCTTCCGTCCTGTCTGGGCTCAACAACTGAAGCGACATCGCTGCAATGACTTTCCACTGGAGGATGATGTGGGCGTCCAGGTGAAGTCTTCACGGCTTTATTTGCGTTTTTATTCTGTACGCTACCCTGAAGGGTCTGAGCACGTTAATATACTGTATATTCCAAAGATATCCCAAAGGTGTGTAACTTACTACAGGAGAACGAGGAATTGTGACGCGTCGGCCACGCCCTGCTCACCACCCCCCTGGCTGACGGACCTGAAGTCTCCCAGGAGCCCTGGAAGCTCAGAAACAACCAAGGTCCAGCAAGTGGACTAACTGGTACAAAACCACAAGGGAAATGATCAAATGTTCCAAATTCCTTTGCAAAGGCGCCTTACGTGTGCCATGTACGCTTGTGCTTACTCTGAGCACAATCAAGATAATTAGGCAAAAAGTAATTCTGTTGGAATCTGGAAATCTCTCTACTGACTCCAAGCATGACATGTTCTTAAATACTGGGGGGGCTTTAAGTCAGGTTTCTACTATTCTAAACTCACCCATTCCTTTTATTTAATGTTAAACACAGAACATTATCTATTCATGTAAAAGTTTATGTGATTTGTTGAAACAGACTCACAGACATAGATAACAAACTTACGGTTACCAGAGGGGAAAGGGGGGAGGGATAAATTAGGAGTTTGGGATTAACATATACACGCTACTGTATATAAAACAGGTAAACAACAAGGACCTACTGTACAGCACAGGGAACCATATTCAATATCTTGTGATAACTTATAACGGAAAAGACTCTGAAAAAGAATATATATGTATAACTGAATCACTTTGCTGTACACCTGAAACACTTTAAATCAACCATACTTCAAAAAAATTTTTTAATAAAATAAAATAAAAAATTTGTAAAAAGTACACACACACAAATGAACACATGTAAAACTGGGGCCATCTGAGTAAGATCATGGATTGTATCAATGTCAATATCCTGGCTGCAAAACTGTGTTTTTTTTCCAAGATGTCACCATTGGGGAAAACTGGGTGAAGAGTAGGTATATGGGGTCTCTCTCTATTATGTCTTACAACTGCATGTGAATGTACAATTATCTCAATAAAAATTTCAGTTTAAAAAAAAGGTTATCTGATTTGTTTATGTGGGTTCTTCTGGTTATAAATGGAGCTGGAGAAGAAACAGGGGGCAGAGTTTCACCTTATCCTTGACTTTGTGCCATTGACGCGGAAATTCATTGTACACTGGCTGCCCACGGAAGGAAAGAGAGAACTCGCAGGACGGAAGGATGCCCACACTTTCATTTACACCTGCAGCTCACACAAACCTCTGCACCAGGAGGCCTTTCTCAGGCAGGAGGGAATATACGGAAGGTTCAGTAGCTGGGGCCCCATCATATGTGGTCCTCATTTTCCGTTAGATTTTAAACCTCTGTAGACAGAATGAACTTAAACTTCTCTTTACATCCATCTGCCTACTTGAGATCCTGCAATTTACAACTGCCTATCCATGAAAGAAAAGACGGAGATTAAAAGTACGACCTAGGGGACCTCCCTGGCAGTCCAGTGGTTAGGACTTCGTCTTCCAGTGCAGGGGGTGCAGGTTCAGTCCCTGGTCGGGGAGCTAAGATCCCACATGCCTCGTGGCCAAAATACCAAAACATAAAACAGAAGTGATATTGTAACAAAAAATAAAGACAAAAAAAAAATGGTCCACATCAAAAAAAAAAAAAATCTTAAAAAAAAAAGTACGACCTAACCTACAAAAAAAAATAATCTGTCCGTGTTTTGAGGGGAAAAAAAACCCTGCCTCCATACAACTATACTATCATTTATTATCAAATCATCCACAGAAAAAAGAATTATGATCAATTCTTAATTATTCTAACTAATGGCGAGTAGCATGGAAAATCTAGAAGAAATTAAAATATGCTATGACAATCACTTTGAAATGCATCTGCTTCATAAATAAGAGATCGATGTCCCCTCCTCGTATCCCAACACCCATGACATGAAGTTCATGCAAATATTATCTTGCTTTCCCTGAAACCCAGGAACTGGAGAGAGCCGGAACAATCAGGGGCCAACAGAAGCCATTTGGGAAGGATAACTCACAGCTCAGATAACTAAGGTGGACTGTATTTTTAAATTCTTAGTGTTTAGAATTAAAAGCAAGTCGCTATCTAGCAGATGCAGGCAGCAGTGTAGGGGGCCCTGAAATCAAGCCATTGTTGAGTGAACTCTCTATACATCTGGCCTTTGCGATTTTCATCGTTACCTTTACTGTTGGACCAAAGTTGCCCTCTTTAGCAGGTCTCACCAGATTTTATCCAACATGCATAAAAACATGATGTCCCCGCGGCGCTTTCTGAGTTAACGTAATGCGTGGGCTGCAGTTCAAGAACCCAGAGCACATGAAAAATAACACAAACAAGCCCCTCCTCTGGTTTCTGAAAGTGGCAAAGGATGGGCATGACACAAACTGAACATCTCTGCGATTCACCATCCCCGAGAGACTTTAACAAACCTCTCCAAGTCTTTAAAGAGATGAGAAGGACAAACGAGGGAATGGCAGAGGGCAAGCTCCCAGGTCTGGGTGTTCGGGGCCAGAGCTGGAGGTAAGCCAGCCTGGGACCAGCTGCTGGGCAGAAACTCAGAAGTCAGGTCAGCAACACCAGCAGGATACAGGGGTCGAGCCATCCGTCCAGTCACAACATGACCTACTGTCTAAGACAGACTCTCTTTCAAAGAACCACTGGGGTTTCAGTTGGTGAGAAGGAAATAGCAACCAAGAGTCACACAAACACTTACTGCTAAATTATTTGGTAGCAGACACCCTGCCAGGTGGGACAGGGAATGTCATGCTCAAGAAATTAAGTTCTGGCCCTACATAGGTGGCCTCGAGCAAATTCTGGGAGAATCCAAGGATCCTAGTACCTGAAGGCCAAACTCAGCTACGAGTTTTGTATTGCTGCTGTATTTAGCTACCAAAAGAGAGCAAAAGTCGGTCACCATAGAAACCGCAACCTGACAATCTATGGTAACAGCGGCTCACACCCTTTCTTACCCCTTTGGCTGGACCAGATGACTAATTCATTTGGCTGGACCAGATGGAATGAGAAAGGAAAGCTTTTCACTCTTAACCTTCTCTCTCTGGACTGTAACCTAGGTCTCAGATGCGAAAATAGACAAGGAGTTTTCTCCTAAAGGCTGAATCTACAAATGCACCAACAGATACATAATTCAAAGCTGAAAAGAGCTAAAGAAATAACAGATGTGGACTGTTCCGTGTATTATGAGCACAGCCTGAACACTCTCAACAGAGAAGAAATATGTGCATGGAAGGCCTTTCCTTATGTGTTTGTGTAAAAATATAATAATGGTCACATGTAGCATCTTTTTTTCTCAATTAGCCTTCTCTCAGCGGCCCCTTCTTTCTGTTTATTAAACATGACTTATGGGGAAAGCAAGAAGCAATGAAGCAAGTGAGACAGGAATCACTTGAGACCAAAGCAAGCTGAATTTAACTTACTGCTTTGCCATTAGTGGAAGCCCTTTATTTACAGATGTCAAGGGCACTTTTAATGCGTATCAGTTATAGACACACAATTCTGGATCCATTCAACCGCTACCCAAGTCAAAGGAGCCTGGGTATTTTATCCAAGTACTGGACCAGGTACACTTTTTACCTGCTGTGAGTCCTGATGAAGTAAAAGCCTTAGTTATCATAACCTCGACTCCCTATAGCCTCCACCTTGGCCACAGATATTGATGGGGAATTGGTCAGGGAGGCAACAATGGAAGGGAACATAGCTAGTATCGTGGGTGTACGTGTCTCACTGAAAATCACATCTCTCCTCAGCCTCCAATGAAACGGAAATAACCCGGAAACATCACGTCATCACCGTCCAACCGCATCCCATCCGTTCATAGCTACAATCATATCAGAGGAATCGCGTGTGATATTAGGAAGGCATGCACAGCAGTGGAAAAACAGACGGAGCATAAGGCAGAAACCTGTCATTTACGGCCAAGTCTGTCCCTAAACTAACACGTTCCCCCCAGGGTGTTCTTTAAGCTCCTTGTGTGTCCACTGATCTACGTGTTTAAAGAGGAAACAATACATACACCATACACCGTAGCACCTGACACTACGTTATTGTCAAGACCCTGAGAGATCATAGGGCCAGAGGCTTTGAAAAGAAAAAAACCACAGGCAACATACAGGAGGCAATATTCCCTCTACTCTGTGATCACGTCCAGCAAGAAGCAAACATTGGCCCTGTAAGCTCACCTGCAATGGGGTGTCATAGAACGTGGGGGGTTTTATGCTGAGCTGTTTTCTTAATTTCAATTCATCCCTAATCTTCTTCTCGGTGCTCTCAACTATTTCCTCCACTGAGCCAAGAACTGACCTGGGGTATTTTTAGCTGATCATGAAAGTACCAGTTTGGTACTGAACCCGCCAAACAGGACCCATCAAGCCCTTTGCTTCCTCTCTGTACAAAGTCATCCCTGTTATTCGGAACCGCTCGCGGGGACTTAAACTTCATTCAAGCTGTACTGACGACCTCTCCTGAGCCTTTAACTTTCTAAGTTGAGATCTGTACTTAGTTTTTCACTAACCTACTCAAGAATGGGTATTGAGTGCTTAAGACGGGCTGCACTGTTCAAGGCACCGGGTGGCGCAGTCATGAAAATAAACAATCTCCTTTCACGGAGGGTACATTCCAGGAAGAAGAAACAGACCAGACGCAGAGAAAGCAAACTGATGCAGACTATGTGGGCGGATAAATGCCGAGCAGGCTGTGGGGAGACGGAGGTGAGGGTGCTTTTTTAAATTTTAAGCAGAGGCTTGAAGAAAGAGAGGGAAGAAGCCTTGAGGCATTGGCCAGAGGGACCACTTTCTAGGCAGCGTCACTGCAAAGGCCTGAGGACTTAGTGTGTTGGACGGACGGCAGGAAGCTGGCGGGTGGAGCAGAGCGTATGAGAACCTCGCGCAGCAAAGCGGCTCAGAGGGCACATCACACCTGAGTCAGATCAGAAGCCACATAAGCAGTGGAGTGACATGATCTGAATTTTGTTTTAGAAGAAGCTGTCTGGCTGCTCTTGGAAGAACAAAGTGTAGAGGGGCAGTGAGTAACAAGCCCAGAAATAAATTCTGAAATGAATGCACGAGTCCAGGGAGGATGATAGCTTACACTAGGGTAGTGGTGATGGACAAAGTGAAGGGTGATTGAACTCCAGATGGAATTTGAAAGTAGAGCCAACAGACTGTGTGAAGGGACGGAATGGAGGTGTGAAGAGAAGAACCAACACATGTAGCAGGCCTGAGACTGCAGGCCCGAGAAAGGTCTGCGTCCAGGATCAGGTCTTGGCTGGCCTATGGGGACACAGCTGATAAACTGAACCCGACAATGACATGAAATCTTCCCTAAATGTAAGAGTGGTCTACTGTGCCTACACGGTTTGTACCAACCATATGGTTTATACTGACCCCCCCCCCCCAGTTTTCCTCTGGGAGTTTGGAAGACGGGTACGTGCTGGGCAAGATGGGTACCCACACAGCTGGCCCCCCGTGACAGCCCTGGGCAGTGAGTCTCTCATGAGCATCCCTAGCACATGTTGGCCCAACACGCTATGGGAAGAATTAAGAAGTTGCCTTGGGCAACTTCTCTGGGAGACCACTCTTGGAAGCGTGTGTGTGGGTTTCCAGAATTCACCCCATGAAACTTTTCCCTTTGCTGATTTTGCCATCTGTCTTTCACTATAATAAACTGTAACCGTGATTATAACAACCTTGGGTCCTAGTGAATTACCAAACCTGGCGGCAGATCTAGGGACCCCGACATAGAAGGCATGCAAGGTTTATGGCCCCAGCTCAATGCTTTATTTAGAGTTCCTTCGACTCTTCTGCAAATCTCTAAATAGCTTCTTTGGTATTTCAAACACCAAAGGTTTTTAATATTTTGTTAACAGAAAGAATGAAAAAAAAATTCAAACAACTTCACTTTTTTAAGGGGTAAAAATGAAGGACGATTTTAGTGACATTTCAAATAATGTTCTTTCCTTGCAATTACAAGGTGTAGTCACAAATGAGGTGCACTGAAAAGCCCCCGCTTTCCCTGGACTGAACATCTGTATTCCTCTAAGGGGAAAGTACTGTATTTCAATTACCTGGCAAATTAGGAACTGCTGTTTCTTATTTGCAGGTCTTTTTGATGTATATAGGAGTTGTCAGTGAAACTTCTATAACTTAACATTTGCAAACAAGAGGGGTCACAAATGAAGATTACAACTTACAAGAACAGCAGAAAATGAAAAGTAGCAGTAATTATAAAAGGCTTATGAGCGCCTCGCACATGAAATACTACCTTCATTATAGTTAGACTCTGATTGTCTAGTCTCCCTTGGCCCTATTTTTAAAACTTAACTAAATTACCTCACATCTACTCCTTATATTGTAGTAAATACTTAGTGAATTAGAACTGAAGCAGTATAAAAATCCCTG
Source organism: Grampus griseus (assembly GCF_964374135.1). Lineage (NCBI taxonomy): Eukaryota > Metazoa > Chordata > Mammalia > Artiodactyla > Delphinidae > Grampus > Grampus griseus. The sequence continues at coordinate 152,860,689 of NC_139018.1, forward strand.
GCCAAAAACCTGGATTAGCCCTGTACTAACTTCATTTCATGACAGAAACAAACTCTGAGAGAAACCCACCCTAGTAGTCCTTTGTGAAGACAAAGTAAAAAGCTTTTATTGAAATTGGGGCATTTCACTTTATTTGACAGTGGGATGTTTCATAAGTCAATCATATGATGGCTTGCAAAGGTAATATAATAAGTAAAAAAGAAAGCTAGTGAGAGACCTTGCTGATTTGCAGTGCAGGAATATATACTAAATATTTTTCTCAAATAAATTAGTATTGATATATGGATTATTCTCAGCAAGTCTACTGGGTCTCTAAATAATGAGACTGGTTTACGAGAAAAAAATGTTCATTATTCATGTTTCAATAACAAAAAAAATCTTTTAATCCCTTCCCCTTTTTTTGGCACTCATTTCATTAATTACTTATTTTTCTTCTAAATATATGCTTTGAAATTTACCTGCATTTTCCAAATAGGGAAGTCAGAATTCTCAGTAAAATATGGCAACCAAAAGTCACTTAAAGTGTTCTCTCAAATTAAGGACGATAAATCTCTCATTTTTATTAAAATGAAGCAACTGTTAAGAGAGCTTGAACCTTATCCCATGGCCCCGTGCAATGCTTCTGAACTTAATTACCTCCATTTAAGTGGAATTACTTGGTAGAGAATATTACTATGTGGTTTCTTAAATTACTGTACATCCATGAAATGCCGTTGTACTGGGTGGAACAGCAACCCCTAAAAAAAAGGCATATCCACCCAGAACCTGCGAATGTGACCTGATTTGGAAACACGGACTCTGCAGATGCGCTCGAGTTAAGCTGCGGTCACACTGCCTTAGCACAGGCCCAAATCAAACGATCAGTGTCCCTAAGGGGGAAATTTGGACAGACACGTATAGAGAAGGCCATGTGAGGACAGAGGCAGAGATTGGAGGTCTGCTGTCACACCCAAGAAATGGTAAGGACTGCAGGCAACCCTCTGCAGAAGTGAGAACAGACTCACGGGACAATGTCTCCCTCAAAGCCTTCAGAGGGAGCGTGGCCCTGCTCACACCTCGATGTTTACCTCTAGCCTCCAAAACCATGACAGAATAGATTTCCCTTGTTTCCAGCTATCCAGTTTGTGGTATGTTATTACAACGGCCTTAGGAAACTAATAGTGGTTGTTCTCAGGATTTCAAAATTAAGTGTATAAATATTCCCTCCATACAAAGTCTGGTTCAGAAAATTGCCCCTTTCTTTTCTGTCAAATTGAAATAAAAGAAAACATTTGTAAAAGCGTCTCACAAGCTCTAAGAACACAGAATTTTCAATTCAGCTAATTTTTATTTATTAATTGCCCACTCCATACATCCTGTAGGCCCTGTGAAAAATAGAAAATATTCAGTATCTACTCTTAAAAGCAACTACTGTACAGCACAGGGAACTCTGCTCAATATTCTGTCATAATCTAAATGGGAAAAGAATTTGAGAAAGAATACATGTGTGTGTATAACTGAATCACTCTGCTGTACACCTGAAACTAACACAATATTGTTAACCAACTAAACTCCAATATAAAATAAAATATTTTTTAAAAAGCAACCATAAATTATAAACAAAATATTGAGGACAGGGAGAATTCTCATGTACTCCATAAAAATAGTAGTCTGATTTCTAACAGAAAAACATTAAAGTGAGGGAAGGAGGCAACTGTACTTTAGAGGAAAATATAAACAATTATGAAACCCTGGAATCGGGTCAAGAGAATTATGTAGAGAGTAACTGCTCAATAAACATTTACTGAGTTACTTAATTATTAGTTTAAAATATATGAGGATTATTAATGTTTATATATTTTGAGTCTTAGTATTCATAGTTCTAAATAATAAGTGCATATCCAATTAATCTGTAACTACATTAACTCAAAGTATTTCAAATCGGTGAGTTAAATGCATTTGTCCATTCAATAATTCATCGTATATTTGAGAAATATTTACTGAGTATGACTATAGCCAAGGAGTTACGTTTCATTGAATGAAAGATGTGGGAGTTTACCCTACAGTCCAAGCTACAAGACTTTGAAAAGGGGAGTCCCACATGAAGACGGCTGACTAAAAACACACATTAATTTCACCTCTTCCTAAACTCTAACCAAAATTACAGTAAAGAATTTTAAAGACGTGAAGCCCCTTGAACAGAAACTAAATAGAAGCTAAAATGCAGGTGAACAAGAAGCAACTAATTTAACATATTCAACAGAGCCAAGTCCCAAGCCTCCTACAGAAAAGCTGAGACCCAGCCTAATGAACAGGGCAGGACCTTCAGGAGACTCAGAAACCGGTAACAGCAGGTATGTATGAAACTGGGGGCGAGTGGGAGGTGATAGAATAAGATGCGTGGGGAGCTGTCTAGGAAGCAGTTGGACCCCAGGTATCCTCCCCTCCCTGACTCTACAGACCAGTGGCCCTCCAGTTTCCTCAGAAGAGGACGAAGCAGGTGGTCCCTGGTCTGTGGATACAGGAAAATACAAACTCAGCACGGAAACCCCAGGCTCTCTTCTTGCCACTCAGCTCCTAGAATGCGGGCAGCTCGACCTTGAACCCCAGGTGGGAAGTTGAAATTCTCCTCCTTGGAAATCACCTAAAGAGGAAAAACCATCATACGAAGAAGTAGGCTCCACACAAAGAAGGTCCCCCTACATGGACCAGTCCTGCCCTCAGCTTTCCAGTCTCCCTCCTACTCAAGAGCGCACAGTCAAGGATTCTCAGATCTCCAAGGAAAGTCTCTAGCAAGAAAGTTAGAAACTAAAAGCAACATGGAGGAAACAAACTACTCTGGGAAAAGAAAACTTTAAAAAATCAATACTTCCAACAAGATAAAGTCATGCTTCCAGGCTGCAAGAAGAGGAGGCCATAAACAGAGCAGCATTCAAAGAAAAAGCACCAGACAAGGGCTCATAAAAACCCAACAGCACAAATGAGTGGAGAAAACCTCTGACGGTAGAGCAGAAACAGAGGAGACAATGAAAACCTGAAATGAAAAGAAGAAAAAGTTACATAGCCAGCCCAGGACTACCACTTGGTCACAGATGAAGAAGACAGCAGAGAAAAGAGAGGTGGAAGGCGTCATTTTAGAAGAAGCATCCCCAAAATTAAAGGTATGAGTTGCAGACACCCAGGGTACCCTGCGTTCTGGATGGAAACAGACACCTGCAAAGGCCTAGCATCGTGAAATTTCACAACAGTGGAGAAAAGGAGAATATAAGATGCCCAAGGAGAAAAGGAAAAATGGAGCAAAACCTCCAAATTCTTGAGAAAAGTGACAGCTGACCTAGAATTCTACACCTAAACTGTCAGGGAAGCATGAGGACAGAATCAGGATTCTTTCAGTCACTCGAGGTGAGAGGAGAGCAGGCTGCCAGCACTAAGATGCTTTGCCGTGTTTTACCATCTTTGTAAGCTGAGGACAAAATGCCAACGTAAGCTGGACCCAGATTGTTAACGGCACCTGGCTTGTCCTGACCACACTCTGAGCAAGGTCCCAGGGACCCCTCGAGGTCCCGCTGCCTGGAGCATTAGAACATTCAAGTCACTGCACAGAAATGCTGTGCTGGGCCTGTTCTGAGAACCGGAGCCAGATCCGTCCGCATTTCTAAGGGAGGTCCGGTACCTGGAGTTCAAGCTACAGTTTGGCTGATGACCCAACTAATTCCCTAAGATTAGCTCAGGACTGTGCCTACTCAACTCGCCTGCAAACTCTGTGGGAAAGTGAGGCCATCTTAGGACCCAGGCACTGTCCAGTCATCCTCCACTCTGGAGAGCAGGAAAACACCCTCTCCTGAAACAATCAGGGCTGGTCTTGTTTCTCGTGTTGTCAAAAGTAAGTTGTGTAATATTAAGGAAAACATACATAGGTAGTAATACTACAAGGAGAGGCAAGGAAATGGTTAACACCAAAGTTAGGGAGCTGGTTACCCACAGCTAGGAAAGGTCAGGTGGAGGGATGCTAATGGACCCGCAACTTCCCGTGTCTAGATGGGGGGCAGGGAGGATTTGTATTTCCACTATATCACTCTGTGAACTCCTCACGTGTACATTTCAAATGTATGTGTATAATATATTCTAAAATAAATATATTCATACTTTATTTTGAAATAAAATTTATTTTCTCAAGGGCAAGGAACACGATCACATTTACACATTTAAACTATCACTACGGGAAGCAACCTAACTGTCCATCAAGGGATGAATGGATAGAGAAGGTGTGGTGTATACACACACACAACACTACTCAGCCATAAAAAAGAATGAAATGCCATTTGCAGCAACCTGGATGGACCTAGAGACTATCATTCTAAGTGAAGGAAGTCAGACAGAGACAAATATCATATGATATCACTTATATGTGGAATCTAAAAAAGTGATACAAACGAATTTATTTACAAAACAGAAAGAGACTCACAGGCATCAAAAACAAACTTACGGTTACCAAAGGGGAAAGTGGGGGAGGGATAAATTAGGAGTTTGGGATTGACAGATACACACTACTATATATCTAATAGATAAACAACAACAAGGCCCTACTGTATAGCACAGAGAACTATACTCAGTATCTTGTAATGACCTATAATGGAAAAGGATCTGAAAAAGAATACATAAATACACACACACTTATATATATGTGTAACTGAATCACTTTGCTGCACACCTGAGACTAACACAACATTGTAACTCAACTCTACTTCAATAAAAGTGTTTTTTTAATATCACCAAGGCCACTGGGAAAAGACAGTGGACACCAGCTGCAGAGGTCAAACGAGTGACAAGCGTGGTGGGCTGGCTTCCGAAGAGGCAGTGGAGCCAGTTCACGGAAGAGTAAATGCTATTTTTCTTAATTTTTATTTAATTTTATTTTTTGCAGGAAAGGAGGAGGAAAAAGAAGTTATCTGGTCAGTTAGCAAAAAAAAAAAAAAAAAAAAAAAAAGCCCAAGATAATGTTGCATGATCAGTGTGATTATTACTGCTAATAATAATTTAATAATTATTTTCAGAAGAGGTCTTAAGTCCAATGTTGCCAATGAGAAAAGTGCTGAACAAGAGTATCAGTGATTCACCCTGCTAGGTTAAGGTTCTGAGCGAGGACTTCCTCGTAAATAAAATCCAGGAAGCCAGCGCCCCAGTCCGAGCCTCACACTCCTGCTGCAGGCGGTACCTAGACACCATTTTAATTTCATTTTCCACATGAAACTTCTACGGCCCTGCAGAAATGTGCCCGCTCGGAACTGAAAAGCAAGTTTACATCAGCCCATCACAAGCCCATCCACAAGTCTCCTAGGAAACGGTCCATGTAGAGCTGTTTCCCACCTACTCGAGCTCCAAATAGAGACCGTTTTATGGGTCCCTCTTGCTGGAGGGATCACTCCTGCCCAGAACTTAATATTCTACACATCATATAAATTTTAAGCATAATTTTTAAGAGTTTTAAGAACTAGGTGATCTATTTCAGTCGTGGCACATTTCTTTCATTGTCTATTAGAGGAAGGCCTACTACCCAACAGATACTCATGAGTTTCTCAAGCCATCAAGAGAAGCATCATTTTCTATCATCTTTACCGAGCAAATACCAAAATTAGACTTGTTCCATTTTCTTTTGTTTCTTTGGTAAGCAGTGAGAGGGTGAAAATGAGATTTCCATAATAATACAAGATGGAGAAAAAAAATGTAAATCTGAAAAAAAATTTATTAAGATTCAAATTACCTTATAATATCCTTATTAATTACTTGATAAAAGATTTTAAGCATTATCTTGGAACATGGGTATTTGGGAGGATTACAAAGCAGAGCAAAATGGGAACAGATAACATTTTAAACATTTCAAACGAACACCGGCCAAGAAGGTAGCTTTTTAAATAGTGGGAAATGATTTGATGTGGGCAACTTTTTACACAGTTTGTTCTCGAAAAGCGGAGAAAAACTGCTATGAATATACGTCTTACCTTAAACACTTCCATTGGAAGAGGAAAGTTAGCAGCATCAATAAGGGATTTCTCCAGAGCACTTTTCCACTCTGAGTCCATCTTCAAAGGATAGATTTCTGTATCAACAGCAAATCACATAAGAGTTTAAGGGCTGAAATGTTCTACTGGGTGGTTCTTTCTCGGATTTCATCTTCTCAGGATTTCATAATAAGTTGGCAGGCGCAGCAATCCTAAGAATTCACACCCTGCCCGCCATAAAAGGCCACCTGCTAGAGAGATTTCCTGAAATTAAATAGCAATTTGGGATTCTGCGATCAGAAATGAAGAATAAACTTAACAGGGCTCTTCTTCAGGGAATATACGCATGCATTCTGGGCATAATTGAATAGTATAAATCACATTAACCACACTTCATCCATCCACTGCCCCGAATTCCATTCCAACACCTGGGAAGTAAGATCCATGGATGAAGAACTTATTATCTGATAAATTTCCAAACTAGAAAAGACTCTTGTCTGGCGTTTGCAGTTATGACAGCCTATTTTTCACTAAATCTCCAAGCTCTCATATGCTAAAAATAGTCCGCGTTTAAGTCAGGAAATTATGAAAAGGTAAATTAAAATTTACCAACCAAGTCTAATATTTACACTTGAAATGTTGCTAACACATCACGTTGCCCATGTTTTCCCCCAGGCAGTGGGGGGAAGGGATTTGCGAAAGGAGGTTACACCGTCTGAATACAAAATTAAAAGAACAAAATCGTTGAGCACTGTTTTTACCGACTGCTGAAACTGCGGGGGAATTTTATGATCTGATCTCAACAGATTTAAGACCTTATCAAAATAGGATTTGCAGAAGCACTCACTTGGAGTAGATATGTTTATACCTTCCCTATATCAACCCAGGCTACTTCAGACAGACAGCTAGGATATGAATATGAATTTAAGCACAGTTAAAAGGCAACATTAAGCCTTTGGGGCTATATTTTTAATTTCTTGCATGTCTGTTTTTTAGCAGGCGGCCATATATTTTGATGATCATAGCTTCTGAACTCACCTTGAGCTTGAAGCACCTGTGTTTCAGCAGTTTACTTAGTCTTTTCAGACTATCACAATTATGGTTAGGTGAGAGATGCTGTCAGAAGGAGCCAGGTTATCAATGCACTACCCACCGCCCCTCGTTGTCAGACACACCAAGTCACATAAAGGATAATTAATGACAAGATAGGCTCTACTTGTGTATAGTGTCTATAATGCGTTCTAGCCTTTTATTTATGCTCTTACGTCGCTGCAGAATTTTTTCCCCCAATTTGGCGTTTCTCTATCAGAGACAAAATAGCCTGTAATTCTCCTTGGTATACATGTTTGGGGGAACATAGTGAGGTCCCCACAACAAACACCTCTACAGAGAATGAATGAATGGTCCCTCCAACCTCCACAGGTGGGGGGGGGGGTCCTGAGGGAGAACTCGCTTATCACAGAGTCCCACAAAGGAGGGAGAAGGACCAATTCATGAAGCCCTACAAATTGTCCCGAGACGGTGAGGCAGATTCCCTGGAATATACCAGTGGCTCAGCTCAGGGGCACTGCGTCAAAGTCTCGGTGAAAAGGGAAGGCAATTCAGGATTCTAGGAAGCAAAGCCCAGAGGACACCAAGGGCAGCAGTTCAAGACGGGGTCAGGAGGGAAACAATAAATAAGACCCTGGACTTCCTCAGTAGAACAGAAACAAATCCACTCTTCCAGGGTTCTGGAAGCAGGTCAATGGGGAGTTCAAACTCGACACGGTAGTAAAAGGAGAACCAAGTCATGGAAAAGGATGGTGACCTCCAAAGAGAAGGTCAAAGGAAAGGTCTGCAGACATACAGGGGACAGAAAAAGGGAAGAGGAAGTGTTGGTGCCCGAGCTCCCGCAGTCTGTAACTGAGGTCTCTGGGTGGGAAGGGGAGCCCCTGAAGCAGAGAAGAGGGTAAAAGAAGAATGGCTTAAAAATTACTCAAGGCCAGAGCCATGAAAACCCAACATGGTCAGGTCCAAACTCAGAACTGAGCGAGGAGACAGGCAGCCCCCAGAGGGATGCTCACAGCCTCTCCTGACACCTGGGCTCACACACACTGGCAGAGCAGGACTGGACCAGCCACATCACCCTAGAAGGCTGCATCCACCTAATGCCACGTCTGTTCCACCAAACCAAACACAAGTAGCCTAAGAAGCCTGGTGCTTTGATCTAAATATGCCCCCCTCCCCCAAAATTCATATGTTGAAACATCTAAGGTGACAGCATTAAGAGGTGGCGCCTTTAAGAGGTGATGAGGTCATGAGGACCGAGCTCCTATGATGAGATTAGAGTGCTTATAAAAGAGACCCCAGAGAGCTCCTCTCCCCTTCCTCCAGGTGAGGACACAGTGAGAAGACGCTGTCTATGAACAGGAAGTGGGTCCTCAATGGACACTGAACCTGCTGTTGCCTTGACCTTGGACATCCAGCCTCCAGAACTGCGAGAAATCAGTCTCCTGCTTACAAGTCACCCAGTCTGTGGTGTTGTGTTACAGCGGCCTGAATGGGTGAAGACACCCAGGAAGTCTCACGGGACTTTTATCTCCGTCCTACAATCTTAAGATTCTTCGTCTTCGTGCTGAGGACGTTGAATCCTAATATGGAATTCAACCCCACGGCAGGGCATACTCCTTGTCTTAAAAGGTGAAAAGCAACTGCAATTCTGTCAGTACGCTCAACCACCTGCGGAAGCTAAACACCTCCTAGTTTCAATAAGCAGAGAGCAACAGTCCATGCGTGTGTTTCATTAGACAGAGAGGCGCTTGGTTACGCCGGCAAGTGTACGGACAATAAATAGCACCATTAAAAGAACATAAAACAGGTTCTTAAAGTGATCGTGTTGCAGGTAATTTAATAGAGTGTATCATGTCAATTTCTGTTGGTGGGAAGTAATAAGCAATTAAAACCTGTCCTGATTCATCTTTAACTAGAAGCCTGAGTGAAAACGAGGTGTCCCCCTCTGTGCATGTTGGCAGGACATCTCACAGAGAGTGTGGCAGGAAGAGGAGTGAACAAAATCATCATCTCACAGCCTCCGGTGATCGAAGGCCTGGAGGGGTGATCCCCTTTATTCATGCACCTCACACCCTCCTCTCCTTCCTTTTCCACCAGGCTCTGACCAGTAAGGAAAGGCTCATCTATGCTTCTTAAAAGACACTGGGAAGTGCTATGGACTGAATGCTTGTGTCCTTCCAAAATTAGTATGTTGAAGGCCTAATCTCTCAATGCCATGGTACTTTGGGAGGTAATTAGGTTTAGATGGGGTCACGAGGGTGGGACCCCCATGATGGGATTAGTGCCCTGGTAAAAGGAGACACCAAAGAGCTCTCTTTCAAGTGCATGCTTGCTCTCTCTCAATACCCCATAGATACAGATACAGATACAGATACAGATATAGATATATACATCTCCATGCACACATAAAGAGGAGGCCGGGAGACTTCCCTGGTGGTCCACTGGTTAAGGCTCCATGCTTCCAATGCAGGGCGCATGGGTTCGATCCCTGATCAGGGAATAAGATGCCACATGCCATGCAGCATGGCCAAAAGATTTAAAAAAAAAAAAAAGAAGAGGCCAGCTGAGGACCCGGCAAGAAGGTGGCCATCTACAAATCAGGAAGAGAGCCCTCACCAGTACTCAACCATGCTGATGCCCTAATCTTGGACTTCCATCCTCCAGAACCATGGATTTGTGTTTTTCAAGCCCCCTCCCCCAATCAATGGTATTTCGTTAAGGTAGCCTGAACTAAAACAAACAACTCTTTTTGAATGAGAAATAGTTCAAGTAAGAAGCATCTGAATTAGATTCAGAAACTTCTGGCTCCAGAAACTACCTAAAATAGAAAGAAAAGGGGGGGAAATGGTTGACATAAAGATTATGAAGGGAAAAAATATACAAAAGAATATAGAGATAAGGATTCTTCTTAAACTTCAAAAAGTTTCATCTCTTTAGTTTCTGCAAAACCATGTCAGATTCTATCTTGCTTTCTAAACATCCAAAAATATGAAAGTAGGTGGGGCCTCTAAATGACCCCTGACCTCAATGACCTACTTAAATTTCTTAGAAGATCAAATATAATCTTAAAACTCTGATCACAGATTGAATATTTAGAAAATACCAATCACCCGAGTAATACTTAGCAGCACAGCAAATGTATGATTATCCCCATTTTACAGATGTAAAAACTGAGGTTCAAAGTAGAGTAACTTGCCCAGAAGCTTTGTAGCCAGTGACAGAAGTGGAAAGAGAAGCTGACTTGAACCCTGACTCCAAGCCCATGTTCCTTCCACTCTGTCGGGTTTCTCAAGCTCTGTTCACACGTGGACCCTTTTAAAGGAAGAAATTCTCATCCTGAACCCCACAGACCACATTCCCGTGCATCTTATATCCTGGAGCCATCCTGGGTGCTAAACAAGAGATCACATCTCTACTTGCTCAGAAGCCCCCCTAACACTTCAGGGGAAAGAGGACAGTACAGTCCTCCTTGTGTGGAGGTGCGTCCACCTGGGCTCTCCCCTCCAAATTGGCTTCCAAATCCCCATCAATTATTTGGCTCCTGGAAGGTGGACTTGGCTGGTTCCTTCCTTCTGTCTAGACACACCCAGTTTTTATGCAGTCAACTCACTCAACACATATTTACTGAGCACCTACTATGTGCTGGGCAGGGTGTCAGGGGACACAGCAGAGAATGGGTCCCGCACTTTCAGTTTCAGCGGTGAGTGAAATCCTCTCATCCAAGGTCTGGATGAAGTGGGGGCATGGTAAAGCAGCATTCCAAAAGAGGGGACACGCATAGAAAGCTCGAGGAACACAGAGAAGGCCACAGGGCAGGAAAATAAATGAATGAGGGGAGGCGTTAGGGGTACACAGCTGGAAAAACAGCTCCAGGTCTGTCTAATCATGATTTGCCTTCCATTCAGCACTGAAGAAAAGGCACCCGTGGATTCCCAGTCCTGTCCTGATAACGCCTGAATCACTAAGGACCGCGGGAAGCCACTGCCTCTCCCATGATTATTGGCATTTTACCCTCTTCCATTCCTTCACCTGGTCTTCACTGAAGCTGGACTCCACCTACCCCGGCAGCACTGCAATCCTGATGGTGGGTCGAGTGGGGCACCTCTAATCTCCCATTCCCCCACCCCGTGTCCTCTGATTCCACCCAAAGATGGGATGCAGGCTCCTCGCTGGCGGACAGCATAAAAGCCAGCACCTTCTCCTCCAGTGTTTGAAGACTGACTAGCCAGCTACTTTCTGTCACCTATTTCTATATCTCTATTCACACCAAACGGTTGAGAAATACTGTGTCCTTCAAGAAGTAGAAAGAATAAGGAAAGGAAAGGAGGAGCTATGGTTACTTTTAGCAAAGGTGTTGATGTCAGCACAGCAAAGAGGGCATCGAGAGTAGGCTGACCTGGCACGGCCTCACTCTCAAAGTCCAGTCAGCCCTCCCGGCCCGCAGGTCCTGAATATTCCACCTGCAGTGGGCGGAACCCGCGGATGGAAGAAACCACAGATGGAGGAGCCCGCGAACGCGGAACCTGGGAAGGGGAAACCACAGGTGCAGAACACCTCCAACCCTCGAATGCAGAAGGCCAACTGTACTGTGCTATTTTACACAAAGGGCTGGAGCATCCCTGGATTTTGGTATCCTTGGGGTCCTGGGACCAATCCCCCGTGAATACCGAGGGACGACGCTATACCCAAAGTCTCTCTTACCTGCTCTCCTCCCCAACCCTTCCAGCTCTACTTACCACCAGTCAATGATGAACACTTTTCATTTACTTAAGCGTGTTTGGGAATAAGAAAAAACAGCCTAGTATTTTCTATGCAACTGTGAAATTTTACTCCCACCTAGATTTCATTCAAGGAAAGAGCACTACCATCTAAGTTTAACAAGTCACATTGGGTTCTGAAATTAATTTATGCAAAGGATTGGGTTCTGTTCCCGTGTGTAAAACCTGAGTGATTAATTGCCTTCCCGGGTGTGGTTCTGCTGAATCAGGTAGGAGAATTCAGTGTTCATCTTGTAACTACTGCATCTGAAGAACTAAGAGTCACATTTGGGGGTGTCCTTTCACCTTTTAATTTCTTCTTCCCATCCACAGCCTTTCCTACAGACAATTTTTTTTTTTTTTTTTTTTTTTTGCCATTGCCATCAGGACTTATGGCTTGAAACAGAAAGTCTCCTGATGTTTTTGGTTTGACCAAGATCCATTTTAAACCTACAGTACCCCAAACTAAGTTTAGCTGCCGACAATTTCAATGTTGGGAAGATAACTTCTTGATGATGAATGCCTCTTCCAAAGTCTTCAGTGAAATGGACAATTCCAGAAAATTACTAAGATGAGTAAACACAATTTATTCTTGTCTTGTAAAGACATCAAATTATCTACAGGAAGAGAGAGAACTCTCCTATGGAAATATTTCCTTAGTTTCTGCAGGGACACCTTCCATTCTGGCTGCTGAGTATGAGTCCATGATGTCACAGGAAGGGTACATTGCACAGAACCTAAGGGCCAGTAGTAATCCTTTGCTTTGCTATAAATTTTTACACTGGCAAATATATGTTTTTCTTAACATTTATAAAGCAATTAGATACCGAGCTAAGACTTATACACCCAACTTTCTGCACAGAGTAAATTTCTCCTGCTAGGTTATGAATCCCAAGGCAAACGTGAGCTTAGATCTCTTCTCACGGAACTGACAGGCCCTTCGTTTGTCATCATATCCCCACATTACTCAGGGTATAAATGGATTTCCTGGCTGCCTCTCAAAACGTTGACAACAATAATACTAATAAAATACCATGTTCTATGTCTATATGCCTGTCAAATTCAACTCAAATGCAAACACATGACACACAGAACCAAGACATTTTTTCAATTAAAGCCCTTGACTGACGGAAAAGGGAAATACAACGCCTCAGCTTCATGTCTTCAAGACTAACACTGGCAACTAAGATGGGAGGGAAAAAAAGTCTCTGGCAATTTTAATGAAGGAAAGAGCCAAGTCTTTGCTTCCAATAAACCTGTGAAATTGACCAAAATGAAAATCAGCAAATTTGGGAAGAAAGGAGTATTCCTTCCTTGGCGTCTTTAATTCCATAAGAATCCAACATTTTTGTTCTGAAGCTACATATCGAAAGGTTGGTAAGGCCAGTCAGAGGCAGCAGGGGGAACTGGATGGAAGAGGGAGGGGACCTGGGAATTTGAATTACAGCACGTTCCTCCTACAGACTGGGTGATCTTGGACAAGTAGCTTAAACTCAGTCTCAAATTTTCTCTGCTGTAAAAGGAAATAGTCACATGAAATAGTTTTTTGGAATCAAAATAAACATCCGAGCAGATGTAAACTCACCTGGCATGTAGTAAACATTCAAGAATGGTTATTTCATAAACATTGAGATTTTTGCCCAGTTAGGTATGTCAGGAAGAATAATGCACTCTTCTACCCAATTAAGTCTCTGGAAAGTCAATTGACAAGGTATTTGAAGCTACTTAAAAGTCTATGATATGCCAGGGAAAAAAGCATGATGATTTTCTCTTTGCTATTTCCAGGTCAGGACAGATAACATAATGATACGCATTTGGTTTGGATATTCAGACGCATGGATGGATGGACGGATGGATGGATGGGTGGGTGGATGGATGATGGATGGGTGGGTGGGTGGATGGGTGGACGGGCAGAAGTACAAAGACTTTAGAACCTACTTGCAAGACTATCAAATTCCTAAAGAAAAAGAGAGAATATCACCAAGTCCCACTATAGTGTGTGTTTCATTTCCAAACCATTGATTGCAAAGGAACCAGATCAACTTCTCCACGGCCTCCAGCTCTGCTTTCTCATTTTTGAACGCTATTCATAGAAGTCTTGGGTTCTATTTGCTACAGAAAGTATTTGAAGTTAAAACGCTTCATATCCACAAGTACAGATGTAAAAGACACCACAGAGCTAATACATTTTCCAGAGAGACATCCAGGAAAATAATCACATCTCTTTCTAAAACGCTTGAGAGCAGCCAAAGCTCTGGCCCTTACCTGAAGGTGGGTCCATTCTGTATTTATTCTCTTGACACCAACCAACTGGTCGAAGTCTGTAATCCAAGTAAAACAACCACTGGTCATAGGATTCAGTGTCCTCCAATCCCACATAGCGAAGGCGTAATCTTCCTCCAACATTCTCAATCACACTAACTATCCAGTACTGAAAAGGGCTCTGAGAATCCTGGAGCTCTATTAAGGAATCAACTGTAATGAGGTCTATAGGGCCTTTCCCTCGCAGAGGCTGTTTAAACAGAAGCAAAACTCCTTATTTTAAACTTTATTTTAAGGTTCTCATGGAAACAGATGACAGCAGAAGATAATATTTTTTCACACCATCATCCAAGCTACTGGCAAACAGTCTGGTGTTTCCCTCCACCCCACTGCCCCCGCCCTCCCCTCCCCTCCCGCACACACATCCATTATACCCGACTCTGTATCCAACAACAAAGCCACAAGTAAATAGAAAATGACAGTTTGTGCTAAGTTCTCACCAAACAAATCACCCTTCCCAGATAAAACTGCATTTGTGAGGAACGAGGGTGCTTTTAAGAAGCGTTACACCAAATTTGCCTCGAGCTAGAAAACATGCGGTAGCGGAATGTCTGCTCTTCCCATAGACGGACACATCTGATATGGGGCGATCAATTTATACCTTGACTCAGCAGACGTTTATCTTACGATGGCCCCGCTCGCATAATCAGGACACTCTCGTACTTTGATTACGTGAGTAATGCATGGATATGTGTAGAGGACATTTTTGATGAATGCCTAATACACATTAATAATCAGCTAAATTAGACTATTGTGTAATTTGTACACTTAACCCCATAGTTGGTTTACAAAATATATATAACACCTGCCCCATTTAAGCAACCTTCTTAGCGCATGTTTGCATAGGAAAAGGGTGTTTGTTCAGCCAGCCTTGCAGGCAAATATGTTTAAAAAATTTAACAGAGTAAAACAATTTGTCCTTTTGAAAGGGTGAACAATCATCATTTTGATTTGTCAACCAAACAATTAAATTAGTAGCCATTGAGATACAAAACTACACGAGGCAAAAATCATCACAAAACAAAACCAAATGACTATATTTTAGACCGTGGTGTTCCAAAATATCAATATCATTTATGACAGGTGAGAAATTTATGGTTAATGTTAAGAGAATAATGAGATTGTCAAAATCCACACTGTATTCTTGGTCATTCATTGTGTTCTCCCCTTTATCAGGGGCATTCTTCAAACAGATTTGGTGACTCAATAATTATTTATAACAGTACATTTCTCTTCCTGTTCTAGAATGTAAATATTAAAATGTTTTATGATAAAATTATTTTCATATCACCATCAAGATTGCAGATTAAACTGTTTTTACTTCAGTACCTTAAAATGACCTTAACCACATTTAAATATGGTTAGCCATTTCTATTACTTAACGTGTATGTGTTTAAATTTCGGCATAATGCATCCGGAATACAGTTAATGGAACCATTTATCAGTACACTTTGAGACTACACCCCAGCACATATAGGCTTAGTCATCACCTCTACAAAACAGTTATTCTACAGGATTTTATATACATTCACTAACATAAGATAGAGTCTTAAACATATAGGATAGTGGATACCTATCCTAACATGTTATTATTTTAAAATGTGTTCACATAAAAGCGAATTTTCCACTTATTGATTGGACCAAAGGTGAAGATTCTTCAGTGCCATTAGAATCAGTAACCTAAGTAATTTGGGGAAAAACAGGAAGTTACGCTATTTGGACACCGATATCCGTGTGGACGCATGTACCCGCAGAAGGATATATGCAAAGGTGCTGTTAGGTGTGAGCTCATGTAACTGTGCTGCTTCAGACAGAGAATAGCTGGATAACAATACATACACCTTCTAGGAGGCTGGCTGGGGCCGTCCGGGAACCAGTCAAATCACGAATGAGAAATTCCGTCCAGTCCGTGTACTTCTCTTTGATTGCTGGTGAGACAAAGGAGAGAGAAAAAAAAAAAAAACACACTTCAACAAATCAGTGGAGCTTTCAACATGTTAAAATCCCAGCACTTTTCTGTACACATGTGTTCTTTCATGACTTTTCTTCGTTTTAAATGCTGTGCTTAAGTGAAGTACTAAAATGGCAACAACAAATCTGTCAGCAGTGGGTGACTTCACACCTACCACGTGCCTAGATTTTGCTAGGCACCAAGGAGATGAAAGAATGTGAAGCCCTGAAGTCTTATCATCTGTTCAGAAACTTCTGTAAACAACAAAGAAGAGGGACTTCCCCGACGGTCCAGTGGTTAGGACTCCGCGCTTCCAATGCGGGGGGGAGGGTTCAAGCCCTGGTCGGGGAACTAAGATCCCGCATGCCGCGCGGCGCAGCCCGAAGAAAGAAAATTGATGAATGAATTAACTAACCATTAAGAACAAAATTATTTTTAAAAAACCTAGAAAATATTCCAAAGCACAGAATTTAGGAGGTTCCAAGAAGAAACAGCTCCATGAGGGTGCTTTATTTATTTCCAGGTGGGGAAATAAAGCCAGGCTCTGAATTATATTAAGATTTATTATACAGGCAGAGAAGAGGAAGAAGGGATTTGCAGGCTGAGAGGAACATCATATGCTAATGAGAGTGATGGAGGGAGGAAATGGAGAAAGTGCAGCCCTCGGACACACGGCCCGGCCTGAGCACAGAGCATTGGGAAATAATGGAATAAAACGGTGGACAGCCCAGAAAGCCAGCACACACGTTTAATAAACAGGAAATCTCTGCATAAGATGAATCTGAAAATAGCATAAAGGCTTGAAGGGAGACAAAGGAAGCTAACGGCAGAGAAGCCAAGGTAGAGGCTGCTGTCTGGGGCCCCAAACAGTGGTGAGAGCACTGCATTTGAGACATCTTTTGCAAAAGAAATATTGGCCTTTGGAAGCCTGCATTCTACAAGTGCTTCAAACCCAAGACTTGAGAAAGATGTAACTTTCTTGCCATAGCTCCCAGGCTACAGATGTCCCAAAGCTAGGGCTACATCCACCCCTGGGAGAGGCCCCAAGTCTTCTCAGGGCATCACAGGATTCACAACCTCGGCCACATGAGAACAGCACACTGGCCCAGACTCCCATCCACCCACTGTGATTCCGACCTTCACATCCCATAAAGACCAGACACTGCCCAGGGTACCATGTTCAATACATAGCCGCTGTGAAAGGTTCGAGACTCAAGCAGTTCATAGATTGTTTAGGTTCTTTCAAAGCAAGATGCAACCATTTCTAGCTCAAACCTAAAGGAACAGAGTTATTACCCAAGGGAAATAGGGCACACCGGTGGTGGGAAAAGCAAGCTCACGGTGTGGCGAAGACCCGGACTCTGAGCTGGGCTCTGCCATCACTGGCTACATGACTTTGAGTAATTCACCCAATTTCTCTTGGACTCTTTCCTCTAGTGCTACAACATTTTCCTTGTGTGATGCTATAAGAATTAAAGAAGATACACCCGTCAGAAAAATATAACCATACCTGGCACATCTATGCAATTAATAAATAACAACCCTAGTTTTGTTATAAGTATATACTGAGTTATTACACATTCTCACCAGATATTTTTTATTGATTCCCACAAACTGCAGATGGAAACTTTCAACATGCTTTGGCAGAACTGCCAACAGCTTAGGGAACAGTGGCAGCAACCTGCTATTTCAATCATTAACCTGCAGCTCAGTCAATATCTCCCACCATCACCCATTAATGATCATAAGACCAAGAGAAATATCAAAATGGAAGGGACTCAAGCAAGACGAAAGGGATTTGGGCAAAGTTGGAAATCCCAGCTTTGGGTGGGACAACAATGTCCTAGACCTGGACCCACTTAGCAAAGAGCAACCCACCTCTTCAACATCTCTTACTACTCGGGATTTTTTTCCTCAAATAAAATACCACCTTCTACATACATACTTATAAGGAAATGCATATATTTGGGGCGAAAACTGTGTTATTGGGTCCTTTTCCATCATTAGCAAGTGTAGCAAACATTTTTCAATGCTACACCCATTTCTATGGACTGAATGTTTGTGTCACCTCCAAAATTCATTTGTGGAATCCTAATGCCCAATGTGACTGCGTTAGGAGGTGGGACCTTGGGGACGTGATTAGAATTAAATAAGTTCATGAGACTTATGAAGCCCTCATAAGTGGGATTAGTAACCTCATCAAAGAGACCCGCCTCGCCCCTTCTTCCCTGTGAAGACACAGCGAGACGTCTGTCTGTGAACCGGGAGGCTGGTTCCCACCAGACATGGGGTCTGCCTGTATCTTGATCTTGGACTTGGATCCAGCCCCCAGAACTGTGGGAAATGAATTTCCACTGTTTACAAGCCGCCCAGTATTTTTGTTACCGCAGCCCGAATGCACTAAGACAGCTCTGCTGCTTGCCTAAGGTGACTGAGAAGACCAAAGCAATGGAATACCAGATAAATTAATTAAAATTTGTATTTATCTTTCACTTTACAAAGCCCTTTAATTTACTTTGTATCTTTTGATCATCCTAATAATGCTACGAGGTGGCTGTTTTTAACTAACTTTCGTCCAAGTTCACTGGAAAAACAAGGGCAGAGCCAGCCTCAAACTCGAGTTTGCAGATGCCAAACTTATAAGGAGTCTTTCCACTAGCATCTATGATTCTCAAAGCTTTTGCATACAGAGAAATCAACCATTTAAATTGCAGGCATGACAGAGATAATATGAAAATGACTGCTTAAAAAAAGTTTCAAGATTAGGACAAAATATACAACAGCACCCAATAAATATGCATTTCATTTTTTATTCCAAAAGGGTGACAATTAGCACAGTCGAGGGAAACATTGTCCTGTGACTGACAGAACTTATGTCTACATCCCCTATGAGAAGAAAACTCAGTTTTTCATTTAAGGGTTGTTTCTAACATCCATGTAATCAAAGTTAAATTAGAATTTCTGAAATACGTATGCACCCTGTGAAGACACTGTGCAGTGTTGAAATTTAAATAGTCTGAGTCACAGCAAGAGAACACTGGAGACGGCTGTGAAATTTACATATCCGGGGCCCTGCACTCCAAAGGTCCTGTAACTGTCCATTAATATGCTTTTGCGTGAGGCTCTGAAGCACGCTTTTATTTGCCACAGAATATCTAGACAAATGGCTCTCCATGGAAAAATGTATCTTAGCTACAAAAGGTACACCAATCATTTTAGGTTAGAAAGTAGAAAGAAAACAGTTCTCAGGAACTGTGCTAATTTTAGAACAACTATTTCAGTGGACATTTAGTTCTGAAAACTCTCAATTTTCAAATGTAAAAATCGATGACAAGACGTACTGCCATATATACAAAACTATGCCTGATGAATTTACAATTCCCAGGCAATGGGTTTGTTTTAGACAATATTCAATTCAGTTAAATTCTAGTACAATAAAAACTGCCCAGAAAGCCCTGAGAATTCACTGCAATACAAGCTGCCCTGTAATTTTCCACATATAAATTTCTAACTAAAAAATTTTAAACTATGAATTTTAATTTACTACAGAACATGTCTCTTCAAAGACTCAAAATCAAGGCATATGAATGTAAGAAAAATCTCTCTCAAATGTAAACCAATTGCTTGCCCTATGGTCCTTATCTTTTTCTTCAAATGACATTAAATCTCAGAAAACTTAACACGCAACCTAACTACAGTAAATGTGAACTTTACAGCAAGAAAGAAATGATTAAACTGGAAAAACTCCGCAACTTTAGGTGGATAAAAGTGTATCCACAACTTGGTAATCATTTTCCCATTTCTTTAACTTATAGAGAGAATCTCCTGGAAGTCCATAAGAAGAATAAAATCCGGATCTTTCTACAACGTTCTCATGAACTGTTTTCAAGGTCCTACTGTTACAACATTATATAAACATTCAACTTCACTTTTTTAGAAGTCCCAGTTACATTTTTCATTTTCATACCTCATTTTGGAGAGGTACCCACATCTCACCTAAGGAAGCCATCGTGAACTTGAGTTTCAGAAAAAGGAAACACCCCCCCCAACACACACACACACTCTTTTTATGAAGACATTTTAGATGACCCCCAAATCCTACAACTGCTTTATTAGAGAGCTGTCTATAACAGGAGTTCCAAATGAAAGGCAGAAGATTACCATCATTTTTTCAGAATTTGGGAAACCACCACTCTTGGTGGATTTCCAGCCCCACTGAGCACATGTAAACATAAAGTAATTCACCATTTCTCAAGGATACTGTTTCCTATGGACATTGGTCTGGGGGAACACAAAGTCACCCATCAGAGCTGCCCATTCAGGCAGATCCTGAGCACTGAGACCTGGGCTGGAGTCAGATGGACACACTTAGCTCTCCTTCCCTGTCACCACATAGAAAAGACAGGTCCATGGAGAGGTCGGCTGTATCATGCCTTTCTGCTCATTTGAAAGATGGGGAGAACAATTACCATGAACAGTGAGGCCACTTTCACTCAAACACACTGTGGGTAAAAGGAAAGTCACATTCCTTACAGTCCTAGAGTTTAAACAGGGGGTATTTTGTTCTTCTTTCTGGCCATTTGCTCAACTTGAATCCATTGTATCAGTCATGTTCTTAATTTGTAATGGTTCTTTCTTGCTCTTTGATTGTTCCTTTCTTCTAAACATTCTTCTTACCAGACGCCATTTTCAAAACCCCTCATTATAGTAATTAGAGGATGTTCTCCTTTTCTGTGCCCTGGATCCTCTGATTACTATGGGTTTTTTGTTTTTGTATCTGCCTCTTTCTCTCCTGTATCAGAGGCTCTCCTGGAGTGACTGGTGGCCTTTAGTCGTGCATCATACTTAAACTGGACACTAGAGAAAGCCTGAAAGTGGGATTCGTGTCCTGGAACAGAGGTTTTTGACTCAGAGTGGGCACTAAGCAACTCCCCTCTGTGAAGCAAACTCCCAAACTAGATTCCCTGCTTCTCCCCGGTCAGTTCTGCCCATTTCTTCAGAGGTGAGCTTGAGGGAGGAGCCTGTGGATTCTGGTCCTTGGTTGTACCAAAGGGGTAGGGGAGACAGAGCCTGGGAGGTGTTCCAATTACAAGCACCCCGTTCAACGCTGTGCTTCTCAGCCCCACGCGGGACTCCCACCCACCGGGCATTCAATCCAAAGTCCGCTGCCTGCGGGGGATCCCAGGGCCCCCCCCAGCTGCAGCCCGCACGTGTGTCCAGGGCTGCGGCAGCCCCTACCAAGCATCAGCAGTCACCAAGCCTTCATCAGCTCTCAGGCCACCAGAAACGTGAAATTTCCTTTCTGCGCTGGTGCCTCTGCAATTCTTTCTGTTGCTGGTTTATGCATTTGTTATTCCTTTACTATCACTTTAATGGGGTTTCTGGAGGAAGAAGAGATAAATAAGACTGTTCAATCCACAGCTACTCCCAGCTCACCAGAGAACTGGGCCGTTACAAAATGTGAGGCAGCAAGCCTTTGACTTATCGGGAAAAGATTCTTTAACACAGAGTTTGCTAAAGAAATGAGGCAACAGAGAATCCTGAATTATAAATGGAAGCACTTACACATACTATTAAGAATAAAAGACTGTAGAGTTCTCTCCCTTGGAGATTTTTAAAGGAAAAAATCTGTACTAATATTTCACATAGGGTTCAAATTAAATTGTTCCTACAAACAAGAGAATAGATTATAAAATGATTGGAGAGGACTGATAAGCTCCTACTAAGTGCAATGGACCACATTACATACTACTGGGGTTCAAACATATAGACAGAAGTATTTCTGTCTTTAATAATAAATACAGCCTCAATTAAGATATAACTTGTGAAGAATGTCATAAAAATCATATATACGTGCACAAAAATACACACACACATACTCACACATTCCTTAGAACTTACACAGAATGGAGGAAAAGTTTCAATTCAAAGTTTCAGACCTCTTTCCATTATATAAATATACTTGTATAATTACAAAAAGAAATATTATTATTATTTCGCTCCAAAGAACAGAATTCAACAAAGAAATTACCTAAGAATTGTTGGAAGCAAATGATGGAGACAATGATAACCTTAGATTGAAACAGAAAAAATAAGTTGACCTCAGAATATTCTACATAATTAGAACGTTTAACATTCACGCCATACTCATTAAAACCTTGGTCAGTATTTCTGCATAAATGATTTAATTTATCCCTTAAAAAGAAAGGCCTTTGCTACTTAATACTCCACACAATGCTGAGAGATTTCCTCAATATTGGGAATAGATAAGAAGTTATCTTTTGTTGAAACTAGCTTATCACGGGGTCAGAGGTGACTTTTAATGGCAGCTACTTCATTACATGGTTGTATGGATTAAATGAGAAAATAAATATAAGCTTCCTAGCAGTTATTACTCAAGTGGTAAAGTATCAACCCTTGTAAAAAGTGAAGTATTCTTTGATAATGTAGCCAATCATTCCTTCTTTAATGCACTCCAATGTTTGTATAACATACTAAGTTTTCTTTCAGAAGCACATATATGAAATGTCTCCAAGTGATGTTTTAACTACAGGCTAACAATTTCTTGCAATCCAAATTTAACTTTGAATAAACCTGTACACCAAATCAATGGATACAAAATGATGGCCATGAGTATAAAATCACATATTAATGTTTTATTAATTTGAAAAATTATAATTAGAATAAAAATTCCTTCCAGAATTTTCAAAAAAGGGTGACTTTTTTGCCTTCTAGTCTCTTACCCGCCTCTCCCTAACTTGGATGTTAATGCTAATTTTGCCATCATGATCACATCATGAAACACTGACAAACTGGCACAAAAAATAATAATAATCTCGGATGAACCTAGAGATGATCATACTAAGTGAAGCAAGTAAGAGAAAGACAAATATCATATGATACCACTTACATGTGCAATCTAAAAAAAATGTATTAACATATACACACTACTATATATAAAATAATCAACAAGGACCTACTGTATAGCACAGGGAACTCTACTCAATATTTTCTAATAACGTACAAAGGAAAAGTATCTGAAAAAGAACAGATATATATATAGGTGTAACTGAATCACTATGCTGTACATCTGAAACCAACACAACACTGTAAATCAACTATACTTCAATAAAAATTATAATCTACCTCATGGAAAATAATTCCCAGTATAAACCATTATGGGAATCCAATTCACTTTTATCTTCTATTCCTGCTTCACATTATTATAAAATTGATCACCTGCTATATGGTAGTGAAATGCAATCTCTCTGGTTAAACTTAGAAATAATAGTCTTAACACAATATACAGGATACCCCATGCACAAAGATCATTATTGGAGACAGTAACTTGCTGGTATTTTTTAGGAGAACGAGATCAGTTGTGAATAGATGAGACAGTGCTTACATCAATATGAATGTTTTACACACACAGCTATTTATACATAATTTTAAACTGACACAACAGAGCACACTATAGTTCCTAAAGTCTATTGTACATTTCCTCCACATCCAAATCAGACTTCTGTTCTTTATATTATGCACAAAAGCACATAGAAACAAGTAAAACAGCCCACTTGAGATAATCACAGAACTCAGCATTCATTCAAACCAGATGTCATTACCCCTATACTCCAAATCTGGCTTGAGCAGTTGCTCTGAAACTTCACTTCTCGGTTAAATTATTCCTACAACTTATGCAAGTCGCAACTTACTGAAGAATGAATTGATTCTAATAAGCTCTTCTTGTATTTTATTTTGCCTGTTTAAGTAAGGCAAGTACCTCCCTACGTATCTACTTGCAGGAATGGATTGTTGAGGGGATTTGGTGGGATTACGTAATATCTGGAGGAGCATCACGGAATGTCCCTGTCAGGGACACACAAGAGGTGAGGTGGCGCTTTCCTTAAGGGATCCACTGCCATGCCTGTTCTGCTTCCTTTAAAACCACCCACTTCCAAACCAACAAGGACCTACTGTCTAGCACAAGGAACTCTACTCTTTATTCCTATATGTAATATAGGAATAACCTATATGGGAAAAGAAAATGAGAAAAAATAGATATATATGTAGGTATAACTGAATCACTTTGCTGTACATTTGAAACTAAATGAAACATTGTAAATCAATTTTACTCCAATGAAATTTTTAAAAATCCACCCACTCCCAATCTTGCCCAGCCCAGGTCCACACACTCTGAGTCCTTCAACCTTCCCATCCTCTGTCCCCACTAAGCCTCACTCAGACTCACCACCCAGGCCCCTCTAAAACTACAGCGACTAGACGTATAACTGCTGGGGAAAGAAAAACACTGGGCTAAACCATCACCCACAAGTTCTGGAATCACTCATCCTTTTTTTTTTTTTTTTTTTTTTTTAAAAAGCCCTCGAACTCACTTGTCTGACAATTTCCTACCTCCCTGCTCCCCTCCAAAACCAAACTTAGCAAAGAAGACTTAACTCTTCAGTCACTGTTCAGCCCCTTCAACTTCACCCCCCAGAACTTCCACCAAGAAGAGAATGATCAACTGTGTCAAACGCTGCTGATAGGACAAGGAAGAGTAAGGCTGAGATTAGACCACTAAATTTTTTTTTTTTTGCGGTATGCGGGCCTCTCACTGCTGTGGCCTCTCCTGTTGCGGAGCACAGGCTCCGGACTCGCAGGCTCAGCAGCCATGGCTCACGGGCCCAGCCACTCCGCGGCATGTGGGATCTTCCCGGACCAGGGCACGAACCTGTGTCCCCTGCATCGGCAGGCGGACTCTCAACCACTGCGCCACCAGGGAAGGCCCTAGGCCATTAAATTTTACAGGAGACATTCCATAGGATCAATTCCTGGGAGTAGAAGAGCAAAGGATTTACTAGATATCAGCAAACTGCCCTCCAAAATTATGCTTGCAATTTGAACAATGACCATGCGTATATAAAATTTCCCATTTCCCCCCATTCTTGCCAGTATTTTATATTCTCAGACTTCTCTGATTTTGTTAACAATCTCAACCATACGAAACTGATTTTTTAGTTTTCACTTTATTGATATCAGGGAGGCTTAGTATCAAAAAAACATGATGACAATTCAGATTTCTTTTCTGGGAACTTACTCTTCATGTATTTTTCTATAGAGATACCTTTTTTTTTTAATGCCAATTTGTAGGAGCTCTTTATTTATGGTAGATGTTAATTCTTCATTAGATATAGCAGAGGTCTTAACTTTGTATATCATATTCAACATGAGCCTTTTAAAACAAGGCATGAGATCATGTCGTCCAGACACTGAATCTTGGAATAAATTTCTAACTCCTAAGCCAGGCTCAACATCCCGCATCACTGGGGCCACTCCACTCTTCTTCCCTTTGCTCTCTATCCTGGTTTTCTCTAAACCCATCTCTTCCAAAGGGCTGCATTAGGGCTCTGCACATCCTCTTCCTTCTTCATAGAAACACTTTCCCCCATCTCGCCCCAACCAACCCCTCCTCATCTCACATCCTCCCTGATCTTCCCTAATTTCCATGATAAACTGTGTTCTCTTCTGGAATCCCACATTCTTTCCCTTCCTAGACTTAGTACAATTTATAATGACATGTTCACACTCATTTGTGTAATGAGTCCCCGCCTGATGACTCCGTGAGCCTAGGAATTATCATATCACTGCCTTACTACTATATACCTGTACCTATAACAACTGCATATAGTAGGTGTTTAATAAAATTTTATCACAGGAGGGAAGGTCTGACAGACTAGATGGTTTTATAAATTGTGTCTGTTTTTTAACTAATCTTTGGATGAAAGAGAACTTGTTGAATTCAGATTAGGAACTACCGTTACCATGGATATTACACAGACCTTTCGATAAAATATGATTTAGCACCATAGTACACCACAAGCATTCATAAAGGAACTGCCATTGCTTTTTGTTTCTTCTTTTATTGGGTTGGCCAAAAAGTTCGTGCGGGTTTTTGCAACATCTTACGGAAAACCCGAAAGAAATTTTTGGCCAACCCAACATTTGCGTGGCTCGTAACTGCTTACATATGATGTAAGTTACTGTTTAAGATTTTAGTTTCGGCACACATAACCCAGAAAGCGAGAGATCATTCATTTAATTGAGTCAGCATTAAACACCTTATGAGATAGGACAGAAATTTAGTATTTCTCTTGAGTTCTCCTTCTGGGTGAGTACATGGTATTACTGCATTAGGCAACACTGATACTGTTCATTTCAGACAAGGGCATCACCCAGAGATTAAAGAAACACAAGGTACTATATATCCATAGCTTAATCTCCAAGGGACCAACTGCTTTCTCTGAAGTTCCCCAGGACCTCTGAGCCCAATAAACAGCCATAATTTACAATACAAAAGCCATAAAGATAAGAACTATTTATGACATTCTCAAGGTATAACTCATATTACTCTGCATCATATCTTTAGGAGCCTAGAAGATAAATAGCCTCTAAAACTATTAGAAGAAATTTAAAACCTTATCACTGTTTGCTGGTTAAAGACTTATCCAATAAAACATGGAATTTCTCTCATTCTTGCACATTTCCCTTCAATTATTCTCTAGCTGTCAATATCTCACTTTATAGACATTTCTGCTATTGCTTTAAACATTTCCCTGTTTTTAAAGAATACCCTTCCAAAGAGTCAGCAACTATTTTTTCTCTCTACTAGGAAAAATTTCCTACAGGTCTTTTATTGGCTATCACTACAGAGAAACAGTCAAGGCTGAATTGACATATCACAAAGGTCTAGGGCTCTGAATTCAATGGAATAAGACAATTGTTTGTTAAAGATTTTATTTTCATCGGTATATCTCTCTCCCTCATACATGACTTATTTCTTTCTGTAAAGTTACCTTCTTTGCTGCAGCTAAATAGTTTCCATTCAAATTTTTCCCAATGATCCACTTAGGGGAATGTTTTAAAAAGAAAGAAAGCAGCTTGCAAAAAAATTTAAATCCACATGCCCTTTGTATATATCTAATTACATGAGTCAGTCTGTTTATCAACAGCTTTCACATTACTGTCCGTGATGGTTAATTTTATGTGTTGACTTGGCTGGACCACAGTGCCCAGATATTTGGTCCAACATTATCCTGTTAACAAGAGGATGTTTTGGGATGAGATTTACATTTAAACTGGTGGACTTTTGAGTAAAGCAGATTGCCCTCCTTAAATGTGGTGGGCCTCGTCCAATCAGTTGAAGGCTCAGATAGAACAAAAGACTGACCTCCCCTGAGCAAGAGGGAATTATGATGAAATCAGAGGAGAACTAAATAAATGAACAGATATTCTTGTTCATGGATAGGAAGACTCAATTTTACCAAGATGTCAGTTCTTGCAATCTTGCTCTACAGATTCAATGCAATGCAAATCAAAACCCCAGCAAGTTATTTTGTGGATATTGAAAAACTGACTCTAACATGTATGCAGAGAGGCAAAAAACCCAGAATGGCCAATACAATAATACAGTATTGAAGGAGAACAAAGTGGGAGGTCTGAGACTATGTGACTTCAAGACTTACTGTGAAGCTACTGTAATCAAGACAGTGCGGTACTGTCAAAAGAACAGAAAAATAGATCAATGGAACAGAACAGAGAGCCCAGAAATAGACATACATATATAGAGTCAGCTGATCTTTGACAAAGGAGAAAAGGCAATACAATGGAGCAAAAATATCTTTTCAGCAAATGATGCTGAAACAACTGGACATCTACACGCAAAAAACGATCCTATGCACAGACCTCACACAAAAAATTACCCTTCACAAAAATTAACTCAGGACTTCCCTGGTGGCACAGTGGTTAAGAATCTGTCTGCCAGTGAAGGGGACATGGGTTCAATTCCTGGTCTGGGAAGATCCCACATGCTGCGGAGCAGCTAAGCCTGTGCACCACAACTACTGAGCCCGTGCGCCACAACTACTGAAGCCCACGTGCCTAGAGCCCATGCTCTGCAACAAGAGAAGCCACCGCAATGAGAAGCCCATGCACCGCAACAAAGAATAGCCCCCGCTCACTGCAACTAGAGAAAGTCTGCACACAGCAACGAAGACCCAACACAGACAGCAACAACAACAAAAAATTAACTCAAAATGGACCTAAATATAAAATGAAAAACTATAAAACTCCTAGCAGATAACATAGGAGAAAACCTAGATGATCTTGCATATGGTGATGCCTTTTTAGATAAAACACCAAAGATATTATCCATTAAAAAAAAAACTGATAAATTGGACTTCATTAAAATTTAAAACTTCTGTTCCCCAAAACACATTATCAATAGAATAAGAAAACAAGCCACAGACTGGGAGAAAATATTTGCAAAGGACACATCTGATAAAGGACAGTTATCCAAAATATACAAAGAGCTCTTAAACAACCTGATTTAAAAATGGTTTTAAAAATTTAAAAATGATTTAACAGACACCGCACCAAAATGGAATACATGTGGTAAGTAGCTTATGAAAAAATGCTCACATCATACATCACCAGGAAAATGTAAATTACTACTTTGAGCTTCTACTCAGAGCCTTGCTCCAAAGCCAGACCACTATGCCTCCACTCACCTTTCTGGAGCAGCCCCAGAAGAGATGCTGGAGACCGAGACCCACCCTTCACACATGACTCTAGTCCAGCTCATGCTTGGCTTTTCCATCTCTTGGGCCGCCATATTTGGACTGCTGGCAACATCACTCAACCAAAAGCCTGGCAGCCAGGTCAATCCCCTCATCTTAGACAAGCTCATTACTAAAGTCTCAGACTGACCAGTTATTATCTCCCCAAAGCAAAGATTCTTAACTTACAGTGCGTGACTGCCTTCACGGAGTTCATGAAATTGAGTACAGTGAATAAATGAGCTCATAAAATTGAATACAAAATTGTGTGTTTGTGTGTGTGCGTGCGCGCGTGTGTGTTGAATGCCTCTTCCAAGAAGTTGCATTGAGTTCATCAGATTCTCAAAGTAGTCTATGACCCCAGAAAGACTGAGAATGATTACAGACTTAGAAAACAAACTGATGGTTACCAAAGGGGAAAGGTGGGGGGAAGGGATATATTAGGAGTTTGGGATTAACATATACACACTACTACATATAAAACAGATAAACAACAAGGACCTACTGTATAGCACAGGGAACTCTACTCAATACTCTGTAATGACCTATATGGGAAAAGAATCTAAAAAAGAGTGGATATATGTATATGTATAACTGATTCACTTTGCTGTACAACTGAAACTAACACAGCATTGTAAATCCACTATATTACACTATAAAATAAAAATTAAATTTAAAAAGAACGATTACAGAGACAATACCATATTAAAACACGGCTATGATATACGTCAGTAGACTTGAGTTCCCTGAGGACGACATGCTCTTTCTTATCATCACTGTTGATCCCAGCACTCAGCACAGAGGCCCCAATAAATGCTCCCCACACAGCTTTCCAAAGTGAAACAACTTCTCACCTTTCTCCAACCCAACGGGTATGAGACACTACAGTTCTGATTACAAAGACACCTACTAAGTGTTCGTTACGTACCAAGCACTCTTTCACATACAGCATCTCAGTTAGTGCTTCCAAAAACCCAATGAACTAGTTATTCTCATCCCCATTCAACAAGAAAAGACTCAAACAGAGTAAGCAGACCTAT
The DNA here is from genome assembly GCF_964374135.1 of Grampus griseus. Taxonomy (NCBI): domain Eukaryota; kingdom Metazoa; phylum Chordata; class Mammalia; order Artiodactyla; family Delphinidae; genus Grampus; species Grampus griseus. The sequence goes on from NC_139018.1 coordinate 152,890,401, forward strand.
CACAGTTGGTGGCAAATATATTAAAGAGTACGTTTGTAACAGGCAGATTTCTGTTAACTCACATCCTAGGCATAAAAATTCCATTTTAGAACAGTAACTCCTCCAAACACATGTATTATATAATTAAGAGAATAAAACAGATGCAAAACACCAATTATTTCAGAAATCAAGGACGTAAAACACAATTACTCAAAAAAACCCTTAGATTCTGGATCAGATTTCTCCAATCTACTTCTCGTATACTTTAAAAGATTTATATTACTAGGTAAGCAAATTTTAAACAAATGTTTGAAAAAATAAAACTCCTGTTTGCCAACAACTACACCTCATTAAATGTTATTTCCCGTAGAATGAAATTTTTTAAAGAGCAATACTCTGTGAAAATACGTAACTATTACTTTCTTAAGAGATTCAAATCTGGTAAGCATGCTAATTATAATCATTAAAAAGGTATCATCTTTAAATACATCTCATTGAAAGTGTGTGCGTGCCTAATACGAACAATAACACGAGAAAAGAAATGGAATAATTCTGTAAGCATTCAACATTGAGATCTGGCATATTTATGACATGCAATGAAATTCCCCTTATTAAAGTCAAGTTCAAGAAGATTCAGAACATGTTCTTCAAGAGAAGAGGCATGATTCATACATAATGAGTCAGGTCCAACTGTGAGTGCCAACAGCCTGCAGGCATTCTACAAGTAATGGACAAACTCAGTGACCTAAGAGTCATGCCTGAATATAAAACGCAGCCCCAGAGCTGGTTAAATTCTCTAAACCTGCCATGTGTGTGAAGACTAATAAAACATAAACTCTCTTCTATCAATGAGTCCTATAAAAACACCGAGACTCTGTCTCTGAAGGACTAGAAAACAGAGCTTCTTGGCAAAAATGGAGCCCCTAGAAAATATGTTCTTGAAAACAGATTTCTTATCTAGCTATTGTAGTTTTAAGTCCTTTCCGTCCCTACATTCTATGAGGACATTATTATTACCTGTAAATTTTCTTAACCTGTTAGCAAAAAACTATTATTGAATTTTAAGGGTTTTTTTTAAACACATTTTGTGTGTCTAAATGACAAGAGTCACTGACAACTCAAAATCACAGAGGTGGAATGACATCTAAATTACGGGTCTGCCAACTGGAGAATAATCCCAACATATAACCTCACTCCTTCACACATTTCTTCCCTTAAGATCCTTCTGCTCTGAGAACTCTATATGGCAAGATTCAGAGATCAATTTCTCATCTGTCAAATCCAAGGGCAAAGGCTGTAACAGAACAGAATTGCCTGATGCCAGGGTACAACTATTTGGAAGCAGGTTAAGCAAGTACCATGAAGCAAGTGGGGCGAGACTTGTAGAGTACAAAACAGAGTGTAAAAGATTAAGTAGGTAGTAGTTTAAGATCACCAGTGTCTTCCATACTGCCAAATCCAATGGTCAATTCCCAATCATGTATGTATTTGATGTAATTAAGAGCACTGGATAAGATCACTCTCTCCTTCTTGAAACATTCTTCACTTAGTGTTATGTTTTGAATGCTTGTGCCCCACCCTCCCCCCAAAAATACATATGTTGAAATTCTAACCCCTAGTGTGATGGTATTTGGAGGTGGGACCTTGGGAGGTGATTAGGTTATAAGGGTGGAGCCCCCATGGATGAGATTAGTGCCCTTAGAAAAGGGACACCAGAGAGCTCCCCCACTGAGAGGTGAGGACACCTCTCTTGGCGTCCTTTCCACCAAGAGAGGACACAGAGAGAAGTCGGCTGTCTGCAACCCAGAACCCAACCATGCCGGGCCCATGATCTCAGACTTCCAGCCTCCAGAACGGTGAGAAATAAATATCTGTTGCTTATAAGTCACCCAGTTTATGGCACTTTGTTAAATCAGCCCCAACTGACCAAGACACCTTGCTTCTGAGCCATCAAGCTCTCTTGCTCATCTTACCTCACTGGGCATCATGTCTCAGTGTCCTCTGCTGTTCCTCCTCATCTTTTCACCCCCTAAACCCTGGAGCATCCCAGCACACAGTCCTGGGACATCCTCTCCACCTACATGCATCCCCTAACTGACCTCATCCAGTCTCACGGCTTCAAACACCAGCTGTATGCTGGCAACACCCACTTAAACCTCTATCCGGGTCGCCTCTCTGAACTCGAGACTCATACACACAACGCCCACCTCGACGGCTCCACCAACACCCCAACTTAACACGTCAAACACAACCTATTGGTCCCCCACGACCAGCACGTGCTCTGCCCACAGACTCTCCCAGCTCTGTAATAACTGTGCTTCTCCTGCTGCTCGGGCCAAAACCTGCGGAGTCACCCCTGGCTCTGACACTCTCTCCCTGACCCTCAAACTCCCCTAGCAACACCCCCCCAAAGACACACACAAACACACTCACGTCAGATCCACCAGCAAACCCCGTTGACTCACCTTCAAAATCCAGAATCCAATCACTTTTTTGCCAAATCTACAAACACTACCCTGATCCACTCCGCCTGGATTATTGCTACAATCTTCTCGTGGATGTGGCCTCCCCACAGAACAGCCAGAATCATGCCTTCAGAGCACAAGTCATTTCTGAGCGATTCTGCAGCTCAAAACCCTCTGAGGAGGAAAAGCCAAAGTCTTCACCCCAGTCTACATGGCCCCATGGGCCACAGCTCCAATGTTCCTCCCTGTCCCACTGTGCTGGCCTCCATGCTGCCCTATAACACAGCAAGCACATTCCTGCCCCAGGACATTTGCACGGGCTGTTTCCTCTGCTCAGAATGCTCTTCCCCCAGTTATACCCAAGGCGTGGGTTTACCCTTCCCTTCCTTCAGGCCTCTGCTCAGATGGCACTTTATTCTGGAGGACATCCTACCCCCACCACGTAAAACATCTCTTCTTGTCCCACCAGCCACTGTCATTTTCCTTCCTACTGACCTCACCAACGTTCTATCCAGAGCACCTATTTCCAGCTGTAGGAAACCCAGCACCTAGCAGTGCCGCTACATGGTATTTCTTGAAACAGCCTCCCCCAAAGTTAACTGGCATCTCCCATAAGAGTCCTCCCCTCGAGCCTGCCCAGGGAGACGGGGACACACCTACACAGCTCTACATCACCAAAGCGAAAAAATGTTCTGCATATTGTTTTTTGGTTTATATCTTTAAAATATTTTATTTCCATCACTTACATACTAGAGCAGATGATTTTTTGCAAACAAAAACATCTACATTAACTGCAGGGCCACAATTCACAGTAGAAAAATGACATGGTTTTATTTTACTTTTTCAGTTTTCTTAATCAGCATACACTGTATAGAGTCATTATATTTTGGTTAAAATATAAAAACAATACACTGAATTCAGGTTAGAATATTTTTAAAAAATCAGGCCGAGATTGGGAGATTCCAAGAGTCAACCTAGTGTGGGTATGTGGACCAGAACCTACTGACCACAAGGAGCAGAGGTGACAAGGGATGGGGGGAGCATGAGAGATTTTCAAAGACCTCAACATGGTCCCAGAGAGACAACCCCAAGTCAGAGAACACACCATCCACTCAAAACAAAACAAAACTCCTGGTGAGGCAACTGCACAACTTGCCTTTGTAACATGCTTGCATTTCTCCGTCGCTGGACCTTCTTAATTCTTTTTCTTTATTTTTATTGGAGTACAGTTGCTTTACAATGTTGTGTTAGTTTCTACTGTACAGCAAAAATGAATCTGCTATATGTATACATATAGCCCCTCCCTTTTGGACTTCCTTCCCATTCAGGTCACCACAGTGCATTAAATAGAGTTCCCTGTGCTATACAGTACGTTCCCATTAGTTGTCTATTTTATACGTGGTACCAAAGTGTAAGTGTCTCAATCCCAATCTCCCAATTCCTCCCACCCGCCCCCACTTTCCCCCTTGGTATCCATACATTTGTGTCTCTACCTCTGTGTCTCTATTTCCTTTTTATGACTGAGTAATATTCCATTGTATATATGTACCACATCTTCTATATCCATTCCTCTGTTGATGGACATTTAGGTTGCTTTCATGTCCTGCCTATTGTAAATAGAGCTGCAATGAACATTGTGGTACATGACTCTTTTTGAATTATGGTTTTCTCTGGGCATATGCCCAGTAGTGGGATTGCTGGGTCGTATGGTAGGTCTATTTTTAGTCTTTTAAGGAACCTCCATACTGTTCTCCATAGTGGCTGTATCAATTTATACTCCCACCAACAGGGCATGAGGGTTCCCTTTTCTCCACACCCTCTGCAGCATTTATTGTTTGTAGATTTTTTGATGATGGCCATTCTTACTGGTATGAGGTGATACCTCACTGTAGTTTTGATTTACATTTCTCTAATGATTAGTGATGTTGAGCATCTTTTCCATGCACCTATGGTCACCTAATCTATGACAAAGGAGGCAAGAAGATACAATGGAGAAAAGACCGTCTCTTTAAGTGGTGCTGGGAAAACTGGACAGCTACATGTAAAAGAATGACATTAGAACACTCCCTAACACCATACACAAAAAAATAAACTCAAAATGAATTAAAGATCTGAACGTAAGGCCACACACTATAAAACTCTTAGAGGAAAACACAGGTAGAACACTCTTTGACATAAATCACAGCAAGATCTTTTTTTTTTGACCCACCTCCTAGAGTAATGAAAAAACTAAAACAAACAAATGGGACCTAATTAAACTTAAAAGCTTTTGCACAGCAAAGGAAACCACAAACGAGATGAAAAGACAACCCTCAGACTGGGAGAAAACACTTGGACCTTCTTAATTCTGACCTCAATCTTCCTGACTGCAGCTTCAGTCGACCCCCTTCTACCACCTTCTTTTTCGAAGTCCCCATGCAACCTTCATCCAGATAGTTACTTGTCTGGTAATAAGACTCTGGGCATCCTCTCTCTTCTACTCATACATTTAAAATATTTCACAAATCAACCAGTTCTTTCAGTTTGAGTTTGTCTTCAGCACTTACTATGACCCCAATCTTAGTATTTGCTCCAGTAGGAGAAGTTTGGGAACTAATTACCATTCATTAGTTAACCACAGACAGAAGGGACGTTACTCCCTAGGCAAAGCACCCGAGTAGGAGTTCACAGCTCCTAAGTTGGCCATGACATTGAACCTTGACCCTGGGTGTTCCCCAGTTAAAGTTTCTGAACAGGATAAACAGGAATTCCAATGGCTATTCCAAAAACAGAGCTACCTTGGCAATTAGCTGGCCAGATTCTTGTTGTTATAAGAAAGAAAGGAGAATAAGAGTGATTGACTATAAGGAACATTCCAAAGTGCAGGAATCATGATTTAAAACCATAAACCAGTTTGTTATTAAAGATGGACTGTTCAGAAAGAATCCAAGTTATGGTATGCTGTTCCCTCCCCAGTGAAGGAAAACTGGGGTAGTCATGGTGCCTAAAACAAGAGCTGTATTTGATGTGCAGGCACCAGCAGTACAGAAGGAGGTGTATTTTAGTATCTCTCTCTCTCTCTCTCTCTCTCTCTCTCTCTCTCTCAGGATCCTCAGAAACTGAACAGGAAATTTCAAAAAAGCAAAGTGCCTAGGATTTTGTCCTCTATAATTCTTAAAACCAACCAACCACCCCAAAATACTATGATAGTATATCATAAAATATTTCAATAAAAATTTTGCAAAAGGGTCACAATACATAAAGGAATGGGCTGTCCCAGCAGCTGTCAGTAATTCATTTTTGAGTGCTCGCTATAAATCCGGCCTGCTCTATTACATAAACAGAATTCATTTGGATTACTGCATGTGACAGTTCTTGAAAAAGGCAGCTGTAAACACAGCCTGGACAAATTCCCTGGACTTTTCTTCTATCAATCATGTGAGATCAAATTATATTTGTAGAAATGAAGTTTTACTAAGTAACAATTATTTTTAGGCAATGAAATATAACAGATATTAACTTATGGTTTTCTTCCTGTTATCACTGAAACCAGATTTATAGCTGTTTAACAAAACGAAAACTTTTAGGTCAGCCTTGGAAGCAGCAATTCATCAACTTCTGTGGGGCAGACAAACCAGGCCAGATGAGTGGAGAGGAATAAATTTCCTGCTCATTTTGCAACCATGACTCCCTCCACAGAAGAAGGAGAGGGCAATCTGAGATTTTAAAAGAAGGGAGTGGGGCTTCCCTGGTGGCGCAGTGGTTGAGAGTCCACCTGCCGATGCAGGGGACACGGGTTCGTGCCCTGGTCCAGGAAGATCCCACATGCCGCAGAGCGGCTAGGCCCATAAGCCATGGCCGCTGAGCCAGCATGTCCGGAGCCTGTGCTCCGCAACGAGAGAGGCCACGACAGTGAGAGGCCCACATAACGCAAAAAAAAAAAAAGAAGGGAGTGTACAATGAAACGGGGCCTTCTGTGTAGACACTGATTCTCACCACAACCTGGAATTGACTTGTCAAAAAAATCACAAGCTCAAAGAAGCTAAAAAAGAAAAAGTGGATATATGTGTATGTATAACTGATTCACTTTGCTGTACACCTGAAACTAACACAACATTGTACATCCACTATACTCTAATAAAAATTTTTTTTAAATAAAAAAAAATTTTTTAAATCACAAGCTCTTGGTGATTTCTGTCATTTTTATCCAGTATCTCGATAACCCCCCCCAACACAATAAACTGCTAAGATTTAAAACCAGCCCCAAATAGCATTAATCTGGAAACATGCCTCTTTTCGTAACCATTCCTGGTTACAATTCTTATTTTTTTAGACTATTTCTGCAGGAATAAAAGGGGAAAGAAATATTTGTAATGCCATCATCTTAGGGAGACTGCATAAGCGGTTACATAAACACGGCCCCAGAGAGGAGCTGGACAGGAACCTATCTTGGCTGACCACGAAAAGGAGTAAGATTACACGGGATACAGAAAACCACAATTATTACATTCTTCTCTCATCTCAGTCCTCTTTTCTCTGTGTTAGTGAGGATCCTGGCTGGCCCAACAGGAAGTGCTGGTGGAACTGAGGATAGATCATCATTACTGATACCTTCTTTCCATGGCTGAGTGGGGACCACAGAAATGGTTCTTCCACTGTAAGGGGTCAAAGGGCAGAGAGTGCCCGAACAAGTCATTCATTTAAAGACTCGGTTTTCTTATGACCGTTACAGGGAGTGCCCAGCCTACAAACTGGTTTTGCTTCAAGGGTCCATTAGTAAACCTGTTTCAGAACTCCCTAAGACATTCTGAGCGATTGCAAAGTTACTAGGAAGAATGGTCTGCCAGGCCAACCCGGAGGAGTCTACTCAATATACTGAATGGAATTTGAATGATGACTAAATCCCATGTATGTGCCATCCACCATTAACAACATTTTATCTCCATACATTTGTATCACAAATAAATTCAGGAAAAGAGAAGGTGTGGAGACTCTCAAGGGAACAATCGCTAAGAGTTGCCCAATTACTGAAATATAAGGTTCTAAGTAGAGTTTGAAAGTAATCGACCTTCAGTATTACATATATTTGACATATTTCATTTGTTTACTAAACTATAAGTATTGCAGATCAACGTAATATTGATTCATGTCCCAGGAGACTTAGAAAAACCTACGTAAGTTGATTCAAAATTGATATTTTCAGGAAGGTCACAGAAACTTTTATTAAAACATACCTACATACTAATGTTACAAAGATGCAAATTATCATCCATGGGGGTCAACAATCACTGTCCTGTTTCCCCAAGCAACAAACAACTCAGACTGTTACAAAGGGTAATTTACTCACATGCTACCTTTACCGCTAAATATTTTAGTTACGTGGCCCACTCTCAATCTGTTCAAATGAAGAAAAGGTGATGCAAATGACAAAAGGGTAAAGAATCCAAGAATCGCTGACACTGAACTTCAGCAGCGTCTGCCTGATTTTTCCTAAATGCACCTTCTTTAAAAATGTCTTTTATCAAGGTTAATATTAAGTTGTATTTCCTGAATCCGTGCTAACTCTGGGGAGGAAAAGGCAGGTCACACACAAACTTGACAAAAAAAGGATGTCAGCCTGGGTTAGAAAATTTTCTCTGGGGGAAAAAAACCCACAGTATTTTGCTAATTTTAAAATATAAAATCCCATGACAACATCTGTGTCATTATACCCAAGATGAAGGTCTTCTTCCTAGTCTATCCAACAGCTGAACTGCTAAGAACATAACTGCCTTCTTTGCACTTAATAGGATAAATCTTGAGCAAGAGGTTTCCAGTGGCTATTTTATCTTTTACTGTGACACTCAGCTGGCTGCACTCTATTTTGCAAACTAGCAGATTCTTCCACTGGTGGAAACTCGTCATTTTCCTATTTGCAAATCCACCCACTAAGAAGGTAAAGTGACTTTTAAAAGAGAATTTCACTAATAAATCCATCACATCATCCACCGTCATCCAAGAGGCACTAACCCACCCAGGTTTATCTTGATTGACTCACTGCTCTAACCAGCGGTCACTCAGCTCCACCAAGCAACAAATGATCTCCCCTGGCAAACTGCTGTGATGAATCACCACCCTTCAGGGAGACGAAATATCCCACTCACATCACACTGACAACAAGAAAAATTGGGAAATAAGAAGTGGCTGTGCTTTATCTAGGCTGGTACTATATAAATTACAATCAGATTATGTAGATGAAATACATGAGCTAAATTTATCTGCTGTACAACGACACTTGCCACAGTCTCTAAAAAGGATTTATGCTGGAGTCAGGGGACAGCTGAAGAAAGGCTGGTACCACCACTTCTGAAAAGCTCATCTGTCATCCAAAGTATTTCTTTTTGCTGTAGAAACCATTAGACCAAAGACCGAGAAACCAAAGACCATTTCATGGTCTTTCCTCTGTGTACTTACATCCTTGGTGTCTGTGTGTCCAAACTTCCTCTTCTTACAAGGACGCCAGTCTAACTGGATTAAGGCCCATGCATGACTTCATTTTACCTTCAGCACCTCTTTAAAGGCCCTCTCTACAAAAGCAGCCACACTCTGAGGTACTGAGGGTTAGGACTTCAACATACAAATTTGGAGGGGACACAAGTCAGTTCACAACACAATGCAATGATCCTTCTAAAGGGAAGAACTGTTTTGTGAAGTATCTGTGCTGTGTATGTGTGTGTGGGTTTACTGAGCCTAAAAGTCACTCATCTACTAGGTTAACCATCCATTTGATCATCCAGCCTCCCCTTCAATCATCAGAGTAACTAAAAATTTACAACTTTTATTCCTCTCAACCACTGAAAAGTTCTTTATAAAAGTTCCAAAATTACTCACACTACCTTCTACCCGCTAATCCACATTCTAGCCTTTGAGGTCATGCAGACTTTGCCTTTTCTTTTGCAAAAAAAAAAAGGGCAATTATTATGCCCTCCCTTAATCTCTTCCATTCTCATATTATTAAATATCCATGTTCCAATCACAACAACCTAGTTATGTGAATTTGGAGCTGGGGGGTCTTTGTTGTTTTGGGTCCATCTGAGAGACAGGCTGTTTGGAAGGGAATAAGCCTCATATGATTCTAAAACCCACTCTTCCTTGAAAACAGCTGCTCCAGGAGCTATCACTCCTAATGCTCAGAATATACAGTATTTAAATCTTTACCCTTAATATATATATACCATGTAGCAGAGCATTGCCAATTCTTACAAATACAGATGTTGCTTCTCCAAAAAAGTTAACCCTTTCAAAAGCAAAGGAACAGCTACTACTGGAAGCCTTTACACCAAAAGGCAGCCTTGTGCCGTGGAAAACATTAGATGGTACCATCCACTTCGGAATAATCTGGGAACACGAGAAGTTCCAGAACCTATGTACTACAGGTATACTGCGTTTTGACTGATAGAGCCAGGGAGGCTCAGAGCAGAGCCTGAGCACGTTAGTTTAAACAAATGAGAGCTTATGGGTATAGTCATGAGACCCCATCCTTAGAAACCAACATAACAATTCACCTATCAGCAGTATCATCATTTAACGGCCAAGCTGACATTGTCAACAGAGGAAGAGGTGAAAGATCAGAGTCAGATCCTTGTGGAAACTAACCTGCTTAAGAAAAATATTGATTCATGTACCAATTTTAATCAAACATTAGGTGTCAAGTTCTATTAAATTAACAAGAAGATGCATGAAGGCCCCTGGTGAGAAGGAAGCAGAAGACAAAACTGTATCTCTGGATGAAAAAGACACCTGATTTTCATATAAATTCCTGAGGAACAACAAGGAAGTCAAATGCAATGCTATCCTAATCACAATCGGAAGATAATCCAAAGTAACAGCATAATGTTACAAAAATAGGCATCATAGCAAGAAAAGAGGGTTTTTCTGAGACTCATAATAAATACTGAATAGGTAAGAGTATTTCAACATATGTGTCTGGGTCCTGTTACAGGTAGGTCTGACTTAGCCAGGAAGCCACACCCACAATTCGCACATTCACGGGGATGCAGGGGGCATCCTGTCAGGAAGCTTTTGCCTGTTTTCACTGATCTCTGCTCAGAAACCAGAGCTTTTCACCCTTTTTTCCCCAATACCCCACCCTTTAGACATTTTGAGACATTATTTAGACATTTGAGACATTTTTGTCTAAAAGACAAAGCGCTTTTAGACATTTTTCCAAACCACACCCTCATGACGTTTTAAAACCACAGGTAAACTATATCTGTTCAGGTATTATATGTCTGTATGCTTTACATATTTTAAAAGTATGATTTTTTTCACCCCCTTAGAAATGCCTGATCACCAGGACGCCCAAGGCCAAGTTCTCAGACTCAGCAGGACCACTGGCTCAGTCATGAATTGTATGACGTGAATGAGCTCTGTAACGTTTACTTTTCATTAGCACAAGTTTAACACACTGACTCTGTTAAATATGTCTTGAGCCATAATACGACTTATCAATCCAAGGCTATCTAGTCAATCTTTCTTTCAGTAAAACACAGAGCCTAGAGGCTGAGGGAACTGCAGGGAGGAAAAGTGTGGAAGTTCTGGTCTTTGTGCCCTGATATTCTGGGCTGGGGAAGAGGAACAGTCAGTTGGCAAATATGCTGTATGTCAAGGATACATGCTAAAAAAAAATAACTCTGCTAGCATGGGCAAGATTATTACAGTGGAAGGAAGGGCTTGTTTGAAAAGGTGACATTTTAGCAGAGACTTAAAGGAAGAGAAAACCGTGCAATTATCTGGGATCGGGGTGCTCCGATCAGAAGGTAAAAGGCCCTGGGGTGTAAATGAACTTGGCATGTCTGTGGAATGATGGAAAAAACCGAACTGACCAAGCAAAGCAGGATCATAAAGATGAACTGCAGAAGACAAAATCAGAGAGGAGGTGGGAGGTGGAGAACCCATGGATGGATGTGTTAACCACGTGCACGGAAAAACATGTTATGCCATGTGCCTCACTGCATCTTGAGATGGCTTCGGGTAGTATCAACATTTTAACAATATTAATTCTTCTACTCCACGAGCGCAGGATCTTTCCGCCTGTCTTCTTCGGTTCCCTTCATCCAAGTCTTGCAATGTTCAGTGTACAGATCTTTCACCTCCTTGATTAGATTTATTTCTAAGTATTTTATTGTTGTGGATGCTCTTGGGATCAGGATGGTTTCTCTTCCTCCTTGCCACCATCCCGGAATGTAAGTAATATCACCCCCATGTTTCAGATGAAGAAAATGAAGCTTCAAGAGTCTAATTTGGGGTACACTCAGTTTGGGGGAGGAGCTGAAGCAGGGATTCAGCGCTAGGGTTTTTCTAACCCCAAAGTCCACTTTTTTTATGACATCATGCTAATTCCAAGTGCCAGACTGCATTGGGAGATTAAAATCGCTGATTTCGACGGTGCAAACTGCCCTAGTATGACAGCCAGCAAATCCCATTTGCCGGCCTAACAGCCCGGCAACACCCCATTCCTCTACTGGTTCTGACAGCAAAGGGAATGAAATAAATTGCCTACACAACTCTCCTTTTCAGAAATCTCTTCAACACTGATTACCCTCAGGGTCCAGCGTGTGTTCTTCTTAAGTAATAATACAACAACCTTTATTACAGGATCACTTGTACATAAAACAAGTTAACAATCTCTCTGGGAGGGAAGAGAAGGAAAAAAGTCATTTAAAAAAACAAAATGTGTGTCTCCTTTAAAAAGGAGCGGGTAATTCAAAGTTTCACAAAAGCACTTATGAGTGTCCTAACAGCAATGGAGGGAAAAACAACGTCAGGGATAAAACATCCTGTCTTACGTACACGATGGAGCGGTCTGCCAAATCATTAAGTTGATTGACAGGTAGGATATGGTCTCTTCTCCCTTTGAATTATTTGTTTAACACAAGAGTCCGTACATTTCTTAGGATAATCACAATATACTACTACCTTCAATAGTTGGTGACTCTGTCTCGTCCACTTTCAAAGATATAAACTGCTTGAGGGTAGGACTTAATCACTTATCTGGATGCTTGGAGATCGAGTCTTTGACAGTTGAAATAGGAACACTTACATCTGCGATACAATTTTTCTGAAAATGCAAACTGAACTTAATACCATAATGATACCAATTCCCCAATTAATAATAAATTCTATGCAACTCCAATCAAAAATTCAGTGGGGTTTTTCAGAGAACATGATAAATCTGACCTCTAAATTTATGCAGACTGTCAAAGACCATGGATCACCGAGACTAGTACTTCCCAAACTTTTCCACATCCCGGTACACGTAGAAAATGATCATATCCGTACCCATACCACGGGAGCAAGCTTCCAGCTGAAAGCGATCAGCCCTGAAACTGACAACCCTATGTCCCCCTCAGCATTCCCAGAAGCTGATGGGATCATCAGGTTGCCGGGGAGGCGTCGACTCTGCTGGGGGCACATCCCTGAGAAAAGGCTACCTGTGAAGAGGAAGAGTCGGGGGCATGATGTGAAGGGCTTCATATATAAAGCTGCAGTACTGAAGACACCTGGATCAGTGTAGGGAAAGGAAAACAGACTCAAGGAACAGAAGAGGCAGCCCTAAACCACCCCCATGCATGCAGAGAAAACTACGACAGAGAAGTCACTGCAGGTCACTGGAGAAGGGAAGAGACATTCCATGTATGTTCCTGGAAAACCTGGTCACTGTCACAGAATAACCCTCCAGCCTACACAGGCATCAATTGCAGATGGAATAAAGACCTTGAATACTTTAGAAATTCTAGAAGGAGAACACAAGAAGAGTTTGGAATAAAGGAAGGATGCTTATTGAAGACACAAAAAAGCACAAACAGCAAAGGAAAGGTCTGAACAGACTTAAAAAGAGTGGACAGAGGTGGGTGGGAAGAACAGTCAAAGGAAATCCTAACGGCCAATAAACACAGGAAGAGACGCACAACCATGGCAGGAATCAGGGATAGAGAGACAGCATTTCACAACCCTACCAGGGCAAAATCAAGTGTCAACAAGGATGTGGGAAAACTGGAACTTTCCACCTGCTTCTGTTACACTGTAACCACGGTGGGAAATAATTATTTTATTATCATCAGAGAAATTCTCTCAAATGGGAAGAGGAACACTCGGCCAAGACTTCCTTGTAGGACTGTTTATAAGAGTGAAAATTCGGACAAAAAACTAAATGTCCACCATGAAGAGAATTGATACGTCGTGGTAGATGCATACAAAGCGAATTGAAGAATTATTTGTATTGATGTCACTGATGTAAAGTCTGAAAACATGTAAAAACCACACTATACATTACTAATGGAGAAGCAGACATGCGATATAAAACACATCCAGGGCAAAAACACGAAACTCAGGGAGTGGCTACCATGCAACAGGAAGGGTATTGGGGAAGGGAACCAACACACAGGGGGGTTTCACAGGATTATTTTTTCTATCTGAAGGATGTCAAAATGTGAGAGCTTGACAGAGCTATAGAGGGAGTGTGCAGGTCTTTTTTATTTAATCTCTGTACTTTTTCTGCCCATGCAGTAAGTCCCCAAAACAGTTTTTTAAAAAAGAAAATACAGATCAACAAAAAGTTCCTTGAAACAGAGCAGTCTTCCAAGAATGTTGCACGGGAATGTTTTTTCTTTTTAGAAAAAAAAAATATTAATATATAAAATATTTGGAGATATGTGTGTGTGTGTGTGTGTGTGTGTGTGTGTGTGTGTATACTAAAAGTCCATCAAGTAGAGACCAGTTAGATCCACCACAGTACATGCATAGAACGGAATTCCACGCGATTATTTAAAATGTTATACACGCATCCATTATTTACTGCCAAGGACATCCAGGAACAATGATTTAAAAGCAATTTACCGGACAGCAGCTATGGTAGGACCCCATGAATGTAAAACTGTCTGCCTGTCTAAAGAGGGGCGTGAGGTGTGTGGCCAGTGCATTCATGGACAGCTGTCTGGGAAGATAATGGTGGGCACCTCTACATAGTGGTATTTCATGAATGTTTTGCCTTCCTTTTGTCCTTTCCTAAACCGATCGAATGTTCTACAGTAAGTATGAATCATTATTATAATCACACACACAAAAACACAAATCTGTTTTTTTGTGTTTGTGGGAGAAAGTTCTCTCTGCAGCATACTGGGTTGACTAGGCAATGGAGGTTTGCTAAACCCTGCAGTTCAATAACAATGCAGTGGTGACAAGTAACAGAATAAGGACAGTACGAGGTGATGGTGGAAAGGGCAGTCCTTCTCTGTTGTTGAAGAGAGAAAAAGCAAGGGAGCTCTCTGGCACTTCTTCTGATAAGGACACTAATCCCATCAGATCAGGGCCTTACCCTTATGACCTCATTTAACCTTAGTTTCTTCCTTAGAGGCTCCCTCTCCACATGCAGCCCTACTGAGGGTTAGGGCTCCAACACAGGAAGTCTGGGAAGACACAAATATTCAGTCCATATCATAAAGGGAGAGAAAAAAAATGGATTAAGAAAGTTGTACTTGTGAGAAGTGTAAAATCCATACATTAATTAACTCAAGGTATTGGTGCTTGATTACTACCTCTGTAATAAATAAAGGTTACCTCTGTAACCTTTCTTCACATAAACTTGTTTCCAACATTTCCTTTATGATCCTGAAATGCCATCCATGAGTAACAAAACCTACCTTACATGCAATTTTTTTAAATCAATAAAATGTCCTCATTTTGACATAAAAGAAAAATACATGAACAGCAATTTATACCAAATTAAGGTGAGTTTCAGTATGCAAATGCTCCAGCAGGGGGTAGAATGAGGAAGTCAAAGCTTTTACCTACTTATGAGAAATCAGCTGGAATTTAAAAGAATATAGTATTAAACTGAACACTGTTGAAGCACTCTTTTCTATGTGACATCTTGAAAGAAGCACAAGTGTATTCATACGTGTTGTCACGCGTATACCTGCCCTGAATACAACTATCACAGGTGCACAGGGATACATGTGTGTTGCATGTTATTTGAATATTACCAGGGACATTGGAATCAGTACAAAGATGATCTTCTAAGAACGAACAACTCTCGTTAAGGTTCCAAACAAAACAAGAGCAGTCTTCCCTCAATTCATCAGGGAGTCACATTCCTGAAAAATTCATACTATTTTAAAATCATACAAACTCTAGAAAAATGATTAGAGTCCAGGCTCCATGGATTACACACGTTTCACCTTCATGTCCAGCTGGACATTCCAAGATCATGGAACAATTCTCCATTGTACAGGACTGTTCCATGTGCTGCAGGACTTCTGGCATCTGTAGCTCCTGCCCCCAAAATGCCAGCTGCCCTTCCCCATCAATCCCCCTGCCCCAATTCCCAAATCCTCCCAAGCGGCAACAGGGCACCCTTGGGAACCACTGATCTCGCCTATTCAATACCTTTAGCTTTCAATTCCTATCTGAAATCAGTTTAGGCAGCTACAGCTTGGAAGACCCAGAACACTCGTGACATTCCATGTAAATATTATTATTAGTCTGAACACCAAAGATAACCATTTGCATTGTCTCAAAATAAATCTGCCTTCAAATTACACAGACTTCTGAGTTTACCCTTTAATTTTCTGAACAGTGCGTGGTAATTTAATTGTATGACTCTGATTAGCCATGATTTTGAATCATGCAGTGAAATCTCCACCCAGTGCACTGAAAAAGGAAAATTTCAAATCTCCCACTCTTCATAATCACATCAAGTCAAGCGCTGTTTTCTGGTCCCAAAGGAATCTCTCTTTCTTTTCCACATGTGCCCTTAAAACCAAATCAAATTCCCCTTTTTGGGGGGGAGGGGGGGAGATTTCTGATTTCTCCATGCATTTCCTTGGGTAATATTTTAGGGAGTTAACAGTTAAAAGAAGACAATCTTGGGAATGTCATCGTGAAAGGAAGCAGCACTTTCCTGTGACCCTCCACCAGCCAGTTTCCTGTTCACCCCTTCAGCAGGGACCACCAGCTGTCAGGGAGAAACCAGGTCTTCCTTGTAAGGAGCAGTTCTCCTCATGCCTCACTTGAATCAACAAAAGAAGTTACGAGGACGGCTTCTTTAATTCTTTTCTATTATACGGCAAAATTGACCTTTTGGGGGGTATACACTTGCATAAAGGTTAACACAGGTATAGATTCACACTGTCATCACCGCAATCAGGATACGGGACACGGTTCCATCCCCCCTGCCAAAGGTCCCTTCCTGTGTCCCTCTGTAGTCACGTCTCCCCTCAACCCCACAGCCCTTGCATAGAGTGATGCTCTCCATCACTACATTTCTGCCTTTTAAGGACTTCACAATCATGGAATCAAACAGGACATAACCTTCTGAGACTAACATTTTTCACCCAGGTTAGTGCCTTTGAGAATATTCCAGATGGCTGCATGTATCAAGAGTCCATCCTACTTCATGTCTGAGCAATAATCCATTACACAGATGGACCACATTTTGTTGATCCATTCACTTCCTGAAAGACATCTGAGTTGTTCCCAGTTTGGGACAACTGTGAACAGAGCTGCAATCAACATTCGTGCACAGATTTTACATGAACGTTAAGTTTTCATTTCTCTAGGGTAAACATCCAAGAGTACGACTGCTAGGTCACAGGGTAAGCACCTGGTTAAATTGATAAGAAACTGCGAAACTGTGTACCAGGATGGCTTTCCCATTTTGCAATTCCACCAGCAATGTCTGAGAGGTACAGTTGCTCCCCAGCCTTGTCAACACTTATTACTGTCAGCAATTTTTTTTAACTTTAGCAATTCTAATAGGAATGTACAATTATCTCCTGTGGTTTGAATTTGAATTCCTATAATGACTAATGATGCAAACAGCTAAAAAGATTGTCTTGTCTTTTTAAGTCTTTTACTCATTTTCTAATTGGGTTATTTGTTTTCTCCATGTTGTATTTTCAAAGTCCTTTTGGTTCTGGATACAAGTCCTTTGTCACACACGTAATTTCAAATAGACTCTCCAAGTCTGTAGCTTCTCGTTTTATTCTTTTAGTAGTATTGTTCACGCAGTGAAAGTTTTCAACTTTCATTAAATCCAATTTATCAATCTGGTTTTTGGTCTCACATCAACAAACACTTTGTTTAACCCCAGATCATGAAGATTTTATTTTGTCCCACGTTCTCTTCTAAAAGTTCTCTAGTTTTACATTTTACTTTTACACCTCTGATACGTTTCAAGTTAGTTTTTGTAGACTTGTGTGTGTGATTTACATCCACTTTCAGTTCTTTGCATATTTGTATCCTACTGCAGGATTTTGAACAAAACAATCTCCTCTTTGATAAAGTAAATGCTAAACTTCTATTTGTCCCACATAGAACTCACTTCTGAGGTCATCCTCTCTTAACGCTTAAAAGACAAAAGCTTCTCTACATACAAAGACTTCTCTATCTTAAAAAAAAATATTTTGATTTTAAGAACAAGGGGTCTATGAAGAGTTCAAACTCACAGCCCTCAAAGCTCCCATCCGTTTCTTCTCAACAGAACAGGAGGATCTTCTCTGATGGTTTGAACCCAGGCTCAACTTCTTACTGACCTAGAGTCTTTCTCTCGAGCAACTTCTTTCCAAATCAGGAGTAGCAGGTAATCCCCTTTTTGATGATTTCTGAAAAATCTCTACCATCATGCTCATTTGCCATGAAAAACCCAAACAGACCTGAGCCTTGGACAGTTTGCCTAACGTCTCATTTCTCCCCCAGGCTCAGCCTGGTCCTGAATGTGCATTAGGCCAACAGGCACCCAACCTCCACTGCTACTGTGACTATGTGGCTGTTTTTATCAGCGCCTTCAACACTCTCACTGGTTTCACATACAACAGGGATAACAGGGTTCATAAAGTCCATGAAACCACCTCAAAACCCAGGGCATTCACAGACTAACAAACATTAACAGCTGACAATGAAGTGACAGTGGACAGGTATTAGGGCCGACGCGCTGAGATGCCGGCTTCTGCTCCCACCCAGGTTTGTGAACCTGGGGCTTCCGTTCTGATTCCAGGGTCCCGGCCTGCAGGGTGCTTCTCCTGAGCCGTTCTGTGCACTGGCAGAGCTAGTCCTTAAGAGCCACAGGGACCACACAGGACAGGTTCTAGGACCTCCCCACAAACACAAGAGCAGTGGAGGAAGTGGAGAAATGGCGTCATCAATCACAGAGGGTTGCTAACACAAGCTGGAGAAACGCTCCGGGCAGAGGCGGCAATGCCCCTGCTGCAGGGGTACAGCCGCGTAACAAGCCAGCCCAACACACTGGGGCCGAACAGACAGGCTTCTGATGCCTCTGGAATTCCAACAGGAATTCCAGAAATGACAGAGATTCCTTAAGATGCTCTGTGGCCCCAGGGACCACTCTCAGCATCTAGAAACCTCTTATTCTGCCCAAAAATATGGTGTGTGAAGGCTTTCTTACAAGGGGAGGGCTATGATTCCTCTTAGAGCCCTGGAACAACCCAGTCCTCAAGACTCTGCTTCTCAACGACCTGAAAGATACATCGATGCCTTCCACTAACTTTATAACATCTCTCATTATATTAAAAATAACCACTCCAGCCAGTTCCAAAGCTGCTATTTCATGACTCCCTTTAAAACTGCCTCTCTTCAGCGAGACCTCGTAATTAATTTGAATCCCACCACCCGGCTTCCAAGATCAAACATGCATTAGTCCCTCCTGTCCCAGAGGGAGGAAGCACGTAAGCTGAGCACCTCAGCACCCAGTGGCCTTATGGACACATCCCTTCCCCGGTTTAGTCCTGTGAGGGAGCACGGGTCACCCCAGAAGGTGTGTCACCCTGTAAGTACGACCTGTTAATTGATAATCACCATAATTACCTAATCAAGAAAAACTCCATCAAGCCAAGCCACCTTAACTAAGTACCTCTCTCCCCCTGCCTTCCTCCCCCCGACCGCCCCCCTTCCTTTAGGTACTGCCAGCCACCACCCTAGTCAAATGTGTTTTTTAAATCTGTGCCACTTCCACTAAACCAATCTCTGACTGAAACACCTTTTTGCTGCAGGAATCACAGGAACAAAGACTTCTGATGCCTTTTCCTCTAACCGCTTCCTTCCACTGAATAGCCCTCAGTGGCAGGAGACTGTCAGAACTCCGACATCATTTTCAAACCCAGTCCCAGCCCGACTCCAGTACAGCAAGCCTTGCAGGGAGCAAAGCCTCAGTCCCTCTCTCACCACATCTGGGCACAGACCAGCGCAGGGGGTTTTGTTGGTCGTTTTTTCCTTGAAAACCTTCTCAATGGCTACTCCTCTGTGACTTCTTTTGTGCTCGTATTCTGACAGCTTATCCAATCTTCATTACAAACCAAGCTACTGTACAGAAATAAAAATTATATTGTGAGCTCTGGCTAAGACATCTCCCCTGTGCTAAGGTTTTCCCTCTACCTTCCATCACTCTGCAGCACATATAATTAACTCTGACACGCTGTCCAACCATGCGTCTGTGAATGGGTTACTCTTCAACAGGAAAAGAATTCTCACGACCCACGTGGACCGGGTGAATACTGTATTACAATAATCTCAGCAAATAACCTTTACACGTACGCGCCCAAGAGTCCCTTGAATCTAACTGTCTTCACCTGTAAGCACAGAATGTCATTGTCCCAGGAGGGGACAGGCGACCCGAAGGAGTTCCCAGGTGGAGAGCTTTTTCAGACTAGCGTGTGTCTCTCACAACCATCCACGTCTACCCCATCCATTCCTGAGTCTCAGTGGTGTCTTTTTTTTGCAGGATTACTCATCTATTCCTAGACCTCCATCCTGTGGCCAACACAGAAGTTCAGATCCAGCCGAAGGCTCCCATTTCACAGATGAAGCAACCAAGACCCACGGAAGCCCAGCTTCTCCTCCACGTCTAACCCTACAGGTATTGAGCAAAAAGAAAGCAGAATAGTTATGGCTCCTCCAGGAACGACATGGGACCTGAAACCTGTACCATCTCTATGGCAACAGGTACCTACAGAAGCTACCTGCACGGATTCTTGTTACTGATGGGCCGTGAAGTTTTTGTGTGTAGCTACACTTGACGGCGCATTGGTCCAGCTGTGACTGTTGGGCTTTATTCGGCTTTATTCTGTTTCTTTTAAGTTTTCCCAATGAAGGTACTTTAATAAAGTGAGTGAGAGTAGCCAAGAAGGCATCCAAGTTCCGATGAGGGAGGAGGATGCTACAAAGACTTACAGCATCAGCTGCCCTGGTCCTCAGGCCTTTGCACTTGGACTGACCACAGAGTGGCTGCCCGGGGTCCCCAGCTCACATTCCCAGATCACAGGACTTCTCAGCCTCCACATCTTGTGAGCCAATTCCTGTAATAAATCTCCTCTTATATCTATTGATCTATCCATCTATCTATCTACCTATGTCCGTCCTTTTGATTCCATTTCTCTGGAGAACCCTAATACAAGTAGTTTTTACCCAAAGACATGACAAAATGAAAGAAGTTTACAACAGTGGTATTCACTTCAGTATCAACCGACGCCTCTATGGTTATGCTTATTTTTGTTGTTGTTGTTTTTGTTGTCGTTGTACAATACTACATAACTTACAGGTGTACGATAGAGTGCTTCACAATGTTTAAAGGTTATATACTCCATGTATAGTTATTATAGAATATTGGCTATATTCCCTGTGCTGTACAATACATCCTTGTAGCCTATTTTATATCTAATAGTTTGTACTTCTTGCTCCCCTATCCCTATACGCTTATTCTTTAATAGTTTCCCCTGACTGGGCAGGAAAAGGATAGAAAAAGTTTGGAATTGTCCGATAGTTCACTTCTGTAATTAAGCTAACATATATTTATTTATCCTTGCATGAGAACAAATGTTTGAGGAACGTTAACACCTTTCACTCCCCCCACCCCCAGTTACAAAAATGCTTTTATGAAAGCAAGCCAGAAAACAAGTCTCCTGGGCCATTTGCTTTAATTCCCTTGGAGAAAAGAATTACTGCACGAAAGCCTTGATATTTCCATGAAGGTCCATCACACGAAGGCAGACACAAACACACATGGAGGAGGGAGGAATCTGGTGTCCCCACCGCCGGCCCCCTCCCAACCTTCACAGCTCTCTGCATCACAATGCAGGGCCTGGGACGCATGAATAAATAACTCAGGATAGGCCAAAGAGACAGTATGAGGTGCATCTAAAAGAAATCACTTTTTCTGGCCAGATATCAGCTTTCTGACGATGTTCTCCTCTCGAGATAGGAAAAGAGGAAGACTGGCACAAAAATGGAGAGAACCATTAAAATATCTGCTAAATGCCTTTCAATCTTTTTAAGATTGAAAGTCTTTCAATCTTAAAAGACCTGCTGTAATGCCCAGCACAGAGCAACTCCTAGTAAGTATCTGTTGGATGAAGATAACTTGGAGACTTAACTCAAGGAGGGGTCCAAAGAGCAGTGTTTAGAGCCCCTGGGGTGAGAATGTCCTTGGAGGCTGTCGGATAACCTTGTGAACAACTCTGCCGAGAGGGACCCGGGCAAACTGAATGCTATATGAATATCAAACAGCCCCCTCCACTTCCAGAAACTTCTCCATGACAGGAGGAAAAGATATGTCCTCTCCCTCACCTTCCTTCCTTCCTTCCTTCCCTTCTTTATTAAAAAAAATCTCATCTTTCTCTAGACTGGCAATAGGAGGCCCTGGTGTTATGGGAACCCCTGAAGGAGAGAAATGAGTGATGAACAAACGAGCATCTAAAATCTGGGGAAAGCACACCTCACAGTTTATCGGGGAAAATCAAATTTAGTTGAGCATGTATTTTGTTTACTGCTCCCGACAAAGGATCAGTGGAAACCTCCCGTGCGTTATTCTACCATGTTAGCCACAGACCCCGAGTGCTCCACCTCAGGCAACAATTCCTTTCATTGATGTCTATGGGATGCACATAATGCCGTATAAGGAGAAAAAAAACACAAGTGTATTTCCCACCTGGTCCAGCAACTCACGTCACACCCACCTGGCGAGGATAACCAGGATCACGGACTCAGGAAACCGCAGGGACCTCACCCCGACCCTTCACAACAAAACCAAAAACAGCCAAGAAACGTGACCCTCAGACACACAGTAAGGCCGCTTTGCACTGCCTCGTGATTTCAAAGTAGCTGCACTTTTCACTAGCTAACAGCACTTCTGTTTGGAATTACTTCTCCCCTCTTTTTACTGAGCCAAAATGGAATCGGAGAGTCACCCGGCAGCACCATTAAAATCTCCTAACTAGCACGAGAACGCCGTCTTCCTCAGGGCTTCCATCATACACAGACCCTAACGTCAAGCTGCTAATGAAAAAGCATGACCCAGAACCGATACCAAGCCGTAGTTAAAGCATCAACGGCAAAACAAAAGGATTTCTATGGTCCTCCATCAATACAATAACACTGATTCAGCTTTAAAAATGCTGTCCTCTTTTCTTACCATTTTCCATCAATGAAAATTGCAAATCAAATGCCACTGGGCTGCCTGTGGGATTCAGCTTCATTTGTTCACCACCCTACTGAGCCCGGCACCGTATCGCAGACACTCTGAAGGGCCAGAGATACAAGTAGCAAAATCTAGAACCTGACATCAAGGACTTTACGCGGGGCGATAAACACACAGATAAAAACGAAATAGCGTAGAAGTGTTACTATAACCAGAAACACGCTGTTCACCAGAAGTTTTTTTTTTTTTAACAGTGTTTGAAACAAAAGAAAACAGAATCTATTGGAGGATTTCGGTAAAGTTTAGGAGAAGAGGATTCTTGCCTGGAGTTGTCAAATTCATAGAGCCAGAGAGGAGAATGATGGGGGAGGGGTTGGGGGGAGTGGGGAGTTGGTGTTTACTGGGGACAGAGTTCCAGGCTGGAAAGATGAAAAAGTTCGGGAGAAGAAATGCAGTGATGGTTGCCCAACAACATAATGTTAATGCCAGCAAAAGGGACACATAAAAATGGCCAAAATGTTAAATTTCATGTTAGCTATATTTTACAATTAAGAAATCAGAAAAAAAAACAGGACCCAATGTCTTGCAATCCATCTATGTCACAATGCCCTAGGAGGCAGGAGATGCAAACACTACTCAGTGAGTACCTGGTGACCCCAAATGTCACTTGATTTTGGAGTACGCACCCATTCTCCGGTTCATATGAAGAATCTGCAGCCCAACACAATTAAAATTTCAAATAAATATCTTCTCTTTCTCAAAAAAGTAACAGCCTGAAAACCATATATAGGAACATATATACCAACTGCTAGAAGCGGCACATTAGCTAGAAAAGGAATCCCTCCCACACTGTTCTTTAGGATATGGGGTATCCCATGAATGAGCTAAAATCCAATCCAAATCAGAAATGACACTTTTCTTGGCACCATAAAGTAACAAAAGATTAACCCCGAAAGCAACTGGCCAGCAATTCTGTGCTACAACCCTCTCAACGGATGGTTTTAGTGACTGTATCTGTACTTAAAACATTTGGGGCTATAATGCCTTATGGAATGAGACATAACCAAAGTTTTTCCAATACACTCTCAGTCACTAAAAAGAAAAAAAAATCCTCAAAGGGAGGACAAACACGTCTTTCACAAGTATTTCACCTCCTAGTGTAAAACGTCAGGCGAATATACATAAAAATCGAAGACGTAATAATAATTCAATCCATCTGAACTCACTCAGTTCCAACAGTTTCTAAAACCCTTAATCATCTGTAAGTGAAAAATTGCCTTAAAATAATAAAACAGTGTAAAATATGTTCATGGCATCATACAAGCCTGTTTCCCTGCATAATTATGTTTCACTTTTCTTCTCGCTAATTCCTTCACAGTAGAATTAGCTAGAACTCTATCTGAATACAACAAGAATTCATGGCTCATTACAAGAGTTTCACAAATAGTAGGACAGAGCTGAACACAAGCCATGACTAGCTTGGCCAAGGAAGGAAGAATAAACACTCAGGGGTCAAAAGAGCAGAGCCTGTGTCCCCCCTTCAGAGCTACTCTGGGGAAACAAGATATTTTATTTTACCTTCTGGGGTGTCAGCAAATTAAAATGGTGCCATTAGGTAGAAAAGTGAAGGAGAGCTGGAAATTGGATGTAAAGAGCTATCGAGAGGAGATAACTGGGGAGATTAAAAAAAAAAAAAAGGACAGCTGGGAAAACAAGGGAAGAACAAATGACAAATGCAATGCGCTTATGAGAAGGTTCGCAGAAAAAGGCCACCGAATTCGGCAGTAAGACTTGCTGGTGCCCTGAAAGTGTAATTTTAGCACAACAATGGACAGAAAATTGAGCAGTAAGGAGAAAGCAGATGGAGAGAGAGGAAATGGAGACAGAGGATGTCAGACGAGAAAAATTCAAGGATCCCAGACAGAAAACACGGACTTAGATCCAACTGTTTACGGTATCAATGTACAGGGTACTTTCTACATCCAATTAGACTGAACCCCATGAAAAAGATAAAAGAGTCCGTTTCTGTTCGTTGATAACGTGCGCCATGACCATGCCCATGGACCTGATATGTGCTCTGGTCTAGAGATGCAGCGCCTCTATTTCTCATTAAAACGGCAGTTTGTAGGAAAGTCTGCAAATATGCAAGATGACGTTACTCAAGGGTCCTACTCACTGTATGGGTATCTGTTCAAAACTGCTCTTGTTAGGCCCAAAGATATGAAAAGTGGGCTGTTGCCCTTCATGAGAAAAGGCTCCTTTGCCAGAACATCGTTTGCCTCTATTTGAAGGCCCAGCCTCCACGGCCATCTGAGACCCACTTCCCCTTATGGCCTGTCTTGCGTCCCGGGCACCCATCCTGAGAACCCCCAGGACAAAGAAGGCAGCTCTCAGTCTTTCACACCCAGGATCACAATCACTCATGTTTTCAGCTCAGTTCAAGGTCTATCTTGAAACACTTTCTAGAATACAAATCCTTGCCACCCTGGACCTCTCAAACATAACTATTCCTCATCTCACAGGTTTAAGACCACAACAAACCCCATTTCACTGTGCTGGGCTCAAGGATTTTCCACTAATTTTTTTTTTTTTTTTTTTTGCTGTACGCGGGCCTCTCACTGTGTGGCCTCTCCCGTTGCGGAGCACAGGCTCCGGACGCGCAGGCTCAGCGGCCATGGCTCACGGGCCCAGCAGCTCCGCGGCATGTGGGATCTTCCCGAACCGGGTCACGAACCCGCGTCCCCTGCATCGGCAGGCGGACTCTCAACCACTGCGCCACCAGGGAAGCCCAGGAATGAGTCTTTTAATAAAAAAATATATATTTAAGTTCATTTACCTAACTCCAATTTTGAAAAAGTAATCACTAATATCCACATTTCCTTTATTTTATCCCAAACTATCAGGAAACATTTGCTTAAAAGACCCAAATCATAAGCTACTTTGACCCAAATTAAAAACAAAAGCAATCTTACTAACAATAAAATGTCTTCTGAAGAATTCTATGAGCCTTTTGCGGGGAAAAGGAGGAGAGACATATGTATGTGTCAGAGGGATTAAAAAAAAGAACATTGTGCCAGGAACCTTTCTATACAAAAAGAAACCAATATTGATTTAGGCAGAATGAGCTGATAATCCTAACTTAGAAACACACCATTAAGGTCATGGGGACATTCAGGTGAAGGGGCAGAAAATATGACTTTATCACCACAACTTCTACAAGTTCTGAGCAGGGTTGTTCTATAACATCTCCTGAGATTTCAGTAAGTGAGAGGAGAAAAAGTTCGCCCTTCACGTTACTCTCATCCGCTGACCCAGCTTCTGATAAGAAGCCGTGGTATGCTTTTATTTCTTTTAGTGCTTTAATTTGAGTATAGTTAGTCAAGGGCTGTTTCATGCCTTCTTGGCATAATCCTTTATTCTGCTTCTGTCTGCACTGATTTGCCCGCCTCCTATGATGGGAGGGAAAATAGGTTATTTGTCATCTTCCCTCCCTCAGACTCAAGTCCTGGCATTTTTGCATTTGATGGGTCAGGAACAGGAGCCCAACGTAGGGATATGCCACCTTGAAGAGGGAACAAGACAGTTTTCATTTGGCTGTTTTATCTGTAAATCAAAATGAATTTTTTATGATATGGCACATAGATAAAGAGGGTAAAAAGAAAGCTGTGAAGTGATCTCAGGCAATCAGTAGGAGAGGGCTGGAAAGGGACCTCATGGAAACAGAAACTGCAAGAAGGAAGGAACCAGAAATGTGAGAATCCCACTTCCCGGCCCACAAAGACGGGCTGAACTTACAGAAGAGATTCCAGATAGCACAGCTTGCAGGCCTCAATCATCTGCATAAATGGCGTTCATCCTCCATCCATTTCTCACAGGGACACATGTGATACCTGGAATGTAAGTCCTACAGGAGTGGACACGTCATCTCTTTTGCTCACCACTGTACTTCTAGTGCCAACAAACAGCCCTGATACTATTAAACACTGAATGAATCTCCGCTACCTATCCGAGCACTAAGTTCCTACCATGTTTAAGGCAACAGTAAGGCTCTGAACTCTGTGGTCTTCACCTCCCCAATTCCCTCACTGGTACTTAATTAAAGACAAAAGTCCAAAATGGCAGGAGCTGCTGGCCTAACTTTGAGCCTAACTTTGACCATTCACATCAAAGAACATACACACCCCATAACCTCCCCTTTTATCTTTGTGCAAAGTAACTGAATCAAAATATTTTAGTCAACAGTCTGTATATAACCTGTATATAATTTTTTTCTTTCTAGACGCTTGTAGGATCTTTCTGACCTCAGTATTCTAAACTTACCTTGAGAAAGAGGACATTTTGCAGGATGTAAGACACTGTTGGTTTTTGTTTTAAAGAGCATTTTAAAATCATTTGTCTCTAAAATATTGTGCATATATTAACTGATAAACTCAAGCTTAAAAAAACAGAATCTAAAAATGAAAAAATTAATCTAGGTCCAATATGTTATGTTTTAGTACATAAACAGCAATCTAGCCTAAGTGATAAATGATTTTATGTACTGTTCCAGATGGGCTGCAACTTAAAAACATACTGCAACTATTAGAAAGGCAATGATATCGTGGGTCATTAATCTCTTTAGAAGTTAATACCAGGGAAAGCACAAATCCTATTAAATCAACAGCAGATACTGCCAGTTAGAAATCTAAGGTACTGTATCTGCTACAGAAGATGTATTTTGACTCCCAAAGAAACAAAGTAGTCTGGTTCTATCTTTCAAGCATTTTGACATTTCCCTGAGATGTTCTGCAAGGATGAAATAGTCATCCTAAAAAATTTTGTGAGCTACATGAATTGTGGCAGGCATTGCTAGGTGTCCTCAGGCCTCTTTCTCCCCTTCTTTCTGTTAGTAAACTCCACCTGGAGTTTTGGCTACAAAGTTGGGCCCTGTCAACTACTTGGGTACATCTCCCATCGTCCCTTGCAAGGGTGTATGGCCAAGTGCCAAGTTCTGTCCAATGGGAGGTGAGCAGCGGGCCCTGGATGCTCCTTTCCCTTTTTTTTTTATTGTAACGGCTAATTTTTTTTAATTTTACTGGAGTATAGTTGATTTACAATGTCGTTTTAGTTTCAAGCGTACAGTAAAGTGATTCAGTTATATTACGTATACATATATGCATTCTTTTTCAGATTCTTTACCCATATAAGTTATTACAGAATACTGAGTAGAGGTCCCTGTGCTATACAGTAGGTCCTTGTTGCTTATCTATCAAGCTGCCGCTACGCAGATGTGCAGAACACCTGCTGGTGCAGAGCAAAGTGGAGAGAACCCAGTGCCTGATGGATCTAACGGAACAGAGGTACCACCATCCCACACTGCTCAGCCTGGCCTCTTGCAGGAAAGAGCAATAAACTTCTAAATCAACATGAACCACAGTATCTCAGAGTCTTTCTGTCATAGCAGCCAACGTTGTACCCTGATACATAAACTGTGCGATCAAGGCCCTCAGGTGAGCTGGAAGCGAAAAACCCTCAGGAAAGAGAAATTTTGAAAAAGAAAAATAGAAAGAGGGAAGAAAGAAGAAAGGTTACCACGAAATTGAGAAGAAAATTTAAAAATGATCAAATCTCTTTGTTTCTAAAAACCACTTAAAAATCTTCATAACACTCTGACATGCAGTATTCAGATGTATGCAGTGTAGACCTTTACTCCTTAAATGTAAAATAAAACATTCTCTTGCTATAGGAGAAAGATCAGTTACATTGGGAAGCTAGGCAAGCAAGCATTTTCCCCCAAACTAAATTTAATCTAAATATACTGTACTTAAATATTTGTTAAAGGACTCCTGCCAGCCATGTTAATAGAATTAATTGACATTTATCAGCTGGTTGATTATTTATGTGAACATCCTGCCTGCAGAAATGCTTCACAGAAATCCACCCGAGAAGGACACGTAAATACATACACTTTACTGAAAGAGCCATTGGCAGAACTTATAACTCTAAAGCTCCACGTACGTTAGGGATGGAAAACTAGTTCTGATGGGCTACCAAATTACACATTAGATGTGCAGATGAAGAATCTGAAGAGAGTGTTGCTTTACTGATGTCACAAAACGTATCTGTGATTAGGCATTGCTCCACGTAACACACAACAAGGCATATAAATCATCCCTTGACCTCTACAGGACAAGATAACATTTAAACCAGAAAGTAAGTTTTAAATAAATTTTTATTTTTTTGGCCACGCCATGCGGCCATGTGGGATCTTAGTTCCCCGACCAGGGATCAAACCCGTGCCCCCTGCCTTGGAAGCACGGAGTCTTAACCACTGGACCGCCAGGGAAGTCCCCAGTAAATTTTATTTTCTTTGGAGTCTTTCCAAGAGTTTTGTTTTGCTTATGACTGAAGGTGGTGGGGGAAGCTGGTGTGATTATTGTGCTTTATGACAGCCTTAAAAGATATTCATCACGTAATTTTCTAAGAAATGAGCTGAACAGATGCTAATGACTTGACATGCTGTCTGGTTAAAACAAAAAATTACAGATTATTTTAATGGCTATAACTTGTTTCTACAATCCATGATGGACTTTGGGGGGCTATCAGTCACCGTTGTATAAATACATCATTATGGTTTTTTATTAATTTGTATTGTTTAATCAACTATGTTTAACAGCTCTGTCAGTCGATAACAGATAATCAGAAAAGTGATTATTAAAATGCTTAAAATCATATGTCTCTTAAATTCTGCAGCACTTCCTTCTGATTAAATCTCTCTAGAAATACAAAATTTCTAGCAGTTGGCTACTGTAAGTTCTTGCTGCATACCCTAAGAAGATCTGAAAAGATGAACAATACTTTTGTGTAATCATTCTTTCCTCCAAGCTGCTGTATAGACCTAGATTTGTGCTCATCTTTGGAAAGCAGACAAATTTTTTAAAAATTATTGACATAAATTCTGATCTAAGGAAAGTCAATTTCTACAACCCACGGGCTATTGCGGCCTGTCCTGAGTGTGAACTCTCTGGAACTTCCATGGTACCCTTAGGAATTGGGGAGGGGGGCACACGACCTGGTTATTTCTACAGCATCTGGACCGCAGGGTCTTTAAGTGTGTGAAGTGATAATCTCCATGGTAAAGATGAGACACCCACGAAGGAGACCAAGAACTGAAGTGAAAAAAGCACTGGACACACAAGAAAAGACGTGGAGGTACCCTAGTGCATGTTACCAACTGCAAAAACACAGTTTGAAAAGGCTGCACAGTGTATGGTTCAGACTGTATGATATTTTGGAAAAGGCAAAACTACAGAGACAGAAACAGATCATTAGCTACCATGGGGTGAGGGGAGGGAAGGATTAACAGGGGAATCACAGAGAATTTTAGGGCAGTGAAACTACTCTGTGTGACACTACAATGGTGGACACACGTCATCATACATTTGTCCAAACCCACAGAATGTACAACACCAAGACTGACCCTTAATGCAAAATGTGGACTCTGGGTGATGACGCTGTAGGTTCACCACTTGCAACAAAAGGGGGGAATGTTGAAAATGGGGCAGGCTGTGCCTATGGGGACTCTTTGTACTTTCCCCCTCAACTTTGCTTTGAACCTAAAACTGCTCTAAAAAGTAAAGTCTTTCGAAAAAAGCACTGGACACTGGAGATCCCGGTCTAGGGGCTCACCCCCCGTTCTCTACTTCTGTGATCTGAGCTTTCCCTCTGACTCTGAGGTCTTGAGAACCTCTGATATTTATGAACCTCCCAGGGTGCATGCACCTGGCCCTGCCCAAGCTTGCTTCATTCAGGGAATCTGTTCAGGACCCTAGGAAGCATCATGGGGTCCCATTTCCCAGCTCCCTCTTTCCAACTCTGCTACGCCATTGGGGAGGTCAGGTCATGCCCTGACCCCTCCTGGTAAGCCCAGTGCCCAACACTGTTGTAGGTTCTAGATTTTTTTCCAAGGAGCCCACCCCACGGATTGGGGTCTTGCTTTGCTCTGGCCAGTCCAAGTCCCCAGGCTTGGGGCATGTGTCCTGAACCTCCCATCTGATGCACCATCTACCAGAGAGGACCTGAATGTGTCATCTTAGAGAATCAATCTCAACAGACAGCTGAAGGGTCACAGAGTTTGCCTCAACTGTGGACCCAGCCAGCCACGCTCTGGGGCAGCCTGACTCTCAGCGCAGCAGGGATCCCCACCCTAGGCTCCACACCCATCCCACTGGCTTACCAACACAACTCAGGACATCTCGAAAATCGATTCCATCTATTATCTGTGTGCTGGGTCAATGCCCCCAGGCTGTGCTGCTTGGGGCTTTACCACGTTTAAGGAGCCAGAATATTGACTGTCTTATACTCTAAGTCTAGGTATAAAAGAAGAGCTCTATGGAAGTTATAATAATACAACATTCAACTCACAGAGCACCCGTCTATCAAAGAGCAGCACCTATTCACAATCTCTATTTCTCCACACCATACCCCTCTGAGCTTAGCCTTTTCTGTTGCCCCCTACTTAGTAGATACAAAGTAAGTAAAACCTCCTTGAGGAGTGAGAGTCATATAGATCAATTAATATATACTAGCCGACACGTTACTGTGTAATAACCCCAGACCCTCCAGACCCACGACTGGGTTATTTGCTCCTACACTCCATGACATTATATTGCTCTTGGGTTGGTATCCACTTTCCCCCGTTGTTCTCTCTCCTCCCTTGCAAATGGGCTGTCGATCACCATTTAACTGTGACACAAGGATGTATGAGTCACAGCTCTCCTCCCTGCCTCTAACCGCTGTTCCTGACACACACTAGGCTTCAAGATCAAGCAGTGTGACCGGGGTGCATGAGTGCGGCTGGATTTAAAAGGGCTTTTCAATAAACAACATGCATGCACTCCTACCAATTAGCGTCTGTTGTTGTCACTGTTTTAGCTCAGAGGCTTTGTTCTTTATCCACATAGCAAGGATGGAGCTTTAAGTCTGTGCGTGGTGTAAAAATAAGAGGCTGTGTGATTCCAACTCTATGACAATCTGGAAAAGGCAAAATTATGGAGAAAGAAGACAGATCAGTGGTTGCCAGGGGTTAGGATGGGGAGGGATGAAGAGGTGGGGCACAGAGGATTTTTTACGGCAGTGAAGCTACTCTTCGTATGATACTGTAATGGAAGATACAAGTCATTATACATTTGTCCAAACCCACAGAACGTTCAACACCAAGAGTGACCCCTAATGTCAACTATGGACTGGCTGATGATGACATGTCCATGTAGGTTCATCAATTGTAACAGATGTACCATCTGGTGGGGATGTTGACGGTGGGGATGCAGGGGCAGAGGAAAATCTCTGTACCTTCCTCTTAATCTTGGTGTGAACCTAAAACTGCCCAAAAAGGATAAAGTCTTTAAAATAAAAAATAAATAAAAACACAAAAAGACGAATAAATTACCATCTGTAACGAGAAGGATGAAGGGAGAAAAACCAGCATTTCTCCCTCTTCTCCCACACTTTTAGCACAGCTCTGAGGTGGTCATACAAATCCTACTTCATACACTAAACAATCCTGAAAGGCAGCTATCATTATCCCCAGGTTACAAATGAGCACAGTGAAGGTCAAGAAGTTTAGAAAGGAGGTTCCTAGTCCAAGTTCACATACTTAATTACGCAGCAGACTTAGAATCCAAGAGATGCGTTTCTGATTACACAGTGTTCACAAAGCCTTACTTTTATAATCAAACAGATGCCATCACAGATCCATAAACAATTACAACACAAGGCAAAAATAACTGTCGGAAAAGAGATACGACCAAAATTCTCCAAGATCACAGTGGGAAAAAAGGCATTCCTTGTCAGTGTCCTGGGCACGGAGCACAGCTGCGTGGGGGGCTTCCAGCTAAGTAAGGGGTCTCTGCGCCTTTGGAGCTGTTTTCCTAGGCTCCCCATGTTAGATGCAGGCACGTCCTCCCTCCCACAGCCCCCTCTGTCCTCGCCTATTAAGGGAGGGACCATTAGGGCCTCTTTCATTTAAAAAAGAAGAAAAAAAATGTGATGCTAAGTGCCCTTCCCGCTTCACAGTGTTCAACCCATTACAGAGAAGTTTTGCATCTGCCATGCAAGTTACTGCTGACACCACCACCAAGAGAGCAAGGTCAGGTATTAATTAGCCATTTGAAGGATGCAGGGAGTTTGATGCAAAGAGGTTAAGTGACTTTTTTACAAGGTTACACTCAGCGAGAGGCATAACTGAGCCACTAACCAGACCAATCCTCTCCATGCCTCCATTCAGGCCCGAAAAGCACTCTTATTGCACAGAAGCCAGCCACAGAGACACAACATTTTTTAATTTAAATACCAGCAGAATACGGTCGAGAAGGACTCCTCAACTTAGCTGCTGGCAGATCACCCCAGAAATCAGGGTTCAGACCTCCATTACCAAGCAGGTCCGTCTCCAGCTCTTGTAAGTTTCCACTACAGGCTAGCCACCCTTTAAAAACGCTTAGCACACAAAAAAAATAAATTTTAAAAACAGAAAAAAGAAGTGCTGGCTCAGAACAGCTCCCAAGCAAACAAGGAGAGAGACGTTATCCATGTTTCCAGAGATCAGAATTTCAAATTGACTTCTGATACCTCTTAGTCAGGCAAGAGTGAGAGCCTCAAGAATGAACAGCCAAAGCAAAGCAGAAAAGACCGACAAATAAATAATTACAGCAACCGCCGCATGAAACATCCTTTCCAAAAATAAGTTCATCATTATGAGTACATGCCGTCAGCCAAAAGCGGACTGTATTACAAACGTGCGTCATACTGAATACTTAATAGCAACCATACTGTATATTCAAACCAAAAAAATAACAGAACAGGTACATAGTAGAACCTCAATAAATAATCCTTTATAGACTGATACAAAAATTATTCCATTCTATGACAGTAATGCCATTTATGGACCAAAGCAGCTGCTGGCACCCATGATGGCCATCAACCCAAGACCTTCCTCTGCCAGGTCCTGTATTCCCATCAGCGAAGAGCTTAGAGGAAGATGTGCACTTTATCACAACCAAAAGAATTCAGTGACTTACACATAACTCCATAAAAGCCCTATGACGGTAAATACTTCCAAAGCCCTGAGAACTTCTAATCATCTAAATTATAAAAAAAACTGTCATGAGGGAACAAGAGAGCTGAAGGAGCACGGCAGAGTCAGGGCGATGGAGGGATGAGAGGTGGGTTGAGGGTGGGTCACATCTCATCCCATCCCATCTCCAGGATGCATACGAGGGGGACGGAAGAAGGGAGGACATTCAAAATACTCAGAGACTCGCAAGGTCGGGGCATCAGCTACTCAGGACGAATGTAAACCTCCCAGGTTCTACTTCTGCAAATCTAATGGCTCCACTTCATGTATTTTCAATTTGGCATTCTAAAATGTTGCATTGTTTTGAACAGTTACAAAGGATGTCATTTCCTATGTATAGCATGTATGCCATTTTGAATAAAACTGCTGTATCGCTCCCATAAATACAGTCAATGGAATGATCTGATCTCTTCCACCACACATTTTAAAACAGACATGAATATTAGCAGTCAGTTTGTGTGGTTTTCCTTTTTCTCCTTGAAATCCTAGATCCTCAGGCTCTCACTCTAACGTAGCATCTTTTTGTTCCCCACAATGTTTTATAGTTCCTCTGACCCTACTTCTCTGAAACAACCACAAAAATTCGTATGTGATACTGTAATACATAATTAAGCTTTTTTAAATTTCTCTGACCACAAAATAAAAATTTTCTTTGGACTTAGGCTATTGCAATTATTTTCAGTCTTGAGCAGAACAATCCATGTAACATTACAAAGTTTGATGATTAAACATAAAAAGGAAATTGTCGTTTCTTACGGTTGGAGGGTAGGTATGAGGCCTCGAGTAAAGGAGGGATCACTTAAAACTGATAGTTTGTGTTTAGTGTCACAAAGCAATGCACCCCGGGGACATTCTTCTCCAAAGCGGAAGAAGGAAGGCTGGGGTAGGGGAGGCATGAAAGGACACCAATGGTGTCCCCTCAGGCAATGGAAACTGCCTCCCTGAATCGACCCCTGTAGAGTAACCTTGGAAGGACTTCCCGTGCACAGGGGACCTGGAAAATCCCGTTGGAAACCCGGAACAGGCCCGCCCATGATGTGTCCGGGGCCCAGGGCAAGAGTACAAATTCAGGTCCACATAAATATGTGGAAATATTTCTAAGTTACTAATCAAGCGAACCAACTGTGAAGTATGCCCTATCCGCCTACACTGACAAATACGTCTTCATAATTGACAGAATCAAAAAGGATGGAAAAAGCTATGGTTTATATAGGACTGTAAGCTGGCAAAATGCTAAAGATTACTAAATTTAATCATGATGGCTTGGCTGGTGTTCTGCTGAGGGGCTAGCAACGTGTGGGTGAGCGATAAACTAAAGCCTTCCATAACTGGTAAGCTGTTTATATACGTATGTGTATTCCATGAAATTTGTTGTCCTTGCCTTCACAAATTATAATTCATGAACCTCAAATTTAGAAAAATATTCAAATAACATTGAACATGGTATCTAGTTTTTTAAGAATTTAATCTTACTAAGTGGTTATAAAAACAAAATTATCCAGTCCAAGCTTTCGATATCCATTCAGTTGCCAACGTGATAACTCAATATCACACTTAACACGTGTCATGTCTAGAGCTACATATATGTGGGACAGTATGAATTTACACTGTAAAATATATTTTTTGGTTTTGTAAAACAAAATTAAATTTTGTTAAATATTGTGAAATACTCTTCAGCCAATGTGTATAACTGTCGCAAATTCTGCACTAATTATTAAGTACCTCTGGAACCACACGATGGACCGCCAAAAAGAGTGAAGAAGAAAAAGAAGGACACTCAGCATTACTGAAAATTGATCCTTCAGTATGCGAAAATTCTATTATATTCTAAAACATTCTATTATCTGAGAGGAGTTTTGTCTTTATTAAATATAGTTTTACTAATACATGTATTATTTTACCTTTATGGCAATGCCACAACCCACACAGTCCACAGCACTCAGACACAGCCCTTTGCTCCAAGGGCACAAGAGATAGGATCATCGTCTGGTGTCGGAACAGTTAGAGAGAATGCTCAAAATTAGGGCGGCTCCGTGCCAGCCCCGACTGCAAGATCCCCAGTGAACAAGGCAGCTCCGTACTCTTTAATAAATGCAGATGCTGGTGCTGGCGATCCACAGGGGTCTCTATAATGCAGAGCCTAGGCCACAGCCCCTCTTGTCCTGGTGTCAGTGTAGCACTGACATCAAAGACCACTGGTCCACGATACCATCTCTCAGAGCTGAGGTCAGGCTACCTAATCAATTATGATGCATGCCCTCTAAGCTAAAGACAGAAGAAAGGCACATGAGCTCCTATCTTTTTAAACACATCACAGAACCCTGTATCTGGATGTACACCTGCAGTAGCCAAATCCCTTGTAAGTAATCCCAGCAGGCGGGTCTGCTCAGCAGCAAGAGCTATGGAATAGACACTGCCTCAGGCAGGTCCTGCCAACCTCTTAGACAAAGGCTGATGGTCCTCCTGAGAAGCAGGCAGTGAGCCAGTGAAGTTCAACCTCTGTCCATTTCACAACAGTTTTCAGGAGAATATCTGGCCCTTCACCCTGGCATTTCTGCTTTCAGAGAATTCAAAGCTACCAATGCATTATAGGCATTATATTTACTCCACCATCTCTCAGCTTCCTCCCAGAGCATTCTGTGAAGAGCATTGACATTTGGCAGTATCAGTGGAAGATCATCTGTTAAGGGGAAAACTGCTATATCAATTACAAACACACATAGAACATTCCTCCTCTAAGAAGGTGTTAAGATAGTAGAGGAGAACAGCCCTGTTAACTTGGATATACCTCTTGAGTCCACACCGCTGA
Source organism: Grampus griseus (assembly GCF_964374135.1). Taxonomy (NCBI): domain Eukaryota; kingdom Metazoa; phylum Chordata; class Mammalia; order Artiodactyla; family Delphinidae; genus Grampus; species Grampus griseus. Next base: position 152,927,207 of record NC_139018.1, read on the forward strand.
TGGTTAATTTTATGTGTCAACTTGGCTTGGACATTGTACCCATATATTTAGTCAAATACCATGCTGGATAGTTCCTTGAGGGTGTTTTGGGATGAGATTTATATTTAAATAAGTGGACTTTGCATCAAGCAGATTGCCCTCCCTGATTGGGTGGGCCTCACCCAATCAGTTGAAGAACTGAATAGAACAAATGGTTGACCTCCTCAGAAAAAGAGGGAATTCTCCAGCAGACGGCCTTGGACTTCAACTGCAACAGCAGCTCTTCCTGGTTCTCCAGCAGACAACCACCGGACTGGAGTGGCAACTCTTCCCTGGGTCTCCAGCCTGCTGGCCTCCCCCATCAGACCGTGGACTTGCCAAAACTCCACAACTCTCTGCACCAATTTATCAAAATAAATCTGTCTATATATTTGCACCTCCTATTGGTTCTGATTCTCTGGAGAATCTTGATCAACACAACACCAAACTCTACTCTGAATCCCACTGCCCAAGCCCCCAGGACTTTGCATATTAGTTGTATTCACCAAGCTTTAACAAGATTCTAGGCTCAGGAGACAACCTACGCAAAAATCAGTCATTCCTTTAGAGCTGGAGTCAAACAAGGCAGACTCTCCCAGGGACCTGCCAAACAGAAGGACGCAAACTGGAAGCATGATCCTGGAATGGAAGCATGGCCGTGGAAGTGGGGCACGGACCTGGAATGGGACACAGCCCTGGAAGGTCAGCATGACCTGGGAACGTGGAACCAAGATGGGAGACTTAGTAAGAAGCAGTGAGGGGTCAAGAGACTTGTTCAGGAACACAAAGCAAGAAGAGAAGTGGAAGCTCACCTGTCCAACAGGCTAGAGGGAGGTAGAGGCATGATGGAGAGCAGACAGATGGCACTGAGGGCCCTGGACAGCCGGCACTGAGGGCTTCTGGACAGTCGGCACTGAGGGCTGCTGGACGGCCCACACTGAAGACTCCTGGCTCAGGGCAGGAGAACAGGGAGGTCCACAAGTCAGGGTCGGAACTGAGAAGAGCAGCGGTCCCAGAGGACCCCCTGTGCCCAGGGGAAGAGTCTGTTTGAAGGCGACTGAAGACTTCTCTTGCAGCCTCTACATTAGGGTCACTGGGGTGTTAAAGGGTCTGCCCAGAGCAGAAACAGGGGCCGGATGCAAGCTGAGTCTCCCTACATGGGGCCATCAGGACCGAACCCAGTTGGGAGAAGCCCAGGGCCAGGATCCCCAGACAGGTGGTGGGGGAGCAAGGCCGAGAGTGGACAGGTGGGCCTGGGGCTCTGACAGCAAAGGAGATGATGGATTAACCATGAGGAAACGAGTCAGACAACAGGGAAGGAAACCCGCAAAACGAAATCACCCTCACTTCCACACAGAATTAAACACCGGCTTGATTTAAAGTACATATGCTGCTGGGTTAGGAAGCAAAAGAAAATAAATGCATTTATGACTAACACCAAAAAGGAAAATCTTATAGTCCTTTTTTGTGCTTACAGTTTTCCTGTAAGCAGAAAAACCCAAATAGCATCTGATACAATTTACATATCTTTACATAATCTCACGATTACCATTTGGCAACGAAGCTCCAGACCGAATCTCCTCCATCTATTTGCCTACAAAATGACAAAAATGTACAAAATAACAGTCTGGACAAGGAGTTTTTTACCCTCCTCTTAAAAATCACAAGAAGCCAATTCCACAATTTTTCTTAATAATAGGTGTCCAATATTTCAAGTCCAAACAGTCAAGTCTTATTGACACAACTTTATCAATCAACAAACATTCACCAACCCTTGCTATTTTCAAAGCATTGATTTCAGAATTGGGAGGGAAAAAAATCGCTCTGGGCTTAAAAATCTATCCAAGATGCCATCCTGGAGACAAATTATTTACACACCCCAAGCAACATTTTTTTCAGATATAAAGTAAGAATCGCACCAGTCAGTTTACAGTGTTGCTCTTAAGGAGAGGGTTAAGCTGAGTTGCTCGGTACATAGTAGGGACACCATAAAGTATTTTGTGGGTGAGAGAAACTGTTTTTAATTGTTGAGCCATGACTCAAACACTAAAATTTGTGATTCAGCTATTCACTAGGCAAGAAAATGATAAAGGCGGCATGTGGAGTATAGTGAGTTTCAAGAGATAAATACAAACACCAAACAGAAATTTATAGAAGACTAATTTTTTACTCATAAACAAAGAGTTCACCACTACCTATATATACAAAGGTTTTTGATTTAGATGAAGACCATTTATAGTCTGCCTTTGTGTTTTTCATCTTTGTTTTTCCTTCCATAGGTTAAAAAAAAAAACCCACAGTTTCTTAGGCTTCTATTCATAAAGCCTATTTATTTCAGAGCCCTTTCATAAATTCTCATCCATTGCTCTTTGAGTTCTTAGATTCAGAACATTCTCGAGCTGAAGGAAACCTTAGTGACCATACAGGCCAATGTGGCATGTTGTCAGATGGCGCCTGGGAAACTTGAGGTCACGGGCTCAGAGGCTGACACTCGAGGTGAGGACCCAGATGCCGACAGGACCCGAGCAGATCAGAGGAACCAAGCAGGGGACAGATGGTATGGAAAGCAAAGGACCATGGGATGAGGCAGAGGCTGCAGTGTGGGATGCAGGGACGGGTCTACATCTCTCAAGTTCTCAAGAGATGCCGATAGATCATCCAAATTGTTAAATGACGTCATCTGTACATGGTAGACACCAAAATTATTTCGAATGCTTTTCCGATCAAAACATACAAATGCACACACATGCTCATACATGCTTATAAACACAAACGCTTGCGAACACACATGTTCACGCTCACACATACGCTCATGCACACATACAAGCGCACACACACGCTCACGCACACACATGCAAGCCAGGTCCACTCTGGTCCACGCCACAGTGAATCTAGACACAGGGTCTCCACATGATCAGATAGGACTCCAAACCACGTGTGTCGTTTTAAAGGGCCATGAAGTGCCTACAGAGAAGGGATTACTTTATTTCTTACCTGAATATTCCTTCTTTCACATACCATTATCAAAAATGGCTTTTTTGACAAGAAGATACTAACTCACTTTTTTCAACGTATTAACTATGTCTTTTAGTTTATTTACTCTCATATTTATCAAAAACATCCTACCCTTCCTTACAACATGGGCTTTTTTCTCTTTACATCAAACTATCTAATATTTAGTGAGAGTATGTGCTTCCCTCAACTCCAAGAGGCCACTAAGGTTTACCTTTTCTCTTCGAGTTTTTAGCAAATATATTTAATTTTCTTATTAGTGTACAAATGGGATTCCAGTTACAGTATTAGGTGGCCAATGAAAACAATGTGATTGTCTAGGTTTCATTAGTATTACTAAAATATCATTTAAATTTTTAAAAAGATAGGAATTTTAAATGCTGATCATCTCATGTAACACAATCAAATTCTAGTTCTGAGTCCACGGTTAAACAATGGTTACAGACTGATAAGTCCTGTCACCCGCTCACTTTACGGTCCTGTGAACCGACTGCCACATGTCTCATTTCACAGTCAACTATACTGAAAACAACAATTCCCCAGAACAGTCTGGGACCAAGTTTCAGAACTGGGCGGGATCCACCTCCACGACCTAACAGAAGGCCATATTCACACTTTTCTCCTAAGGCTTCATGAATAAACATCCCTTATTCAAATAAGTTACCTATTAACTAACTCCAGTAATTTTGATTCAACTTTGAATGGCAAATAGAGTCATTCTGGCAAGACTGCAGAGTTTGTAATTCAAATTACAGAAATTTTAATAATGGGGAGAATAAAAATTAGTGGAATGATTCCTAAGGCGCCGGAATTCCAATACTTTTATTGCAGCAGTAGAAAGCTCACATAAATACTTCTCAGTGTAAAAGCTGGGGGGAGGTATCTGGACGGTCGTCCTCACACATAATTCACCTGCCGTCTTATCGGAGCATTCCTTCCTGGGACTCCGTAGGAACCTTCCAGACGCCAGAGTTCCCCAACCCCAGACATTAAGAGGCAATGTTGCTGCTTCTCAATAAATGACAGTGCAACAGTCTCTGGATTAAATGACTTCCTTACATTATCACCATAAACAATCATTACTCGGCTGCTGCCCTTTGCAAGTTTGCACGTGCTTATGAATAGATCAAGCCTCACTGATTTACCAAAAGCCAAAACGTTTTACATTTCGCTCCCCTAATGTGAGCTATCATCCTCCACCGCACGTCATGAGGCTTTCATGTACTATGTTTCTTAATACTTTTCATATGAAAGATTAGTACCGATTAGCTCTGGAGCAGGGACACTGCTCGTGGAATGGTCAACTGGTCACTAAACCCAGGTCTCCCTGAACGTGTCTTTATTAAGGGAATTCTCTTAACAAAGTACAACAGAGCTGCTGCCGTGCTGTTTCCTTCCCCCTAACTTTAAAGGAGTAACAACGGCCAGCATTGATTCAAAGATTAGTTTCACTTAAAAGAGCAAGGCAGGAAAATACAGGACTGCAAAGGATGCTACGTGCTTGGTAAAATGTCATCTAAAATTTTAAAACATGACTCTCAGGGCAGTGACTTCAGAAGACATAAGATTACTTGGAGAATCCAAAAATGACCAGAAAGATCTAAGTGTGACCAGAAAAGGCAGTCCTCTCCTTTCTCCCATCAATGAACAAAACCACCCAAAACTCCCATCCTCTTGCTTGGCCCAACGATATTTTGAAACTGACATCCGCATACTGATCGATCTCTCAGGGACTGAGTACTCCGAGGTCTCTGGCTTCCATCGAGGAACCAGAGTCTACAATTCTGTATTGGGTGAAATTCTATCCACGGCAGGTGACAAAGGACCCAAATGCTCATCATAATTTCCCAACCTAGTTTGCCTCCCAACCCACTGAAACTTCACCATCCCAGAAAGTCACACAGAAACCTGACTTGGGTGCTTTGCACAGACTCCTGGGCTAGATTTCCATCAATCCTAATCCCAAAAGAAACTCCATTCCTCATGCACACAATAGGAAAACTAGCACCCTCCTCCTTCCTTCTTTCCTTTCCAAAGATCACAAACCAAAGCAGGTGAGACTGGAAAGCTCTTTAGAGATTATACATTATCACCTCCTCATTTCAAAAATGAGGAAATGGGAGAGCGAGAGGTACCTACATTAACAGCGGAGGCAAGGAAAGAAACCTGATCTTCTGGCTCCAAACGCCATGTCCCTGCTTCATACTACCCCGATTCCTGGGATCAGTAAGAAAATCTATCACCACGGAGCCTCCCAAACCAATACACGAGGTGTCATGGACCGCTTTCACTCCTGTTAATATTCTGGGACACCTTTCAAGTTTAACCACAACAAAGATCGACCGGTACAGCTGCGGGATTTACAGTGCAATGAGCTCTGTAAGACAGAAAACCACACCAACAAGAATCCTTGTGCAAGAATAGATTCTACGATTCCCTCTGGAACAAGCTGCCACCTCTGGCTACGAAGCAATAATTATCCTGCACTACAGCAATCAATAAAACCTCTTGCCCCATGAACCTGCTACTTCCTGACTTTGTTCTCTGTACTCGAGATTTCCAAGCTGTATCGATCACCGACTAAATTTTTTTAAAGTTCTTTAAAAGGAGCAATAAAGAAATTCTCCAATTAGCATCACTTGGGATGGTCTGAACAGACTTCAAATCTTTCATTCACATTAATGGTTTCTCTTTTCATGGGGCTTCCCCATTTTTCATTTTCAATTAGTCATTTTAAGTGTGTCTGCGTGTTGCCTAAGAGCACAGAGTCAGGAGGATACAAATTTGATGGTGTTTCTGAAACTGTGGCAGCTGCCACATTTTTCACCCAGGCAAGGAAGAAGAATTGATTCATCAACTCTGCCTTCTTTTCTCAAGCAACAGCATGGATTTTTTTTTTTTTTACCAAATGAACCCATTAGCTCTTAGAGTGTTAAAATTCTGTACCCTGGAACTTCTCACTAAAATGATCCACTAGAGGCTCTATTACAAAGTAAAACCCTCTCACATCTTCTCCACGGGTGTTTTAAAAAGTGTCAAAATTTAAGAGTAAGTCATGAGATAAGCAAGGACAGCAAAAAGGCAAGATTTCACACAGGAGAAGGGCCTGCCTCTCGGTCCCCCTCATGCCCCCCACTCTCGGTGTCCCCAGGTATGTATCTGCCCCTGGGATCAACTCATGTCTGGACCCTCCTGGGAGTGTGTGGACATATCTACATGGCTTTTGTGTGCAGAGCTGGCAAGTGGGAAAGTGTCTAGTTCTCTAAAACTGATATTTTCCCAATATTCCATCAGTACAATTCATCCATCAAGACTGATTTATTTTGAGATACAAACTACTGTGTACAAAACAGGCAAGCAGAGAGGATGTACTGTACAACACAGGGAAATAGAGCCATTGTTTTGAAATAACTTTAAATGGAGTATGCTCTATAAAAATACTGAATCATTATGCTGTACACCTGAAACTAATATAATATTGTAAACCAACTATACTTCAATTTTTAAAAAATTTTAAAGGAATCGTAGTAACTATATAGTTCACAAGGAGCCGAAAAATGAAAAAAAGACTGATTTTTTCATGACAGATCGGAAATCACAGGGATATTAAATAATCTTATAGTCTCACCTCAGTGGCTGTTTTAATTCAAAGCCAGATGGAATATTATTCAGCAGTTAAAAAGAAGGAAATCGTGTCACAGGCTACCACGTGGATGAACCTAGAAGATATTATGCTAAGTGAAATAAGCCAGGCACAGAAGGACAAATATTACCCTCTGTGAGGTGTTATATTAAACATAAAGCTACAGGGCTTCCCTGGTGGCGCAGTGGTTAAGAATCTGCCTCCCAATGCAGGGGACACGTGTTCGAGCCCTGGTCTGGAAAGATCCCACATGCCGCGGAGCAACTAAGCCCGTGCACCACAACTACTGAAGCCCGCGTGCCTAGAGCCTGTGCTCCGCAACAAGAGAAGCCACTGCAATGAGAAGCCCACGCACTGCAACAAGAGTAGCCCCCGCTGGCCGTAACTAGAGAAAGCCCGCACGCAGCAACAAAGACCCAACGCAGCCAAAAATAAATAAAATAAATAAATAAATTTAAAAAAATAATAAGTAAAGAAAGTAGGGCCTTCTCTCTTCTTCCTGAGACGATAAAGGGCCAACACATTCGGTAAGGCCAAGGCAACGGATTCACTCCTTACACACGTTACGTAAATGCAACTCAGACTCCGTGCGTTTGTTATGACACATCTCTACGTAACTTTACAAACGCTCAGAAGGGAAAAGCAATTGTGAATAGGATGGACGCAAGGAACCTCGGAGTCAGCTCTAATACTTTACGCGTTGCTTCAAAATAAAAATATCAAGTCAAAATTAAGACAGGCAGGCAGGTCCTAAGGAGACATTACACCTGCTTGAGAATTAGCATCAGGAGTTTTCAAGTGCAAAGAGGACAGGGTGTTGAGATTCAGCTTTTTGGTAAGGCAGTTTCTCTCACTTACAGGATCGGATGAGTTCCTGATCATCCTAAGAGGCAGCCCATTCTTTTACAGCAGGATTTCTCGAAGTCAGCACTATTGGCAGTTTGAGCCCAATAACATCACCGTCTGGGGGGTTGCTGTGCATTGTAGGATGTGTAGCAATATCCCTGGCCCCTCCCACCAGATGCCAGCAGCACCCCCCTCCTCCCCTCTCACAACTAAAAATGCTTGCAGACATCACTGGATGTCCCTGGGGGGTAAAATCGCCCCAGTAGAAAACCACCATTTTCCAGCAACTAAATGGATCTAATCTACACACGCTTTGGCAATCTCTTTGAGAGTACTGTCATTTCTCCTCATCTGTTTGGTTTTCTACATGTTTCTCAACTTGACAGTCTCCGCACACAAGACAGATTAAAACCTGTTAGAGAAACCTGTTTCTGATGCACTATAGTGCTATTCAAAACATCAAGTCTCTAAAGCAAAAGAAAAGCAAGATAATCTATCAGCAAAGGGAGAACAAGGCCTCCGTCATGGGCATCCCTTCGGTCTTCCTTTCCTACCTCCAGAAACCCACCCGAGGATTAGGCTCAAAGGCATAAAGGCCATGGTGGGCTCAACCGTCGAGTTCAGCTCCAACATCTGAAAATGCACCCAGTCCCCCCTCACTCCAGCGCCCTCAGGCTAATGCAACTCAAGGAGAGACCCTGAGAGTGCTGGACCTTCCTAGGATATCAGTTATTGAATCTCTACAAGGTTTTCTCTACAAGCATCACAAGTGATACCCGAGAGCTGGGCCAGCCCGTGCTCACCGTCCGGGGGCATTAGGGTCTTATTGTTCTGCGTGCACCACCCTACGGGGTGCAGATCCGCGATCACCACGTCACACCAGAAGTCGGCCCGGCGGTCCTCCCCGTAACCACAGTAGCGCAGAAGCAGCAGCTGCCCGCAGGTGGTGATGACCGTGGCCACCCAGTACGTGTCCGGGTTCTTCTTGTTGGCTACCTCCAATTTCATCCCCGGCTGGAAGTTGCTCTGAATGCTGATCTCAACCTTAAGGAACACAGAAAATCCGTCATTACACTAGACACGTCCACCCAGAAGATTATGTGAACGACTGAAAACACAGCACTTAATATTTCTGTTGCCCTAGATCAGCACCATCTAAAAGAAATGTAATGTAAGCCACTGGTGTGACGTTAAATTTTCTAGTGGCCACTTTAAAAAAAAAAAAAGAGAGAGATAAAACAGATGAAATTAATTTTAGTAATGTAGTTTATTTAACCCAACAGATCCCAAATAGCATCATTTCAAAAGGGAACCAATATAAAAATATAGTAGTGAGAAATTTCACATTTTTATTTTCCAATGAAGCCTCTGAAATCTGGTGTGTATTCTACACTTACAGCACATCTTGTTACCGAACAGAACTTGGGTCCGTTAGTCAGAGGTGCAGCAAAGCCAGTCTACTGACCGGGCTGTGGTGAAGGAAAGTGCAGAGTTTACTGCAGGGCACCAAGCAAGAGAACGGGCAGCTCATGTTCAAAAGACCCAAACTCCCCAGTGGCTTTCAGGGAAGGGTTTCTAAAGGCAAGGTGAGGGGTGTGGGTCACAGGGCGTGTCACCAGCTCACGAATAATTCTATGATTGGTTGGTGGTGAGGTAACAGGGTGATGTTTCGAGAATCTCAATCATGAACCTTCTGGTTCCAACCAGTCTGGGGTCTACCTGCTGGCGGTCAGCATGCAGTTAACTTCTTCTACCTGGTGGGGTTTCAGTATCTGCAAATCAACTCAAGGATACGGCTCAGGATATTATCTATAGCCCCTGAGCAGGAACTAAGGGTCCCTGAATTTGTGTTATGGCTAAACTGTTACTATTTTGTCTTGCCTGACTGCCTTCCTTAGTTTCTACATTTTCTTCTCTGATTAAATTTGCTCTTTGCAACTCAGAGAAAGCCTTAGGAGGCTGCAGTTTTGGAGGTGGGGACACAGGGGGGTCTGTTCTCAGGAAGGCCCTGCAGGGTCCTACTTGGTTTCAATCTCAACTTAGATGACACACTTTCCAAATGCTGGATGGCTAGTGGCTACTGCGTGAACAGTGCAGCCTCAGAAAATGGAGTTTCTTTTTTTTTTTAATGAAGGGTTATCATCTATTAATATTCGCCAGCCCTCCCTGCAAAAGAAAGCTTTCCATCCTGGTGAGTTATAATATTCTAAGGCCAGCACATCGGATGTCCCTGAGTAGCTGCTGCTTAAGAGATGATGGAATTATGAACTGTTCGCCCATGGGTCCTGGGCTACTCTTCCTTTAAGCCTGGCAGACAGGCCTGGGGACATTCTGCATCCACAGTACAGGGCACTATACTGTGCCTGAAAGTGGGGCAGGAGAATGGATTGGATGAAAGAGAACAGGACTGACTCCGTATGCAGAGATACTGAGAACTTCCTGGTACAGAAAAGGAAGGAAAAAGCTGTTGATCTCTATCTCATTCCTAAAGCGCCTGGAGAAATGTAACCAAGTCACCCTGGCATCGTAAAAGGCAGATGTTACAATGGCTTTTGCAAAACGGAATCCACACTGTATGCTGGGTGAGTTTTAGTTTTATTATGTTTTAATGTTTCACTCTTGGTTTCACTAAATGACCACAGTCCCACTCATAATAAACCAGCAATCATCACAGTATAAGTGTCAGTATAAAAAGAGAATCGGAATGCGATCCACCCTTAACGAGGTCATGTAAATTTAATAAGGTCTTAAATTCCTTTTCAAAGGAACACTTCACTTCCAAAAAGAATAAAATGTCACCTTAAAATAAAGTGGCTTCCTAATTCAACAAAAGAGCCAGAAGGAAGACCAGGTTGAGAAAATCCCCCAATTTGTTTATGATACTGAGGCTACATCTTTGCCTTGGAAAGGCCCAGTGGGGGAAAAAAATGTTCCTCTGTATTAAATTTTCATTTCCAATAAAGCAATAGTAATACCTAAGAACTTAGGTCCTGGAAACTCAACCTTTTTCTTGCTAATGATATATTACCAAAATCTCATATCTAAGCAAACATCTGGTAAAAACTTAGTTTTGTTATTTCCTGGGACTTGCCCTCTGCTTGGCATGCTATTTGCATTGTTCAAAAAACAGTATAGATGACGGTGATTTTTTTTGCTTTGATCCAAACATTTCCTGAATATTTATGGTCTTTCCTGTAATTTGACTCGTCTGTCCACAAATGGCTCTAACGCTTTTAGGTGTCTTTTCAAAAGAAAAATATCAATTCAAACTTAAAATATACAGCCATTACATCTCCTAAGAAGACATTACTCATTGACGCCTACTTGCCTAGTTTGCTGGCTTTTTATTTATTCACATCAACCTTACCTGTCTTGGGCTGTGCGCCCCAGACAGCACAGAACACATCATTCTAATCTGGTTTTTTGAGGCACAGAATGAGGTTAAGACCACACACCATTTCTCATACTGAGCACCACCCCGGGGCCCAGCCCTGGATTAAAGCAAGGCCCACCTTTCCTGCAGCCCTCTGTGAAAATCAAACTCACTTCCACATCTCCTCTGCATTTCTAAGAAATCTTGGCCAAATTTCTCTTTTCTTCTCATTCCCTTTCTTCCAGTAAGTTTGGCATCTTCCTGAAGACACCCTTCCCACCCCCGCAGACAGATCAGAAGGAGAAAGGAGGTCACTCACATGTTTGAACGATGTGTGAGGAGCTGCACTGGTCCCCGTCTCTTCCAGATACTCTCCCCAGTTAAAGCCGGTTTCCTCCAAGCTTGAGCCTTCTTCTGTCGAAAGACAAAAAAAAAAAGAACAAAAAACAGAAGCATATCAATACTAGTGTGAAGAATGGAAAGGCATTGGCCTTCCATATAAACCAGAAAATCCTTCATGCAAGAGAGAAACAAATTCAGTGTGTAGGAGAATACTGTTGAATTCTTTGCAAAGCTTCTGTTTGCTGATTTTAGAGACAGGTGACTCAAGAAAGACATGGAACCAACCTAAGTGTCTATCAACAGAGGAATGGATAAAGAAGATGTGGTCTATATACACCGTGGAATATTACTCAGCCATGAAAAATAATTAAATCATGCCATTTGCAGCGACATGGATGGACCTAGAGATTATCATATTAAGTGAAGTAAGTCAGACAAAGACAAATATCATATATATCATTTACATGTGGAATACAAAAAATAGTACAAATGAACTTGTTTTCAAAACAGAAAGATTCACAGACATAGAAAATAAACTTATGGTTACCAAAGGTGGGGGGAATAAATTAGGAGTATGGGATTAACAGATACATACCACTGTACATAAAATAGATAAACAACAAGGATTTACTGTATAGCACAGGGAACTATATTCAATATCTTGTAAAAAACTATAATGGAAAAGAATAAAAAAACGAATATATATACATATGTATAAAGAAATCACTTTGCTGTACACCTGAAACTAACACAATATTGTAAATCAACTATACTTCACATAAAAGAAAGAAAGAAAGAGGGCTTCCCTGGTGGCGCAGTGGTTGAGAGTCTGCCTGCTAATGCAGGGGACATGGGTTCAAGCCCTGGTCTGGGAGGATCCCACATGCCGCAGAGCAACTAGGCCCGTGAGCCACAACTACTGAGCCTGCGTGTCTGGAGCCTGTGCTCCGCAACAAGAGAGGCCGCGATAGTGAGAGGCCCGCGCACCGCGATGAAGAGTGGCCCCGCTTGCCGCAACTAGAGAAAGCCCTCGCACAGAAACGAAGACCCAACACAGCAAAAATAAATTAATTAATTAATAAACTCCTACCCCCAACACCTTTCTTTAAAAAAAAAAAAAGAAAGGAAAGAAAAGAAAGGGAAAAGGGAGGGAGGGGAAACAAGGAAAGGAAGGGAAGGGAAAAGGAAGGAAGAAAAAAGGAAAGGGAAGGGAAGGGGAGGGGAGGGGAGGGGAGGGGAGGGAAGGAAATCAAGGAAAACCCTGAAGAATTCTGCTTGGACTACCCTGACAGAATCAAGGGTAAGATTAAGGGCTCTTCAGTAAATGAAATGAGATTTGCTTCAAGGCATAGTTGCTGCACGTTAGCCTGTTTGAGATTATCCACTGGAGACACTCCGGTCTTTGGGGAGGTTGGAGGACAAGGTGAAGGAAACCACTGGGCACCAAGTGAGCACCTTGATGTATATACAGTACAACCGCTGGAGATTATAAAGTAATCTCATAGATCATTGGGGCTTCAGAAAGCATTGACTCCAAAGTCATTTCAAGGAAAAACACTGAGACCCAGAAGGACCGCTCAGGTGTGTGAGGCGCCCGGCCGGTTAGCCACAGGAACTGAGCGGCTGTCAGCTGACCCCACTCCCACCCCGTCCAGGGACCCTCTCCTGCCTTCTCCTGAAACACAGCTCTCAGGACAAGGCACCCAGGTGGAAACCTACAGGACACGCATTTCTCCAAGGACAAGGAACAAGGAGAAATGCAATCAAATGTACGACGTGGCTCCTAAAACATCACTGTTTTGGAGGAAATCAAGCAATTCCCAAAACATTTCAGACTGTACAGTAAGATATAATCGGTTTAGTTGAAAAGCACCAAATACCTCATTTTAAAATACAGATAACATAAATGTGATGTCATAGTTTCCACTGAAAAAACTGATGAGCCGTAAACATCATTTTAACCTATTTGCAAGGCTGTTATAAGGAAGGAACACGCAGTAGTAAGGGTTGTCCAAACACGCAGGCCATTTAGTGCTTCAAAAGTTAAGACTCTCCTTTCTTTCCATAACACTCAATGGATGCTGACGTTCAACTTGTGTATCTTCTATTAGCAAGAGCCCATTTCATTGGCCCAGAAGAAATGCTGTGATCAATCGTGTATTAATGTAGAAGTGGTATAACCCGGCAGGTGGGCCGGGGGAATTAGTGCCTGGGGGTAGAAGAAAGACTTCTTGGAGGCTATCACTATTTCTTTCTCCTAAATGTTATAAATTATAAGTGGGGAAAGTTATTTTCTTGTAATACTCTATCTGGTCTCAGGAACTGATAGAAGAGGATAGCTTTTGTAACATCAGAAGACACTAACTCAAAAGGCAGTTACCTTAAACGTCGTCTTCTAAAGCCAAGTTGCTAAGAACTTCCACCTCCAACTTTAATAAGGTGGTTTATCATGAAATGTCCGAGAACAGAAAAAGCCACCTGAAGAGAAAAGCTTTCCCCTGGAGCTCTTCCGAGATGCAGAGTCACCCTGGGGTTTAGGCCCTCCCATCAGAATCATGTTCCCTGGAAAAAGTCAGCAGGTCTTGCAGCCACCAGTTACCAAGGGCTGTGAGGTGGGTTTCCAGCTACTAAAGGCAGGGAGGCAAACCCAAAGGGAAAGCAGTCAGGCTCTAGAAGATGCCTCAGGGGGTCACCCAACAGTTCTGCCCACAATCCTTTTCACCCAAGCCGCACTGGGCATCAGTGATCAAGTCTGTTTTCTGACCCACTAGCCGGAGGCACGGACGCAGCACGGTTTCCTTGCCAGGGTGGCCTGGTACGGAATCTCTGGGGTAGCTGACTTGTTGCAGTGAAAGTCTGTGCTTCCCTTACACCCTCCCGTCCAGCGGCAGCTCAAACCACGCCTCCTGCAGGCCCTGCAGCTCCAGCCCTGACAGGCACCTCCGTTTCCACCCAGAGACCACAGGCTGTCACAGCAGTGACGAGAACTGGGGGTGTCAGCCCTCCTCTAACTGCTTTACATGCAGCACCTTATTTAATCCTTCCAGGAACCCTGACAGACGGGCACCTCAAGGGACTTACCAGGTCCAGCTACGAAGCAGGGGTCCAACGCAGGTGGCCTGGGGTGGAAGCCAGAACTTCTCCGAGGCACCTTCCCAGGTCAGACAGCCCCACTCCATCACCCCCTTCTCCACCTGGAGGATCCGAGGCGGACCCCGGGGCCAGCTTATCTGTCTCTGTGGTGGTGAGCGTTAATGTGTTCAGGGCCGAGTCAGGCAGCAGGAGGACCCAGGAGGTGGGGGGTGGGCGGGAGGCAGCTGCCACCCCTGGGGAGGAGGACAGAAGGGGCAGGGCTCCCGGGGCTTGTTTGCAAAGAAGGAGGAGAGAGCCAGCAGAGGATGTGGCTGTGATACTCGGCCTTGAGCCGACGGAGGCACTAGGTCCCGGAAGAGTGGTTTCTGGAGAATTCCAGCTGCTAAAACAGATCGGGCTCCTCCAAATCAGAGACACTCGGGTGGAGACTGAGCCTTTAGGAGCTGCCTGCGGCACTTTGATGAACCTCATCAGGACCGCAGGAGACCTGATGATTCCACCACTTGGAGGCAGTGGTGAGGCGAAGACCAAGGCTCAAACCTCCCAACTGCAACTTTGAGACCCTTCATCAGAGCTCTTGATCCTTCCTAAAACTCTCATCTAGGCTGTTAACAAAAATTTTGTTTCCACCCAATTTTAATTCATTACAAGCTACGTTTCCAGTCTCTTCTCCCAATAAAAGACGCTGCAGCAGCTTTGGTGCTCACTCCGGCATTCACTCCCGTCAATCAAGAAAGGAGAAGGTGGATCCTCCCTGGCAGTCTGGTGGTTAAGACCCCCCACTTCCAATGCACAGGGCTCGGGTTCCATCCCTAGTCAGGGAACTAAGATCCCACATGCCAATACATAAATAAACAAATAAATAAATAAAATCCATAAAAAAAGAAAGAAAGGAAAAGGTACCACTGGGACCCACCCCCGCCCCACATATGAGTCAGTGAGATCAGTGCTCAGGAAAACTCTGCTGCTCTCCACCATCAAAACAAACACTTTCAAAAGCAACCAAGAGTCAGGCCTAGAATGGGATTTTAAAGATTAAAACCTTTGTGCCTTTAAAGATTTATGCCTTTAACTCTAAGTATGCTGTTTTAACAATAAAACAAACACAAAATGGAGGGTTTTCGGAACCTGTAACATATTAACACTTCCTCCGCCACCTATGCCCTCCCTGAGCAGCTGATTCTCTAAAGACATTTCAAAGAGCAAGAGACAGACACGCCATGTTTATGAGTGGAGGTCTCATAAACCCAGAGCAAATATTTACAGCTGATTCATAAACTTCTTAAACCCATAAACACTTTATCAAGGAAACTCTGACGGCCTCTTTTCTCCGCATCGGAAATGGTCAGAGGCATCTCCCCACGATGTCATGCAAGCAGACTGTGAAAAGCTACTAAGGAAGTGTCACAGCTCAGAAGAAGGCGGGAGTGTTCTTTAGTGGCGATCCAATTCTAGAACACAGAGAGCTGTGTATGTGACTGGAATCGTTCATGTTAACTAGAAAAAGAATACTCCAAGTGGGAGTGCAAACGACTTTACAGTGAAAAATGGAATCAACACAGGACTCATTACCTTTTTTTAAGTCATCAGATCTTGGGTTGTAGAATGTAACAAGCTGAAATAAGACTAATCTTGCAGAGGAGAATATTAAACCTGTCATCCGCACCCAGTCAAGGAATAGAGAATCAGCAGGTTCACGATGAATGAAATCTTACAGGGCACCTTCTCGTGCGCTAGATATTATTTTTTAAGTGGATAGAGAAAGGAAGAAGACATTCAATCTTTGTCATTTTAACTGCTGATAGTCGGTTGGTAGGATCACAAGGTTTAGAAAATGTTTGCACTGTGAGTACATTAAACAGACACAGGGTACTGATAAAACTCAGAAAGGACTAGCCAACATCAATCCTAGGTCTGAGTTCACAGCTGTAAGATTACACCTGGGGGGGCAGGGGCGGGGACGGGACAGGGCCGGAGGACAGACACCGGAACACAAGGTCCTCGAGGGTGTCCTGGCCACCCAGACCCCAGAGGGCCAGAGAGACTTTCCAGAAAAAACTAAACACCCCACCACCTAGCTAGGGGAGGCAACAAGTATTCAAAAGACACTTTAAAAAGGGGAAGAGGAGAAATATTATTGAGTCACATTGAACTAGTCCCCAGCTGGAAAAGTAAGAGATCCAGATTTTTCTACTAAGAATGTTGACTCCTTTCCTTCCCAAACAGAAGAGCCCATGGGACTCTGGTTAAATACTCCTAGTCCCAAAAAAAAAAAAAAAAAAAATCAAGCCCACGTTTCCAGGGTAATTCTTTTACTCGGTGGCTTGCCCCGTCTAAATGTGCAATGCCACTTTATCTGCAGACTTCATCAGCAAATTACATTTAGCTGGCCTGGAAAAAGAACGTCAAGGAATCTACTGATCACTATGTCAGCACACTACTTTGCTTGCTTTTATCACCAGCAAGCAAATTGCAATTGGAGAAACCGAGCACTCCAGGAATCCAATCCCGGTCCCCTTCCTTCTCTGTGCCCTGTAACGGGGTCGCCCAGGCTGTCTACCGGCGAGGCCTCGGCGCCCCCCAGGAGGAGGAGGAATTTTACATGCTGCCGATTTCACTGACAGGACGCGAGTGTCAGTCACGGACCCCAACACTCTTTGAGCCTCCCTTAGGCAAAGAGGCAAAAGTGAAAAATAAAAAAGCTGTTCATACGAGTCATTTGTTTTAAGCTGAAGTTTCTAGTGCAGCAAAGTGGACCATCATTCAAGGAATCGCAGCAGCTGGGGGTGAGGGGGCGGACCTCAGCAGCACCAGATGCGCACACCCCCAGGGCAACCACATTAGACTCCATCCTATGGCCCCAAAACTTTGGCAGAGAAGAGCCCGAGTATAGCTGCTTCTCAGGCAGATGCAGTTGTGTGTCACATGACACATGGGGACCGGAGAGGGACGGGGGACAAGTGGAGGAGAGGACAAGAAGGGATCTGAGGTGCGCCTGGTCCCATAAAGTGTGGGGTGGTAGGGGCAGGGGAAGTGTGCTCACAGGAACACGTATGTATGAGGGTAACTTCTCCCTGCACCGAAAGGCAGGGACAGCCCAGCGTTTCAGAGCCTCGGGATGCTTGAGATGAAATCCTGGCTGGAATACAAGAGCCAAGTGACTTGTCATCCGATGTTTCCTCTACTATAAAATGGGGCTAATAAAAGCAGCTGTCTCACTGGGCTGCAGAAGGATGAAGGGACCCAGCACGTGGGAAGTACTTAAGAGAGTGCCTGTCACACAGTTGGAACTCAGGACCACAAACCTCTCCTCGCGCACCTGCCAGCCAACTTAGAAGCAGCTGCAGGCTGTCTGTGCCTTCTCTGGTTCATGCAACACACGAATCTCATCTGGAAACTTCTGGGGAAAAGAACCTTGGCACCAAGATGCCATCCAGCCCTAGGCACGTCACAGCGGGTCCCAGAACCAAACAGCCCCACAACCGATTCCAGAACGGAAACTATTTTACTGATGAACCGGTTAAAAGGAAACTCCTAGGGAAAATAAACCACTTGAAGACTCATACTTGAGTCTGTTAACATCTCTATGTTCCAAACTAGATTCGAGTTTCCACAAGTCGGCCTCTGCTCGCCACGAAGGTTTAGATCCTGCCTTAAATCTGTTTCCTCTCTAGGAAATCCATCTTTGTGGCACCTTCTAAATGCCTCCTCACTACACAAGGACATAGGGAAATTCCAAGGCGAAAGGACAGGTTAGGCATATAGGGGAAAAAAAAAAGTGAGTCAGGACCAAGATCTGAAAAATGTTAGGATCATTTAGAGGTAATTTAGAGCTACTATTTCTACTAAAGATCTTAACACCTTGACGCAGGCTGCCCCACACAAGAGCAAGAACTAACCACGTGTGTCGGATAAGTTTTCCCCACTGCACACATCCCCCCACTGAAGATGTGCCAAACCTGACGCTCATGCTTTCCCCCGTCATGGAATCGCCCCAAAAGAAAGTCAGTACAAATAATATTCCCGACACCATGTTACCATTAATGGCTTCAGGATCTACTCATGCTTGAGTTATACCGCAGCTGCAAGAAAATGAAAACTCAACACACGGTTGGCTTTGAAACAGCTTTGAAAACACACTGCTGAAAACAACGCAGTAACAGGCATCAGATGTGTGCTCGACAAAAATACATTAAAAGCTCAGTGACTCCAAGTGTGGGAAGATAACCTCACTTAGCAAACGTAATAAAGACTTTTTTAAAGTATAGTTGTACTTAAATAAAAGTAGAATAATTAGGATGAACCTTCAGCTATGAGGCTATGCTCTCTCTGAAAGAGAATTTCCACATTTCCATTGGGAGACACAGGCTCAGCTCTCCTTTTAGGAGAAGTTTTCTCACTCCTACTTTATGTACAGAAAAACACAAGTGGGGAGAACTAAGCCATTTTTGAAACAGGTACTAACATCTTTCAACATAGTTAGGCAATTATTTCAAGGTTTTCCAGATTTTTTTTGCAGATAAAAAGATAATTCCAGGTACAGATATTATTTGAGAAACATAATCTAAGAAACTCAATGATATCAAGCAATCTGTAATCCTGTCATTGCCTGGTCTCATCAAAATGCAAAGACACATCTCATAACTTTTGGATGGGGGTCAAATCGCCCAGTGAGTTAATGCTTTCTGTTTACATGAATTCACCACAGCAAACGTTTACGATTCAGAGTGCTGAGTTGTCCTTGTATAATGTGCTGTTATGAAAATAACGCAATCCTTTCTTTTTAAAAAATTATCTTTTTAAAATAAACTATCATGTAAGTAGTCAGTAGTTACATTTATAAATTCTTTGGTTAAACATGAAATTCAATCAAAGATTGCTTTTTGCTTTGTTTGGGATTTCTTACAAGGAGAAATATTTTAGTGCAAATTCACATGACCTAAATACTTTTACATCATGCACTTTTCTGAAAGATTCCTTCCAGGTTTTCAAAAGGTCTTAGGGGGAGTTCGCTGGCAGTCCGGTGGTTAGGACTTAGCGTTTTTACTTCCGTGGTCTGGGTTCAATCCCTGGTGGGGGAACTAAGACCACACAAGCCTCAACGTGCAGCCAAAAAAAAAAAAGAAAGGGTCTTGGGAAGGGGCATCCGATGCTTGGGCAGATCCTCTTGCCCTCTCTTTCCGGGCACATGGGGGAAAATTCTATTTTCCCCACCTCCCTTGCAGTGGCAGAAACACGCCAACTGGAGGTGGAGTCAAGATTGCTATTAGGAGGACGCAGAATTCGCGTCTCCTCACAACTAGGGCACCTACCAGGCACCAGTGGGGGACCACGGACACCTAAGGGGACGGGAAGAGCCCTCAGTGACCAGGTAGGATGTGGGGCCTCGGGCGAGTGAAGGGGCAGGAGAAGTGGAGGCGGGACGGGACTGGCGCCCCTGAAGAGCGGCTGAGGGAGGGGAAGGGATCCCATGCCCGAAGCGGGGAACTGGGGAACCCCTGGGAGGGCAGAGGATCAAAAGGGAGCGTGGTCAGGTTTCCCCGGCCCACTTGGGCCCCCAGGAACCTGCTGAGATGCCGGGCCTCTGCCCACCAAGGCCCCCTCCAGCCACGTGGGTCCGGAGGGAGTGGGAGGGAGGGAAGGGGGAGCAAAAGTAAAGGCTGGAAACCCGGACCGGCACCCCTGAGGGGCGGCTGGGGGAGGAGAGGAGCTCCTACACCCAGCGGGACCCACCCATGGTTAGGGGTCCAGCGGCGACAGGGGAGACCCTGGGGAAGACAGTGGAGGAGGGCCGTGAAGGAACGGAAGGGAACGGGGCCAGTGCTTTCCGTGTCCACTTAGGCACCGGGGAGCCTGTTGGGCTCCCAGGCCTAATCCTCTGCCCTCGGAGCCTCCCTCCTGCCGCACCCCTACACCCCCACCCAGAGCCCCACCTCTACACCCTGAGACCCCCTCCAGTGCGCTGGGCCTAAACGCCAACCACACACCCTCGCCCAGGGCCCTACCTCCAAACTCAGGCAACCCACACTCCAGAGGCTCTCCTTTCCACATGCTGCCTCTCCCCTTCCGCACAGGTCCTAAGCGGAGGCCCGGCCCCAAGTCGCCCCGCTTAGGCCCCACCTCCAGGGCCTTTTCCAGCTCTGAGGGTCCTGAGCCAAGGCCCCGCCCCATGCTCCAACGCCACCCCCACACGCATAGGTCCAGCCCCACCCTAAACCCCGCCCCTGCCTAAGTTCCACCCCTGCCTAAACTCCGCCCCCACAGCCAAGCCTTTTTTTTCTTTTCTTTTCTTTTTTCCTCTTTTATTTATTTATTTATTTATTTTTACATCTTTATTGGAGTATAATTGCTTTACAATGGTGTGTTAGTTTCTGCTTTATAACAAAGTGAATCAGTTATACATATACATATGTTCCCATATCTCTTCCCTCTTGCATCTCCCTCCCTCCCACCCTCCCTATCCCACCCCTCTAGGTGGTCACAAACCACCGAGCTGATCTCCCTGTGCTATGCGGCTGCTTCCCACTAGCTATCTATTTTACGTTTGGTAGTGTATATATGACCATGCCACTCTCTCACTTTGTCACAGCTTACCCTTCCCCCTCCCCATATCCTCAAGTCCATTCTCTAGTAGGTCTGTGTCTTTATTCCTGTCTTACCCCTAGGTTCTTCATGACATTTTTTTTCTTAAATTCCATATACATGTGTTAGCATATGGTATTTGTGTTTCTCTTTCTGACTTACTTCACTCTGTATGACAGACTCTAGGTCCATCCACCTCATTACAAATAGCTCAATTTCGTTTCTTTTTATGGCTGAGTAATATTCCATTGTATATATGTGCCACATCTTCTTTATCCATTCATCCGATGATGGACACTTAGGTTGTTTCCATCTCCGGGCTATTGTAAATAGAGCTGCAATGAACATTTTGGTGCATGACTCTTTTTGAATTATGGTTTTCTCAGGGTATATGCCCAGTAGTGGGATTGCTGGGTCATATGGTAGTTCTATTTGTAGTTTTTTAAGGAACCTCCATACTGTTCTCCATAGTGGCTGTACCAATTCACATTCCCACCAGCAGTGCAAGAGTGTTCCCTTTTCTCCACACCCTCCCCAGCATTTACTGTTTCTAGATTTTTTGATGATGGCCATTCTGACTGGTGTGAGATGATATCTCATTGTAGTTTTGATTTGCATTTCTCTAATGATTAATGATGTTGAGCATTCTTTCATGTGTTTGTTGGCCATCTGTATATCTTCTTTGGAGAAATGTCTATTTAGGTCTTCTGCCCATTTTTGGATTGGGTTGCTTTTTTGTTATTGAGCTGCATGAGCTGCTTATAAATTTTAGAGATTAGTCCTTTGTCAGTTGCTTCATTTGCAAATATTTTCTCCCATTCTGAGGGTTGTCTTTTTGTCTTGTTTATGGTTTCCTTTGCTGTGCAAAAGCTTTTAAGTTTCTTTAGGTCCCATTTGTTTATTTTTGTTTTTATTTCCGTTTCTCTAGGAGGTAGGTCAAAAAGGATCTTGCTGTGATTTATGTCATAGAGTGTTCTGCCTATGTTTTCCTCTAAGAGTTTGATGGTCTGGACTTACATTTAGGTCTTTAATCCATTTTGAGCTTATTTTTGTTTATGGTGTTAGGGAGTGATCTAATCTCATACTTTTACATGCACCTGTCCAGTTTTCCCAGCACCACTTATGGAAGAGGCTGTCCTTTCTCCAATTTGAAAGAAAAAGGAGAAGTAACAACTGACACTGCAGAAATACAAAGGATCGTGAGAGATTACTTCAAGCAACTATATGCCAATAAAATGGACAACCTGAAAGAAATGGACAAATTCTTAGAAAAGAACAACCTCCTGAGACTGAACCAGGAAGAAATAGAAAACATAAACAGACCAATCACAAGCACTGAAATTGAAACTGATTAAAAATGTTACAACAAACAAAAGCCCAGGACCAGATGGCTTCACAGGCGAATTCTATCGAACATTTAGGGAAGAGCTAACACCTATCCTTCTCAAACTCTTCCAAAATATAGCAGAGGGAGGAACACTCCCAAACTCATTCTACGAGGCCACCATCACCCTGATACAAAAACCAGACAGAGATGTCACAAAAAAAGAAAACTACAAGCCAATATCACTGATGAACATAGATGCAAAAATCCTCAACAAAATACTAGCAAACAGAACCCAACAGCACATTAAAAGGATCATACACCATGATCAAGTGGGGTTCATCCCAGGAATGCAAGGATTCTTCAATATACGCAAATCAATCAATGTGATAAACCATATTAACAAATTGAAGGAGAAAAACCATATAAACATCTCAATGGATGCAGAAAAAGCTTTCGACAAAATTCAACACCATTTAATGATAAAAACTCTCCAGAAAGTAGGCATAGAGGGAACTTACCTCAACATAATAAAGGCCATATATGACAAACCCACAGCCCACGTCATTCTCAATGGTGAAAAACTGAAACCATTTCCACTAAGACAAGGAAAAAGACAAGGTTGCCCACTCTCACCACTATTATTCAACATAGTTTTGGAATTTTTAGCCACAGCAATCAGAGAAGAAAAGGAAATAAAAGGAATCCAAATTGGAAAAGGAGAAGTAAAACTGTCACTGTTTGCAGGTGACATGGTACTGTACATAGAGAATCCCAAAGATGCTACCAGAAAACTAGTAGAACTAATCAATGAATTTGGTAAAGTAGCAGGATACAAAATTAATGCACAGAAATCTCTTACATTCCTATACACTAATGATGAAAAATCTGGAAGAGAAATTAAGGAAACACTCCCATTTACCACTGCAACAGAAACAATAAAATACCTAAGAATAAACCTACCTAAGGAGAAAAAAGACCTGTATGCAGAAAACTATAAGACACTAATGAAAGAAATTAAAGATGATACAAATAGATGGAGATATATACCATGTTCTTGGATTGGAAGAACCAACATTGTGAAAATGACTATACTACCCAAAGCAATCTACAGATTCAATGTAATCCCTATTAAACTACCAATGGCATTTTTCACAGAACTAGAACAAAAAAATTCACAATTTGTATGGAAACAAAAAAGACCCCGAATAGCCAAAGCAATCTTGAGAAAGAAAAACGGAGCTGGAGGGATCAGGCTTCCAGACTTCAGACTATGCTACAAAGCTACAGTAATCAAGACAGTATGGTACTGGCACAAAAACAGAAAGACAGATCAATGGAACAGGATAGAAAGCCCAGAGATAAACCCATGCACATATGGTCACCTTATCTTTGATAAAGGGGGCAAGAGTATACAATGGAGAAAAGACAGTCTCTTCAATAAGTGGTGCTGGGAAAACTGGACAACTAAATGTAAAAGAATGAAATTAGAGCACTTCCTAACATCATACACAGAAATAAACTCAAAATGGATTAAAGACCTAAATGTAAGGCCAGACACTATCAAACTCTTAGAGGAAAACATAGGCAGAACACTCTATGACATAAATCACAGCAAGATCCTTTTTGACCCACCTCCTAGAGAAATGGAAATAAAAACAAACAAATGGGACCTAAAGAAACTTAAAAGCTTTTGCACAGCAAAGGAAACCATAAACAAGACAAAAAGACAACCCTCAGAATGGGAGAAAATATTTGCAAATGAAGCAACTGATAAAGGATTAATCTCCAAAATATATTGAGCTCATGAAGCTCAATATCAAAAAAACAAACAACCCATCCAAACATGGGCAGAAGACCTAAACAGACATTTCTCTAAGGAAGATATACAGATTGCCAACAAACACATGAAAAGATGCTCAACATGACTAATCATTAGAGAAATGCAAATCAGAACTACAATGAGGTATCACCTCACACTGGTCAGAATGGCCATCATCAAAAAAACTACAAACAATAAATGCTGGAGAGGGTGTGGAGAAAAGGGAACCCTCTTGCACTGTTGGTGGGAATGTAAATTGATACAGCCACTATGGAGAACAGTATGGAGGTTCCTTAAAAAACTAAAAATACAACTACCATTAAGACCCAGCAATCCCACTACTGGGCATATACCCTGAGAAAACCATAATTCAAAAAGAGTTATGTACCACAATGTTCACTGCAGCACTATTTACAATAGCCAGAACATGAAAGCAACCTAAGTGTCCATCAACAGATGAATGGATAAAGAAGATGTGGCACATATATACAATGGAATATTACTCAGCCATAAAAAGAAACAAAATTGAGTTATTTGTAGTGAGGCGGATGGACCTAGAGTCTGTCGTACAGAGTGAAATAAGTCAGAAAGAGAAAAACAAATACCATATGCTAACACATATATATGGAATCTAAAAAAAAAAAAAATGGTCCTGATGAACCTAGGGGCAGGACAGGAATAAAGACACAGATGTAGAGAATGTACTTGAGGACATGGGGAGGGAGAAGGGTAAGCTTGGACGAAGTGAGACAGTAACATTGACATATATACACTACCAAATGTAAAATAGATAGCTAGTGGGAAGCAGCGGCACAGGACAGGGAGATCAGCTCAGTGCTTTGCGACCACCTAGGGGGTGGGATAAGGAGAGTGGGAGGGAGACGCAAGAGAGAGGGGATATGGGGATATACGTATGCATATAGCTGATTTACTTTGTTATACAGCAGAAAATAACACAACACTGTAAAACAATTATATTCCAATAAAGATGTTAAAAAATAAAAGAAAGAAACACGCAACTGATTCTGGTCAAGAGGTTCTGAGCAAAAGCCTCTTCTGTGCTGGAGTATTTAATTGCTGATTCAAGACCCTGCAGCCCTGCTCATCCCCTACAGGGACAAACCTTGAAGCACCATGTTGAGATGGCAGCCCTGTAAGAGGGTGTGGAATGACTCGTGGGACAGAGCATCCACTGACTGTGCTCCAACAGTGTGAACCATTTATAAACATTTACTGCATTAAGCCATGGAGTTTTTTTCTTTTTATTGGAGTATAGTTGATTTACAATGTTGTGTTAGTTTCTGCTGTACAGCAAAGTGACTCCGTTATACATATATATATTCTTTTTCAGATTCTTTTCCATTATGGTTTATTACAGGATACGGAATATAGTTCTCTGTGCTATACAGTAGGTCCTTGTTGTTTATCTGTTTTATATATAGTAGTGTGTATCTGTTAATCCCAAACTCCTAATTTATCCCTCCCCCTCTTTCTCCTTTGGTAACCATAAGTTTGTTTTCTGTGTCTTTGAGTGTTTCTATTTTGTAAATAAGTTCATTTGTACTATTTTTAATGCTACATACAAGTGATATCATATGATATTTGTTTTTCTCTGACTTACTTTACTCAGTATGATAATCTTCAGGTCCACCCATGTTGCTGCAAATGGCATTATTTCATTCTTTTTCATGGCTGAGTAATATTCCACTGTATATATGTAACACATTTCCTTTACCCATTCATCTGTCAATGGACATTTAGGTTGCTTCCACATCTCGGCTATTGTAAGTAGTGCTGCTGTGAACATTAGGGTGCATGTATCTTTTCGAATTATAGTTTTGTCCGGATATATAGCCAGGAGTGGGATTGCAGGATCATAAAGCCGTTGAGTTTTTGAAGTGATGGGTCACCTCACTATAATGTAGCCCACTGTGCCCAGTATTTCTAACCAAATTTTGCATAACTTTCGAGCTGCTATATGCTTATAAACGTGCCCACAAATCCCAGGAACAGGCAGTATGTGAGGTCTAGAATGCTGCCCCAATATTTTCTAAACATTTTCAGGAAGATATTGGTCAAGACGTCAAAAGGCCAAATGCATTTAGAAAACAAAATCGCACCTGAATCAAGATCTCCGTTACGGTCAGCTGAGCTCTGATGTTTTTCCAAGGGTGAAGACGAAGGGTCCCGCATGCTAGAAGCTGACACGCTGTTCTCCATTCTTAACAACTATGGATCGTCCTCTCTTAATTCATCCTGAAGGAAGAGTTACCTAAGGGCAACCAACAACAACAGAAATCAGGGCACTGTAATTCACTGTGAAAACACTGTATTCACGCGTTTTTCAACTCTCCAAAAATAACGGTGTCCCATCAGAACTGCTACCACCTCATTACAACAGGCAAAATGCAATGTCATGTAACAGAAAATACCAAGACTGAAGACTAAAGAGCACATATCTACACACGGTCAACAACAAGGTCACGGCACAGAAGCATCCACTTTCTACAGGTCATCATCACCCCTAAGATGGACACTTTTTCACCAATAAATAGAATCGATGTGCCAACCTCCAATCTACCTTGGCAGCGTTGGCAAGACACTCCACCACCCTGCTTCTCCCTCCTCTCTCGTTGGATGCTGTGAAGCAGGAACACGCCCCCACCCCAGCATCCCCACACACAGGTAAGGTGTCCGCGGTCTCACAGGTGATTCGTTACCAAAACCAGTTAAAGAATCAATGCTTGCAAATAACGTGCTTTTTGACCAACTGGACTTTTCCTGTAGTAACATGGCTATTTCACACTTACATTCTGATAGAGTGGGTGAGAAAACAGGTAAAATTATAGCCGGTTCTCACCGAACCCTATGATCTAGTTTGTGTACATCACAGCCCATGAAATACCCAGACACATTCACTACTAAGGGTCAGCCCCTCAGGACTGGTTTGCCAAAATAAGGACCTGATTCCTGCATTTCACTCTGCAGGTGGCAGTAGGCACTGCAGGGTTTCATTCCAGGAAGGGAAATGATCAGGTTTGTTTCAGAAAAATCATTTGGGCAGCTGCATGCCAGACAGATGGACAGACAAGGGGAGGCTGAATGGAAACAGACTAAAAACAGAAACGTGCCAACTGGTAGGGCATCCCATGATTAAGACAAAAACTGAGAAATTACTACATAGTAGTTTGTAGCTCTTAATCCCCTACCCCATCCCCTCTCCCCACTGGAGACCACTGGTTTGTTCTCTACATCTGTTAATCTCCTTCTGTTTTGTTATATCACTTTGTCTATTATATATTTTTAGATTCCATATATAAGTGATAACATACAGTATTTGTCTTTCTCTGTCTGACGTACTTCACCAAGCATAATACCCTCCAGGTCCACCCATGTTGTTGCAAATAGCAAAATATCATTCTTTTTCATGGCTGAGTAATATTCCATTATATATCTATTTTAAAGCCATATGTGGCTAGCAGCTTCCATAGTGAACAGCCAGACCACTGCCTAAGCAGGCAGGAGTTTATTGTATTTGAGTTTGGAACATGTCCTAAATCATCACCAATTCTTGGCTCTCTTGAAGGTTGTAGTACAGCGAGCTAGTTAAAAAAGAAAATAGGAATTTTAAAACCTAAGGAACTTCAAAAGGAGGCTGAGCAGTTTCTCCATAATATTCCACAAATCTTTCATCACAATCTTCCTAATGTAGTAGGCTTTCAGTGAATGTGCTGGTTTTCATCAATTTCAAAAGAGAAATAGTCTTAGCAGCTAAGTTATGTTATACTATTATTGCTTTTTTCATTCATTTACAAATTCAAGAAAATCATTTCACCTCAAAATGTAACCAGGCAGAAAGTTTTTCTTCAAGGAAAAATCTGTAAACCTAACTATTAGTAAATCAGTCAAGCCCTTATTAAAGGAGGAAAAAAGTTTACTTTTTTCACGTTTTTAAGATTCCTATTGATTCAACTCTATCCATCTGCCTCTAACTAGATACTATAAAAAGGTAATCGGTGACTATAAAATAAGATCAATTTAAATGCACCAGACCCATCATTTTAAATAGAAGTCAAAAGCAACGACATAAACACCAAAACCCCACATTATTCTTTAAGGGCAAGTGGCAAGGCTCTGTCTACCCCCAGGTTGCAAAAATGTATTTATTTTGGCAAATGACATGTCACCGTTCGCTTCCTTGGCAATGTTTACTTTTTGCCTTCCCATAAAAGGTATACAACTTTGTACTCTCTTTAGAAGCCTTGCAAAATAAAATTACAAAGGAACAAAGTAAAATCACTTGTAATTCTAACACCCAGGGATAATCTCTTTTATTTTTATAGTATCTCCTCCTGATAGCTTCTCTGTGGGTTTTTTTTTTTTTTTACTTCATATGGAATTTAGAATTTTAATTCATTTTCCATTTAAACATCACATAGAAAGCATTTTCCCCACATCATTAAAATTCTTTGAAAACCTGACTTGAAATGATTGTATGACTTTTATTATAAAATGAACAGGTTGTTTATTTACCATTCCCCTACTGCTGGCCATTAAGTTGTTTTTTTTATTTTTCACCATTATGAACACTGTACTATGCGTTCTCACATCCTTCCCACATTTTAACTTTGTTGGTATCTTTTATGGATTTTTAAGAGCTCTACGTATCTTATCCCACAAAACTCTTGCAGATATTTTCCCCAATTCTCCCTTTAGTGGGTCCTTCTGATATATGTACGGAACGTGAGCTGTTTTTTTTAACTTAGTCCAATCCATAATTCATGTTATTTCTTCTAAAAACTGTATTCCTAAAATGTCCTCCCCCATTGTAAGATACCAGAAGTTTAACTTCCCTAGGGTTTCAAGTTTTACATTTTTAACCTATGTCCCCATATGTTTATGCTCAAATACTTTGTGCGGTGCAGTTCTGAGCTGACCACCTCCCGCAGTTAATAATCCATTCCTACCCCATTGGGTTTTTAATACCCTGTCTTTACCATCCATGAAATTCTTACACGTACAAGACTGTGTTTCTATGCACCAAACTTTCCTTTAATTTTGAGAAAAGTCAGCAAAATAGGAACAATGACTGTTTATACATTCCCCCATCCTTAGTTCAGCGATCACTGAACTTGGGGCCATTTAAGGTAGGTTTATAAAGGGGTGACAAAGGTTTTGCATGTCCTGGGAACCCAGACTCATGGCTTGATCATCACACGGCATTCTACTGTGCACAGAATGTACCAGAACCTGCACACAGGTAGAAATGACCGTGCACCAGAGGCTGTTAAGCATCTCCCACCCCAAATTTCCATTTCCTCCTTTGTGTGCAGGGAGGACTAACTAGTTAACCAAAATAAACACTGCCGGGCCATCCTCGAAGTTGCATGTGGTCGCACCACTCTGTTCTGGCCAGTGGGAAGTTTGCGGAGCGAATGAGTTCAACCAGAAGGTCACACGCTTTGGAGGAGGGGTAGGCCTTTACCAGTCACCCCCAGAGCCACCTGAGATCACGCAGAGGAAGGCCCCACTGATGGCAGAGCTTGGTTCTGCCATCAGCTGCAGACGATTACTTCAAGAGAAATAAGCTTCTATCCTGTTTACACGGCTCTATCTGATGGTCCCTGATACACAGCCAATCCCAAATCTCAACAAATACACCCGAGAAGGACCACGCCCCTTTGTAATAAGCTTGTCATTAGGATGATTGGATTGCACTCTAGAACTCAGAGTGTTCTCTAAGTTTTTCATCAATAACGCCAAAGGCTGCCTCTGGTTTATTCTGCACCACCACCCCCGAAAAAGTCGCGGTTCACATTAAATTCTGACCAGGTGCTTAAACCTCGAGGAGAATGAGGTCTGTAGGAAATGAAAAAGGATCCCCACGCAGCGGGGACTCACCCCCATGAGCCTAACTTCTAAAGAAGTCGGGGGTCAGCATTGCCTTTAATGTCATCGACTATTCAGTGGTTCTCAAAATTTAAGGAAGAGCAGAATCTCCTGGGGGGCGCGTATCAAAACTCAGACTGCTGGGCCCCCTGCCCAGAGCTTCTGCTTCAGTAGATCTGGGATAATGCCTAGTCATCTGGTACCTCTAATCAGGTGATGCTGATTGCTGCTGGTCCAAGGACCACATCCTAAGAACCACTGCTTTATTAAAGGAAGATTTTTGCCTGGGTTGTTTAGAGAGAGAAAAATAGTTCCTCATCAAAATGTATCTATCCTAAGTACAGTAGAGAACATAATATTTCTGCAGTCATTTAAATGTGGGGAGAGGAAGGTTGGGTTTTGTAGAAATGGTTTTGCATTAAATAACGTGCATTAGTTTTGCATTATAAATCATTTTCCTTATAGAATACCTGTTCTCTGAATGCCATTGTTTTGCAAAGTCAAGATTTGCTTTACCATCTGCCTGAAGTCAGGTGAGCTTGTTGTCCGTAAAAGTTCGACAAGAATTACAGTACCAAGAACTTATTGTGTTGATTGTTCATGGCAGAGCCATTCTCTTCGTGCAGCAATGTATCTGGACAAATTCTTTTTCCCAGCCTCAGTTTTCTCAAGAGTCGAGAGGAGATTGGATCACATCATCTCTAGGAACTCTTTGTGTTAGGTCCCTCATTCCTAGCAGATATTTTCCCCAGCTTTATTGAGATATAATAGACTAGCAGATGATTTTTTATATCAGTTATGTCTGCATATA
Source organism: Grampus griseus (assembly GCF_964374135.1). Lineage (NCBI taxonomy): Eukaryota > Metazoa > Chordata > Mammalia > Artiodactyla > Delphinidae > Grampus > Grampus griseus. Next base: position 152,957,962 of record NC_139018.1, read on the forward strand.
ATTTCAAAAGCCAAATATTCTACAAGGCTTGTACATGATACACCCCTCCCCCCCCCAAAAAAAAGAAACAGCAGTCTCCTGCCCTTCTCCTCCTTGAGGCAATCACTTCCAACTCTATTAGCGGATTGTTTTGGCATTCATCTCATCTCTGAATAACAGCTTACTTATTAATTGTTCAGTTTTTGTCTTTACCAGGTGATACTCTACCACTCACATCACCTCTCTCTCTCTTTTCATATATATGTGTGTGTGTGTATACATATATATACATACATCCTCCTAATAGGTATGATCCCATTACTATGGCTCTAAAAAGACATGACAGCAGATCCATGTGGTGTACTATGATTACTTTTCCTTTCTCACCCAAGTTTTCCCTGGAGTTAATGATGGCCTTGTTTCTTCCATGACCTTAGCTTTCTACATACTTTTCATCCTTTCAAAGCCAATTTTTCCATTCACTGTCTAAATCTCTCGATAAACTGAGATATATAGGTATTTTCTTAATTTCATCTTGAAGTAATTTCTACCAAGGCTTTCTGTTCTGCTCTAATCTAGACTAACTGCCTTCTATGCCTGGTAGCAGGTGTTATCCTGAGATCTTGCTTCACTTCTTTTATGAGATTCTCCTCTTATTCTGTGTCCCAGGTCTTCCTCACTCGGTTTTCTCCCACCTTTTCCTGTAGCATATTCTTCAAAAGGTTCCTAAGAAAAGATTTAGTAGAAACATGTGCAGTCTTGCATAAAAATGTCTTTAACCTGTTCTCACGTTTTAACCCATAGTTTAGGTGGGTAAAAAATATTCTTTACCATATGATCCAGCCATCCCACTCCTCAAGCATATATCTGGAAAAGACAAAACTCTAATTTGGAAAAGATACGTGCACCCCAATGTTCATGGCAGCACTATTTACAATAGCCAAGACATGGAAGCAGCCTAAATGTCCATCAGCAGAGGAATGGATAATGGAGATGTGGTACAGATATACAATGGAATACTACTCAGCCACAAAAAAGAAAATGAAATTATACCATTTGCAGCAACATGAATGGACCCAGTGACTATCATACTATATGAAGTAAGTCAGGAAGAGAAAGGAAAATATCATATGATATCACTTATATGTGGAATTTTAAAAAACGATGCAAATGAACTTATTTACAAAACGGAAACAGACTCACAGACATAGAAAAAAAACTTACGGTTATCAAAGGGGAAGCAGGGGAAGAGATAAATTAGGCGTTTGGGATTAACAGATACACACTACTATATACTAAATAGATAAACCACAAGGACCTACTGTATAGCACAGGGAACTATAGTCAATATCCTGTGATAATCTATAATGGAAAAGAATCTTCAAATATATATAAATATATATATGAATCGCTTTGCTGTACACCTGAAACTAACACAACATTGTAATCACCTAGATGTCAATTAAAAATCCTAAACTGGAAAACATCCTCTCTTAGAATTCTGAGGGTTCCCCACATTGTCTTCTAGCTTCCACTGTTGAGAAGTCTGGTCCCATCCTAATGACCAGATCCTCTGATGTTCTGAAATTTCACAATGAGGTACCAAATGGTGATCTGCTTGTGGCTTGGGGGCTCTGAATGACTTCCTTCAAGATTGGAAACTAGTCTTCAGTTCCAGGATATTTCCTGGAATTACTGCCAATTTCCTCCCCTCCGTTTTCTCTGTTCTTTCATTCTAATATTCATTCCAATGTTGAATCTCGTTAACCTCCCTCATTTTCCCTTTTATGCCCCTTTACTCTTTAATCTACCATCTAGGGTATTTCCTTGAATTCCTCTTCTAGCTCTTCTATGGAGTTTTACAATCTAATTTCAAGAGGCTCTTTTTAACTCTTTGAATATTCCCTTTTTCCATCCTACCTTGTTCCATAGATGTAAAATCTTCTATTATATCCCTGAGGCCATTCATGATTTTTTTTGGTAAGATGTTTCTTCTCTCCTTTGTAAGAGCAGGTATTTTTCTCCCTTGGTTAGTTTTGGTCTCTACTGTTTTATATTAGCTGCCTACCTCAGAAGTCTGGTAATACTTTGTGGTTTCTCACGTTTATGAGTGGGGAATGAAAAGGCTGACTGACATCTCAGTGCGCAGGGGTGAAGACTGTACACCTTGGGAACCACTGCACAGAGACCCAGCTGTGTCCTTCCCAAAGGAAACCCCAATGTGTCTTTAAGTCTTTGCTCTTAGGTTGGTCAAATTACACAGAAGAGGATTCTCCCATATGCTAACACGAGGGCTGGGAGGGGGTCTCCCACCTCCTGACACTGGTTTAGAAGGGAACATCCCAGAAACACAGTCATTTCCTTCCCTGCAGTGTAGGCTCTGAGAAACAAGATCTCCCTCCTAAATCCACAACACTAAAAAGCTGTGCAGCCCCAATTTCAGATCTCCAGACGTGTGTCAATAAATTTTCTCCTTTCCCTAAGCTAGTGCTAGTACCCCATTTTTCTCCTTGATTTCTTTATTAGACGTGATACATGTTAAACTATCATTGTACAACTAGACTTTGAAACCAAAATTCTCAAAGTTCAGGTGAAAAAGTGAAACTTTACATTGGATTAATGAAGATACCTTAGCATTAGAAATCACTCTTCTCTCCATTCATTGAAAGGCAAGGTCCAAAGGCGTACTACTCAGAAGGACTCACTCCAGTGAGCATTATTATAATAGCAATAAAAGAAATGTCGCATTTCTTTTCAGTTACCCAATTATCCAGTCCTTTCAAAGGGACCTGCCTTAAACTAGTTCAAGGAACGGGCAATTTTCCTACCGATGAACATGCTTACAATTTCAAGCTTGCTACTCAGAAACGGGAAAAAAATGTGTGCAGTTGTTTTGTTTTTTATGTGACTCTGAAGAGAGACTCTTCCCCAAACTGAAAATTAAAAGTGAAGGCCTAAACTAAAAGCTTATGGAATTCCAGACATACTCTAGCTGCCCTTGGAAATCTAGCATGTCTAAATCACAGAGAAAACTGCCTCATTTCACACTCCAGGAATTTCAAAATGAGCACAGGACACCTAATCTGAGCTAAGACCTTTCCAAACATTTCCATCAAAATGGAAAATCTCAGAGGATTCGGAAGGATGCACAACCCACGTTGTGACCAAAACCTGATCTCTGAAAATCACTGCTTCCATTTCCCTAAGAAGCAACATGCAAATAACAGCCTGGAATCACAGAGTATCTGCAAGTCCCATATTTGTAAATGGCTCTGAAGATGCAAAGAGGGGTTAAGCGCCCAGGCACTTATCAAGGAAGGCTCCCTTCTCTTTACACGCACCCTGTCACGCAGATCACTCGGTTAACAATGCAGGATGAAGCCCAGCTCTCCCCACTCTCACCAGCCAACACAGCCTCTCTCAGAAGAGACAGGCCTTCCCGATTCCATCATCAAGGGAGACGACCTGATTCTCTGGGGCGCAAGGTTCATGGAATTTTGCCATCTACCATATGCTCAGAGCTTGATTTACCTTGATTAGGACCACAATCTCCTGGCCATTTTGCAATTGGTTTTCATCGGGTTTTCACTCTAAATCTGACGCAAACTGCTGCCCCAGCATAAGAAATGCTAAGTTTTCACATCCCGATTCATACCTCCGTCCTAGGAAATAAGAGATGTAGGGGATACGAGGAGGTTGAGGAAGAAATACCAGGGCTGGCGGTGGCCTACGATTCCCACAATAGCAAATTGTGTCCTCTGATTCATGGTTTTAACTGTCACCTCTTAACCTCCCAACCAAACGGCAAGTGTATCACTCCAGACGGAGCAAAATCGGTCGTTCAGAAGCGGGCATGAGAAAAATGAGAAAATGAGCCTTCCAAGTTACTCGCTCGAGAGAAGAGAACACCTAATCCAACTGCAGACGAGCTGTGCCCCATCCTGGAAGTTCATTTACTTATTTATTAACTATTTATCTATCAATTATTTATGTATGATTCACTACTTATTTACTGTCAAGACGGCGGAGGCCTTTCAAGACCCAGTTAAATCTACTATAAATCAGTCTTTGCATCAAGGTAGTGATACAGGGTTTCTTACACCAGAAATTTACTTCCAAGCCACAGAGGTAAACACCAACCTTAGGTTAGCTTATGACTGACATGAAGTACTTGACACAGAAGAGCCTGGTTGTGGGACCTTATCAAAGAAGCATGATGTTTCAGAATTAACGCAGACATTTAGTGCTAACATCTTGGACAAACTCCAAACATAGGATTTCCCCGTCACCTACAAATATTAGGAGGAATGAATTCGAGCAGCGATTCAAGGCTGTAACAAAGCTAAGTAACCTCATATTCTCCGGGAGAATTGCATCTCACATCACACACGTGTGCATGAGTCATTTTAGGGAAGCTAGCCCATGTGTTGTATGCACAGTCATGAGAACTCAAGAAGGAAAGAAACCTTACAAAGGACCCTTCTGTAAGCTAGACATGCATAGATAACATCTAATCATCAGCATCTAATTTTCTGAGAGGATGTTTATGAATCAGATGACTTCGAGCAAGACAGATGCAGAGCAGTGATGCTTTGGGGATACCACGCGGTCATCCTGCCTTCAACTAAGACACCGACGATGAAGAGTACCCATCAGGACTCTGCAAGCCCACCTCTGAAGGATGCGGCCAGAGAGTCACCGCAGCCTGCAGGGTTCTGCAACGGAGCTGAGGATTCCTAAAAGAACTGAAGAGCATTTCAGGTGCTGACTTTAGGCCACAGCTACGTATGCATAAAACTGGGCACCAATCACATGGTATCAGTGATATCATTTAAATGCAGAAAGGAAATGTACTGGAGTAATAAGATAGTAAATAATCAGATAGTAATAAGTGGAGCCCATCCAACTGCAAATCATTATGCAAAGTCAAGAAAAACACCCTCATTTACTTTGGTTATAAAGAACTTGGGAAAGGTAACAAACCCTACCGAAGACTGCAGAAGAGCCGGTTTTACCCCATAATGTAACCATCACTTAGCAGAATGTACTCTTGGCCTTTTTAACTGCAACAACAAGCAACACTGTTTTCATCTGCAAAACACAGGGACTGTTCTAGAAGCCTCCTAAAGTCTCCCCTCCCACTCAAACATTTCAGGAAATCTGGGTTTTCCCAGACCTTCCTGGTTAAAAGTGTATGTAGTAGGAGAGAACAATATAGCATCCGCTCCAACGGAATAAAGGCTCAAAAAAGGAAACAGTCACCATGGTCTAAACTGGATCCCAAAAGCTTTTGTAAAAGAGCGGGGGTCGGGTCCCCAATGCCCAGCTGGCTACTCAAAGTGTACAATCTGCTACACTGCCCAAAGTCGCTCTAGTTCACAGTGCAGGGATGAAAAGGGGAAGAGGGAAGTCTGCATTTTGAAGCTGGCTGGGAAGAATAAAGCATATTTAAGTTAAAGTTTTAAAGACAATAAATGACAAGGACCCAAACTCAAGGCTCCAAACATTCTGTTACCGCTGAGCCACTCTCTGGCCTCCAAGCAGAACATCAAAAAACACAGAAAACCAGGGCTGGTAGGTTTGATTCCAGAGTTGGCTGTTTTTAGTAACAGTGCTGTGGACTGCTGGAGACCAAGGTAGAGGGGAGCAGAGAAAAACAAGTTGCTGCATAACCATCAGCCTTATTAAAATGATGGCATCCGGGGGGTGGGATGAACTGGGAGACTGGGATTGACATATATACCCGAATACGTATAAAATAGGTATAAGAACCTGCTCTATAGCACAGGGAACTCCGCTTTGCTGTACAGTAAAAACTAACACAACATGGTAAAACAACTCTACGCCAACAAAAAGTAAATAAATAAATGACGGCATCCAGCTGTTCACATCTCCTTCCCTGAAATCAGGGGAGCACATCTGGCAGGGGTTCAATCCATTAGGCGTGTGGCCCTGAAGGATCTGGGAAATTGTCAGCTTCAGTATGAAGCATCATCAGCTATGTTCTGCATAACTTTCTTTTCTGTTTCGTTAGCACACTGAGGTGAATGCTTCTTGGAAGACTCTGGGCCTGGCTGACAGACCCCTCCCAGAACTCTACTCAGCTAGAAGAGCCCTCTCCCTGTCACCTGCCACTGGATAAATATCTGAAAAATCAGCCCCCAAAACACAAAAAACAAAAATCAAAAAACCTGGGAGGTAAGTCTCTCCAACACACATCTTTTTATCTTCTGGGGCTTTAAAAAGCCTCTTCTTAATTAGGCCACGTGGAAAATTAAGGCTGAGAACTGAGAATAAGATGGACAAAGACAAAATATGCAGGATGAGGCCTGCAGCATTCAAAAAAGGACCAAAATCAGGCTGACTGGTCAGTGGAAATCTTAGCAAATCGATCTGGGCAAAATGAGCAAAACAGGGTCCAACCATTAGTCTGCAACAAACAGCTAGAGGTTGGGGTAGTGATTTTACATCTGCGGTTTGTATGTTTACAAATAAAAGATGATGCATTATGAAAGAATAACTATGGGGCTTCCCTGGTGGCGCAGTGGTTGAGAGTCCGCCTGCCGACGCAGGGGACACGGGTTCGTGCCCCGGTCCGGGAAGATCCCACGTGCCGCGGAGCAGCTGGGCCCGTGAGCCATGGCCGCTGAGCCTGCGCGTCCGGAGCCTGTGCTCCGCAACGGGAGAGGCAAAAAAATAATAATAATAATAACTATGATTAGAAACAGATGAACTTTAACCTAGTGAGTTAACATCAACCATGATGTTAATTAAGAAAACAAGTGGGATGCCTGGAACAGTAAACATCTGCACTCTGGATCTCTTAACATCATCTTCAAGACCCCTGTCCTCCAGTTCACAAAGACACAGGTTAACTCTCTCCAGATAAACCCTCACCTCCCCCCACACCCCCCACGTACCTTCATTCTAAGGCTGCCCTTGTCCACTTCTCTGCCCTTAGAAAGGCAGCGTCTTCCCTACAGAAATGTATGCAAACACCAGAGGAATCCAACCGAAATTGTGGCACTGTGCTTTTCCCTCCACCTCCCTAGATTTTTCTACCATTCCACTCTTTTTTGTTGTTGTTATTGGCCGAGAGACATGCAGGATCTTATAGTTCCCAGACCAGGGATCGAACCCGTGGCCGCTGCAGTGGAAGCAAGAGTCTTACCCACTGGACCAAGGTCACATGAAAAGCTCTGAACCAGAACTGGGGTTTCTAAATTCCCAAGACTGGTTCATTCTAACCATCCGGCCATAGTGTATTCACACCATCTTTAGTGCACTTTCTAAAATAATGCCAAAGCCACTTTCTATGAAAATCCAGCTACTTTGAGTTGGCAGAACTTGACTTTTAAGGAAGTGAAATCAACTTCCACTCACATAGGGTAAGTGGAGCTGGCTTTGAGCTGTCAGCTTCAAGCGTGACGTCAACTCACCCCTGGAGGAGCCTGAAAGGAGCTGATGACCCAAGAGCAAAGAGAAGCAGAGTTGACCTAGACGTCCCAGGGAGAACAGCTTCGGGGTTTTAGCTTCAGTTTCATACCACAGAAGAAAATAATCCAATAAAACATCAAGAACTTCAGTAGAATCTAGGAGACTGTGCTCACGAGTGGCCAATGCTACTTAGAAGGGAAAATTCATACTTCCTTCCCCAGCGTTCCATGCTGTCTGATTTCCACTCTCCACTACTTCTACATTTTTAAACATATTCTCACCCTCATTAGTGGGTAGTGTCTTTCAGAGAGGAGGGGGGAAGAAAACAGACTTATATTAAAGCCAATTTTTTTTTTTTTGGCCGCGCCACATGGCTTGTGGGACCTTAGTTCCCTGACCAGAAATCGAACCCAGGCCACGGCAGGGAAAGCACCGAGTCCTAACCACTGGACCACCAGGGAATTCCCAATTATTTTTTAAATCAAGATGAAGTTTCAGAAATTCAACACTTTCCAAAGCTTTAATGGTCAAATCACGTGACTATGAACAACATTCTTTCCCAACCCAGGAACACCGCGTAATTTCACTTCACAATTTAAAAACAGTGACTTAAGCTCTGTTCTCCCATGACTGTCTGAACTGAATGCAAAAGGAAAATGCTCTAGTCTTACTGTTTCAATAAAATATTTTAAAAAAACAAACCTATTTGTGTGGCCCTGTATAACCTCCCCAAAGCCTCAATAAATTACCGATAAAGATACCAGCACTCACCTATAATGATTAAATAAGCTATTGTACTTAAATTGCTAGGCTGTGTCTCACACATAGCAGATAATCAATACACACAGTTTCAAGACAGTTTAAGACTGGGATTCAAATCCTCACTCTCTCTCTTGCTCAAACTTGCTAGCAAATGACTCAGGCTCCCTTTCCATCTCCCCATGTGCAAAATGGAGGTGACAACGCTCATAAAATCGAGGATATACAAATACAAACAATTCGAAGAGTGGCTGGCAAATAGTAGATGCTTAAATAAGTAGTTACTATTTTTCTTAATATTAGTCTGAGTAAACAGATAATTCCAAATCAGAGTAATCCCACAACCCTTTCAAATCCAAGTGTGTGTTTTTTCAGTGAGCATCTGTTTGAATTATCTTTTGCATGAGACTTTGTAGGAACTTGCGCTTGGAATTTCAGATGCTCGTATTGTAGCTGAAAGTGATTGAGTTCATAATTCAGTTTTGAATGAAACAGAAAAAAAAACAACAACTTGCCAAATTTATGAGAAAGGATGCTTAAATAACCTTATAATGTGTCTTTTCTCAGCCAATACAACTGCAGGGGGAAAAATAGCACAGGATACAAATCTGTCCCACCTTCCCCCGTCCCACCAGCTCCAAACCCCTCCTTTGTAGTCACAACTGCTGAAGCTCTTTGCCACTCGCTGACACTTCAGAATTCACCAAATGCAAGGCATCTACCAAAATGTGTCACTTTTGTTTTTAAGAAAATCAAAAAGAATGAAACCAAAAGCACAATGGATTCTTTAAATCAGTGTCAAAGACATCTATCTTATCACAAGAATAGAAACCTACATGACAAGAGAGCAAAACCTTTACAGTAGTGAGTATCATCTTACGGTAACATGAAGGACCCTAACTATCAATGTATAGCGAAGAATTAGCACGTTTTAAAATTCTCTACGGACTAACCAGATGGGGAGTAGGATGGTGGCAACTTTTAATCAGAACACTGCTGTACTGATCATGCAAAACCAGTCCTTTAAGATTTTATTTGATAACTTTATATAAATCATATAACATTCCCTCTTAGACCGCAAGCTCTAAATTGAGTATCTTCCTTTATTTACAATACACTGTCCTGTCTATAAACATCTTGTTTATTTACACGGACCTCCAAACAGCCAACACTTGGTTTAGCCAACAAGATCAAGTTTTCTGAGAATGTCCCAGGACATTGTCAGTCTTACAAAGAGAGGAAGTACTTGCCCAGTGGCCCAGCCTGAAGGGCAGGAATGGAAAATGGAGGGTCAGATCTGATTCTTTCACTGGCTGGGTTACCTGGAGGCTGCAGCCATCCACCCGCACTATGAATATAATTGAATAAGGTCCAAGCACACACCCTGTCTGGGCAGGCGGGGTAGAGAGGGCTATTTGGAACGGCCCCTTCTAGTCCTAGGAATTATTAGAGCAAACTCAAATCAGGTTTTTCTTTATGGCCTGTATTCTTTATGACCTGGCCCAGGCCCTACCATTATTGGGATTATATGTGAAGGCTAGAGGGGTGTGCCTCGATTTTCTCTACACCTCTCCTTTTCCAGAGCACAAGTGAAATCATGACCCCGGGTGGAACTTGCATCCCTTAACAATAACCACGTTACTTCTGCACAGTGACCTGCGTTCAAAGACATCCTCTGTAATGATGGCCAGTAATGTTTCCACCCTACCTTCCGGACAAGAGTCTGAAAGATGAATCACTTGAACAGGTCTGCATAGATGTGTCGAACCACAGATCTTTTTTTTTTTTTCCCCAAATAGAACCATGGGGATCTCTGAGTGAGATTCCAGTCCAAAGCACCTATTTTGTAGATACGGAAGTTGAGGCTCAGAAAGATGACATCCAGTAACTGGTCCAAGGTCATACAGCCAGATGGAAGCATCGCTGAAACTAGAAGCCAGGCTTCCTCCTGATTCTGTCATCGCCTCCTCTGTCAGGAATCTTCCTTACAAAACAGAGCTGTCAGATCACGGGTCACCACTACAAATGCACAGATGGTTTGTCATGACAAGTATCATTTCCCTAACCAGTTTTTCTTACTTGTAGAATGGGAACAGTCAGTTACTACTAGGGCAATGTCGACGTAAGAACAGTCAGAAAAAAAAACACTGAATGTGTCTTGAACTATGGTCCTAGTTTCTTTTGGGGACAAGAACCTTTTACAAGTTCTCCTTTATGGCCTCTACACTGTTACGGGAACTCCAAAAGTTCCAAAAATAGTGAAATACTAAGAAAGAAATGGTATCTAATACTAGAACTGGAGGTAATTCAAATTCCACAGTAGACTACTTTTGTTCAAATTATTTTAAAAAAAAGAACTCTTTTACTTTGAAATCTTCTGCATTTTCACTACATCTGCTTCTCTGATCCCAAAAGCACCGTCTATCAATTCAAGGGAAGTCTCATTCACTTACTGCTCAGAGCAATGTTTCCATCACCCAGCATTTTTGCTCAGATTTGGCAAGTCCTTTGGGGACAATGGCACAGAGAGAAGGGTGGAAAATGCCTCCTCAACTGGAGTGGGCAAAATGGGATCTGATGACCCAACAGCACTCCCAGGACAGCAAAGGAAAGTCTTACTATAAAGAGAAAAGGGAAAAAAATCACCATGGTTTTCCCCTTTCTTCAGGTCCCTCTTCTGCTTCCAGCTTTTTTTTTTTTTTTTTTTAAGTCAAGAATCATAAAGCTAGTTATCATAAAGCTGGTTTGGGGAAACCAGCAAGGTTTCCCAAAAACTTAGTCCACAATTTCTGCAAGAAAACATGAAGAGGAAAAGCCCTCTCTGATCAATTACTCCCATCATTAGTGAAATTCATGTCCCAGCAGATGGCTCGTTTGAGGTTCAAGATGTGGGTAACCTAATGGGAAAGGGGAAATACTCCTTTGTCACCCCTGCAGGTCTCAGCTAGCACTTCTAGAACAACACACATCAAGACAGACTGGCTGATGGAACTCTTCTCTGGGGTAAGGGCTGCTGAATCGCCCTGCCACTGGGCAGTGGTTTCCACTGGCCCTGGAATGGGTTCTGCGCACAGCTTGGGTAGGGGACTGGAGGGTTTCTGGTGCGCATGGGTGTATGGTCCCCCGCCCACCCCGGCCACCTTCCAGGCAGCGGCAGGGTCCCAGCAATGAACTAAGATAAAAATCTGAGACTACTTATTTATGGAAAGGAGGAAGCAGAGTGTGTGCAAATTTAATGCTTCGAACGGAGAAAGTAGCAGATCTCCTATCTCAAAGGACAGCCTACCCAGCAATTCTATGTGACCACCAAGGCCTCTCCCCTCCCCCCCACCTACCCGCTCCACCTCGCTCCCCACCCCCAAAGACTTCCCAGGAAACGGGGCCGAATTTGAGCCTGTTTTCGCTTTTTCTCCGACCTGGTGAAACCTGGGTCCATTTGCTTGGTACAGACACGCCAATCGGTCCCCCGGGTCCCTCCGCTACGGTGCAAGGGTGGAAGGGTGAGGGAAGGTAGAGAGCGGCGGCGATGGATCTGGATTCAGGCAGGGTCTGCCCGCGTCGGAGGCAGTTTCCCACCAGTGGGCTCGGATCCGCCGCGGCTGCGCCGCTGGAACCGACAAAACGCGGCGCGGGGACCAAACTCTCCGGAGTCGGGGCGGAGCGCGGGGCCTGGAGCCCCAGACCCTCAAAGGCGCCGGCGCTCGGGGTCCAGGGAGGCACCGCGGGGGACGCCCGGGTGGGTGAGCAGTCTCACTTCTGCACTGAAAGGAACGAGTAGCCCTGAGGCCAGCCCCTGGCGCCCTGCCCTTCCTGGAATCCCACCCAACTCTATAAACCCAAAGATCCCGAAAATTTCGAAAGCGAAACTGCAAGCAGGTCTACAGAAGTTTGGAAACGGCCTCCCAGGCTTCCCGGCGTCGTGTCCGGACTCCCGACACCACCAATGTGGTCAAGGACGAGCGGCCCTGAGAGTGGCCATCGCTCCGCAAGGCCACCGTCCGCGTCCCCGGGGCACCTCCCTGCGTTTTATACGCATGAAAGTCCCCAGCCCCGGTTTCGGGGCGGGGGTCGGCCGTGCTCCTGCCTCGTCTCGGTTCCTCCCTCCTCCCGCTCCTACCCAAGAGAAGGAAAACTTGGGCCCTGCGAGAATCCTGTGGAATGTTCTTCGCAGTCGGTTGTATGTTCGCTTCCACCGCACAGCTCGGTGCAAAATCGCAGGTTTCGGGGCGTTGGAGTGAATTGTGCGCTTGTCAGCCGCGACGTCAGGAGGACGAGGGGAGGGGTTCCCGGCTGAAACTGCAGTTTACAAGCACAGAGCCATCTTAGGCTGGTTTCCACTTGGGCGAAGCCCACGGGAGAGCTGTCCCCGGGGGGACGCGCGGGACCGGAGCGCCGGGGACGCGCCGCGCGCTCGGCCCGGAGCTGGGGGTGCGAAGAGCGTCTGGGCCTGAGGGTCGCGGATCGCTCAGCCCCGCCGCCCAGGTCGGAGGGAAAATCTGCCGCGGGGTCTCGCATCTTGGTGATGCTTCCCCCCAGGCCCCACCCACGGGCCGCCGCGAGGGACTGGCCTATCCGACAGCGCGGCGTCCGTCTAAGTGGGAAGACAAGCTGACCCCACCGGTCCTCCCTCCAGGCCTCTGAAAATGCCCAGAGACCACGTTTCTGCGGTAACTGCAGACCTGGCCAGCGCTACCTTTTTAATCCTATGATTTAAAATCATCTTGGCGCACTAGGAAGACGCGCCATCAGGCCACGGGCACAGAGAAGGTCCCCCGGACCGGCCCTCGCCTGGCCCTGGGGACGGCGCGCGGCCGCCGTGTGGCCCCAGTCCCCCAGGTCCACCCCGCTGGCACAGTTGCGTGACCTCCGCTCCGCGGCTGCATCCTGGCCACTAGCGACCCCTGTCGGGGACCCCAGTTCCCAACTAAGGGCGCTCGGTTTGCTTGCTTTCCCTTGGGCTCCACTCACAAGCTCCGACTTTGCCCTCAAACTCCGCTCCCTGACCCTCTCCCGGGCCGGAGGCCGGCCTTTCCCCGGCACCTCGCCGCCCTCTCAAAGCCCAAGGCGACACCCCCGCTCGCTCGCCTAGAAGGCCCCTAGCGGATCCAGCCCTCTCGGAGCCCGATCAGAGCAAGGGACACTTTCTTCCGCTAACGCTCTCCCCATCCCCCACCGCCCCTAGAACGCAACTCCAAAAGCAACTCCTCCCCTCCCCCATGCACGCTCTGCAGCGGAGGTCCGCGCGCCCCCGCCCTTCCGCCGCTGCACTTTCACTCCCCCCACCCACCCACCATGCCCCGGACGCCGGCCCCCCCACCTCGCACCCCACCGCGGCGCGGCGCGAACTGCACCAGGTGCCCACCGCTAACTGCAGCGCGCCCCCTGCACACAGAACCCCACGGACGTCTGCAGTCCGACTTCACCCGAAACCCTGGACAGTGAGTCCTTTTAATAAGCACCTCCCCGCTCCACCTACCGGGCTTTACGCACACAGGATCCAGCATACAGAGAAAGAGAACTGGTCTCCTAGAAAGCCGAAATAAATCATTCCCTCTGCCCTCATGTATTTTGCACCACGTGTCAGCAGTTTGTCATGTCAAATCATGGTAGGGTCTGGTTCCAAGACGCACACACGAATTCAGGGTGGATCTCTTTGGCACCCTCCCCGCCAACTGCACACACAGGTATGCACACTGATCCAAAGGCACACAGAGCAGTTGTGCTCGGATGCCCCGGTCCGGGCCAGCGGTACCCCTCTGCCCTTTAGCAATGGACTGGACACACGCAGACTCTAACCACGGAAAAAACTGGGGCAGCTCATTCCCTCTCTTTTTTCCCATTTAATTCGCTAAAGCAGCTACTGGAGTAGTCAAAGAGAGTTGAAACTAAGAGATGGCACCTACGGTTGGGTTTTTTCCCACCTCAAAACCTTTATTTTCAGTTTTTAAAAGCCACCTTAGCCCGCCATATTGAAACTGGCACAGCTTCTAAATACTCCTTCGCCGCCGTTGCTTCCAAGAAAACACGAGTACGGATCGGGCTCTGGACTTGCGTCTGGCCACCGCAAATCAACCACTTCCCTCACCTAAGGCTCCCCCTCTCTCCGGTTAATCCCCTCCCGCCGCCTCGGGTCAAAAATCAGTAAATATATCTAGCAGTTCCTACAGTTGTTTTTTTGGCGGATTTTACCAACACACACACACACACACACACACACACACACACACACACAGAGTAAAAAAATAAACTCCCAAACCAGATCAGATTAGTAATTGAAAGGTCATATGAGAGTACAACAGGAAAGCCCCAAGTGACAGGATATTACTTTAACGTAAAAGAAAAAATAATAATAAAGAAAAGAAAAAAAAGAACAAAAAGATCATCCCTGCGGGAGCACGGTCCGAAACTACTACTGACAATTTCATTTCAGCTGCACAGGCAAATGTTTCCAAAGGGGGGATTCCGAATGTGCCCACGATTTTTAACCCCCTTGATGGCTGGTCTCCAGTCCTCACTCCACATCTTCTTCCCCCCGTCCCCCCGCCACCCCAAACACACACACCAAAAAAAAAAAAAAAAAGGAAGAAGAAGAAAGAGACCCCAACGAGAGAGCGCGGGGTAGCAAGGGCGGCTGCGTCGCTAAAATGAGGGCACAAATGAGGAAGGTGGGCGGCGGGAGGGGACAGCTTGCACCCTGGTAGGAGGACACTTTGCAACTACGGACGGACCCCCGCAAGGCCGGGCTTTGCAAAGCCGAGGGACCGGGGGAAGGGGACAGAGGGAGCAAAAATGACAACCCGGAGCGCAGAGCGGACTTTGGGGCTCTGCTCCAGTAATGTCGCTTTCTCCTCCTGTCCTTCCCTTTCGCTCCTCTCCCTCAGCACCCCCTCCTCCAGCCCCCCACCCCCGGGCTGGCTCCAGCTTCCCTTTTTTTCGGAGCTGGAAAAAAGCTGACCGGCGCGCTCAACCTGCGGGCCGGAGGTCTGCTCGCTGGGCTGGCTGGGCGCGGGGACAGCGACCGCGCGGCGTCCTACCTGATGAAGTTCGTCCTCCCCGCGGCGTGGACCAAGACCCCGGGCGCCGCCGTGGGCGGAGGGGGGGGACACCGGCCTCACCCGCTAGCTCTGCTTTGCTCGTTCCCTGCCCGCCGCCTCCCTAGCGCGCCCGCTCCACTCCGCCGACTCCCACTACAGCCTCATTCCAATATGGCATCCTCTCTGTGCGCATGCCCGGCACTCTTTTTTAAGATTATTATTTTGTGTGTGTGCAGCGAACTCCTTCAACGACCTTTTCCAAGCGCTTGCAGAACGTCTTAAGCCAATTAGCCTGCGGGACGTTCCGCACTCCTTCCATTGCCCCCGCTGTGACGCCCCCCCGTGACGCCTCCGCGTCTGGGCACATTCCCCCCCTCACACACACACACAGAGGCACATTTCACGCTCCCACTGCCCCCTCCCCGCCCCGCTCCCCTCCCTTTTTTTCTTTAGCTCCCATCCATACACGATCTGCACAAAGTTCCCATCACAGGCGTTTCCGCACACCCATCTGCAGGGAAATCTGGGCAAACTCCGCATCTCACTGGAACACTTTCTGTTTCGTCGGTTTGCAATCCCTCCGTGGACCAAATGCACAAACTTGCGCTTTATCCGCCGAAGGCTGGTTCCGAGCGGAGAGAAATCCAATTCTTTCCGCGACCCGCGTCCCGCCCACTGCGCCCCACCCGGCACTTAAACTGCGCTTTTTCTATGGAGATTGAAACATTTCCTGGCCCCTTAGGGATGGCGGGAGGGGGTCGGGGAAAGGTTTTCCAGGGAAACGAGCCCAGAGGGGTCGGAAAATTCAGTTCTCCGCTGAGATCGGCAGGACACAGGTAACGAGGGTCGCCACTGCGTGTCCTGGGGAAATGTCCGGGCCGGGGCGACCGCAGAGGGCACCTGGCCTGGGCTGACTCTTGTAGGGCGGGAAAGGAATCTTGCCCGAGAAAAACGTGGCCCTCTGCGATGGTGGGAGTGAAACAGGGTCAGCGCAGACGGGCGCAGGGCAGGGTTTCCCGGCGGCGTGTGCGGGTTCGCGGGCACTTTGCCCGGGGCGTGGGGGAGGACAAAGTGGAGCTCCCCGGCCCGAGCAACGGCTGGGCAGAGACTGAACGTAATGTACCCAATGCGGAAATGCTGGCGACGCCCGAGTGGGCAAGACGGAGAACTTCCGAAGGTGGGCTTTGCTGTACTAAGGAGCGAGGAGATGCTGCTGGGGGCTAGAATTTATTTCTGTGGGAAACGGAGAACTGACACGTTATGTCAGGGTTTTTGCTCTACTGTCACAAGGGGTAAAATTCCCCAGAGTCTCCCAATTGTGTCCATCTCCTTCTTAAGAACGTCTCTCGCCGCGCCCTCCCCTGGCCCGGGCCGGGGGGCCAGAGGATCCTGCGCTCCCAGGCTGCTTCGAGTTCGCAGCTCCGCCCTTCCTCCCCCGTCCTTCCACGTCCTTCCACCCCCGCGAGTCCTCGCGGACCGGAGACCTCAGGCGCTAGAGGTCCTCGGAGGATAGGTGGACGCTCTGCAGGGCGGGGGACAGGGCGCGGGGAGGACCGAGAGAGAGGAGGTCAGAGTCTGAGCGCGCGCGGGACGGGCGGGGTCCTGCCCTAGCGAGTCCTCTCCCCGACAGCGGGGCCCGGCTGGTCTAGAAGAACCGCGCGAGAGACGTGCCGGGAAACTGCTCCAGCCAAGCCACGCGGTCGCGAGGGCCCCTCCACTGAAACGGTGGGCGGAGCTCGGAGATCCTCGGGGGCTTCGGCGGCAGTGAGACGCAGTGCACTTGCAGTCTGGGCAAATTGTATTTCCCTACATGTTGGAGGGCGCTCTGCGAGGTATAAAACGCCTTCGTCCTGTCACACGTTCATTCGAGGTACCACCTGAGACTCAGGAAGGACAAGCGACTCATAGTTCAAACTCCAGCCGGAGTCTGCATCCCCTCCAGCTTCCTGGTACCCTCCTCTTGGGGACATCCGACCCCTTTCACCTGAAGGTCACTGAAGGCGAAGCATCCTCAAACCGACCACACCCCGCTCCTGCACATTAACCCTGTTGCCTGCACCTCCAAACTGCCTCCCTCTTGTACTCTGAGACGGCTTCCAAATGAGTCCATGTGTGCACCGCGGCTACTAGGGATCCAGAATGGGGACTCCAGGCAGGCTTCTGGACTCTACCTCCGGGTCTCGTCTTCTCGATCCTTCAACACACAGTCTGGCCCGTAGGCAGGGAGGGGGGCGGTGGACGGTGCCATCCCAAGGGGACTTACAGCGCGGGAGACCCACCCCGCGCGCCCTTCCCTTCGACAGGGTCACCAGCTCCGGCACCGCTGAAGCGCAGCCGCAGCAGAGGGGCCTGAGAGCGGATCCCCTCCTCCAGCCAACCCGGCTCCCCGCCGCGCTGCGTCCACCGCGGTGGCCGTGGCTCTCCCTCGTGTGCCCCAAACCTCGCCGCGGGGCTCGGGCCCGGGAGGGGGCAGAGGATCGCTCCTCTCCCACCCCCCGCCAGGACTTCCGGGCGGCTCCAGTTTACGGAGAGGATGCACTTTCCCTCTCCAAGAGCTGCGGCGACGTGAGCTGCAGCAGCCATTGCGCTGGCTCTAGGTTTGTTTACCCGTTTTGAGTCATTATTATAAACGGAACGTTATTTCATCAAAATAAGAAACAATTGCAAAAGGACACCGAATCCCTAACTCGATGGCCTGTGTATACATTATCTTACGATTCCTCCAAAGTACTGGGGTCTCTTTATGTTTTTGGTACTCAGACCCCTGTATAACTTTGCCCGTGAGTCTGGAGAACTATGTGGAGGACTTAGATTTTTTATAGTTATCGCGATTAAAAAATAAAATCATGAAGCCACAATACACGATGGTCATCACATTGTTACCTCCAAGAATCTCAACGTTGTCCAGGGTGAAATTTCCCAAAGTTCGGCAACCTTCTACTTTCATATTGCTTTTCCCACGTGACTTCTTGAACGTTCCTTGGCTCGTTATTTTGCATCCTGTCTCCATTCTCCTCTATCCAAGGACATCAATGAGGCAGAAGAAATTGGTTCGAAGACTCCCCGAGGTAATTAACACGGCCCTTCATCCCATTTCAATACCTTCCCACTTTCATTTTTATTTCAGAAGCAGATACTTTAGGGATGTGAGTCTCCAGATGTAGAATCCACCCTAAATCAATTAAAGAAAGGCGTGGGGTGGGAGGGAGAGAAAACAGCAGAGTTAGCCAAAGATAAAGCCTCGGTAAAAACTAGGACTGTTTCAAAGTAAAGAAGGTCTAATACATTCCAAATCAGAGAAGTTCAACCACGTAAATCTCATCATAAACGCCACGAGATTTCTCTATAAATTGTTAACATTTTCTAAAAATCTTGGCAAAAATAAGGCTTTGATCACACTAACTGAGTGTAACTTACTTCATGCCTGAACAATGGTGACGCCATGAATTATATCACTTTTAAAATACACCTACACATCTAATTTATGCCTTCCAAGGGACTTTGGAATTCTTTCCTATGAATGAGGCTAAATATATAAAATATTAAAATTATATTTGCTAACTGGAAATATTTAGGAATAAAAATAACAGTTGAAAAGTTTCCCACTCATTATTCTGTGTGTTTCAAAAAGTATCGCAGAAGAGTCGAAAACTATATGCATATTATTTACCTTATTTACGCTAAAGACATATGATTACTTAAATCTTGTCACAATAATCTTCACACCAAGAAGAATGTCGGTCAATTTGCTCATAATTACTCCATGTTTAAGTTATCGTAGGAGGAAACGCCCTAAAGAAAATGAACCATTTTACTTCCTTAACATAGAGAATCTGAGATATTAGACAAATTAGCTTAACATGAAAGCGGAAGGATGGAAAAGTGTCCCCCAAAAGCCCCTGAAAATAAACAGATATTTGAAGAATGTATGCAATCTTCTTTCTGCTGTAGGCTTGGGATCTTAACACATTGTCTCTTAGGCCAGGTGAGATTGTGTTTTTCTATCACCCCTCCTGAGGTCACTAAGAATGAAATCTGGAGACACTCCCTTATTTTTTCACCCTTTTCCCCTATACCCATTCAAGCACTTAACTCCTGGGTGGGGAGTCAAATGACCTCATCGCCGCTTCATCACTAATTTCCTGTGTGACCTATGTAAATCAAATGATGTCTCTGAGCCATTCTTTTCTCATGGGTAAAGGAGATTGGACTAGATGTTCTGAAAAGTCCTTTCAAACTCTAAAGAGTGCTTATCAACCTAAAGCCACAAGTTGCTTTCTGTAATATCCCAGCACCATCTCTACCAACTAAAAATAGCCAAGGTGGAAACCCTGGGATCACAAAGAGGAAAACAAAGGAACAGATCTGTAGGGCAAACACCTTCTTTGCCCTCCTGATCAGCAGTAAAGGTATTGCTCGAGTCATATTTTTGCCTCATTTAGATTACTGTTGTGTTTTTGTATTTACTGTATGGGTTTTTGTTTGCCCATCTAAGTGTCCGGGCCGAGGTACCTGAGAGTCACTGAGAAAAGCCTGGGTGATGGAGCTCACTGTTTAAATGGATAAATGAGCGTAGTGGTGAGTAAAGGCTCCACAAAGATATCACCTGGAGCACTTTCTCATCCATTTCTAAAAATTCCAGAAACCCACCGTTGCTTCCTGTACAGTATGAAGAAATTTCAGCCTTCCTTGACAAGAGAAAAAAATAACAGCGCACACACAGGGTGTATTAAAAAAAAAAATCGTGATGTCTGAACTTTCCTAGGACATTTATTTAAAGAGCAGAGATGGTTTAGCTGTGAAAGTGCCAGTTTTGACTGATGGCTTCTTTTTCACTGAAGAAAACAAACATTATGACGAAAGTCACATCCTGCTTCTGAGGCTACTTGCATTGGGTGCCTAGTATCACATACTCCACTTGTGAGTCTTATTTTATATGAAGCAGAATATTCTAGATCTTGCAGCCTGGCTTCCAGCCCTTTTGAGAGGCAAGGAAGCCTGAGTCCAGGGAGGTGAAATGACAGAGGTCTCACCTACAGCTGCAGAGCAGGGCCTGGCCTTTCACTCTTGCACTCCATTAAAGAAGTAGAAAGAGGAGGGGAGATTTATTTAGCATCTATTTTGTGCCAGACGCTCTTCTAGGTGTCTTTACATACGTGATAGCATTTAATATGTTCTAGTCTCTGTTTTGTGTAATGTCTCCTTTAAATGGTTTTTAAATATGTTTTAAGCATGTATTCCTTAACATACAAAGCAGGACTCTGATCCGTGGCCATGTGTCATGTAAGCATGTGTCACGTTTTACGTGGCAGAACTGCAGTTGTCTGCAATTATTTACATTCTCTATAACTGAGGCTACTTATTGCCCAATACAAACACATACACACACCAAAAACCAGCACAGGTCAGGGGTATGGTTTATGACCCGGGCTCAGTTTTGCCTCTGCAAGTTAACTAACCTGAGTGAGATTGAATCAGGCACTGTGCAAAAGTAGAAAAAGTCCCCTTGGACGTATAACATAAAATAGACTAAACAAATTAAAATGGGCAACCAAAATCCCGCATCAAAAAGTGGGTTTCATGTAAAAGCAAGTAGACAGCTTTTGTTATATGCACCTGCTACCTTCAGAAATCCCCAACTATGCTAAATAGAGAAGAAATATCAGTGTCAGGACACTGGACAATGCAGCTTCATTGTAGCCTCAAAGCCCCCAACCTATTCGATTTTACTGTATACGTCTCTTTAGTGCATCTCACTACAGAAATAATTATTCTGGTCAAAGAAATAATAGTTAATAGACCAATAAAGCCTTGATTTGCAGTGCCATCTACTGGAAACAAATTTTGACTTTTGCTTTCAGATTTTTTTATATAGTTTTTTTGTGGAGTGTTGGGAATGCAGCTATCAGGGGTAAAGGAAGAATTCAGTGCTTACTATATTTGATTAGAGATAACAATTTGGCAGCTCTAGTTTTAAGTAAACTGAAATATATTCATATGAAATCATTCCGTTTTTGAATAACATATACAGTACATAACATGTTTCTTTGGAAAATAAAACCTCTTCCATTTTTTAAAATGGGTCATTACAAGTAGCTTTTTAGTAGAGTGCTGTGATTTTTTTCCTTATCCCTGTAAAGATTAATTTTTACACTTATAAATGCTTCTGAAATAAAGTTGGTAAGTTCTTAGAGGTTTTCATTTTAATTTCATACCCTGTCGGGGAGGGACTCAAGGATTTTTCAAGGTTTCCCAAGCCAATTTCTTGACAAGGTAAATGTATTAAAAATTAGATACAGAAGAAAAGTAACTCCTGGTAAGTAAAAATCAACCTCAAATATTTATTGAGTGCTGTCTATATTCATGTTATTTAAGAGGCAAAAAGGTTTGCGTGCTGAAGATTGGGCTGCATTAGGCATTACTCAAAGCTAACAGGTACCTTTTTGCCAAACTCACCAGGGGCCTTCAGAAAACTCCCTGGTTCTACTGAATCCACATCTGCCCCATAAGACAGTACGTTAGAATGGAAAGAACTTGGGCAGGGAATTCCCTGGTAGTCCAATGGTTAGGACTCTGCGCTTTCACTCTGGGGGCACGGCCAAAAATTTTAAAAAAAAGAACTTGGACTGGAAGCCAGAAGGACTTGTACTTAAATCCCAGCTCTGCCATCTTTGGTTTCCCTTTGTCTCGGTCTGTCTGTCTCTCTGTCTCTGTGTCTCTCTCTCCTTCCTCCCTCTCTACCTGTCTCTATGTAAAACTGGATTAAATTTCTCTTTCTTACTTCACTATTCAATAGTTTCCTCTCCTGAAAATGCAAATAAAATATTCCAGAACAAGAATGGGGCTAGCAACTGATTCATATGAACTTCATATGAAGTTACATTCTGCTTATTGGAAGCAAAGCGTTCACACATACCAATGCTATACTACTTCCGTGAAAAGTTGTCCATCTCTAAAAGTCTAACGAATTTTAACACCCAGTTCGAAAAGCAGATAACAGCAACAATAGCCAACTCCTAGAAAACTGTTTCAGATTCACATGTGATGGATCATAGAATAACACTACAGCCCAAAATAGTGGAGAAAAGGTATAAGGAATGAAGAGACTTGCATTCAAATCCCAGGGGTGTCCCCTAATAGATTCTTTATAAGTCAATGAATTTCTCTGAGCCTCAGATTTACCAACTGTGAAATGGACATAATAGCTTCTTACCTCATAGGAATGAGAGAATTTAAGGAAATGTATTGTAATAATATACCCAGTGATATAAAGCTTTGACTTGGGTACTAAAAAATAAAAATAAAAACACATTTCCTTTAATCCTCCTGCTTTGTTTAATAATAAACGAAGTTTTCCAAGTCTAGCCCAAATCATGAGTCAAAGAAATCATAGAAAAAGACATGTTGTGAGGCAATGCTGTAGTCCAAGTCACTGTAAGTTATTGTCTGTTTTATTCTAAGCACTGTGCTACCCACTATTTGCTTTCATATTTGTACTGGTTTCAAACTGCTCTGGACTCTTAGAAGCAACAGACCTATAAAAATGGAATGTATGGCTGTTCTTTCTTAAGAACCTTTTGTTGGTGTGCCTTCAGCTGCTAAAAAGAACAAAAGAAAGAAAGAAAATCTGTGAAACCAGGAATTCTTTGAGACAGAAATATCTCCATCTTTCTTCTCTTGACTCAAAGTAGCATAAATCACATTGAAAGAGCCAATATTTTCTAGTTTAAAAAAATGCCAGGTTTTTTCTCTTCATTCCATTTGTCAATTAAAAGAATGCTTCTGACAAATTTTTCGTAGTGAAAAAATACGTATCTGAAGATCACAACCTGAATCTGACATTTACCATGGTAATTTGTACACAGAAAAAGCTCAGTGAGTGTTTGTGGAATTTGGTCTTGGCTTTGGCCTTGACCTGAATGTAAACTATGGAGTGAGGCACCTCCCTTTCTTCCCCTTCTGTAAAAGGAGTGGGATATTATCATGCATACACTTTTGGAAAGATGGTATGAAAGTCATCACAGTTTTGTCGCTTTTTTAGCTTCTTGGAAGAAAAGGATGATAAGGATTCTGTTTTTTGAAAGCAAAGGTTGTTTGCCCAGCTTCTGAGTGACCCATTGCTTGCACTCTTCGGGTTTATTTACTTTATGTTTTGTTGCTCTGGAACAGGAGGAAAGAGACTGCCGGGTAGAAGTCCCAGCAGCAGGCTGCCGATGCTTTTAATAAGAAAGCTATTTTTATAAACTGAATTTTAGTGACAAAACAATGTGGGGATGCTGTGCCCTGCAGTGTGGTGCGTACTCTTAAAAATCTGTGGATAAATGACTCTCAAACTGGGGAACCTTCGAGGTGTAAAGACCTCAAAATCTTTCTCATCGCCAACGCTGCAGTAGCATTTTGCCAGCTTCAAAGAATGATGCAGGTCTGAGCCACTATTAATATTGTTGTTATTCCATCTTGAGCCTCAGTGCTGGGCTCTTGTGAGAGAACTTGCTGGTACACTGGCAACTTCGTCTCAACACAACCCTGATTGTATTGCTTTAAAAAGTGTGATGAATTGGGAGATTGGGATTGACATATATACACTAATCTGTATTAAATGGATAACTAATAAGAACCTGCTGTATTAAAAAATTAATTAAATTAAATTGAAAAAATAAAATAAAATTAAAATGTCCATTTTCCCACAAAAAAATAAATAAAAAGTAAGGTGAGGGGAATTCCCTGGCGGTCCAGTGGTTGGGACTCCGCACTCACATTGCCCAGGGCCCAGGTGCAGTCCCTGGTTGGGGAACTAAGATCTCACAAGCTGTGTGACACAGCCAAAAAAAAAAAAAAAAAACCACACACAAAAATAAAAAGTAAGGTGTCCACCTTGACGGACACTCTAAAGAGCGAATAGTTCAGAGAAGTGAGCCTTCCTCTTCACAAGAGGTAAATTTCCCATTGTTGTTCATGTTTTTTATGGTGGCTTTCTTTATTGTTCACCTGGCATTCAACGTCATGGCCCCAGGCCAGAAATTTTAATGGTAAAAAGGTCCTATGCAGTCATGGTCGGGAGTAGAAAGGTGAATTTTCCAGTTTATCACAGGAAAAGCGCACACATTCATTTGTAAATTAATTTATTTAAAAAGGTTTATCCTTAGACCACCAGCTTGAGGATAAAACCGGGGTAAATAAATGCAACCAGCACTGTGATGCCTAAACCCCTCAACTTTCTTCCCTCTTGCAAAAGTGTGAGCGAAAGGAACTTGAGTTTCTGACAGTTAATTTTCTGTGTCTACTTAGCTGGGCCACAGTGCCTGATGTTGGGTCAAACAGTATTCTGGATGTTTCTGTGAAAGTGTTTTTTGGGATTGGACAAACATTTGAATCGGTGGATTTTGAGTAAAGCAGGTTATCCTCATGGTATCAATGGGCCTCATCTGATCAGTTGATGGCTTTAGCAGTGCAAAGGCTGGCCTCCCCTAAGCAAGGGGGAATTCTGCAAGGGATAGCCTTAGACTTGACCTGACATATCTCGGCATCGATGATATGGGCCTGTGGAGTTGCCACAACTGGCCGACGCTTGGCCAAGTATTGATCTAGACTCTTCCGGGGCCACTTAGGGGATGAACCCCTGGGTATGGTGTATGGCCCATCTGATTCCAGTTTTCTGCTCTGGTACTTATTCATGTTATTTTATCATACCACATTATTTTATTATTAATGACTAAAGATAGGTGGATTTTTTTAATCCATCATTATATTTATAAACTTCCATATTGACGACTATAGTTGAGTCCCCATTTCTGATACTTTCATGTTTTACCTAGTACGTTTCAGTTTTGTTTCAGTAAACAGATAGCAGTCTGGCAGTCACTGTATGCTGCAACGTGCTTCGACCCCACCTTCAGAATGTATTCCATACTCCATCACCTCCTCCCTCCCTAGTCCAAGCCGTCAGGCTCCCCAAGCCTCCAGGTCAGCCAGCTCAGCAGTGACCCCCAAACCAGCCTTCCTGCTTCTCCTCTTGCCCCCAGCTGTCGGGTCCCTACACAGAGGCACAGGAGAGAGCCCTTGAAGAGGAAATCAAGCCACACCATTCACTGCCCAAAACTCTCCAGTGGTTTCCCACCTGACCCAGGTGAGATCTCACATCCTCTCACAGCCTCTGTGCCTCCTACTTCCGCCTGCCTCTCTGTCCTGTCCACTCTGCTCCCCTCCCTGGCTTCTCCCAGAGCTGGGTCAGCTGTTCCTTGGACAGGCTGAGCGCAGCCCTTTCTTAGGGCCTTTGCCTTCACCCTTCCTCCGCCTGGACTACGGTTGCTCAAGTACTGGCCCACTTGTTCCTTTAATTCCTCCAGGTTTCTACTTCCTTCTATATTTAAAAACACACCTCCCTCAGAGCCTCTATATCCTGCTTTATTTTCCTTCACAGGACTTACCATCATCCATATCATATTATTTTTAAGAAACAAGTTAAGTTTTATTTGGGGCAAAATGAGGACTGTAGCCCAGGAGATAGCATCTCAGATAGCTCTGAGGAACTGCTCCGGAGAGGTGGAGGGGAGGTCAGTATTGTTTATGACTTTAGTGAATAGGGGCACGTGCGTCAAGCACACATGTTGGCAGAGACTCGCTGCTATTCAGAAGGAGCAGATGTCACTGTTAACGATTAGTGCTTTTCT
This sequence comes from Grampus griseus, assembly GCF_964374135.1. Classification (NCBI taxonomy): domain Eukaryota; kingdom Metazoa; phylum Chordata; class Mammalia; order Artiodactyla; family Delphinidae; genus Grampus; species Grampus griseus. Next base: position 152,983,841 of record NC_139018.1, read on the forward strand.
AGATGAGAGGAAATACAAGAATTGGGGCTCATAAAATCTTCTCCTGAAAATATCTAACTATCGGAAGGCCTGCTCTGCCGGTTTTCCCGGAGCACAGAGGGCCTCGTTCCTGATCTCTGCCCTGAACTGTCAGGCTGTGTTGAAGGTCAGCGGCTACAGTGGCCAGTGACCTCATCCTCGTAGAGGCAGATGGCAAGTGCCAATTTTTAGTTGGCACCACGAAAGTAGGGACTTTCTCTTAACTATGGCTGTATCCTCCACCCCTAGAACAGAGCCTGGCACATAGTAGGTGCTTTATAAATAGTTGTTGAATAAAAGGTGAAAGAAAGACCACAAAGTCTACCTGAATAAGGCTGAAGAAACGTGGCTTACATAAATTCTAGATTTCACAGAATCTGCACATGTGGATCAACCAGGGACATGTTCAAGTACAGCGCATTTTCTGAACCCCTGAGGGAGAGCAGAGGGTAGGCTTACAAGTTGAGGAAGGCTTCTGCAGTGAGCACACAAGAAACCAAGCGACCCCACGCACTTGCCCACTTTACCTTATGAAAAAAACACCTCTGTTTGATCCTTGCCATGGTTCCAAGATAGGATTTGAAGCCAGAGCTGCAAATGATCTTCCTTTTCTCCGTGAAGCTCCCACACTTCCAAAAGAAAATGTTTAAAGTGTTTTCTGCTCATAAACTTTTTTTCTCTTTCAGGTTTGAAGGTAGATTGCAGGCATTATCCCAGACTTATCGCCTCAGTTACTTTAATAGTTTGAATACAATGCCACATTATCCTCCAGCACTTTAAGAGAGTGGATCCTTTCAAAATAACCCAGGAGGGCTCAAGTATTCAGGAGGCTGGCAAAAATTAGAGCTGCTGGGCTTCCCTGGTGGCGCAGTGCTTGGGAGTCCGCCTGCCGACGCGGGGGACGCGGGTTTGTGCCCCGGTCCGCGAGGATCCCACATGCTGCAGAGCGGCTGGGCCCGTGAGCCATGGCCGCTGAGTCTGCGCGTCCGGAGCCTGTGCTCCGCAGCGGGAGAGGCCACAGCAGTGGCAGGCCCGCGTACCGCAAAAAAAAAAAAAAAATTAGAGCTGCTATTGGTGTTAGTTCAAGGCTGCCCAGCTAACTTTTGCACCATTCAGGAAGGCAAATCCTAGGTGAAAGACATGCGCAGTACCATCTAGTCTTTAATAACTCTACATGAGCCTAATCAGGGTGCTTGGTTTAATGCAAATGACTCTAAACCACAATTTAGGCTTAACTTCCTTTTCCTGCTCAGCCTTTCACCAGCTTTATGAGTTTGATGAGTGATGTAACCTTCCAGTGTAAGTTTCCTCATATTAAGGGGGGTGAAGGGGGGAACTAAAGTTTGAATGAGGCCTTCTAAATGTAATATTTTCCATTCCGCCCCCCCCCCCCCCGCATTTCTCTCCTCTTCTTATCATCTAGGCTGAGCCATCTAAGGAGCTCTTCTGATCAAATTCCAGCCCCACCCTCCTTAGGAAAGCATTAACACGATATTCACCTTAACTACCTAGGAGTCCATTAGCAGAAGGAGAGCTAATGCTACTTCAAAGATGAAGCAGTGAATTTCCTTTTGGAAAACAGAGAAAGAGAAATGAAATTCAACCAGGGACTCGCTCACAACTTAAAGCCAAGACCCACTCTCATCCTTTCCACCGTTTCCCTACCTGGGTACTGAAGGTGATGCTAGTGGCAAACACCTGCGCCTCCCAGCCATGGGGAAGCAAGAGTGACTCCATCCCTTTTCTCCTGCCTATAAACCACAATACGCCTCTCTCCCGTGGACGGAGAATTGAAAGGAAAGAGCTCATTTCTTTATTCATGTTATGTTTCTTTTCAATCTCAACTTCACATGCAGACCTTTTGCCCCGCAGTTGAATTTCTAGAAGTATATTCTAGGAAAACAAGACAATCACACAAATATGTATGTACAAAGATGTTCCTCACAGGACCATACGGGGTCAATTAAACCAGCCAAGGCTGGTGTGTATAATAATACAGACATGAAAAATGAGTGTTGTACATTTATATTTATTGGCATGGAAAGCATTTTTAAAATATCTTATATACCACAATCCTGTCTTCATAAAAACAATACACGTATGTATGCCTAAAGAAGGAATCGGGTACCAAAGTGTTGTGTTCATGGTAGCATTTGGAGTACTTTCATTCTCTACTTTATATCTTTCTATATATATCATGTAATGTCTATTACAATGTGCATCTATTAATTTAGAAAAATGTTTTTCATGGATAATACTTGTACAAGGTACAAAATTTAAAGGACACAAGAGTAAAACAATTAGAATTAAGACTCCCTGCCTCTTACAATCCCTTCCAGAGGCAATTACTGTTTCCTCTATCTTCTTTAATCTTCTGAGATAGTCTACACTTTTCCATATCAGAAAAACAATAATACTGGTTCCATTTTGAAAAAATAATTTCAGGAAAATTAAAATTAACTCTTTGAACTTGAAATCAGGGACCCAAAGTAGTAATATAACGACTTGGATTTTCTTCTTTGTTTTGCAGTAGAGCAGTGGACAGGAAATATTGAATATATTTCCCAACTCTGGGGTGTGGAACAGGCCTTCTTTGTTATGTTGCATTTACTTAAGTATGTGTCTTTCTCCCTCATAAGACTATGCATATACATTTTTCTGAGGACAGAGTTGGTGTCATACAATTTTTGTGTCCTCCACAGCGCCTATGTACAATAAAATAAATTAAAATAATATTTATACTATATCAAGATTTCATGTTATAAGGTTTTATTAATACTAGAGATTAGCATGACTGCTAAATAATAATTTGTATACAGCAATCAAGAAATATATCACTCCTTAAAAGCTAAATAGATGCATATGGTCTGAAACAAGATCTGACAGTTTGATCTGGAGTGGCCGTGTTGACAAACACTTCCATGGTACTCGCTCTGTGCCAAGTGTAGTTCTAAGCACTTGACAGGTATTAACTCAGTATTAACAATCCTGGCAAAAAGTTACCCTATTTTACAAGGATAAGGAATACAAGGCATGGAAGGAATTAAATAACTCACCCAAGATGGTCACATGGGCTCTGGGGAGGTGTTGCTTATGTTAGTAGCCCAGTACTTTTCACCTAAGCCTCTTAAAGTATTTCATAGCAGACAAAGAGAAATAAAACCGTGCTTCAATACAGCACTTAACGTTGTTGTTTGTTTTAATGCCTAAAATAGATATCTTCATAGTTATTGACATTGACAGGGCTGTCAATGGAACGGACAGCCCTGAATCTCTGCCTCTTGCTCTACAGCATCTAGACCACACTCCCTCACCTGTAAGAGTAAGAGTTGCCTCATTTACAGGTGACAGACCACAGTCCAAGAAACTGGAAGGAAATATGACGAATGCTTGCCATTTAATGAGGTGTTCGTTGAGTATTCAAAAAACATTGCAAGGAGTCAAAGAGAAAGTTACTGGATAGCGAGGTCATTGTATCAATGCCAGGGTCTGTGGTCTCAAATTTAGGTGAGTTGAATTTAGACTTTTCCAAGCTTGTGGTTTTTATTAAAACTTAACCACATCCAGCATTCGATGTAGACGGCAGAGAGACACTGTAAATAATTCACAGAAAAACCTAAGCTGGACTTTTTTTTCTTCCAGGATGCTGAGAGCAGTCGAGGTACCGAGTGTCCTAAATTCAACAGACAATTCAAGCAACGTGATGACAGACCCAGGAATCCTTGGGTCGTCTAACGAAATATCTTATAAAGAGGAAAGGAAAGGTGTGAATTACCATCATTACCAAAACACGGTCCTTGGACCAGCATCACTGGTACTGCTTCGTAGCTGAGTAGATAGGTGCTCAGGGTCCCACCCCGGAAACCTCCTGAATTCAAATCTGCAGTTTATCAACACCCCCAGATGGTTCAAATGCGCCATTACAGTTTGAGACACACTGATCTAGTTTAATTCCATTATTTTTCAGATGAAAAAACTGAGTGCTACCAAGGAGCCAAACTCAAAGGCTCATGTTCCATAGAGACAAGATTAAAATGCAAATGGGAAAATATAAAGGGACTAATACAAAATAGCTTTACTCACGGAGTTCTAAACTACCACTGTGCATATTAATATTTTTTGTGGTTATAAGTGGGAATTCGAGGTGATGTAGAAATAGGAAGTAACTTCAGCTTTTCTGTAACCAGTTGAACCCCATAATCAATATACTCCTAGCCATGCTTATCTCTACAAATGGGATAAAATGTCTTGGGCAAAATGTATTTCCTTAGTGAGGGCAATTTTCCTAGCATCAGTTTTTTTCCCCTGTCTTCAGGTACAGCTGCCAAAAAAAAAATTTTTTTTAGGCTGTTTTCTCCATGATATGATAATTACTGCCATATTTTAAATGTAACCCTCTTCTAAAAATATAAATGTGAAATGCAATATCTTAGCTGTACACTAGGATTATCAATCATTTCCATTGCTCAACTGATTTTCCAAACAGTATCAAATCAATTAGGTATTTATTAGAATTTTTTTCTCTTTTCCTTTTGGAGGACAGAAGCATTTATATTTTCATCCATGGGAGAGATAAAGCAATTATAGGTTATTTAAACATGGTTGGTCCCAATTCTAACTTCTTGGGAGGGGTTCATGATTAATTAGTATTTAGAAGCAGATTGAAAATTGAAATAGCCCCCTGAATGCTTAGAGATAAGTAATTAGGTACAACAGTTTGCCTGAAAAACGCGACACTTGTTAGTGTTTAACAAAGCTGAACAGAAAAATAGTTGTTGACCTGTTTCTTAGTCAATTCAGCCTGTTAATACCAAAAATACCACAGATTGGGTGGCTTAAACATTGATTTCTGGACAGTTCTGGAGGCTGGAATTCCAAGATCAGGGTCTGATGAGGGCTCACTTTGCACCTTCTCACCATGTCCTTACACCACCCAGCATGAGAGCAAGCTAATCTCATTCATGAAACTCTACCCTCATGACCTCGTCACTTCCCAAAGGCCCCATCTACTCTGGGGAGTAGAATTTCAACCTGTGAATTTTGGGGGTGACACAAACATTCAGTTCATAACAACATCCAGCTCTAGTCGCCTGAATTCATACCCGCATTGCGTAAGAGAATTTGGTTGGATTTGTCCATATCACGTAATAGATTGTTATCCATCTCTTTTCTCAGCACGTTTCCTTCTGCATAAAAGATTCACCTGGGATATTTTCAACTCTTACTGTGTACCCAGCAATGTAGTGGGTGCTTCCACTTACATTATCACACTGACTGTTCAGTCCGTGTTTACCTTTTAAATTGACCATGAGTTTCAAGATTCTAAAAACAATGATCCTCATCTGGGATTTATTCCAAAGAAATTCTGTTTTCCTCACTCAAGTGACTTATTATTTGAGAGTTCCTGATGGTCTATGGCTAAAGACCGATCAGCACTACTGGAAAAAAATGAAAGACCAGAGACACTTCCAGGAACCCATGGTCCCTTCAGACCACCATATCCCTGGTGGTTCACTATGCATGTATTTTTGCAGAGAATGGTGGATGCCGTGTAGGAAATTACCGTCAGAGCTGGAATTATCATTCCGGAGCCAACCTCTCAAGGTTGTCTTCAGAAAGAATATTTTGGCTTCAGTTATTTGTCCTTGACAAAATGAAACATGATATTTCCCGTGACTTTGCAAAAGTTGGATGCTTTCTGCACCAAATGGGCTGTGTATTGACCAAAAAAATAAGCCATTTTTTTGAGGGAGAGTTATCAAGCACAAAGTGAAGTTCCATTTAAACTGAAGTTATGTAGACAAACATACATGGCATGTTCCTTTCTTATCCCCCGAAACCCAAGGCAGGGAGACTAGGAAGCAAAAGTCTATAAGGAAGGGTATAAAAGGGGTCTATAAGGAAGGATGGAAAGAGTTTTCTGAGTCAAAAATGAAGCATGAATTATGATATGTCAAGAGGCACGAGGAAAACATGAGTCCTTGAAAGGTTTGGGGGAATTCCTAGAAGGCTTACATTTAGGTTATAATGTGACTGATCTATCTCATTTTACTCAGTCTTATGGACGATATTTGATTTAAAGTTTTTACAACATGAATCTTAGTAGTCTTGTCGATGACACGGTGCTTAATTCCCTGAAGGCTTCACCTTTTGAATATACCTTTCATCACTGTATTATAGTCTGCCCGGTGATAGACATCTTTCTGAAGATAATTATATGCCTCTGGTACTTTTTTTATTCTTCAGTAACTTCCACAGTGTTTGAAATCGACAGTCTTTGCTCTTTTATCTAATATGGCATGGTATTTCTCCTCATGAAGAGTTCTTTCATAAAAAGACCTTAAAGTTCTTTACAGATATTAACTAGGTCTCTCACCAGGAATTTACCTATCTTGCCTCCTTGGGAAACTGAGGCAGAAAGCAAAGTGACATATTGAAATCACGTAAAGACTTAGCACCAGAGCTTGAATGATTAGCCAGGGGATTAATTCTCACTGTTATCTTCAGAAAGAAATTGTATTCCGAACTTGACGTAAATAATGGTGATCAAAAAGATCAAATCAGGAAGTAGAAGAGACCTGCAAAATTTCACTTCACTGACATGCACACCTGCAGAGAAACTTATTCTTAATGAAGACTTAGCCGCTAAGGCTTACAGTGAAACTCACATTACCAAGATTTTATTACTGTGCACATACACACACCCAGCAGGATTTTTAGTACCCTACTATGAAGTGTTATTTGAAATCATTAAAACTAAACTGCACCTGTCAAAATAAATCAACCAATACATTTAGTGATTCGGAATCCCTGACTCTTTATCTTTTCTATACATTCATTAATTCTTAATATTCTTTCCCATCATTAGAGTTTCATTTCCAAGTACGCCTGTCCTATAAAAATAGTGTGTTAAAATGAAATTGGGTATTTAATGGCCAATTCCGTCTGTGGATTCATCTGGGTTGAGCTTTGTCACACAGTATGTGCTTACCGTGCTGCTATAGGGTTTTCCTCCTATAAAATGTTTTACAGATTTACACTGTAAAAGTCAATCCAGCTGACAGATCTTGGCTGTTGCCTTTATGTATGTCTGTGTGATTTAACATGTTTCTGATTAACAATGGAGCTTCCTGATGCTGTCAAAATAAGTAAAGTACGAAATGCCTTTCTAGAAATGACTATTTTTAAAAGAGAGATTAAATAAACAAGCCATTCCTGCTGGTAAAATAATTGATTATGTTGCTGACTATTTAATATGTTTAGCCAGAGCTCCGTGGGGACAGTTTACTACATCAGCATAAACAAAGGGAGACCTGAAGCGGGGACACAGTACTCCATGAGGGAAGCAAATGAAAGGAGGCCACAGATATTTGTGTTTGAAAAGGACGGAACAAATGCTTTCCTTGCTGAGGTCACCAACATGTGCATGAAAACACACATACAGACTCCAGTGCCAGCAGTTCACCAGCGCCATACTGAAAAAGGGACCTAAGTGTTTTATAAATAACCCTAACAACCTCTAACCATGTATGCAATTAAGAAAATGGTTTGCTTGATAAAGTGTAGAATCCTGACTTTAGCAGACTGGCTGGTTTCAGTCTTCATTTGGCTTCATTCACAGTCCAGTTTTGTTTCTACTTTCTAGCTACCCTCGGGAAAAATCTATGAACCTATTTTCCACGGACTCCTTGAGTAGGGGTGTCAGGAAGAGAAACTGATCCGGTCTGCAAGCCTCCCTCGATGAGTTAGGCATCAAATATATTATTAGAAAACATGGACTTAGCCACTAAATGGTGTCATGATTATATCTGCAGGATCTGGGATGGCTCTATAATTTTTTGAGTGTGTCCTTTCATTTCGGGATTAGGAAAAGTTTGTTTCTCCTGCTGTGGTGGATTTTGAGAGAAAGAAGGAAGTGTTAAGAATCTACTGTGTCCTCTTTTTCTATTTGTGAAAGCTGGGAGCTTTACAAGCATTCTTTTCTTGAATTTTCCCCCAAACCATGTGAGGTGGTTATGACCTGCTTAGTTACAGTGAAAGAAACCAAGACAGAGTGAGGTTTAGAATTCACTAGAGGCCACACAGCTAGTGAAAGGCAGTGTCCTTGATGACAAAGCCCAGGGTGTTTCTTGAGCAGGGAAGGTGCCTCTGTGCCCAATACTGCCTTTCCAGGTCCCCGGGGGAGAAGGTAGGAGAGAAGGGTGAATGACCCCGAACCCAACAATGGCCAGGGCCAATCAGCCCGCTGAACATTCCTCCTGCCATCAAAGCATCCCCTCAACACTCTGTTCAGATTATGATCTAATATTTACTGACAGCACCAACACCATCCTGATTTCTCCCATTTTCAGGGATTAAAGCTGGCTGAATAAAAGTGTCAAGAGACTTGTCTCAACTGAAGGGCCTACGTTTATTAACTTGAAAATGGAAGTATGGGTTTAAAGGTTGGGGGAATAATAATAGTGGGTGTAGAGATGGGTATTGTTTGTTTCTCTTTTTCGGATATTCCACGTGTAGCTTTTTAATTTAAGGATAAACGAAAGTGAGACCTCTTTTCCCTATTCCTTATTGCTAGTGTATTTTGGTTCATTACATATTTGCCGATATAGGTGTTTATGTCCTTAAACTATAACTCATAGTAGCTCCCGCCATGGGTGTGATCACATCCATATGACTACCTTTCTCAGCACCCGCCATGGCCCCAAACATACATGAAGAGTTGATTAGGTGGAGACCGTGGGCCAGAATTATCATGGAAGATTCAACTAGTGTATCTTGTTATCTGTGCTCCGTGGGGCTTAGTTTTAAAAGCGTGCATTTTGGCATAAGAGAGGCTTGTATTTATAGATCAACTAAGTAATTACTTTGTCAAACACATGACTTCAAGCTTCAGATTCTGGCTTCCAAACTAGCTCTGTTGTCTTGTGCTTCATTTTTTTTTAACTCTGAGCTTTGGTTTCTTTATCTATAAAATAAGGCGAGTATTTCCCACCTTACTGAGTTGAGAAGGTGTCATCCAGGTCATGATTTCCAGGCTGAGAGAGAGGCAGCAGTGGCACCTGCAGGGCAGCTCCTGGTTAGGAGAGGTAGAGCAGGCAGGCTGGAGTGTGAGACATGAGGAGGGAGGAAGGTAAAATCAGAAGTAGGATTTAGAATGTGGGAAGGCTGGGGTGAAAAATGTGAGAAGAGCCAACCGTAGCTGGGAAGACAACAGCACAGGTCAAATCCACATGGGTGAGGCATGCTCCAAAAGATGGGCCTAAGTAGAGAAACAAGTACAGAACAGGTATGACATTGCTAGGACCAGTGCAGTAGCTTAAAGGAAGGTAGCAGATGAGGCAGTGGGAGAATTAAATGAGATAATGTGAAGGCTTCTGGCCTGGAGCTTTATAGCAGACTCCTAGTTCTTCCTTCCATTTCTTCCTTCCCCTTTTCCTTCTCTTTCCACTTCCTATGAAAGGGAGAGGCTCAACTGCTCAAAAAACTGCTAAAAACCCACCTGACCTCCTGCAGCACTTTCAAATGATGAGTCATTACTTCAGTGATATTTCTAAAGAGTGGAGCTGTCAATCCAAACACTGCCAGATGTGCCTTCTACTCAAATTGATGATGTTCATTTGTGCACACTTTGAATTTTTTTAAGTGATCTGATCTATAGTGATTTATTCAGATAGAAATCAAAGTTCAGTTAACTTTTTTGATTCAGAAAGCCTAGCTTTTAAGGAGATGAATATTTAAATGATTTTAAATCCCTACTACATTTTCCAAAGCTCAACTTATATCATGAAAAAACAGAATTAACTTGTATGATCGAAGTTAACCCAAACGGTATTGTTTTTGCCTTATTTTGAACTTATATGCAGTCATTGATATTAACATCATGCTAAAGACCTTCTGCCATTAATCCATCCCCTCCTTCCTCTAGCACAATAAACTACCCAAGACTAAAGAGTGTTTCTCTTAGAAGATCACACCAAGTTTCTTTAATTTAATCATCAATAAGCATTTCTCATTTAGATGAGCCTCTTCTGTTGCTCCAGGCAACGGGATACCCAGGACAGCCTAACCTATCACAGGGGCTCAGGAATGCCACTAAGTGGCCATAAGAAAAGCCTGAGATGGTAAAGGTAGGAAATGGCCAGATGTTTATGGCGTGGACTCCAATTCCTTCCAAACCCAAACACATACCTCCAAGGCATTGGAGATGGGCAGACCAAGTTCCAAGGCCGTTCTAAAACATACTAGCAACTTACTTCATTTAGCTAGTTTTCCCGTTTTGTAGCATGGGGAGAACAATGACAACTATACAGAATTTCGTAAGGATTAATTAAGACAGCACATAAAAGCGCCCGTCACATAATAGTCACCTAAAAAGTAGTGAGTGCAGACGTAATAGCTATTATTTATGAAGCATTTAATACACTCCAGGCACGGCAATAAGTAGTTTATGGGTATTATCCTTTTTGTTCCTCTCAACAACCCTAAGAACTAAGCATTATTATTCTCATTTTATTGACAAGGAGATGAAAGTATAGAGCATTTACCTGACTTATTTAGGGTCCCATAGACGGTAAGTTGTAAGTGGAGAATGCCAGTTCCTGTTTGTATAAGCCCACTACATTTTAATTAAATACATCAGGAGTTAACCCCCAGGGAACCATGAGATTTAGAAACGATTTAGAGCTTCATAGAGAAAGCTGCCATATGAGTATGATTAATGAAAGAGTACATTAATAAAAGAGTAAAAAAAGAGCGAGGTGACATTAACTTGAATTATAAAAGTCAGTGGGTACAAATGAACTTATTTACAAAACAGAAACAGACTCACAGACACTGAGAACAAACTTATAGTTACCAAAGGGAAAGGGCGGGGTGGCGGATAAACTAGGAGTTTGGGGATAACAGATACACACCACTATATATAAAATAGATAAACAACAAGGATTTATTGTATAGCACAGGGAACTATACTCAATATCTAGTAATAGCCTATAAGGTAAAACAATCAAAAAAAATATGTATATATATATATATATATAACTGAATCATTTGGCTGTACACCTGAAGCTAACTCAATATTGCAAATCAACTATACTTCAATAAAAAAATTGTAAGAGAAAAAAAAAGCCAGAGAGACTTTTTAGCGTCTATTTTTTTAGAATTTATAAATTCCAATTTCAATAAACTCCATTTAAGTATCAAAATAATGATGAGTATAATGGGATCAAACAGAGGAAGATCGAGATGGTTTGGAGAGAAGGGACGAGTCCGAGGGAGAAATACCAGGACATAATTTGGGGCTTGTAATCTCTATTCGGATTATGACATAACCATTGACGATCATGCAAAAACAGCTATTATTTGCATGCAGGGCTGGATTTCAATCTCCCACTAAATTTTTAGTGGTTGCTGTCAGCTTGCTTCTAGAGAAATTCTGCTTAATGATGAGAGTGACAAGGCAGGTGTTTTGTGTGCAGTTTTTGAAGAAGAGATTGTTCAAGCTCATCGAAAGGGTCCTGTGACGATTGCAGACTGAGAGGGAGACATCTTAGCGAATAGAAGAGGGAAAACTTCCTATAAAAATGTGAAGTTTATGGGGCTCCCCTGGTGGCGCAGTGGTTGAGAGTCCGTCTGCCGACGCAGGGGACACGGGTTCGTGCCCCGGTCCAGGAAGATCCCACATGCCGCAGAGCGGCTGAGTCCGTGAGCCACGGCCGCTGAGCCTGTGCGTCCAGAGCCTGTGCTCCGCAACGGGAGAGGCCACAACAGTGAGAGGCCCGCGTACCGCAAAAAAAAAAAAAAAAAAAGTGAAGTTTAATGAGATGAAAGTGGAATAAATGTGAGGAAAGGCAGCCCGAGCTAAGGAATTAGAGAGAGTGTTTCCCTTGTCTGGATGTTGGAGGGTGTTGAGTATCATTGTTAATTGCATTCCTGTAATGTCCTGGCTACCGGGGCCTCATGTCCACTTTAAGCCTATCTCGAGCTCGAGCAATTGAAAGATAATAAGAGGAAAATGAGTAATGAATCCTTTTTACTATCTGCTGTAAATGGGCTCCATTGAAACAGTCTGTGTTTAGACTGGTAATAAAAATGAGTGATGAAGGCAGACGTTTAACTTGGGAATTGGTTCAAGCAAGCAACATATTTTCTGTTTCAAAAAAAAGAAGAGGGCTTCCCTTGTGGTGCAGTGGTTGAGAGTCCGCCTGCCGATGCAGGGGACACGGGTTCGTGCCCCGGTCCGGGAAGATCCCACAAGCCGCGGAGCGGCTGGGCCCGTGAGCCATGGCCGCTGAGCCTGCGCGTCCGAAGCCTGTGCTCCGCAACGGGAGAGGCCACAACAGCGAGAGGCCCGCGTACAGAAAAAAAAAAAAAAAAAAATTAGGTTATGGAGAAATTCCTTGCTTGGAAAGTTTCTGCAACAACTGTGCAGTTTTTATAAGTCTTGGCGAGGTGTACGTGTGTTTTTTTTCTTTCTGTGTCTTGAAACATTGGCAAGGACTATAGCAGTAGCTGAAGAACTTTATTTGTTAATTTGTCAGTATGCAGACCTTTGTTTCTCCACTGGGCAAACACAGGAGCATTAGGACTGATGACATTCATAAAACACGTGCCACAACTTAGGGACCAAGGACCCTGCTAACACGGAGATCTGTTATTCAAATACTCCAACTAGAGCCTTACCTAGACGCTGAAATCATTAATCCAAAAAAAAGTATCATTTCTTCATCTCGTTTACACTCTCCCTAAAAGAAAATAGATCTGATTTATTATTTTCTTACCCATCACAGTGTAAGAGTCTGAAAAATGGAATTGCTCATTTTTGGAGAACTAATGTCCCTAATGCCCTGAACACAGTCCTTACAGCGGCAGCCCAGCAAGGTGGGGACTTTTATCCTCCTCTTAGGGATCAGAAAATTAAGGCTCAGAGAATATGCCCACTAATAAGTAACGGAGCCTGGAATTCAGTGCTAAGTTGGAGGCCCACATTCTTTCCACTGCACTGCTGCCCAAGGTTGGATAACGCGTGGCAGTCACTTAACTAGAAAGGACAATGATAATAGAGATCACACCTCTAGGCGTGCGTTGTGTAGCAACAGCGTGTGTGCACGTGCACACACACACACAGAGCCCTTGGCCTTTTCTTGGCTCTCTCTTCTTTTTATTAAATTAAATTTTATTTTTTTATTAATTTTTAATGGGGTAGAGTTGCTTTACAATGTTGTGTTAGCTTCCGCTGTACTGCAAAGCGAATCAGCTATACATATACATATATCCCCTCTTTTTGGGATTTCCTTCCCATTTAGGTCACCACAGAGCACTGAGTAGAGTTCCCTGTACTATGCAGTAGGGTCTCATTAGTTACTTATTTTATATATAGTATCAACAGTGTATATATGTCCATCGCGATCTCCCAGTTCATCCCACCCCCCTGCCCCCCTTGGTATCCTTATGTTTGTTCTCTTGGCCCTCTCTTCTGAAGCAAGTTCCCTGGCTTGCTTTTGCCATGGAAAGCATCCCCAGCAATTATTGAAGAAAATGTGATTAGGAAGATGGAGAAGAATGAGTAAGATGGGACAAAGATGAAATTAGAACAGAGACTGGAAACAGGAAAGTGTAGGGCCCCACTCTCCTGGCCCCCTGGCCATGAAATGATCCATCAGTTGTTCACCAGTGTAATTTACAAAGCTTTCAGGCCACTGAGTCCAGCCGCACCTCCCCACTGGTCTTTGTCACAGGGAAATGGAGGTGATGGCATGGAAGAAAAATGATTCTTTTGCCAGTCCCATGTTAAGATCATGCACAACATCTCCTCAGATCACTTGGCCTTCTGGGAACACTTAGCAACTGCTAGGAGACACAGGATTGCTATAGGGTATTCTGTTCAAGGTTTGCATTATTTCTGAGACCAAAGAAGCAGGTAGTACTTAGTTAAAATGAATAGTTAAAAAATGGATTCCCACTTCTAAGCAAAAATCAAAACAAGATCAAAAAACCCTCACTGGCCAATGTTTTGTAATAATCGTAAATGGAAAGTAAGTTTTAAAAATTGTATTTAAAAAAAGTACCTACCCAACAGGAAAAAAAAAATCCTCACTGTTTCAGGCGTTTGAGCACTTGGGTGTGTTAGAACCCAAGGGATCCGAAGTCACTCAGTTATTTCCTCCAGGCTGAGTGTGGGTTTCTTGCACTCTGAAAAGGGCACTCGGTCCAGGAATCCCTGTAACGTGTGAAAAATGAATATGCCGTAAACTGGACAGGAAATGTAACCACATGTGGCGACAATCAAATAGCCCACTTTACCAGTAAGCCTGCAAGGAGCTGATCCAGAAAGATTATAGTGGGAGTCAGAAGCATCGGTGTAAAACCCAAACACTTGACCTGGTCCCCACCTGGCTCCCTGCCGGTCAAAAGGAGAGCCCAGGGACACCTCATTCCACCTCATAAGCGTAGTCAGTGCCACACTGGGGACTGCCCCACATTCCTGCTGGGTGGAATCAGCACTGTGCTCCAGTAACTTTCGTAATTGTACTACCCATCCAATGTTGCTCACGGGCCTCCAGGCCCAGGGGCTGACAGTAGCTCCATCGATCAGATTCTCTCAAAGAAACCTAGCTTTGGTTTTGCACATGTGTGTTCTGCTTCCCTATTGGACGTCCTTCCCAATGGAGCTTCCCTTGAACTACTCAACTGGTATGAAGACCAGGGCTGCGCCTGGGCTTAGGAGGTGACCAAGGAGACGCTGTGGGGAGTGAGAAGGGAAGAGCTAAGGGTACCAAGTGATGCGGAGGCTGAGGCTCTCAACTTGTTGTGGGAAATGCAACAAGTCAAAGCGGTGAGTGTCAGGCTGGAGAGGAGTTGGTGCTTTGACACACAAGCAGGGGAAGTACTCAGGGCCCACCTGTGCTCTTCTTTTATTTTAATTTTTATCTTTTGGCCACACCACATGGCATGTGGGATCTTAGTTCCCCCACCAGGGATTGAACCCACGCCCCCTGCATTGGAAGCACAGAGCCTTAACCACTGGACCGCCAGGGAAGTCCCCCAACTCTGGCTGTAGACAGCCATATCTGCTGGGGCACCATCCACACACTAGGCGTGTCCCAAGGTTTCAAAGTTCATCATTCATTACCCCTGCATAACCTGAGGGAGAATTTAGTATTAAAATACCCTCTTCAACAAACAATCAAATGATTCCTAAGTGAGATGTTCAAAGGCCGAGTACCAGTGGGTCGGGCAAACCATTTGCAAGCGTAACAGTCCATAGACCCAGTCCTCAGCTGGCTTGGAGCCTCCAGCTACTTCTACTCCACGGTGGTAAAAAGGACACGTAGAGAACCAGAGTCCACAATTTGGGGACCTCTCCATCGCAGAAAAAGGATACATTTTTAACATTTTATAAATGATTATGCACCTTGTAACCCAAGATATAAAATTGTTTTCATTCCCATCCTTACTTTAAATTCTTATACTCATAATTTGCATTGCATCTCTCTTCTTATCTTCCTTTGAATTGTTACTTTTGTTGTATTTTGTTGTCTTTCCTTGTTCTATTCCTCGATAAAACCTGTCATAACACTGGGCTGGGTTACGGAGATACTCACGTTTCCACAATCGCCAGTGTTTCCTTGCAACTCAATGTCACTTTTTAAGTAGCCAGGAGCCAGGATTTAGACTCTAGATTGTAAAGGTCTGGTCTCCAAAATTTTGTACTGCATCATACCCCTACCTGCAAAAAAATTATAAAAAATAACTGGGCCTAAACTCTTTACTAAATGTGTAATTATTAATTTATAGAATGTCATCATGCACTAATACAGTACTATTACTAATATAATTCTAATAATATATTACTATCTACTAATGTATTAGATACAGTATAAAACACCAAAAAGGGGGGAGAAGAATTTAAAGGATGAGAGGAAAATAAACTCACTTAGAAGTTCTCAATTTTCTTCCCATGCACTATTCAACGGTCTCCATCACCCCCTTTTTGGGGACCATTGATCTAGTGAAGAGGAAAGATAACTTGATAAAAACCCTTGTGATGAAAGAAGTGGCTTTTTTTCCCAACTGTGTTTATTGCAAATAAATAAAGAACCAAGAAAACAGAACTGCTCCCTAAGGAGCCAGCTGCATTTCTATCCTAAAATAGCCCTGCAAGGTGGCTACAAGTTCATTTTTCTTGGGCAGAGGAAACAGGCTTGGTTTACACGGGTTTTGTCCTCAGAGGCTTCTCTGGGATGGGGCTGGACTGTGGTTGCTCTGAACCCGCCGTTTCTAAGGAGATCCTGCCGGTGCTTGGATACAGACCCCATCCCTCCCTTTTCCCGCATTTGTCTCTGCCTAATTGAACTCCCTTTGGCACAGTCTTGTTTCACCTACTGATGAATAGTCTTTCCCTTTCTAGTTTTAGAGCTAAACGAAGCCCTGGAAGGAACCACTGTTTATCTTAACTATGTCCCCTGTGCAGAGACTAGTGCGCCCGGCAATCGATGTGGTTTCTCAGCAAATTAGCAGAGTTCAGCAGTTATTAGCTGGAACATCAGAAAGCCAGATACTGAATGGCTTTTCCCCAGAGTCACTGGGGAACCTCATTTGAAGGTGTAAGAAAAAGAACTTAAGCTTTACTCTAGCTTCTTGCTGAAGTTCGGAAGCTCTAAATAATGGCCGGAGTGAACTCATCAGGTTAAATACTCCTTCACCTAGATGACTGAAACAAATTTAGCACAAAATAGGTATATACATCTATATATCCATCGGTAACATAGGGAACCAGAAACGTGTTGAATGCATGTCTCTGAGCTTATATATACCCCCAGAAAACGAAGTAGCCAAAGTTTAGAGAGCCAAGATTTCCATCGACAATGAAAACCCAGCCTCAGATTTATAGGAGCAAAGTCTACAAACTGGGTTTGGCCTCTCTGGGGAAGTAAATTAGCATTTGGATTGTTGTACAAAAATAAAATTTTTTTTTAAGTATAAATGAAGAATGTGCTCCTTACATTTATTTTGGGCTGTCCTTTAAAAAAAAAAATTGTAAAGGGATAAGAAACCTTAGCCATCAGCCAACATTTCACAAATGAAGCCCAGAGAGGAAGAGTCACCCACTTTGGGTTACACGCCAGTTAGTAGCAAAGCGAAGACAACAGAACACAGAATCCTGACTCTGAGACCAGTGGCCCTTGATTTCCAAAATACTGTCACAGTTCATGCAAGACAAGAGATCCTTGTTTCTCCTGGAATGACAGCTCAGTCCCCCCCAAAAGGAGAAGTTTGTTTATTTTTATTTCAAAACCTTTATGACGGACGAGGAACTCTGAATTCAGGTCAGCAAAGTTGGTCATTACCTGGCCAACTGAAGAAGGAGATTTGTTAAATCTATCAGCATTTTAACATTATCAATAGATTCTGCAAACTTGCGTATCTCCCACATACTGTCCCAAAAAAAAAAAATCGTTTCGATACTTCCCTGGTGGCGCAGTGGTTAAGAATCTGCCTGCGATTGCAGGGGACATGGGTTCGATCCCTGGTCCGGGAAGGTCCCACATGCCACAGAGCAACTAAGCCCGTGAGCCTAGAGCCCATGCTCCACAACAAGAGAAGCCACCGCAGTAAGAAGTCCGCACACCGCAATGAAGAGTAGCCCCTGCTCGCCGCAACTAGAGAAAGCCCGCACGCAACAACGAAGAAACAACACAGCCAAAAATAAATAAATTAAAAATTCATTAAAAAAATCATCGTTTCACGTGTTCATTCATTTGCACATTGCTTCTCCTGTGTGCAAGACTCTGCAAGGGACTCTGAGAATATTTGAGAATATGATGTGGTCTACGACACGATATCCATGTAAGTCAGTAATAAGCATTGTTAAATGCCCTATTTCATAGCATAGTGATAACTTCCTGCCTTTATTTTATAAAAATAACTATGGTCCTTGATTTTTTTTTTTTTTTTTTTTTTTTTGCTGTACGCGGGCCTCTCACTGTTGTGGCCTCTCCCGTTGCGGAGCACAGGCTCCGGACCCGCAGGCTCAGCAGCCATGGCTCACGGGCCCAGCCGCTCTGCGGCATGTGGGATCCTCCCGGACCAGGGCACGAGCCCGCGTCCCCTGCATCGGCAGGCGGACCCCCAACCTCCGCGCCACCAGGGAAGCCCCGGTCCTTGATTTTTAAGAATTCAAATAATAATATGGTTTAAAATGAAAAATCAGCCCTTCAGACTCTTAGTCCCACTCCTTAACAATTCCTTGTGTACCTTCTGCATGTTGTCCTGTAGATACACATCCATAGATCTTCTTATTTATATATACAAATGGGAACATATAAATCATATTATTCTATAACTTGATTTTTACCCTTGGCAATATACCTTGGTGATCTTTCTGTATCAGCATACACAGCTCTACTAATTTCCTTCTAGCTACAAAATATTCCACTGAGATGATAAGCTGTAAATTTTGAGCCAGGACCCTACTGTGAATATTAAGGTTATTTTCAGTTTTCCCTCTTGAAAACAATACAGCAATGGTTCCACTTTTGCATATATCCTTATGTGCATGTTCAGTGTATTTGTAGAATAAATTCTTAGAACTGAAATTGCTGGGTCAAAGGTTGTATTAATTTTCTAACTTTGTTAGATATCACCAAAAAACACTTGAACATAACACAAAGCGAACACATCTAAGGATGCTATGCTAATTTATACCCAGTCCATAGTGTGTATGAGAGCTGGTTTCCCAGACCCTTGCTAGCACCTAACTCTGTCAAGGTGAGGGGCAAAAATAGTGTCTCAGTCCAATTTGCAGTCCTTAATTTTCAGTGAGTGTGAGCATATTTTTGTGAGGATACTCTATTTATGATGATTTTTATGTTAGCTACCTACCTTTTCCATTTTTAAAAAATATTTATTTATTTATTTAAAAGTCTCTTAATATTTTTTGAAGTCATCTTTGTCTTATGTGTTGCAAGTATTTCTTTCTGAGTTTGTCATCTCAGTCTCTGGTATATTTTACTACACTGAAGTTGAAGAGACATATAGAAATATATGTATGTATAGATATATATGTATCTCATATATATGAGAGAGAGAGTAAATCATTTTCCTTCTGACTTGTGAGATCCTGAGGTTCGGATCCTGCTTTGAAAGGACTTTCTTCACTCCGAATTTTAAAATAAATTAGCCTCCATTTTCTTTTAGTGATTTTATGGTTTTACTTTTAAAAATTCAAATTTGACCCTGACTTCCACTTCAGGTTAGAATGTAGGAGGACATGAAAGACCTTTGCTCACATGGTTAACACCAAGAGAAACCCAGACATATAAAAATCATACTCTCCCCAGGGGCTAACAGATCGGGGGTAGAAGAAAGCTTAATGAACTGGATTTCAGAGAAATGAGCTGTTTCTTGGCAAAGGGAGAGTCAGGACAGCCTCTGCTCATAAGGAAGAGCTTCTGGAATAAGGATGGCAGGGCCGTCCTAGAGAGACTTTGCAGGGAGGAGAAGAAATTAGCTGAGATTCAGATGATCGTGGAGGCCAGAGAGGTGAACCAGAATATGGAAGAGTCCCAAGTGCAAAAACAAATTGGCCCAACTGACTCTCACATTCTGACCCTTACCCTCAAACTTTGACAAGAAAAAAATCAGTGAAGAAAGAGCTAACATTCAGAGCAACTCACAAAGACCCTGGCATTCACACAGTGCTTGGATTCCAGGACTCTGCTGAATTGAATCCAAAGTAAATGAAAAAATATTTAAAAGGGAAGCCCATTAGCTCAAATATGGAAAACTTCAAAAAGATAGCAGTTGTGTGGGAGCTGAGGGTTGGTCTAAGCATAGGTCATCTCAATCTAATTAAAACTTCAGCCAAGACCCAGTCAATTAGACTCTGGAAGGAATTTAAATAATTAGCCCTTTACCCTGTCAACAGAAGAGAAGGGCTTGCATTCTCTGAGAAATAAAATCAAAATATTATTACACTTCGATTTTCATTGTCTTTGAATACACATATCTTAGATACAGTAAAAAAAAATTATGAGACATGCAAACAAGCCAGAAACAATGACCAGTAACAAAGAGAAAACATAGTCAATATATGCAGACCTGCAGTTAACCCCAGTTATTGGAATTAGTGTCAAGAATTTAAAAACCATTATTATAAGCATTTTTAAGAATTTACAGAAAAAGGTGAATATAATGGGTAAGAGATAGGGGTATTTCATGAGAGCAAAGGGATTTCTAAAAAACAAAATGGAAATTCTAGGACTCTAAAATGGATGCCTAAAATTAAACATTCACTAGATGACATTAACAGCAGTTTGAATCTTCAAAAGAAAACGTTAGTGGACTTGAACACAGGTTGATAGAAATTATCCAGGTAAGTCAGAGATTGGAAAGAGATTTTTTAAAAAATGAAGTGTCAACAATAAGAATGATAACTGACTTCTCATTAGAAACAACGCAAGTCAGAAGACAATGAAATGATAACATTAAAGTGCTAAAAAACAGACAAACAAACAAAAGAACAAAACCACTGTCAAAACCTGGAATTCTATGTAGAGAGAAACTATCTTTCAGAGGCAGTAGATGGCAGTAGAGCAAACCAGATTTAGAAGAAACAGAGTCACAAGTGTGGCCATAATAAGTAGAGGGTGACAGATGTCCAGGTCTGAGGACACAAAAAGCTATCTGGTCCCCAGAATTCTTGTCACTGATGCTGTTACTGTGTCCTAACTGATAAAAAGCCATTGTTCTTTTTTCCTTTGCATGGTGGCTATCCAGTCATTGATGTAATTTCCTGATTCTTCTTTTTCTTTCCTCTTTAATAAATCACCATCTGAAGTAAGAGAAAGTCTCTATTCCTTGCAAACTGAAAGAGGAAAATTAACATAATTCCTTGAGACAATATGGTTTCTCATCTAAGTTTTTGGTACATTTCACAAACATTTTATGTGAAAGCAGAGGGAAGAACCCAGCCTGGCAGAGGAAGAGAGCACAGGGCCGCTTCCCAGGGTCCCACATTCTTTCTAGGCAACTGCTTCCTTATCTTTCAATTAAAATTATGTAAATTTTCACAAACTCTTTAGAGAGAATGCAAAGAGAACGAAATACTACCCATTGGTTCACAAAAAAAAAAAAAAAATCAAAGAGAACAGATTGTTGGCTTTGATGAGCCAGTCCAAATTTTTAATGAAGATTGTAAACAAGTATCTGGTGGAAAGTCTGCGTATAACTATCAGAAGAGGAACAGGAAAGAATTTTTTGCTGGTTTGTGCATTCTAAGCCAAAATGAGTTTATGGGAGTCTTTTCTAAATTACCGTAATTATAATAAACCATCCCCTGGTAGTTAGAACTTAGCAGTGTGTTTTATCTACAGCTTGTATGCAACAAACAGCAGTTTAACTCCTATTGGGAATACTTATTGTAGGAGAAATTACCCACCAGTCCCTCTACTGGGGTGGGATGTCACCAGTTATTTTTAGGACAGTTTTTTTTTTGTTTTTTTTTTTTTGTTTGTTTTTTTAATGTTTGTATTCCAACCTCTGCCAAGAGCTGGTCTAAAAATGGACATTCTTTCTTTGTCTCTTAAACCTTCATGTTACGTTCACTTGGAAGGTCTCCTTAGTAGTAACTTAATGAGCGAGTCAGCAGGATTAATAACACTCGGTATTCACAAACGCCTATCAGCAATTTCTAGAGCTAATCAAAGATTCCAGTTCAGAATTCTTCTCAAAAGCCTGACTGCTCTTTGGGGGCTTGTTAGTGCAAAGCTTCTGGAAGGGGGTTTTGTTGTCAGTACATGATCACTCTAGGTGTGTCAATGTATCGGGAGGGTTTT
The DNA here is from genome assembly GCF_964374135.1 of Grampus griseus. Taxonomy (NCBI): domain Eukaryota; kingdom Metazoa; phylum Chordata; class Mammalia; order Artiodactyla; family Delphinidae; genus Grampus; species Grampus griseus. The sequence goes on from NC_139018.1 coordinate 153,005,695, forward strand.
ACAACAGATATAGTGATCTGACTCAAATGGCTTAAACGATAAGGACATTTATTATTCCATAAAACAAGAAGTCCAAAGCTGTGGGAGCTCACTTCTTTAGCTCTATCTTGGCTCTCCTTCCTCTGTAACAGGCCGGCACCTCTCAAGGTTGCAAGGTAGAGAAAGCTTTCCCGGGCAATACATTCTGACACAGCAGCGTCCTGAAGAGCCTTTGTCACCTGCCCGGACCTAAATTAATCACCAGCAAGGCAAATGGGGCTTATGGTGGCAAACTAGAATCTACCATCAGGAGCTAGGAATGGACTAGCCTCTCGTAAAATGCTTGGCTGTGTAGGGGAGAGTATATTCCTCAAACAAATTCCAGGCTCTCTTAGGAAAGAGGAAGAATGAATGGATATTACTCACTTAGGGGATCCTGCACAAGTTATCTTTTTCAATTGCTGGTATTATTGATTTTTAACCACAGATTACTGTTTCTTTTGTGTCCTTGTTATCAATTTAATTTGTTGTGGATTGTTTTGCTAAGCCTACAATGTGTAGTGATGCATATCTTGATAAACAATGTTTTGGACTAGAGTTTTCCCGTAACTAAACTTAAAGACGTTATTTGGCTACTCAGACGTAAAAAAGAATGAGATAATGCCATTTGTAGCAACATGGATGAACCTAGAGATTATCATACTAAGTGAAGTAAGACAGAGAAAGACAAATATCGTATGATATCACTTATATGTGGGATCTAAAATATGACACAAACGAACTTATTTGCAAAACAAACAGAATCACAGACATAGAGAACAAACTTATGGTTACCAAAGGGGAAAGGGGGTGGGGGAGGGATAAATTAGGAGTTTTGGATTAGCAGATACAAACGACTATATATAAAATAGATAAACAACAAGGTCCTACTGTACAGCACAGGGAACTATATCCAATATTCTGTAATAAACCATATGAAAAAGAATATATATTTATAGTAAAAAACTGAATCACTTTGCTGTACACCAGAAACTAATACAACATTGTAAATCAACTATACTTTACTAAAAAAATAAAATTAAGGACGTGATTTGTGAACCAAGAATAAATTATCTACATCCTATTGCCAAAACAGAGATAAATCCATGATGCTCACACTGATACCCCTAACTTGCTTCTGCAATGACCTTTGTTGTCACCAGAGTTTTTCCTATGAAGAAAGAGGAAAAAGTGAGTTATATGTGCTATGGGCTATGTTATTCTGCCTAAGTGGGCCCTGCTCGGAAAGGTTGGAGGATCTCTTCTTTGGATAGGAATTCTCTGCTAGCTTTTCTCCGTGTTTCTTGGCCATAGTGAAGTAAGGAGAGAGAGCCTGTCCCTCAGTATCATATATGCTTTCCTCAGTCGCAGGGCCTGCGGACTCAGCTTCTCCCCAGTCGTCTTCTGCATCTGGAATTGGCAGACACAATATCATGACATTCAGTTGACTTTCTCTGCTTCTTTTATAAAGTGAAAAGATCAAGGCTCAGGAACTAAAAACACAACTATTCTGAATGGAGTAATTCCAAGTTCATTGCTACTGTCATTAGGCATTACATTAACATACTGGCACCTAAACCGTATATGCTGCAAAGCTCAGGCCTTCACCACATCTCACGTAGATGATCCCACCTGCTTCTGACTTGATCTCTCTGACTCTCCCAATTCATCCTGTTCACTGTTCAAGAGGGAGCTTGCAAAACCGCAAATCCAGTCATGTCATCTCCCTGTTTAAAATCCTTAAAATAATTTCTACAAATGTCTTAGTCCATGGAGACTGCTATAAGAGAGCACCATAGATTCTAATCATTAGAGACTTTTACTTCTCCTAGTTCTTGAGGCTGGAAGACCAAGATCAAGGCTCCAACAGTCTGGGGAGAACCCTCTTCCTGGTTCATAGATGGCATCTTCTCACTGTGTCCTCACCTGGAGGAAGGGGCGAAGGAGCTCTCTCTGTCCTTTTATGAGGACACTAATTCCATCATGAGGGTTCCACCCTCATGACCTCATCACCTCCCAAAGGCCCCACCTCCTGACACCATCACAACGGGGGTTAGAATTTCAACATATGATTTTGACGGCAGAGACACAAACACACAGCCCACTAGAAAAGATAAGTGAGCACACATGCCCACTCATGTTCTGGCCTCTGCCTTTCTTCCCAGCCTCCTCTCTTGCCCCGTTGCCCAGGCAATTCCGCAGCACTGCAGTTGACAACACCCTTCTCACTGTGTCTGGAACCTACTGTGTGCCTCCAGCCTTTGCACTATAGTCCTTCTGCCTGGAGGATCCTTCCTCCCTTGTCTTCTCTTACATGCCCGTTTGTTCTCCAATATTCAATCCAAATGCAGCATTCCCTTTAAAATCCTGCCTTCACTCTACTGGAAAAATTAGTTCCCTAGCTTTGATGCAGTGTGAAAAGTGTTTGTTTAAGACTGCGGACTTCAGAGACAAACTATTAAGGTTCAAATTAAAGTTTCACCTTTCACTGGTTGTGTGGCCTTGTCAGGAATTATGTAGAATTTGAGATTTTATTCTATTTACAAGCTATCGAGCTTTCCTGATAGTGTTTCACAGATGCTGGTAGAAGACAGGAGACCCCAGGGTCACAGACAAAGGACTTTGTTATGACAAAAGTCGTAGATTGAGCTTCATGTTAGCTTGTGTTGGTGCCCCTTGACCCCCAAGTCCCATGGTGGTTATGTCAAGGGCCCATATGGATGCCTGCTGAAATGCCACTCAGTCAATATCTGGAGAATTTAATGAAGAATGAAACAAATGAATGAAGAATGAAAAAGTTACTGAAGATGTTTCATATGGTTTCCCATATCTGATAGGAAAAACACTCAGTATTTTTTTTCTGAGATAAACTGGGCTCTAAATGCATAACTAACTGTTCCTATTATAATGTCAAATTCTTTTAGCTGAGTTTCCTGGAATTACGGTCCTTCGCCGACTGCCTTGTCTGTGTTAACATTGCTGAAAAAAGACTTCCCTGTTGCTTGGCACTGCGCACTGTTTTGTTAGCTAGAAAAATGTAGCCTTTTAATCGGCATGTGGTTTACTGGTCTCTGGTGCGTAATAAATATCCAAAGCCCGTCTCACCCTAGAAACGTTAGCACTGAGCAAGGCACACGGCTTTGCGGGTGAGGCCAGATGACCTCAGGGCTGTGCTCTCCGCGTGTTTCTCAATAGGCCCTGTGTTGTTTCTACTGTCACAGCCCACAGGACAGGGATGCAACCCCTGCCCCCTGCCGCTGCCAGCATTCCCTCACCTCTGACGACACACACCTGCCTGGCTGCCCCACGGGATGAACACACTTCCTCTCTGAGGGGAAAGCAAGATAATAATAAGATGACATGACTGAAAGGGTCAAGTTCAACACACACAGGTGTATGACTACCCAGGGTCATTCAACAAGTACAGAACATTCCAGAGTGGGCGCTCAAGTCCTGGTTGTAACCCACCTGGCCCTGTTCTATATTTACTAGTCAGGGTTCTCCAGGGAAACAGAACCAATAATATATGAAACAGAACCAATATCTATGAAGAGATGTATTATGAAGCATTGACCCATGCCATGATGGAGGCTGAGAAGTCCCACCATCTGCGTTCAGCAAGCCGGAGCCCTGGAGAGTCAGTGCTGTGGTTCCAGTCTGAGTCCAAAGGCCTGAGATGCAGGGAGCCCAGGATGTAAGCCCCAGTCCAAGGGCAGGAGAAGTCCAGTGTCCCAGCTCAGCAGGTAGACAGGAAGCAGAAGGGGCCCATGTTCTTCCTCCACCTTTTGCTCTATTCAGGCCCTCAGCGGATTGGATGAGGCTCCTCCTGCATAGGGGAGGGTGATCTTCTTTACCCTTTACTGAGTCCACTGATTCAAATGTTAATCTCAATCCGAAACACACCTAGACACACCCAGAAATCATGTGTAATCTGGGCGCCCTGTGGCCCAGTCAGGTGCCACATAAAATTAACCAACATAAATACGAAGAGTTTTTTAATGTGTGTGTGTGTGTGTGTGTGTGTGTGTGTGTGTGTGTGTGTGTGTGTGTGTATATATATATATACACATATATAATCAATGTAAAAATATAGATTCTTTTTATATATATATATATATATATATAAAACCAGCTATTTAGCTTAAATAATCATAGAATGTTATAAGTATAAAGGACTTTATTCTTTTTTTAATAAATTTATTTATTTGGCTGCGTTGGGTCTTTGTTGCTGCGCACGGGCTTTCTCTAGTTGCGGCGAGCAGGGGCTACTCTTCCTTGCGGTGCGCGGGCTTCTCACTGTGGTGGCTTCTCTTGTTGCGGAGCAACGGCTCTAGGCACGCGGGCTTCAGTAGTTGTGGTACGTGGGCTCAGTAGTTGTGGCTTGTGGGCTCTAGAACGCAGGCTCAGTAACTGTGGCACACAGGCTTAGTTGCTCCGCAGCATGTGGGATCTTCCCTTACCAGGGCTCGAACCTGTGTCCCCTGCATTGGCAGGTGGATTCTTAACCACTGAGCCAGCAGGGAAGTCCCAGGATATTATTCTTTTTCAAATCAAGAGGCTAATATGTCCAAAGTCACATACCTTGTCCAAAGCAGGTGCAAAATGAGCTCCTGTTCTGTCTTCCAGTCTAAGGCACTGGCCACACTAGACCTCGGTTTCTCTTCTGTGCCTCTCAGTACTATGACATAGAATTATTTGTATCTGAAATAGCCCGTATAAAGAACTCAGGGTCATTTTCTAAAAAGCGTTGAGCACCCAGTAAGCACCAGATATTTAGAGAACTCTCATGGGTTCAGCAAGGAAACAAGACTCACTTTCGAGCCTTGCAAGATGCTTGCCAACTCTGCAGGAAGATGGGGTTTCCAAAATCCTGTACGGTTCAGTGCGGACCACATGGCTGAGTTTGGGAAAATGAATCACATGCAGAAGCGACCTCCTCCCCTGCCAGGCGGGGCCACCAGACATCCTTACCACCTTCCATGACCTTGCGCGTCCCTGTCTGCTTGCCAGGAGCAAGGGCCACTGAGATGGGGGAACTGCACCGTGGACGCTGCCCAGGAGAGCTGCTGATCCTGTAAAGGCTGTACATGAGCAAAAAGGGAACTCGCATGGTGTTAAAGCACTGGGATTTTCAAGCCGTCTGCCCCAGAGGTGTCTCAGACCCTGTCACTGCCCCACCCTCACCCCCTGAGTCCACCCAAGAGGTTCCCTGCAGCCTCAATCTGGAGGATCCTTACTCAAGGAGCCAGTCTCTCTCTACCCAAGGGCTTTCTTTGGGCACAAGCGTTGCTTGTCCTGCATAAAGAACAGGTAAGAAGTGCTAGAGAGGTAATGCCTTGAGAGCAACCCTTAGCCAATAAGGGATGGAAGTTGATGGATAGAAATCTCAGCCTTCTTGCTTCCTGGGGAGAAAACTGTAGTGTACGTTCTACATACACACTCAGACGTCTCAGGAGGGCTGAGCCCCAGGTGCCTGCAGTGTTATCTTCTCGCTATCGCATCCTTTTTAATTTTCCTTCCTTTACATTTTCCTTTCCCACCCCCAGTATAGAAAATTTGGAAAACACAGACAAGCCTCAAGAGGTAAACGAAATGCCTCCATTATCCCATGGTTGCTTTTAAAATTTGGGTGTACAGACAGAGAAAGATAAATATCATATGATATTGTTTATATGTAGAATCTTTAAAAAAGGGTACAAATGAACTTATCTACAAAACAGAAATAGAGTCACAGATGTAGAAAACAAAATATGGTTACCAAGGGGGAACCAGGGGTGGGGGATAAGTTGGGAGATGGGGGTTGACATATACACACTACTATATATAAAATAGATAACTAATAAGGACCTACTGTATAGCACAAGGACCTCTACTCAATACTCCATAATGACCTATATGGGAAAAGAATCTAAAAAAGAGTGGATATATGTATATGTATAACTGATTCACTTTTCTGTATAGCAGAAACTAACACAACATTGTAAATCAACTGTACTCCAATAAAAATTAATTTAAAAAAACAAAAGGGCTTCCCTGGTGGCACAGTGGTTGAGAATCCGCCTGCCAATGCAGGGGACATGAGTTCGAGCCCTGGTCCAGGAAGATCCCACATGCTGCAGAGCAACTAAGCCCGTGCGCCACAACTACCGAGCCTGAGCTCTAGAGCCCGCGAGCCACAACTACTGAGCCCGCGAGCCACAACTACTGAAGCCCGTGCACCTAGAGCCTGTACTACTCAACGAGAGAAGCCACCGCGATGAGAAGCCTGCGCACCGCAACGAAAAGTAGCCCCTGCTCTCCGCAACTAGAGAAAGCCCGCGCGCAGCAGAGAAGACCCAATGCAGCCAAAAATTAATTAATTAATTAAAAATAAATAAATAAAATTTGGGCTAAGCCTTTTGGTACTTTCTTCTCCGCAGATACATTTGAACAAAATGGGATTCCATTGTATAAATAGCATTGTAACTTGATCTGCTCACGTACTGAAAACCAGATGTGTAGCCTTCCACGGTACTCCAGGTGTATTTTAGGAAGAGGATTAACTCTATCAGTCTGTAGATTCAAACTGTGCCAGTACTGTAATTCAGCTTCTCCCAGGCCCACCTGTTATACTAAAGTAAAAATGCCCAAAGATCAGGAAGAATTCAAATTTACTTAGCACACTCCACGAGATCAGAGATTTTCTTTTTTCCACGTTGCTATCTCTGGAGTCTATAATAATGCCTGGCACAATACGCTTTCAATAAAATACCTGCTAAATAAAGAAACGAATAAACGAAGTATCTGACACCACCTTAGTGACTGGATTAGGCCTCCTGTATAGTCAGTTATGGAGCAAAAATCAGTGTTTAATAACCAGCGTCTTGAGCAGTTGGTTTCTGGGACGATTGCTTATTGCCTTTGATCTACTTTATTACTTTATTCCTAAGTCAGACTCTTCTTGTATCAACACCTGCTTTTCTATAACAACCTAATGCACCAGAAGAGGAGTGAGGTTTCCCACGGGCGAGACGCCCCTCATTCCTGTTGCGAGAACTTTCCCTTTACTACAATATTGCGTCCTTGTAGATCATTCGCACGATGCTGCATTTGTTGAGAAAATGCTTGAAGGCATTTTACAGTCCATAACCTAGATTTTCTGTCTGTTACCAATTTGCGATCTTCAGTAACGTGGCTGCCTGCCTGCTGTTCAACAGGGGCCACAGACCCATTGTCAAAGAGCTTATGGCCAAGAGTGTCACTGACATTTAATATCCTGAAATCATCAGAGGCCCTGAAAACAGAGCCCCGGGCAGGCTTTTAGTTTTTTCCCTTGAGCCAGATAGGATCTTCATGATTTATAGTAACATTCCTTGTAACGTTCAGCTCGTAGAGTTTTGAGAAGTGTTGCATAGACTTGGAGACCATCTCCAGGTCCAGTTTCATGCTATTGTCACCATTCCAGCTATTGGTGATTTCAGATGTTACCTGGCTGAGTAAAACTGAAAACCTTACTCTGAATGGAACTTTTGTTGGAGTGGCAGACTGGTTCCCCAGGTGCTGTATTCCACACCAGCAGTGACTTTCAAACCCTCAACACCCCTCCAGGCTAAGGGAGACGCGGACCCACAGGCTGGCTCAACCCCCATGCAAGCCTGCCTGTGCTACAAGGTGCCGTCTCATTTTAGGTGGTATCCGCCTTTTCCTTCCCTGAAAAAATTAGCTTCTTGGCATAGAATGGTGATGATCCCCAGAGAATGACAAAGGGGAATCATTTAGAAGGACAGTGCATCAGTGGCCTTGTTACTAACATCATCCCCATTACATCCAGCTGTCACAGGGCCTTAACGTCATGGACACACTTCAACGTGAATTAAATGGAACCAAAGAGAGTAAGCCATTGTTGGATGTCTCTTCATGACTGGCTTGCATAGGTGCAGGGGAGAGCATGGAGGAGGTTGAACAGAGAGAGCTCAGTGGACTGAGGCTCCACCAAACACTGAGCTTTGCTGCGCTCAGTGATGAGCAAGTTTCCTCATTTATACAGTAAAGTGGCCAGATTAGGTCATTGCTGAAGAATTGCCAAGTTCTACAACTTTTGGAGGCGCCTAAACGCAGAAATATATTTGACACAGACGTTTAAAGATGAAGAAAGATAGGGGAAAGGTCAGTCTTTAATACTGCATTTCATCAAAAAATCCTTACATCACCATTTGGAGGCAGTTGCTGACATGGATGAAATGCCAGAGAGATAATGAATGATTTCCAGTATAACAAAAAATGGAATTACATTTTAAAATTAGTTATGGTGTGCTCCTCAACAAAGACTAACGGAGAAAAGTTCTCTCTGAAAATCTCAGTGAGAGAGTTTTAGGTGGATGTGACTGTGGGTAGTAGCATGTTAACATGTAGCATGTGAACACAGAGCAACATAGAACTGCCCTCACACTCTGCCGGGCGTCCCAGCGTCCTGGATAGGTCTCTAAGCTAAGAGTCAGGAGGACCACAGTGGAGTTCTTGTCTTTACAAAGGACTTTAAAAGTGGGGATCCACCTCTTTGCCTAAAACTCGCCGAAGAGAATGAAAAACCAATGTGAAAACTATACTCTAGGGATTTCCCTGGTTGTCCAGTGGTTCAGGCTCCATGCTTCCACTGCAGGGGGCGCAGGTTCAATCCCGGGTCAGGGAACTAAGATCCCACAAGCTGCGCAGCATGGTCCCAAATAAAAGTACACTCTAAGTTTTGCAGGTCCTGATATAAAAGTAAGAGGATGGTCTGGGAGAGCCGGAGACCTGGATAAATCCCCCAGCAAATATTTATTCAGGGACTGTAAGAAGCTCTGTGTCAAAGAACGAAGGAAAAGTGTTCACAGTTCAGAGTCCGAGACTGACGAATAAACAACCGAAAAGCACCACGTTGCCATAAGTGGGAGAGAGGTAAGCAGGGGCTGCTCTGCTAGATTATGGGTTTGGTGGATTTTCACAGAAATTATTCTGTGGAAAGTGACCACCAGGCTGAGAAGGAGAAAAGGGGCGGGGGTGAAGGTAGGGCTAAGTGCTGGCCTTTAGTTTCCAGGTGGAGAGAACTATAAATGAAGAAGCCCAGAGGGGAGGCAGGACATCCCCCAACTCACGTGCAACTTTGGGCAAATTTTGCCGCACCCCTGGGCCTCAGTTTTCTCACCTGTAAAATGAGTTGAATGAATAAGATGATCACTTTTAGATGTGAATTTATACGAAATTCTAACACATAGCCCATATGTCCTTCCTTTTAATAACTAATTCATTAGAATGGTTTTGCTCTCATTCAACCTATGATCATTTGCAGCGCTTACTTTAAAAATTAAAATTAGAATTGATATAAGGAAAGACTTAGTGGGAGGGATTGGGAATTAAGGACCTACATAAAACAGCAAAGAAATCTGAAGTTATTTATCAGAGTGTAGCACTTGTTGTTTATATAAGGAAATTACATTTTTACAACTTTGTTTAACTTTATACAATCAAGGCTTCTTGCCAAATAATCAGCCAGAAAACCTTGGTAAAGCGACTCTGGGGGAAAAAAGTAAAAAAGACTTATTCCAAGCACATTCTGATACAAATTAGAAAATGTTATGTAGTGGGTTATCTGTTGGGTGGAGGGTTTTGCCCTTCAATCTTTGGCAGATACGACCTTGACTTGAAAAAAAAAATCTGGGAAATGTATCAAAGAGGCAGTGAAAAGAAGCAAAAACCACCGAAGTGGAAACTTCATTGTGGGACTCAGGTTGGGGGAGTGGGGCGGATTTGTCCCATTTCTTTGGGATGATTCCTCAACGTCTTATTTCCACGTTTTACGTCTCCTTTTCCCCCTCCCCCATCACAAGCCTTTTCATAGGATTCAGAAGTAGGGGCAGCCCGAGAAGAAGAAGAGTCGAGCATATAGAAATCAGGAATAGAGAGGGTTGATGACAAAAATGGGAAAGTGTAAAGAAGAATTGAGTAGAAAGGGCTATTTGGAAAAAGGAAGAGCAGACTAGGACTGTGGCTGGAATCCCAGAATAATAAAAACAAGACCACAAATAATGTGGGCTTCATGGTTTTTAAATATGTTTTGTTTGGGGTTTTTTTCCCCTAAAAGTAGAACAGAGGTGTGGATATGAGTGCCAGGGATAGAGTCTAGGGCCATCAACAGAAGAATGGATAAAGAATATGTGGTGTATATATACAATGGAATATTACTCGGCCATCAAAAAGAATGAAATCATGCAGTTTGGGACAACATGGATGGACCCAGAGGGTATTTTGCTCAGTGAAATAAGTCAGACAGAGAAAGACAAATGCTATATGATTTCACTTATATGTGGAATCTAAAAAACAACAGCAACAACAAAAACCCAAATGAACACACATAACCAAACAGAAACAGAGTTATAGATACAGAGAACAAACAGGTGGTTGCCAGAAGGGAGCGGGGCTGGTGGAGGAAAGAAACAGTCGAAGGAGATGAAAAGGTACAGACTTCCAGTTACAAAATAAATGAGTCAAGGGGATGAAAGGTACAGCGTGGGGAATTAAAAAAAAAAAAAAAGGAAAGAAATAGAGCAGAGAAGAGGTGTGGCTAGGAGTGCCAGGGATGGAATCTAGGCACCAACGTGGCAGGCACACTCCTCCTTGGATCTCACCCCCTGGGCTGGGGGGAATCCGTATTTCCAGAGCGCTGAGTTGTACCAGATGGCATTTTTATTCCTGGGCTTGAAGGGCTTTTATAGGAAGGGTGCAAGTTGATCTTAGGGTTCAACAACTGAAAATTTTAAGGTTTCACCCAGTGGGGTCTCTTGGGAAGGTGCACCGTCCTTTACTCGTTACCGTATATATAGACATGCGCTTCTATGTCCCCTGAGGTCTCAGGAGAAGAGTGGGAGGAGGGGATTTGCTGGACCCAGAATATCATGTACACACATGATACCTCTGCTTCCTCAGACCACATTCTGAGGCTTAATCAGAACCTGCCTTCTTTTTGATGGGAGTTAAACGTCCTATCTTGTCCTCACTTACACTTGACCTGCCGCAGCCTTGTTCAGCAAGGTGTTAAGTCTCAGTTAGTGAATAAAAAACACTTGAAACTCCTGGATATACACCCAGGTGCCCTGTATGCCTTCCTAATCTTTATTTTGAAGGACTTTCCTTGCCTGAAGCCCTTGACCTAATAGCTAAGGATGTAGCAGATAGTTCGGATTTGGAGCACATTATTCCCTAGGGGTCAGGTTCTTACCCTTGATCCCCTGCAAAGGAATTTCATACATATGAATTGTCCTTATCTTATTCCACTTGGCAAAAAGTGTTAAAAAAAAGTGCCTGTCTAGCATGAGAAATGCATATATCGTCAATTTCAACTTTCACGTTTCATGACTGGCCATAGTTAGAGTGAGTTTAGGTATTTAAACCGAAATAGTTAAATCCTTTCTTTCTGGGTCTGTTTTCCTTGTGGCCAAATGAGGAGGAACATTTAGGCTTCTTGCTGGTAAAATCCTGTGGTCATTTTTCAGTCCCAGGCCAGTTTCTCGTGAATGAGTTCTTTTCTTTATTTCCAAAGGACTGGGTCATTTAGCAGGCTGCCTCTCCCCTTCCAGAGTACCCACCGCTAATGGAGTCATCGTCCGTCCAGCTCAATCTCCTTGTGCTTTGCTCTTTCTAACGAGCTCAGAGCTAAACGCTCAGATCTTATTGTTTTAAACCTCTTCTGCTCATCACTGCAGAGAAAGAGACAAGGGCAGCTGAAGTAACAAACGTGCAGCAGCTACAAAAGCGCCAAAACCTCAAAAATTATTTACATTGGTATTCGCAGTTTCAAGAAACAAAACATACTCTTACCTTTCCCGATGAACTTGTTCTATTCGTTATTGCACTTCTCACGAATTCTGGTTGGGAACTGCTGCATTGATTTCGCAGCCCCACTGATGGTTCGAATGGTTCGAATGATTGATGGTTCCAATCCTACAGCTCGAAAGTGTGGGTCTACCAGCTCCTGCTTTCCTAAAATGACACCGGAAGCTGCCATGTCCTCCTAATTCCTTGATGCTCAAGGGTTGATGTAGTTACTGCAACTATCTTCACTGGACCGTTGGGCTCTTCCTCTGAGAACACCCCTCTCCAGCTCTAGACTCGAAGAAACTCTTTGGTAGATGAATTGATGGGACACAGGAGGCCACCCAAGCATCATCTAGGCTCACGTGGAGTAGATGACATCCCCAAAAGAACGGCATATGACTTTGAAGACGAAAAGTAGTTTCACTGTACTTCATCCTACCAACATCGAGCATCTGACTGATACCTGACTGAGACTGGGGAAAAAGCCTGTGGTCATTGAACTGGTGAAGTTGTTTGGCCTTTTGGTGCCGTGCTCCATCCTAGAGACGTAAGCAGCCCAGAAAAGCGCATAGATAGTGAATGTCCCCAAATCCAACTAATTCACTGCTCAGTGCTCTGACTAGACATGTCAGAGTCACCTGCCTGACCCTTGCTAAGCAGGTACATATTAGAGACATTAGTTCAGAATTCAAGGCTGTCAGAGGATTCAAGGATGCGTCCGTGAACTGAAAGATTGTCCAGATGGCAATATTCCCCAAGTTGATCTTCAGATTCAACTCAATCTCTATCCAAAAAGGGCTTCCCTGGTGGCGCAGTGGTTGAGAGTCCGCCTGCCGATGCAGGGGACATGGGTTCGTGCCCTGGTCCGGGAGGATCCCACATGCCACGGAGCAGCTGGGCCCGTGAGCCATGGCCGCTACGCCTGCACATCCGGAGCCTGTGCTCCGCAACAGGAGAGGCCACAACAGTGAGAGGCCCGCGTACCGCAAAAAAAAAAAAAAATATATATATATATATATACACATATATATGCCACCTTTCTTCTGCAGAAATTGACAAACTGATCCTAATACAAGAGGCCCCAAATAACCAAAACAATCTCGAGAAAAGAACAAAGTGGGAGGACTCACACTTCACAATTTCACAACTTGCTACAAAAAACAGTGATCAAGATGGTGTGATGCTGCCATAAGGATGAATATACAGGTCAGTGAGTCCAAAAATAAGCCCTTGCATTATCAGGCAATTGATTTTCAGTAAGTGTGCCACGACAATTCAATGGGGGAAGAGTAGCCTTTTCAACAAATGGTGCTGGGACAATGGGACACCCACATACAAAGGGATGAATTTGAGCCTCTGCCTCCCACCATACATAAAAATTAATTCAAAAATGATCAAGGACCCAAGTGTAAGGGCTAAAACCATAAACCTCTTAAAAGGATTCATAGGCAAACATCTTCCTGACCTGGGATGAGGCAATAGTTCCTTCCCCCCAGAAACAGTATGATTGACCTTAAAAGCTCCTGCTTTGTACAGCTCTGAAGATCGGTTCCACAGTCAGTGAATCGTTACTCTTGTTACAGTTCGAGCTCCAAGTGCCAGCTTTGTAATGCAGCTAACGGTGCAGCTGAATGCTTGCATGCCCGCTTAGATAGTGCGTGAGCACGTGTGTGCACACACAAACACACGCATGCACACACACACACACGTTGTTCATTGCCACTCACAAAGCCCAGATCAGTCTCTTCCAAGTTTGGGCTCCCAGAAAAAAAATCCTGTATATGCTTCAGTTTAGGAAGGAGAAGAAATTCATTACTAGGAAGGGCAATTTCCCAGGGTGAGCCAGGAACAGTACAGTCAGGCTGGTCTTGAAACTGTTTTAAATATAGCCTGGAGGATTTTCTACCTTCATAAACAGAAATGAAACTGGGTTTCAAGAACCACAGAACTACCAAGACCAGATGGCACGAATGTTCTGATCCTCTCTTCAGAGACTCTGAAAGAGGAAGAAGAAAGAGAATCCTTCCCAAGGAAGTATGTGCAGCTGTGGAGGAGCAATGGGGGGCTTTCCCCGAGCCGCAAAGTCATCACAGCCGTGCAGCATCTGTTGGGGGTGAGTACTGAAAAAGCCCATTTTCTGGATTTTTAAGCAGTTACTATGGTTATAGTAGCAGCCATCCTAAAGCAGCATTAGAGAGCTCAACACAATCCTAGCTACAACATTTGCTGAAATGTGCTGCAAAATATTGTATGAATGAACTAAAATGTGTCGAGCATTTGCTGTGTACCAGACACTGTTCCAAGAATGTTACCTGTATTAACTCATGTAAATCCTTACGACCGGGATCCATTTTACCAAAAAATGTAAATTGAGACCCAAAGAAGTTAAGTAATGTACCCAATTCACAGAGCTGCCCACTAGGGTTTGGTTTCTGGCCATCTAACTCCAGAGTCTGGGTGTTTAACCTTCCTTCTCTGTTGTCAAACAGCCCAAATAAAATTGCAAACTGAAATGGTCCATCCCAGGGTGTTTTCCGTTTCCTGTACTGCTGTAACAAGTTATCACAAATTTAGTGGCTTAAAACAACACCAATTTATTGTCTTACAGTTTGGGAGGTCAGAAGTCAGAAATGGGTCTTCTGGTCCAAAGTAAAAATGTCAGCAGAGCTGCATCCCTTCTGGCGGCTCCAGGGGAGAGTTTTGTTCTAACCTTTTCCAGCTCCTGGAGGCTGCCTGCATTCCTTGGCTTGTGGCCCCTTCCTCCATCTTCAAAATACATCACCCGCTTCAATCTCTGCCTTTGTTGTCACATCTCCTTTCACCCTGTGTCCCCTGCCTTCTCCTTACAAGGACCCCGGGATTGCATTGAGTCCACTGGATAATCCCTTGCCTCCCTACACCCCCTACAACTCCCACCCCCTCTCCACCACATCCATCGCTGCCTCCGTGGAAATCGGCATCCTTCTTACTATTTATCACGAACCGTCTCACATGAACAACTTAATTCTGCATTTGTTTAAGCACTCCTATTGGATAGGAAGAGGCTTGAAGGCAAGTATCTCGGCACCCCAGGACCCCTAATATGCTCCGCCAATGGTTAAGTGAGATGGAATGCCTTTTAAGTACTGTAGGCGTCGACTAGGCAGCAAAATGTTAAAACCCCAAATCTCAGTTGCAGCCACATCAGAGCAGTGTGTCTTAGGGACACTTTTCAGCCAACATAGTCTGGAGCAAGCTGTGCCCTGGCTCCTGTGAGCCTCCTGAGCCATGAGCTCAACTGGGTGCTAAAGCACTACAAGAAAAATAACTGTGGACTCGACCTTCAGAGCAACAGGTTAAAACTCTTGATTTATGACTCTTGGCAGGAACGACTGGCCCTAGGCCCCGGGGATAGCACCGTGGCAGCCGGCCAGCCCGTTGGGGATCCACCAACCCAACCCACCTCCCGGTGAGGACAAAGCTCTGGCTTCTCCCGCTGATCCGGATTTGTATAACGGGAGATGATCGGAAACTCCAGAGGTTAACTGTAAAGATGGGGACACCTCTCGGGAATAACTGTGAATTAAATAAACGCTTTGCTATTTTGCCTTTGAACCTTGACTCCCCCATCTCCTGCCCAGGGTAGATTCCTGCCAAGTGTCTAGAGCCTTCCTGCTGATCCCAGCTGTTTCTTCCTAGAGGCCGCCTGGCAACCATTCAAATCTTGGATTCTTTTCTTTTAAAGGCCACTCGTCTCCCTCCTTCTCTCGGGGCTGCGGAAGGGAACTGGACAGCATATCCTGATACAAGTACCCACGCTAAAGTGCTCGTGGCTAAATGCATTCCCCTCCAAGGGCCATTTGCGTCTTAAATGCTGGCTTCTGGGCACTGTCTTAACACACGGAAGTGAATCTTCAATGGATATTTATTTTCTAGGAAGAATGGGATGGAAGTGGGGAGTTTTCAGCATCTCTTAAAAATTCACTTTGAGATAAATGTTCTTACAAAGTAAGGTCATTCTTGCTGGCGAACTGAGATTTGTGTTGGTAGAGATATAGGAGGCTGTTACCAAGCTGATCTTCAGGGCATATGAGCAGTTTATAGGCTTGGGGGTCAACAGACAAGTGAGGGAGTTGGAGGGAAAAGTGTGTTTTTAAACAAGAATATAGTTAGTTTGTAAGGAAAGGGTCTTGTCCTAACTACTAGAGCATTTAAATATTCTCCTTCCCTTCTAAAATTGTACATTTTCTTAGTGTTTTTTGGATTACTAACTGTAACAGATATATAAATGTTTAGAAAACTTATCAGAATGGAAATGCAAAATGGTGCACTCACTTTTGGACGTTGCAACTTCTTGTAAAACAACATATTCTTAACATAAGATCCAGCAATCACACTCCTTGGTATTTAGCCAAATGACCTGAAAACTGTGTCCACACAAAAAGCCGCTCGGGGTTGTTTATAGCAGCTTTGTTTATAATGGCCAAAGCTTGGAAGCAACCAAGATGTCCTTCAACACATGAATGGAGAAATAAACTGTGGTGCAACAGACAATGGGCTATTAACCTGAGCTAAAAAGAAATGACTTATAAAGCCATGAAAGGACGTGGAGGAAGCTTAAATACATATTATTAAGTGAAAGAAGCCAATCTGAAAAGGCTACCTACGCACTGTATGATTCCAAACATATGATGTTCTGGAAAAGGCAAAACTATGGAGATGGTGAAAAGATCAGTGGTTGCCAGGTGGGATGATGGCGGGAGGGATGAATAAATGGAGCACAGAGAACTTTTAGGGCCGTAAAACTTCCACGTGTGAGACAACAGCAAGTGAACCCTCGGACCTAATGCAAACTATGAACTTTGGGTGATTAGGACCTTGTCAACGTAGGTTCATCAGTTGTACCGAATGCACCATCTGATAGGGGATGCTGGTAATGGGGAGGCTGTAGAGGGGTGCAAAGGGATATGGAACACTTCTGTCTCTTCCTCTCAGTTTTGCTGTGAACCTAGACCTGCTCTTAAAAAAAAAAAAAAAAAGAGGGCTTCCTTGGTGGCGCAGTGGTTGAGAGTCCGCCTGCCGATGCAGGGGACGCGGGTTCGTGCCCCGGTCCGGGAGGACCCCACGTGCCGCGGAGCGGCTGGGCCCGTGAGCCATGGCCGCTGAGCCTGCGCGTCCGGAGCCTGTGCTCCGCAACGGGAGAGGCCACGGCAGTGAGAGGCCCGCATACCGCAAAAAAAAAAAAAAAAAAAAAAAAAAAAGAAATCTTAGAAGAAAAAAAAAAACTTCCCAGTATTGATATTTTCCCTATAGGTTACACATGTTCGTAAATGTTCACTGCCCACATTCCCCAAGTAGAACCGTAATGAACTTTAGGGCAAAAGGACTCCTTGCCTTGAGATTCTCAGAATATTACCCACCACAGTATTGTTGTCTGCCAGGTTATAAAGTAGTCTCCCGTTAATACGGGTGATTATCTTGTCATAAGGATTAATTTAGGATCCTAAGCTCTTTTACTCATTTAAATTTTGTATGCCCTTACTGTATTTATTTTCTTTATTAAAATGTATATATTGGGCTTCCCTGGTGGCGCAGTGGTTGAGAGTCCGCCTGCCGATGCAGGGGACACGGGTTCGTGCCCCGGTCTGGGAAGATCCCACATGCCGCGGAGCGGCTGGGCCCGTGAGGCATGGCCGCTGAGCCTGCGCGTCCGGAGCCTGTGCTCCGCAACGGGAGAGGCCACGGCAGTGAGAGGCCCGCGTACCGCAAAAAAAAAAAAAAAAAAAAAAAAAAAATTATAGAAAATTTAGAAAAGAGAAATCTTAAAAAAGTCTTCCATTATTCCACCACCAGGGATTCTTCCAGTAATTTTTTCTATGCACGTTTATTTTAAAAAATCAGGATTATACCATATTTAGCACACTCTTTTTTACATTCACTAGAGTTTGTATGTCTTTTTACATCGCTAAATATTCTTCTGTGTAATAGACATGCCAAGTCCATCTGTAGAGACTCTACCCTCTCCACCCAGTTTAGGACTGGAAAAGGTGACCTTAGGGGCCTCATGATCACACCTCATAACACCTCTTCACTCACTCCACGGCCAGTGTCCCCCTACTCCACATCACACACACTCACACGCGCACACACACACACACTCCCTCTCTATCTCTCTCTCTCTCCCCTGATGGGGCCAATCAGATTCTCTCTCCTAGTAATTTGGAATCAGGCTGTGAAAGTCTGGTCTGTTATAATGACCAGGATGGAGGTCTTTGTACTGATTTGTCCTGTGAGTTGGCTGGGACTGGTGAAATCAAGATAAAATGCTACCTGCAAACAGAAGTTATGCAGAGATATCATGAGTAAAGCAAGCGAGCTGATCTACAAATAGAAGCAGGGTAACAGCGTGATCCATGGAGAGGCAAGGATGGGAGACCACAGGTATCTATGGGTGAAAAGGTGAGTAGTCTTGATACCTGATTTCCGCTTCCAGCTCCTATGTGACCTGGTGAGTCTGTTTCCTCCAGTGTTCATAAGTTTATTTTGACCTTTCAATATTTTACATTCTTACTTTACTTATTAAGTGAATTTCAACTGAAGAGCATTGACTAAGACAATCTATAATGTCCTTTCTAATAGCTGCATAGTTTTCTCTTGCATAAAAAAAATCATAATTCAAGTAGTTCCTTGTTGGTTATATATTAATTTGCTTCCTTTTCTTAACTATTCTAAAGATCACTAAAGTAAATATCATTGCACCTAGATCTTTGCAAATATTTCCTAGGGTACATTATTAGATGAGGAATGATGGGTTAAAGGAAATGAATATCATTCCCAGTACCGTTATGTATGAAAATTCCCGTTTTCTGCATCTTTACCGATACTAAGTTGACAATTGAAAAAAGGAGCCATTCTGCCAATGAAATTAGCTAAAAATACTGTCTCTCAGTATTAATTTCTGTTTCTTTGATGGCTGGAGTTGCACATACTTCCATATATTTATTGCTCGATCACTCTTCTTCCATTATGAAATGCTCATTCGTGCCTTTTACTCATTTTCTTTTATTTACTTGTTTATTTATGTCTTCTTGATTTGTGAGTATTTTCTCTTTTTAAAATTAAGAAGTTAAATTTTGATTCTCACTTACTTTAAGGTTACCTTCTCCTCATTAATTATTTGCCTCCTAATATATGATATTTTGATATACATTAAAATATATTAGTATAGTCTATACAAATTCGTATGGTCTATACTATATTTGTGTAGTAATATTTTCCCTTATGGTTTATTCTTTCAATGTCACAACTAGAAAGGAGTTCACCTACCTAAGATTACACACTTATATACTTTCATTTTTAACTGGGCACGTTGAAAACAAAAATGAAACACCGTGGCACTTGGAAATCAAATACCTAAATGACATAAAATGGAGACACAAAGCAACATATATATGCTGAAAGACAAAATCCATTACTAAACAGTTTTTAAATTTTAGGCTGACTGAAAGTTACCAATTATGAACCCATTCTTTCTCTAGGAAACAAAGCAGGAGTTTCATCTCAGATTAAATTTATTTAAAAATATTTCCATCCCGGTTACATTCACCTGCATTATTTAAGCCCTTAAAAATTACTAGGGATAAAATGAGACAAGAAAATATTAGGTAACTCAGGTGGCAAAGACTTGTATCTATTCCTATCTTTCCCGTGGATAAAACTGCACAGAGGCAATGATAAGAAAATTCACTCTAGACCTCTAGATGCATATCACCCTATCCTTCATGTGGTGGAATAAGAAGAGTTATCATCTGAATGTGAAATGCTGTCATCTAGTGGACTGCAGACTTCACCATCGACCTGGTTCCTATTCAGAAATGTCCCTGCATAGTCTTAAATTGGTGGCCACGGAAGTCTGCAACCTATAATTCACATGATTATTTTATTATCTTTTTTTTTTTTTTGGTCTTGTGCCAGAGAAAGAAGTAAAACAATGCATTGGGAGTTACAGTAATGGAGATCCAGCAGGGACCAGGGAGGGGAGAGCTGGGGGAGGAGAGTAAAAGGGGAGGTTGAAACCCATACTGTCAAGGGTACATTGCAAACTAGCTGTTGTGAGGTGTTCTGTTCCTGAAGTAGAGATTATTACCCCATTTTACAGATGAGGAAACAGAAGCTCAGAGAGGTCTAGCGACTTCCGGTGGTCACACAGCTAATGAGTGAAGGAGCTAGGATGGTGGAAGTAACAGGAATAAGTGAAGAGGGTCAAAATCTAGCATCAAGTGTGTGATGGAGACCAGCTTTTTAATTAACGGATGGCCTGTGGGTCTCATATTAGTCATCAGGGGCAGTGTCCAGATGGGCAAAGTTTAGAACTGAGCACTGAATGCTGTCAATTCAAGCATAAAAATACATGTCTTAGTAAGAGTGGCCTATGTATACATAGGCCATCTGCATGTGGGATCTTAGTTCTCCGAACAGGGATCGGATCTGCGCCCCCTGCAGTGGAAGTCCAGAGTCTTAACCTCTGGACCACCAGAGGAGTCCCTCCAGGCCCTATATTAACCCTTTGCTTCAGAGTCAGAAGTGCTTGCTAATTGATTTTGTGTGAGAATTCGGACAACTGTGTTGCAATTCTGTGCCCTGGTTATGCAGTAAGACCCAAACCCAGCCAGGATATTCCCCTACTGAAAATGGAGAGATATGCCTTCTCAATAATGTACATGTGCTTTTAAGGAAGGCTGTGCGTCCCTGCCTACATCGTAGAGCTGCATGAAAATGCTGTCTGCAGCCTCAGCTGATTCTATTCAAAGTGTGTGCTCTGCTTTCCTCCTAAATAAAATCATTTCCAGGAATACGAAGCACATCTCTTTTTTTGGAGACTTCCTCTTGGCAGGACCAGTACGGTTGGTTTATAAATTGCACGCAGGTGTGCAAAATAGATCAAGGTTCGCTGATAGGAGCCCACTTGCTACACCTCCTGCACTATCAGATGCGCCCTTAATTAGCAGCTCATCGCTTGTGCAAAAGTTGTTAGTTCCGGCCACTGGGGCGGCTATGCTGGATCCAAGGGGCATTAGCCGTCCTCCTCTTGGAAAAGGGACACAAGCTCCTTAGTTTTGCAGATCCTGTAGTCAAAGCACGACCTCCCTGTTTAATTTTTCACTGATTCATATTTGAAAGAAGTCCCTCTGCCTCTGGGTTAGGCCATTTTCACTGGTGATGTAATTTGCCTTTTTTTATTTTTTTGCTCTCAGATGCTATTGGAATAAAATCTTTACAGGAGAGATGAGATGCCTGCTGGACATTCCTCTCCCAGAATCTGATGCTAGAATGCAGCCGAGTGAAATGAGTGTTGCTGCCCCTAACAGACACTGACAAGGAGAAATTCTTTGGCTTTGCGGACTAATGACTTTGTGTGGACTCGTTCCTGGAAGTGCGTGTGTTTGTGTGTGTGTGTGTGTGTGTCCCAATATGTTGAGTACAGTTTTTGGATCTCTGGATCATACTGACTACATGAAACTTAAAAACCACACTGGTGCTCCACAGAGGCTCATAGTCTCCCTCCCTCAACCCGTGGCTGGGTGCCTCATGACTTCATGAACAAAAGAAGGAAGGGAGATGAAGTTTAGGGAAGGAGCAGAGAGGGCAGGAGACTCTGGTACACAGAGCATTGCTCATTGGCTCACTTACCCACGTCTGCCCTATTCTTTTTTTTTTTTAATTTTTATTGGAGTATAGTTGATTTACAATGTTGTGTTAGTTTCAGGTGTTCAGCAACGTGAATCAGTTATACATAAACATATATCCACTCTTTATTTAGCTTCTTTTCCCATATAGGCCATCACAGAGTATTGAGTAGAGTTCCCTGTGCTACACAGTAGGTCCTATTATTAGTTATCTGTTTTATATATAGTACTGTGTATATGTCAATCCCAATCTCCCAATTTATCCCTCCTTCTCATTACCCACCCCCCGTAACCATAATTTTCTTTTTTACATCTGTGACTCTATTTCTGTTTTGTAAATAAGTTCATTTGTACCCTTTTTTTAGATTGCACATATATCATATGATATTTGTCTTTCTCTGTCTGACTTACTTCATTTAGTAGGACAATCTCTACGTGCAATCTTGTTGCTTCAAAAGGCATTATTGTCTTCTTTTTTATGGCTGAGTAATATTTGTATATATGTATACCACATCTTCTTTATCCATTCATCTGTTGATGGACACTTAGGTTGCTTCCATGTCCTGGCTATTGTAAATAGAGCTGCAATGAACATTGGGGTGCATGTATCTTTTTGAATTATGGTTTTCTCTGGGTATATGCCCAGGAGTGGGATTGCTGGGTCATATAGTAGCTCTGTTTTTAGTTTTTTAAGGAACCTCCGTACTGTTCTCCATAGTGGTTGTACCAATTTACATTCCCACCAACAGTTCCCTTTTCTCCTCACCCTCTCCAGCATTTATTGTTTGTAGATTTTTTTGATGATGGTCATTCTGACCGGTGTGAGGTAGTTTTGATTTGTAGTTTTGATTCACATTTCTCTAATAATTAGTGATGTGCCCTAGTCTTTCCCTCTCGACTCCAACCCACACTGGGATTGTAGACTATCAGTGTTGAAAATCCATGGGATTGGACTGCCTTTCCTCTTTCAGGCTCCTGGAAGCAGAATGCTGTAGCCCAAGGCCATTATACCTTAACAATAGGAAGTTGTGATGGTTGGTTTTACACATCCGCTTGACTGGGTGAAGGGATGCCCAGATTTCTGGGTGTGTCTGTAGGGTGTTTCCTGAAGAGATGAGCATTTGAATGGGTGGACTCAGTAAAGAAAACCCCCTCCCCTAGGCGGGGCACATCTAATCCACGGAGGGCCTGAAGAGAACAAAGTGGTGCAAGAAGGTTTGTTCTCTTGCAGGAGCTGCAATATCCATCCTCACCTGCCCTGAGACGTGGGTACTCCTGACTCTCAGGCCTTCGGGCTTGGACTGAACCACACGCCCTCGCCGTCAGGGGTCTCCAGCTCACAGATGGCAGGTGGGGGTCATCTCAGTGACTACGTGAGCAGATTTCTTGTAGTAAATCTTCTCAACTGTATCAATTTCTACAAATCTCAACTATCTATTTCTTTTCTATTTTTCCTAAATTTATTTATTTATTTATTTTTGGCTGCGTTGGGTCTTCTTTGCTGCTTGCAGGCTTTCTCTAGTTGCGACAAGTGGGGGCTACTCTTCGTTGCGGTGTGCGGGCTTCTCATGGCGGTGGCTTCTCTTGTTGCGGAACATGGGCTCTAGGCGCGTGGGCTTCAGTAGTTGTGGCGCACGGGCTTAGTTGCTCCGCGGCATGTGGGATCTTCCCCGACTAGGGCTCGAACCTGTGTCCCCTGCATTGGCAGGCGGATTCTTAACCACTGCGCCACCAGGGAAGTCCTCAACTATCTATTTCTATATCCAGCCATATCTGTAGTTATACCTATATTTTTATTTATCTAGATGAGGAGTACATAGATATAGATAAATATAGATAAATAATAAATATATAAGTAGATATAAAGGTAGAGCTAGAGTTGTAGACATAGACATAGGTGCCCTATTGGTGCTGTCTCTCTCAGGGACCCTGACTAATACACAGATGAAAGCCAGAAGGGAGCCTCAATTGGTTGGACACAGGACCACCCACAATGGTAGGACAGATGAAGTGGATTTTCCATGGTATCCACAGCTCACGAGGATCACAGCCTGGGCGAGGCAGCTGGTTTTCGGGCTCCCCTGTCCAGTGATCTCTCTGTCCAGCATCACCCTACTCCCTCCACAAGGCTCAGCTTCCCAAGTCCCTTCTCACAGGACTTTTTGGCAATGTTTGGAGATATTTTTCATTTTCACAACTTTGAGAGTGCTAGTGGCATCTGGTGGGTGGAGACCAGGGATGCTGCTAACATCCTACAGTGCACAGGACACCCCCCCAAGAACACAGAATTATCCTGCTCCACACTGTACGGTAGACAGAAGTAGAAATAAAATTGTGTACACATTAAACTCAATGTTACCTCAACACAAAAGAAATCTAAAAACAACTGTAACTGCATCGTTTTGCTCTATGTTACGATGGGCTTACGTCTCAGAAAGTCTACTGGGCGGCTCTTTCGTAGTTTCCATTTCATTAGTACTGCACAGAGAGTGTGTCGTTCTTTTTCTCATCACTGTTAGTTTCTCGCCATCTCGCCAGAAACTCACAGCAGAGGAGGAAAAAGAAAACAAAATTCAGTTCTCATATTGAGTGAAGTAAGTCAGACAGAGAAAAACAAACATCATACGATATCGCTTATATGTGGAATCTAAAAAAATGGTACAAATGAGCTTACTTACAAAACAGAAATAGAGTCACAAATGTAGAAAACAAACTTATGGTTACTAGGGGGGGATAATGACAAGGAGGGATACACTGGGAGATTGGGATTGACATATACACACTACTATATATAAAATAGATAACTAATAAGGACCTACTGTATAACACAGGGAACTCTACTCAATTCTCTGTAATGGCCTATACAGGAAAATAAGTTTTAAAAGTGTGGCTATATGTATATGTATTATATAACTGATTCACTTTGCTGTACAGCAGAAACTATCACAACATTTTAAATCAACTATACTCCAATAAAATTTTTTTAAAAAAGGAAACAAAACTCAGCAAGATGAAGGTGAGTAGGTGAAATGGAACTCAGCTACTGCTGACCCCAAATCTGAATTTTAGAGAACACTGCTCTGATATTTTTTCCTCACCATCATCTATCCCTTGAGAGCACTAAGTTAAAAATGAACCAGTCTTACTGTACAGCACAGGGAACTATATTCAATGTCCTGGCATAAACCATAATGGAAAGGAATATAAAGAAGAATGTATATATGTATAACTGAGTCAATTTACTGTACATCAGAAATTAACTTTGTAAATCAACTGTACTTCAATAAAAAAAACAAAGAACCAGTCTGGCTCTTGTTTTGTATATTTTAAAATATAGAGATACAGACACGTTCTTTTAGAGTTTCAGCCTTTTAACCACAAGGAGAATCCATTTCAGTAAATGTCTGTAAACAGGGCAATTGTGGACCAGAATCTGTTAATGGGCAAAGCCAGATTTTTTCCATCCAGTCTCTTCTTTTAACTGATAAATCTCCCCAGAGCAGAAAACAGAGCCACAAAATGTCACAACAGGGAGTAAAACACCGTGGGCACTTAGTGACTCAGAAGTGATTCTGCTTCAGCCCTAGAGCGGCAGCAGCTCTGTCTAGAGCCGTGTGGCTGGGAGATTCTCATTAATGGTATGGGGCCCCAGGATGTGTTTTGCAAGGTCTTCGGCAGGGCCTGCCTTCCTGTTTATCTGCCTCGGCGTGCTCTCCCAGAACATACAATTCGAAACACAAGTGGATGTCTCGTACAATTCAAAGTCAGAAAAGACCAGAATATTTTAAATTGGGATGAAAATACAAAGATAGCAGCTCTGGAAGATACGTTTCCCCTAGCTCCTTTCCTTTGAAGGCTGCAATGAAGCCCGTTTATAGAACTTGTCCTTGCCATCTAAGAGAAGAGGGGATATGAACCCAATTATTTGGTGGCCAACTTCACCCCTAAAATAAAGGAAACTGCAAAGCTGTCTTTTACCAGATGCCCAGGCACTGACAGAAAACTGCACGACCAGAGTTTTGTATCCATTCCCTTGGGGCATGATTTAAACCAAGAAATCTGTCATCAGGAGACAAGTGGGGAACCACTCCAGGGATGGCTCAAAAATGATGGTGAAGGGTTTTTGTCTCCCTCTCAACCCTGTAAAATTAAGTGAAACTGATCTCTGATTGATTATTAAACACTTTGCATTAAATGGCTGGGGGATATTCTGCTCATTAAACCCATGACTCTCAGCAGAGCTATTTCTGCCAGTTTTTATCATGGGGGCGGGGGGCGGGCAGATAATGAGAAGGAAGTAATGGTGTCAAGTTGGCAAAACTCCAGAGGAAGTTAAAAAAAACTTCTGTTAGTAACATCACCTGCAAAATGAATGCCATTCTTTTTGAGATTAAGGAACCAGGTGAACAAATGTTAAGTCAGCACCTTTCCTATGGAAAGCAGTTACTCACTCTGGCGTGTAGAAGAAAAAGTCCAAAGGAATTTTTTCCTTCTTTTCGGAAGAGGCATACATATAGGACAAAATATCTCATTCACTTCATATGGAACCTTTGAAGTATTAATGCCAATTCAGGTTAATGTGTTTCTCTTTATTTTGGTCACCAATTATAATTGTCTCTGGCATCGTTTGTTTGTGCCTTTTAAAAGATTTTGCACACCAGTGCCTATACCATGATAGTTAATATAAATGAGGGTTCCTTGGTTTCCTACAGAACACTTAATGGGGCTCAGCAGTGTGGGTATAAGAGTTATTATGATGTATTTATTTACTAGATGTGTTTTCTTTCCATTCACATGGTTTTTATTTTTTCCCCCACTTTACTTGAAATCACATCGTCCTCTATCTATCAGGGAATAAAAGATGATTACCTTTTTGTTCAGAATCCACTAAACTAATACAGTTATTCTGTTTGTTGCTAAGCAACGGAGCTGGGTTACCCAGAAGAATCTCACTCCACTGTCAGATCCCTGTTCCCTTTTTGATAAGTGACCAAGGAGAGAGTTTGCTGATGGGAAGAAAGACCTTGTCACCTAGAGACTTGAGGAATCAAAAAAAAAATGAACCGTCCCAAGTTTTGCAAAAATGCTTTTATCTTAGATAAACAAATTATGGTGCATTCATACCGTGGGATACTCTTCAGTAATAACAAGAAAGGGCCACTGATGCACAAAACATGAATGCACGTTACACGCGTCTGAAAGAACGCCAGACACAAGAGTATGTACTACGTGTATTTCATTTTGTGTCTGTGAAACCCTAGAAGAGACGAATCTAATCTAAAGTGACAGAAGGTGGGCAGTGGTTACCTGGAGCTTCAGGTAGGAGTTGTCTGAGATGGGGCACAGGGAACTTTTAGGCATGATGGAAATGCCCCACTATCTGTATATTGATTGCAGGAGAAGTTGCACAGATGCAAATTGAAATGAAGTTTAAATGGGTGTATTTTATTGTATGTATTTGCTACCTCAACAAAGATGCTGTAGCTATTCGCATCCTACTTATTAAACTTAGATTTAGTTGTGTGATTTTTAAGACTAGGAATATCTTTTTTCTATTGAGAGTCATTCTTTTACAAGGGAAAGAAATTCATGTCACGTAAGGAAAGTGCAACTTAATTTTTAAAGAAGAGTTTTTGCTTATTTTTTTAAAAAAAGAATGTTTACTTGAGAAGTACTGTAATTAGTATTTCTCCCCTGGCTGCTTTTTCCCTTTCCTTTTTATTTTTATTAAAGTTATACATGTAAATAATTTAAAGAGTCTCTTGATCCACAGAAACAATGACTTTCAACTGTTTCTCTTGGAATTAATTTTGCATTTCCAGTAAAATCCTTGTACTGCTGCTTCTCGACTTCTGTTTTATTGGTTTCTCACTCTAGAAGTTTAGTATTTCAGTTATTTTCCCTCTCTCTCTCTCTCTCTCTCTCTCCTCTCACACACACACACACACACACACACACACACACACACACACACACACTCTTCTAGTCTCTCATCTGCCTAACGCGGTTATAGCATAATGTTGTTTAACGTTGGAGTTTAGCTTATTGTGACCATGTGAATGCCATTCATTCCTGAGACAGGTGGTAAGCTATGATTATTTTTCCTTTCCTGCACACTTTTTTGTTTTCCCTGTAGTACGATGGGGATGGTTTTTTGGTTGGGTTGGTTTGCTCCCATGAGTATTGGTGACCTCCAGGCTCCCCATACAGCTGTAATCATGGACCCTCCGCCCCCTTCACCCTGTGTGTCCCCTTCACCCTCACTGGATCCCCTGTTTGCCTGTCTCTGTAATGTTCTTCAAAAGGGTAAGTGACAGGTCTGCTTGACCTGAAACACTTTTAATCTGCCTTCATATACAAATGATTGCTTCTCTGCGCATAAACAATTAGATGGAAATTCATTCCCTTTCTGAAATTTGAAGCTACTTCTCTAATTTCAGTTTCTAGTGTTGTTTTGTGAGGTCCATGCCATTCTGATCCATGTTGCTATAGGAAACCGTTTTCTTCCTCTGAAAGATTCTCACAAAATCTTCTTTCTATCGTCCCTGGGTTCTGAGACTTCACAGTGAGGGGTGATTGTGTGGGTCCATTTTCACCTATTGTGCTAAGGACTCAATGGTCCCTTTCAATCTGGCGACTTATTCCCTTATGTTCTGGAAGCTCTGAATTGTTCCTCTGATGATTTTTTTCCTTCCTATTAGTTGTGTGTTTGGATACCCCAGACCCATCTTCAATTGTCTTATCTTTTCATTCCTACTTTCTATCGCTTTGTGCATTTTATCAATTTTGTCTTCCAACATTTCTATGGAGTTGTTTGTTGCAGTCCTATTGTGATTTCCAAGGGTTGCTTCCAAAGATGTGGTAGTCTTTTATTTCTCTGCGTATATTAATAAATGTTTCTTAAAATTTTGTTCTCCCTATATGGTCACCTTCAAGTTTCTGTTTTCTGTATGTTTTGGTCTCTGTCTTGGTTCGTTAGGGATGCCATAACAAAAATACCATAGACTAGGTGGTTTAAAAACAACACACGTGTATTTCTCATAGTTCTGGAGGCTAGAAGTCCAAGGTCAAGGTGCCACAGATTTGGTGTCTGGCATGAACCTCTTCTTGATTCATGGATGACCACCTTCTCACTGAATAGACTTCATCCTCAAACAGAAGAAGGGGTGAGGGAGCTCCCTGACGTCCTTTTATAAGGGCACTGATCTTATTCATGGGGACTCAGCCCTCATGACCTCATTACCTCCCAAAGGCCCCACCTCCAAATACCATCACATTGGGGGTTAGGTTTCAACATATGAATTTGGGGGGATGATGAGCATTAAGCCTATTGCAGTCTCTCTCTTTCACAATGAAAGCTTCCACAGATGTCTGGTGATCCTTTGTGATCTGCGCATAGATAAGGCTAGAGCATTAAAAGGCAGATCGCATGTTCTCTGTACGTAGATGGGGTCTGTTGCGCACAGCCCCCACTTTCCAGTCTTCTGTCAGGTGGGGAGGAAGTAGGAAGAGCTCAAGGACCCAACTGCTTCTTGCACAGACTTTCACCTAATCCTCTTGTTTTCAACACCACTTCCAACACTATTCTAAGGGTTATCAGTGCAGCAAATTCCTGAGCCCCCCAGGGTCCTGCTTCTTGGCTTCTATTAATGCAGGCTTGGAATTTACCTTTCTTAGATCTGTACTTCTTTCTACCAAAGAGATACCTTCCATTTCCCGCTTGCAAATCCCCGCCCACCCCCATTGCCTCTCTTTTCTTTCCTTATCTGTGTGAGTTTACATTTCATGATGACTGTTCTTTTGATAACCTCCTTTGGGTTGCTGTATGAAGTTTTAGGAGAGAATAAAGATGCATGCGTGAGATTCACCTGCCATCTTTCACTAGAGAAAATAATCTTTAGAAAGGGTTTTAATTTTATATTTTGGATCAGCAATAGAACAAAAGGAGTTAGAAAAATATACTCGTGGAGACAAAGTAGATATGGAAAAATACACAGAGAAAAGGTTGACCAAGCAAGACACACAACAGAGAGGGACAGTGAGATCAATGAAAAGACACAGACAAGTACGAGATAGCAGCTGGTGGGATGCTATTGCTGTTCAAATAATGTCCCAGTTCTGTGACAGAGGACATCAGGGGCAGAGGTATTTTTTTTTATGTAATCGACTCTAGCCATTGAACAAACGCCGTGGCAGGATGGTTGCCTGTTACATGTAAGGACTCTGGACTTAAGCCTTTAATGCAACTGGGCTTATCTCCTAATAGGTTAACTATTCCCTCTCCCACATCCTTGCACCTTGTAACCAAAAGGAAGAGACCCTGCTGGTTACAGAGAAGGCGAAGTTCTGTGCACACAGGGCACACAAGACCCAAGGTGACCCTGCTATCTTTGGACTGAAGAATCTCTCAGCCACAAGATAGTTTAGTCTAAATACTACTTATAAGAATGAAATCTCCCCCAAACAACTAAAATATCCAACACTGGAGGGACAATTTACAAAACGCTATTTTTTTGCACTTCACACATTTATCTCTAAACTTAAAAACAAATCTGCAAGATTGTTACTTGCATCGCCGTCTTACAAATGACAAAACTGAGGCTCAAAGAGGTGATGTGATTCGCCCAAAGTCATTTAAATTTAATTCCCAAGCCAAGTACTTATTTCCCTATATCATGCTGCAAGAGAGGCAAGACGTCCTTTTCAGACCTCCTCTTCTAGGACTCTGTGTTTTTGTTTCTTGAGCTGATTTAAACTCAGCAGAAATGTCTTAATTATTACAAACCAGGGAAGCAAGAAATTGCAAGTTTCTAAAGCTTCACCAGCCAGAGAGAAGCATTTCAAACAGGCAAAGGGGCAGATACTTAGAAAACCATTGAGCTACTGCCACCGTCAGAATTTCCAGGGCTGTGAGTTAAAGAGGAAAACAGCACAAATCTATTGGCAGGTGGCCAACGGTTCTGTCTGCCCTCACAGCACTAGATTTTCAGAACTCTGTGCCCTTGACTGATGGAAACCCTGCAGAATACATTCGAAGTATCATTATTTTGAAACTTGAGAGGACCACAGAAAAATTCTGAAGGCTCTTTCTCAAGCGAAGTTTCGAGATACTACAGAAACATAAGCCCTCAAACGTGGGGATTTTCCATTTAAAAAGTACAGTATGTAGCAACTTGTGACACAAAAAAACCCCAGCAAAACAGCTGTTCCTTTGGCTGTTTCCTAACTGGGGCTCAGTGGAAGAGATTAGTCTTCACAGGCTCACTTTGAAGTCAATCTACACATGAACCGGGACCAGAATCAGAGAGACCACGGAAGCCTTGGTCGTTATCCTTCCGTGTTTCTGCAGCAATTGTGCTACAGTGTTTCCTGCACACCATGCAAGCAAGCATTTGAAGGAGAGCCCTCACTTTGCAAAAGATGAAAAAAATCAGCCGTCCTTTGCCAAGTTATCTGCGTTATCGGTGACAAGCCTGAAATGAAGATTTCACAGCTTTATTTCATCACAATTCTAAAAATAATTCACCCTGAAATGTAAACTACTGAAAATGCATTAAGATGCCACCCTCTCTTGGGCATTTACATTTAAACTAGAGGCAAGGGAGGGAACCTTAAGGCAAAGACGTGACCTTGTCCCTGCAGAATTTCAGGTAGGAGGGAAAAGCAGAATCTTGGAGCCAGAAAGGACCTGAGAGATGATAACACACACACACACCCCGCCCCGTTTCCTCATCTATAGAGACCTTGGGCATAAAGACGTAGGTGACTTGCTGTGTTAGAACTCAAACTCCCCGACATCCCAGTTCTGGGTTTCATCCACTTTGCCGGTTTCTCACTCTCTGTGGAAGGCAGGGCTGGCTTTGTGACAGAGGGACCCGTGGATCCGCAGGACTGGATGGCTGACATCAGATCTGCTCAGGGCAAGCTCTCAAATCATCTCAGGTTTTATCATGTCGGTGAGGTAGGGATGGGGGGGTGACAATTCTTAGAGAGAAATTCAACACAGAAACGTTTTGAAGTAGCATTTTGGCTGTAAGGACCTTGACCTGTGGGCACAAGAAAACCCTTCTCTGCAGCCTCAGTGCCATTATTCATTTTATTTTCAATCATGATTTCATATAACCTCTAAATGTTTAGTGTGTAGATCGTTTGAAGTGTGATTAGTGTCGGCAGTGCGGGCCCTACGATAGTTAAAGAGGTTTATACACACCTGTTTTCTTTTTGGAAAAGGCTTAGTTTAATATGCAGTCGTCTTAACAACAAACCTGCGTCTCCGCAGATGACCCCACAATTGCCTGTTTCTCTTCTTTGACTCCCTCACACTCTCTTTTCTTTCATATTCTTTTTCCTGACTTAGGTATGCATTACTGTTGCTTAGTATAACAAGGACCCACCAAATAATTATGACTAAGTATTCTCTTGGGGGATTCAACATTTTGAAAAGACAGCCAGAAGAGTTGATTCATTTGCAGAAAGATGGCATTTTAGGGAAGTTATAGAAAAAGTGTCAGCAACCGTAGTTTGCTCAAAGCTTGAAATTTAAAGCAGGGAAATGTTGTCATGGTAGTAATCCAAGTAGAATTAAATTTCTAACAACCAGGGTGGATCCCGGGGAGAGGAAAAGCTGAAAAGTTCACAAACACACTTAATGTACAATAGGAAATACCTTTGTGTACACCTCTTCCTTTTGTTAAGTTGGCATCCCCGGTCCCTTACCTGCACATTTCAGCAGGTGAAGGACCAGGAACTAGGACACTGGAGAGAAAGGGCCAGTTTTGTTAACACAACACAGATTCTACCGATTGGGCAGCCCTCAGAGTGAATTTGCACTGAACCAGGAAAGAGATGGAAACTCCAAGAGAAAAAGACTCATTTGGTCTCTTTGCAATATTGCCGTGGGCTCTGCTTACCGCCCAGGTACCAGGGCCTCGGTTAACATTTTAAGAGCAGGTTTCAGTTCTCTTTTCCTCTGCTCCTAAGGAGGACAAAGGGAGAGGAAAGAGACAAAAACTCAGGAGCAGGGGAATATGAGCAAATATTCCTTCTCGAGTGGGTTCTGGGAGCTAAGGAAAAACACGCAGCCTTTCCGGAGTCCTATAATGTTGGATGAATTGTGTTGTCTCACAATTTGTAGGCCATACCCTTGAGAACAAGGTACACGGAGGCACTTAACATAGCGCTTGGCACTGGTACATGTTCTAGAAGTTCTTGTTAAATTTTGATCCAATCTGAGTGTCTAGAGCCTGCTGTGTGCTCTATTGTGAGAACGGACTTTCGTAGGGTACGATTTCTAGGGATAATTAGGGAGTCGGGCACTGTGGGTGGGGCAGGAGGAGGGAGGGGGGATTGAGAATTCAGGGGGCAACACAGCTCTGAAGATAGAAGGACAAGGGAGCAAAGACTGCCAGTTATTACCGATACCCATCCATTCTCCCGCCTCAAAGAACAAACCTCTAGGGCTTCCCTAGTGGCGCAGTGGTTAAGAATCCTCCTGCCAATGCAGGGGACACGGGTTCGAGCCCTGGTCCGGGAGGATGCCACGTGCCATGGAGCAACTAAGCCCGTGTGCCACAACTCCTGAGCCTGTGCTCTGGAGCCCGCGTGCCACAACTACTGAAGCCCGCACGCCTGTGCTCTGCAACAAGAGAAGTCACTGCAATGGGAAGCCCGTGCACCACATCGAAGAGGAGCCCCCACTTGCCGCATCTAGAAAAAGCCCGCGCACAGCAATAAGGACCCAACGCAGCCAAAAATAAATAAATTAATTAAATAAATTTAAAAAAAAAAAGAACAAACCTCTAAACATCACATACACAGGCACCGAACATTGCATTTCTTGGCCTCCTTTGCAGTTGAAAGTGGCTGTGTGACTAAGCTGTGGTCAATAAGATGTAAGTGAAAACATGGAGGGAAGTTTTCTTGAAGGGCATAGACTTCTGGGAAGAGTCCTTTTGATGTTTCCGCTGTACATCTTTCTCTTTTCTTCTTGGAGGGTGTGATAGTTGGAGCTCCAGCAGCTATTTTGGACCATGAGGTGGCCTTGGAAATGAAAGCCATGCATGCACTGAAAATGTCAGAGTGGAAAAGATCAGAGCATGAGTCCCCAAAGACCACCTTGGCAGCCTGGGACTGCCCATCTGCAGAGTTCTGTGACAGAGGAGCAAACTTCTACCTTGCTGAAACAACTGTTATTTTGTGGTTTCTGTTATGTGCAACCAAACCTCATGTTAACAAACCAAGAAATCCATTTTCTTTCATCTTCCAAGTGACCTCAAATGGATGGGGATGGCTTACCATTAACAGTTACCTACATCAAGTATAGTGACAGTTTTTATATCATTCAATGAGTGAAGATAACTTCATTTTAGGATTTATTTGATTAAAACAGTCTTTTTTTTTTTTTTTCACTCATGCCCTTTCTAGTTTGCTATCAGATTTCCAAGAAAGGGAAAGAAGTCAACCTGCTCTCTGTGCACGAGAGGTTTCCTGAAACACCACCAGGCAAGAAAAATGCAGGATCACAAAAATCCTCTACATTTATCCCACAGTAGTTCTAGAAATCCCAAGAGGAAGGTCTCATATTTGCTCACAGCAAGGTCCTTTGCCTAATCACACTTTCCCCTTCCTGCTCTCCATCCCCCCAAAACTTCCTAGAAGGAGTGAATTTGCTTCTGAGAAGCCTGGGGTCCCAGCCAGCTCCCCCTCTGTCCAGGTCACTGTTTCTCCATGCTCTGATTGGGTCCAAATGCATCCTTTATATCTTCCCACACATTTGCTCCCACAAGAAGGTCTGGTGCTTACAATATCTTAAGTAGCTTTATAGCAATGTTATTGAAGGAGTTCTTTCACTATGTACTTGTTTTTTCATCACAGACCCATTTCCCTAGAATCCAGCTGGATTGCAAGGCCCTGTGGGGAGGTTTATATCTTATTATTCTTCACATTCCTCACACTTCTCAAAGTGTCTTAGTCTGTGCAGAGCTGCTATAACAAAAATACCATTGACTGGGTGGCTTATAAACAACAAACAAATAAATCAAACAAACAAATAAATCAAACATTTATTTCTCACAGTTATGGAGGCTGCAAGTCCAAGATCAAGACACAGGCAGATTCAGAGGGGGACCTGCTTCCTGGTTCATGGAAGGTGTCTTCTCATTGTGTCTTCACATGGCAGAAGGGGTGAGGGGCTTTCTGGGGCCTCTTTATAAAGACACTAATCCCATCATGGGGGCTCCATCCTCATGACCTCATCACCTCTTAATACCATCACCTTGGGGGTTAAGATTTCAATATATGGGCTTCCCTGGTGGCGCAGTGTTTGAGAGTCTGCCTGCCGATGCAGGGGACACGGGCTCATGCCCTGGTCTGGGATGGGCCGGTGAGCCATGGCCGCTGAGCCTGCACGTCCGGAGCCTGTGCTCCGCAACAGGAGAGGCCACAACAGTGAGAGGCCCGCGTACCACAAAAAAAAAAAAAAAAACATTTCAACATACGAGTTTGAGGGAGTGTAGGTCACAAACATTCAGACCATAGCACATGGTGCTTGATACCTGGAAGGTATTTATTACATCTTTTGAGTGAATGAGGGCTTCAGTAGCCAGTAACACGAATCCATTTATTCTCACTTCTAACCCTAAACAGTCATCCTGGAACCAAACTCAGCTCTCGCATGTCCCAGCTCTCGTCCTTAATGGCAAGTTCTTCCCTAGAGACTCTTTTTCACCCTGAATATCAAAAGGATTTATCTTAGGTTCTCAGGTTGTGACCCTTGCCACACACAACACTGGATATCTAGAGGGGCCGGGGGAGAGGAGACAGTCTTTTGCCTCCGTGACCCTGATACACTCAATGGGTCATCCAACGCGTTCCTACTTCTTTAGGTTCTTACTAATGGGCTCAACCTAGCAAATGAGGGTCGGCATTTAACTGTGGAAACACGTACCTAAAGCATTCCAAATCCCCAACGCCCGACTTTTCTCTGCCCCTCTACGTCCACATTCCTCTGTGGATAGAAAAAAGGAAGAGGCACAATAAAATGGTAGCATCACGATACCCGCTTGGGACTGGGCAGACGGAGTACGAGAAGACAACTTTGAGGTGCTTGGGCTAGACTCCCTCGTGGGACAACTTTTCAGTGATGGGGGGTGGTTAGTTAATCCCTTAGAAGCACATAGCAGGAGAGCACAAGATGGACACAAAACTGAGCTCCTGAATCCAGATGTAGGAAAGAGGACGGGTTACTATCTGTTCACTTCCTGTTGCAGAGCCACTGGGCTGTCCAAATACAAAGGGCAGAGGCGTTAGCCCATTAGAAATCTACAGCAAGTTCTTCCTGAGGAAGGTGGGAAGTGGGGAGTTGCTGTGTTGCAGAATTCTCCAGAGCGCGGGGTGGGGGACGGCAGTCACGGTGGGGACCCAGGGCCAACAGGACAGGGAAACTGGCTTAGGAAGAGCCTCCGACACCAGCCTCCTTTAGTTTCCCTGCATGACAACACTCTCCATCCCGTTAAATCACAATGGGATGTACATCCGTCCTGTCTCCTTATCATATACCCAGCAGAGAACACGTTGTCTGACATGTGTTAGGAACCCAATACAGATTTGTTGAGCAAATAAATGAATACACTCACAATGAAATTGCTGATCGGTGTGGCTTTAAAGCAAATCATTGGGAACATTGCAAGACGTTAATATAGAGCAGATGCAGCACGAGAAGCGTGGGTATAAAAATGGGCACGTGCTTCTCTTAGGCCTAAGGATTTTGAGAAGCCAAGTAAGAAACCTTACTTATAGCTAATAAGTAAGTGCTATAATGGCTTATAGCACTGACCTTTATGTCCAGTTCAGCCATAGATTATAAAACTTACAGAGGCTCATGCATGGCCCCGACAATGTTCAGAAACTCTTTTTCTCTCTCTCCTTCCAAGCCGGCACCTTGCTGTAGTGGAGAGACTAGGAGCTGAGACGCCTGACTTCCAGGTGAGGTTCTGACAGCATTTTGTGTGAGTGTGAGGATGTGTGTGCGGTAACCTGGGTCCAGTGATTTTCTCTCTCTACACCTCAGTGATGGGATAATGGACAGAGTAAGTCCTGCTTAGCTTAACTCACAAGTTTGTATAGCTATGGAACGGAGGAATTCACGTGAAAAACACTTTTAAAAACCCAGAGTCTAAGAGGCGATGCATTATTCCCATTTTCTAGCTTTGTCTGTTTTCCTCCCATTTCTCATGTCCTTAACTCACATGCCTTCTTCTACTTTTCCAATGGTTTTATCTTTTCCGGTTGTGTTTACGCGGGTTTGTCCTCTTCCTAAAAATGCTGGAAAACTCCTTCTGACCTGTGAGCTCCATTTGATTTTGTCTTTCATAAAACTGAGCAAAGGACTTCGTACAAAACAGAAGCTCAAGAGATCGGATACAGTTCCTTTACAGTAGGACCTTGATGTTTATCCATTCTAAATGTAACAGTTTGCATCTCCTAACCCCAAACTCCGAGCCCATCCCTCTCCCTCCCTCCTCCCCTTTGGAAAAGAATATAAAGAAAAGAATGTATCTATGTGTATAACTGAGTCACTTTTCTGTACGCAGAAATGAGCGCAACACTGTAAGTCGACTATACTTCAATCGAAAAACAAAAACAAAACATAAGCTCAGCACACTTGGTGGTGCCGAGCGGGACTCTGGGTAAATTGGCTGCAGGCCTGTGCTTGGGGCATAAAGGGACAGACAGGCTGTCTGAACTCGGGGAACCCAACAAAGTAACAGTATTCGCCAGAGTTCACAGCTTGGACATAATTATGTTCTCAGCTCTGGGAGGAAGCTCCCCTTTGTTTTTTGTTTTTTTTTTTCGGTCCGCGGGCCTCTCACTGTTGTGGCCTCTCCCGTTGCGGAGCACAGGCGCCAGACGCGCAGGCCCAGCGGCCATGGCTCACGGGCCCAGCCGCTCCGCGGCACGTGGGATCTTCCCGGACCGGGGCACGAACCCGTGTCCCCTGCATCGGCAGGCGGACTCTCAACCACTGCGCCACCAGGGAAGCCCTCCCCTATGTTTTAAGCAAAGTTCGCTCCCTTGACTTCCGCATTTCTCCAATTTCCTTTCCAAACGATACTTGAGTAACGACAATTTACTCAGTGGGAACTTCTGTATCCAGAGAAAAGAAGCTAAAAGAAGCTAAAACTCTAGATTCCAAACCGTGCCAAAGTAGAACATATACACATTCGGTCAACAGAGTTTTTCTCAGGACCCAGAATTTCATTTTTGGCCAAAAATAGAACAATAGTTTGAATAAAGAGAGGACTTTATCCAGCCAAGCATCTCAGTGCCATGAATGACTCAGCTCAGAGAAAAGACGAAAGTACTGAGAAAGCCTCTCTCCCCGGTGTTCCCGTGTTTGATATTCCCTAGAACAACAAGAAACAATTGCTACACCAAACATTTAGCGAAAAATTACTACAACAAATATTTAGCAAGTCAACCTTCATTATATCATTTAACCCTCAAAAAAAAATACCCACAACACAACACATCAATCAATATTATTATTAACATCCCTTGACCAAGCAAGAAACTGAAACTGAGAGAAGATTAATAATGTGCAGACGGTCACCAACTAGAAGCGGCAGAGCTGGAATTTTTTTTTTTTTTTTTTTCAGAGCTGGAATTTTAACTAGGTTTTCTGGTTTGTTTTATTTTCTTTGCAGCTAATTGATACATTTATTTTGGTTTTAAGGACCACAGGAGTAAGAAGTTGATGCTGTTCATACTTCAGTAATATTATCATTTAAATGATATCAATGGCTAATGGGATTCCTAAGCATTTTTCCTGCGGAGGCTTTGTGAAGCTACCTTGGTTGTTCACACCAGTGGTTCAAGTCCAATGTCATGAGGTAGCAGATGATTTGAGCGGCTCCAGGTCACTGAGCTAAGCTTGGGGATATCAGGGGTTCCACACATCCTGCCTAGTCTATTAACTTGATAGTGATGATATGGTCAGAGTGGGTTTAAACATGCTGTTTTCCAATTTTAAATGTAATTTATAGATAGTGTAGACATTTCTTAAAAATAATAGAAAGTTCAAAATATAACAGAAAAAAACCTCCCTTATAATTGCTACAAAGCATAGTTGATAGAACGTTGGAATATTTGTGCTCGGTTTCCTTCCAGCCTTCCTTTCTAAGTCCATAATTGGCATCGTGCTTTGTATGCCAGAAAAGTGCCACTTCATTCATTTAATATCATATTTTTTATCTCCATGTCACTAAAAATTATGTAGAAAATTTTTGTTCCTTTCAACGTGTCATGACTTACCGTAATCTGTTGAATGATTCTCCCTGTAATAGGAAGTTTCGATTATTTCCTTTTAAAAAAAAGTCATAAATAACCGTGGTTTTCTTGGGTTTTGGTTT
Source organism: Grampus griseus (assembly GCF_964374135.1). Classification (NCBI taxonomy): domain Eukaryota; kingdom Metazoa; phylum Chordata; class Mammalia; order Artiodactyla; family Delphinidae; genus Grampus; species Grampus griseus. Next base: position 153,044,615 of record NC_139018.1, read on the forward strand.
TTGGTTTTTTTGATTAGTACCCCATCCACAGAGTGGAATGGCTGGGATAGAGGGAAGGAACGTTTTCAAGCACTGGCAATGGAATATGTTGCCAGCTGTGCTAAAAGGCTGTATCGATTTGCACTCAGTAAGGTGGACACTCTCTTTGTGGGGTCCCAGGTCACCCAAACATTTGGAGATTCCCCCCTGCAGCCTTCTAGGAGTTCCCACTGCCATGTCCATGACAGCTTGTTCCTTCACTTCACAGAGCCTGTTCCCTGCCTGAATAAGTGACAGAACTGGAGAAGGATGTCCCAGATCCCTTTCAGTAATCTGTGTCTGCACACCCTAAGCACAGGCATGGGGGCTCTTGGGGCTCAGGGGTCACCCTGACACACCTCCTGGCCGCCATTGCCCCAGGCACATGGCGTGTCTGGGCCATGGGATCTGAATGGTTCCTTCTCCTGCACACCAGTCTCCCGCGCAGGTGGATGGCAGTGGGGGGCATTTTGCAAAACAGCCAACCTCAAAGACCCTCCTCCTGGCTACGCCCCTCTCTTCACAGCCTTCCCTATGATCCCACCTTGCAGCTGCAACAATGGGGCGCTTTTGGACCGCCTGGGGTCCCCTTACAAGCTCTCCTGCCTGTGGGCGCCTCCAGTACCATGATGTGTAAGTAGAGAGTTCTGGTTTACTTCCTTGGGAAACCTGGTACTTTAAACCCAAACACAGAAAAGTGGTCTGAGAGTTTATTCTGAGTCCCACTCAGACTTGGGCTGTTTGCAAACATGTTCCCAAGGGGTAGGGAGCTCTTGGTCAGGTTTTCATTAGGATTAGGGAGACGGTGGGATCCATCAGTGTGGACAGTGTAGGGGGGCGCTACTTAGCAATTTTCCTTGGGATCAAACGATGAAGAACTTGTGGGTGGTGAGAACCTGCTTGGACCTGCAGGATTCCAGCAACGGAAGGGGTTAAACCAGAAGCTTCTCCTCGTCAAGGATTTTGAGTCCACCAGCTGGTTTGCCACGTGAACTACAAAGGACCACCGACTCCCGGTCTCTGGGTCAGTCCCGATCCGTGGGGGATGATTTCCTCTTTAGAGAGGAGAACTTTCCAGTTTGACCAAGATGAATAGATCTGATGACACTTGTTGTTGCGAGCATTCACATCTCTTGTTCTTAGTCCTGTGATTTTCTAGGTCAATGATATGATGTCCTAAATTGTGAATAAAAGCCAGCTTTTTAAAAAAAAAAAAAAAAGGGACTGAATGCCTATGGCTTAGTATACACTCTTCTACTGAAGTATGATTATTGAGTCCATCTGAGAGGATGAGAAAAGTCGGGAAGTGATTCTTGTTCTTTAGAGGCTGAATATATGGCAAATTATTGATCAGACCTCAGTCCAGTCTTTGCAAGGTTAACTTTGTCTTAATGTCTGAAATGGAAGGAAGTGTTCTTGATGCAATGATTAGAAGTTAACTCTCATTTCTTCTATTTCTTCGGGGTAGGGGAGAGAAAGCTGGATTCCACAGCCCTGAAAGCAGGGCCTGGTAATGAGGCAAAAGCAAGAGGCTATAAATACTCGGGCTGACAGAGCAGCAGATGGTTGGGTTGGACGCGGATGGCGGGGAGGGAAACGTGCTAAGTGGGATTGGCATATGTTTCCTCAAGTCTTTGACCTGCTTGTTACTCTGAAGACTTTATTAAAGGCTTGAAAAAATTGATGTGAAAGTTGTGATCGCAAAGGAAAGTTGGAAAAGAAAATGGGGAAAAAAAAAAAGATTCCTTGAGGCGTGAGACTCTCCCTATGTGATTGATTTGTATTATAAGTAATCATTTTATCCATCCTGAAAGATGTCAAAGCACCACACCCAATTTCCCTTCCCCCTGCCCCTGGCCACTGCCCCACTAGCCCTAGACTGCAAAGCAGAAAACCAAGAGAGCAGTTGGGCTGTAGGCCTGAGGGCAGGTGCAGAGCTGGTTTGCACCCATAGGAACTTCCTGTTGACTATCACCTTGGGACCATCCACGCGGGTATTCAGTGGGCCGCCCAGCCCTGAGGTGAGAACAGCCCTCCGGTTCTGAGCCCTCTATTCAATGAAGTAATACAGTTCCAGAGTGTGATACCAGTTTTGCTCGTGTTAGACCAAGACAGGTTTCTGTTTAGCTCGAATCAGTATTTCCTTTGACTGAGATGTTACCCATTGGCCTTATTTATTTTATTAAAAAAAAATTTATTTTATATTGGCGCACAGTAGATTAACAATGTTGTGTTAGTTTCCACTGACCTTATTTATGATTTACCCTTGGTTCATTATACTGTCAACTCCCTGTGGGCAGGACCCTCCTCTTCCCTGCTCTTAGCGTCGGGCTTCTAGCTTGAGCAACAATATGCTTCTTCATCGTCCAACTGCGCTGTTTGTGACTCACTAGATTACAAATTCCCTGATTGCACAAGTCACGTCGCCTCTTGTTTTAATGCTCCAGGGCAGCTGGCAAGGGGTCCTGTGCCTCACATTCCACTAAACGTGGAATCTGATACTCTGTGGTGGGCAGAAGACATTCACTTCTCTCCACAAAGGAAAAAAGGATGGAAAACGGGCAGCTGTGGGTCCACCTGTACCTGCCAGATATACTAGGACCGGGGTGCAGAGGGTCAGACTGTGCAGCCAGTGTCCATCTAGCTGTAAGGTGTAGATGGAGGAAGCCTAATACTTGTCTTCATGAACGTGATGCCGTATGGGAATAAGAATCCCACATCTTACAGTCAGAGTCCTGGGGCCAGGGGGGCAAGTCAGTATCATTGGAGTCCACAGGGGGTCACATTCTGGTATGAGGCAGTGAGTGGAGCAGTAGAGGGGAGGGACCCGGAGGTGTGCCAAGGTCCCCATCTTCTTTCTCCAGGCCACTTGCCCACTGCTTGGAGGTGCGGTCCTACCTAGAAGAGCTGTGCTTTGGACCGGCCACGGGTGTATTGCTTCCTAAACTGGGTCTCTGCTGCCCCACTAGCAGCCTCCCAGGCCTCCTGTTGGCAGCTCTTGGCCGCTAACGGTCTGTGGCTCATTTTCATGTTTGTTTGCCATAGAGTCTTAGAGTTAGTGGTGATGTAAGGACTTCAGAGAAGGTGAACCAGTTAAACCTGGCAATTAGAGAAATTTATTTGAGCTGCCAAATAGAAACTGTAAGTACAAAAATATTTTGAAACAAACGAAAATGAAAATAAACACACTAACATTTATAGGATGCAGCAAAAGCAGGACTGAGGGAATTTAAAGCAATAAATGCCTATATTAAAAAATAAGAAAGATATCAAATAAACAACCTAACTTCGTACCCCAAGACAATAGAAAAAGAGCAAACCAAGTCCCAAATTAGCAGAAGGAAGTAAATAATAAAGAGTAGAGTTGAAATAAATGAAACAGAATTTTAAAAGTTTAAAAAATCAATGAAACTAAGACTTGCGGGGGTTTTTTGGTAAAGATAAACAAGATTGACAAATCTTTAGCTAAACCAACTAAGAAGAAAGGAGAAGATTCAAATAAATAAAAGCATAAAGGAAAGAAGAAACATTACAACTGATATCATAGAAATAAAACAAATCATAAGAGACTAATATAAAAAATTATATGCCAACAAACTGGGTAACTTAGAAGCAATAGATACATTTCTAAAAATATATAACCTACCAAGAATGAATTATTAAGAAATAGAAAATCTGAATAGACCAATAAAGAAGGAAGAGACTGAATCAGTAATCAAAAATCTCCCTACAAAGAAAAGCCCAGGACCAGATGGCTTCATTGATGAATTCTACCAAATATCTTAAGTAGAATTCATGCCAATCTTTCTCAAACTCTTCCCCAAAATGAAAGTGAATGGACCATTTCCCAAACTCATTTTATGAGGCCAGCATTACCTTGATATCAAAGCCAGACAAAACACAAGAAAACTACAGACCAATATTCCAGATGAACATAAGTCTATAAAGAACTCATACAACTCAGCAAGAAAACAAAGAATATGATTTGAAAATTAGGCAGAGGAACGGAACAGACATTCTTCCAAAGAAGACGTACACATAGCCAACAGGTACATGAAAAGGCTCCGCATCGTTGGTCATCAGGGAAATGGAAAATCAAGGGGTATTTAAATTGCATTGGAGGAACGGCTTCAGTAAGTAAAAATTTTCAAGAAGTCACTGATACATAACTTCTTTCTTTTAAAAAAAAAATCCATTGCCCTGAGCCAATGTAACTCAGGAAAAGTGTATCTAACCTCACAAGGGTGGACGGGACACTCGGAAGATTTGCTCTCCTTGCTTGCAAGGAGAACTGGCTCTCTGATCTCTGCTTTGCAGTTACCACCTTCCCTTCCCTCCCCCCACACCACCCCCTCCCTCCCTCCCCCCGTTTGCTTCTTGTCCGCATCTGCCATCCAGGTGCAAGCACGCGAGGCTGTACAAGTCTGAGTGAATAGCATCACTCCTCTGAACCTTCCAAACAGGCTCGTCTTTTCCTCGCAGTGTTTCTCAAACAATAAAGAGCAGTTTCACTCCTCAGGAAGACCAGCCTGTCTGGAGTTTTATCCTTCCTGAGACCGATGAGGCATATGCTTCTGTAAGCGCCTCTATGATCAAACTTTTCCTCTGGAGTCATTATATGCTTTCTTATAACGTATCGCGGAAGAGGTCGTCTTCGCTCGGTAAGATCCTTCACCACTAAAGAAGGTTTATACGCACACTCATTCCAGATGTATGTCTGGATATACAGTACATGCTTGCCAAACAAGAAAGTACAATATTCATGATTCTTGTAAACGCCTATTTTTTCTGGTTTGGATTTTTGGTTGTTGTCGTTTCCTTTTTGTGTTCATTTTTTGTGAAAGGTGTAAGGTGTGTGTCTAGATTCTTTTTTTTTTCTTTTCTGCATGTGGGTGTCCAGTTGTTTGGCGCCGTTTGTTGAAAAGACACTAGTCTTTTCTAATAAGGTTTTTTTTTTTCAATAACGTTTTCTGGACGACTGCTTCTAGGTCGGACAGGAGCCTACCACCAAGCACAGTTGAGGAAATCTGTTTTCTGCAGTTGAGCTAAATTTATTGGGCAGAGTCCAATTAGATGATCTCTGATATTCTGGGCCGGTCCTGGGATAAAATCTAGAGCAGTGATTGGTTAAAACCTTAGAAATGCTTACGATCGTTTGGCACACATCGCTCCCGGCCCTGCCTCCATGTCTCCCTCTTCTCCAAGTGTCCAAGTCCTATGCCACCCGCTTGCAGCTCCAGACTTCAGCTAATTCGAGGCTCCTAGCACAATTCTTGTCTTTATGACTCATGTGGTATTGGGCTGTTTCATGATAGGAAAGAACCAAAGCCCCGAAGGTATAAACTCCTGAAAAGACCACTCTCTCCCCCTCCTCAACTATATTTCTTTGTAGCAGGAACAATATCATAAACTCTTTGAATCGCATATAGCTCAGGGTATAGCACAGAAGTGAATGCATAATTTAATAAATGCTCGTTAGTTATTTGATTGACTGGGAAAGTCCTTGTGAAAAAGGAGGAGTAAGTGACTCTCGACCTGTGAAAGAATGTATACAAACCTGATCTTAAAAACCACAAAGGAAACCATGACTTTATCAAAGGTCTTTTACTGGCCGATACAGCCCTTTGCAAATGCTGTCTGTGCAACTAGAAGGCTGTCAAATAAAAATGCATTTGCTGCAATACATACAATGTGTGAGTGTGTATTTACACACATATACATATATACGTGTGTCTGTGTGTATATACAGGAAATTATTAATCCTTGCAATTCTTCATGTTTCCCTGTTCTGCGGTCATGACTTATAAATTAGTGCAATTATCAAAGTTAATATGTTAACATTTAAATGTTCTCTTACTGGGTACCATTCATTTATTCGTGAATATTTAATAAGTTTGGTAGAGAATAGTGAAAAAGACTGGCCTGGACCCCATTCTCAAGACCTATTTAAAGGATGCTGCTAATATAAAAATGTATTTGAAATGATTATCTATTCAGAAAGCATGTCCAACAATTAAAAGCAAATGGTTTTCCCTCTTCTCCATTGTTGGTTGGGTGTTAAGCATATCCCTGGACCGTTCAATACAATGTCTCGTTTCTTACTGCAGATAAACGCACTGCTTTTCAAACACCATGTTGTTGTAGCCTTAGAGATCTCCAGCTTCAACAATGTAAGTTGTTTTTTTTCCCCATGTAGCCAGGAACTGGATCAATAAAGTAAAAGCATAATGACTTTCCCTGCTTTATTTTAGTATGTTATCTGATACTATTTGCTTTCTTAGTCTTAGTCAATATTGTTGTCTCCCAGGAGGTGCAGATGTTATCTCTTCACTCAACCCATTTTTCCACCATCCTAAATAAAAAGCCAGCCGGGACAAAGGATACTGACTGTGCCGATAATTTCTTAAGTGATTCTCAAGCAAATGAGAGTGCAGCCTAATTTCTATCCTCATCATTTCCTTTGCTATGACTGTGAGCCCCAGTGGCCACACCTCTCACCTTGAGCCCCCAGCTGCCTTAATGATGAGGACTCTGTTTTGCGACGGGGCAGCGCTCGGCCACATCGCTCGGCTGAGGCCCTGCACACAGCACTGACCGCTCAGTGACACATTTCAAAGCTCAGGCACGATCAATGTGCTGCCTTATGCAACAGGAGGAAAGAAAGGCATCCTCCCACCACAGCCCGGTTTTCTCAGGATGTAGGAAGTTTATGACCTTGTGGAGGCACCATACATCCCCCCTCCTTGTTTCGTAAACCTGCTCTTTACTTCTTTTCCTCCCTCCTGAGTGCTTCAAGGGCTCCTTTCAAGGGGTTAAGAGTCTCAAAGACAAATTTTGGAGCTGCCCGGTATGATTGAGAAAATGAGATTCCTCATAGAATAATTACATTCAGATCCGCCTTTTCCTCTGGCTTCTAAGCTTAATTCGATGTATGGGGGGCATTTCTCCTTCCATGCTGGACTTTCACACCAACTGTGACAATGGTACCCAAGAAAGCTGGTCAGTGATTCCTCATCAACCATGTGAAAAGTGGTTTCCCAAGAAGCATCAGCAGTATTTTCCTATGAATTCACCTCATGCTGTGACCATGGTCCTTGTCTGGGCTCTCATTTTATATACAGGTAAACGGAGGCACAAAAAAATAAAGTTTTTTTTTTCAATTTTTATTGAAATATAGATTCCTTTCCATTATAGGTTATTACAAGTTATTGAGCATAGTTTCCTGTGCTCTAGAGCAGGACCTTGTTGTTTATCTATTTTATATATAGTAATCTGTATCTGTTCATCTCAAACTCCTAATTTATTCCTCCCCCATTTTCCCCTTTTGTAGCTCTAAGTTTGTTTTCTATGTGTGTGAGTCTATTTCTGTTTCGTAAATAAGTTCATTTGTATCATATTTTAGATTCCACATATAAGTGATATCATCTGATATTGGTTTTTCTCTTTCTGACTTACTTCACCCTGGATGACAATCTCTAAGTCTATCCATGTTGCTGCAAATGGCATTATTTCACGCTTTTTTTACGGCTGAGTAATATTCCATTGTATATATGTGCCACATCTTCTTTATCCATTCATCTTTTGATGGACATTTAGGTTGCTTCCATGTCCTGGCTTTTGTAAATAGTGCTGCAATGAACACTGGGGTGCATGTATCTTTTCAAATTATAGTTTTCTCTGGATATATGCCCAGGAGTGGGATATACCCAGATCATATGGTAGTTGCTGGATCATATGGTAGTTCTATTTTAAGTTTTTTAGGGAACCTCCATACTGTTCTCCATAATGGTCGTACCAATTTACATTCCCACCAACAGTACAGGAGGGCTCCCTTTTTCTCCACGCCCTCTCCAGCATTTATTATTTGTAGACTTTTTGATGATGGCCATTCTGACCTGTGTGAGGTGATACCTTGCTGAAGTTTTGATTTGCAAGAAATGGAGTTTTTGAAAACCATAGACTTAGTACCCAGAATGCACTGTCTCTGGACCGGGTCCAGTGTGGCTGTGAAAACAAGACAGAAAGTGGGGACTGCTTAGATTCGAATCCCAGCTCTGACGTTGAGTCACTGGGTGACCTTGAGCAAATAATTTTGTCTTATTTTCCTCATCAATATAAAGGAAGAGTTTGAATTAGAGGCACGGGGCTCTAGGATGATAACATGCCCTGAGTTCTGGTTTCGTTTCACAGTAGGATGAAAGACAAATATTTAAACATATTTACGATTGGCAACTTAGGTGCACAATGGAATAAAATACTTTTTTCATTACATTATAATTTGCAACAGGGGAAAATATGTAGGCTGAGGAGTTTTGTAAGGAGAACTGTGTGGGAGTCACCAATAAACTATAGCCCTTCAAAGCTTTATATAGGGACTACACTGGCAGTCCAGCTGTTAAGACTTCGCCTTCCAATGCAGGGGGTGCGGGTTCGATCCCTGGTCGGAGAGCTAAGATCCCACATGCCTCAGGGCCAAAAAACCAAAACATAAAACAGAAGCAGTATTGTAACAAATTCAATAAAGACTTTAGAAAAATGGTCCACATTTTTAAAAAAGCTAAAAAAACCCACAAAACCTTATCTACCAGATCGTCATCTTTTGTGCCTTTCCCATTTGAGAAATTTTACCCTCCCTTACTTGTCTCTTCAAAGTGAAATAAGGGATGAAGAGGGTCGTTTTCTGATGTTCCATTTTTTTTTAGCACCAGTGGTTCCTGAATTTCAAGCTGCTTTTTCCGAAACATTAAGCATAAAGTGTTAAGTCTGGAGCTACTCTCTTTTCTCTTCAACGTTTATGAGAGAGACACTCACTCATTCGTTCTGCTTTGAATATCAAATTATTTCATCCACCCAAAGATGAAAATTCTGCACACAGGTCCTAGAATAAATATATTACGTTAAATACATTTTGTTCTGCATGAAATCTTACCTCTTCCGATTTGCAGTCAACTCCTGATATATTTTAAACAACAGAATGAAATATGGATTCCTTAGCTGCCTTCTTTCTGGATTTTTCTAGATTAGCATTTCTTAACCTGGAGAGCATGGACCCCACCTAAGGAGCTTTCCCTTCTGGATGGTATGAAATGGTTTTGAATCCTCTAAATAGAGTTTAAAAGACGTCAAGTGTCTGTCTATACCTGTAATCTTTTTTAACCTTGGGGAAAATGTCGAAGTTTTCATCCCATCTTCAAGGGAAACCATAATTTCAAAAGTGTAAGAATCACTGCTCTAGGTATTAATTTAAAGGATTTGACTTGCTCACAATATCGGACTTCTCTTTTATTTTTCCACTTTCTTAGCTGATAGTAGCTAGATTACTTGAATTAAACTAAGGTCTTCATTTGAACTAGTGAGTGCCTAGGTTTTAAAAAATACTCAAATTTCTGAACTGTCAACTTTGTAGATCAGAACTTCTGCCAGTCTGTAGACATCTATGTACTCCCGTCCTGAGCGTCTCTTTGTGACCTGTTCGGTACAAAGTTAACATGCTACATTTCTTGGTCTTAAGAAAATCCTTTTGTAGAATGAATTTATACAAGATTGTGAATATCCTGGAACTTGCAATCTTTCTAAAATTGCATGTCTTAGGAATAAAGATGCAGACATAGAGAATGGACTTGAGGACACAGGGAGGGAGAAGGGTAAGCTGAGACGAAGTGAGAGAGAGGCATGGACATATATACACTACCAAATGTAAAATAGATAGCTAGTGGGAAGCAGCCGCATAGCACAGGGAGATCAGCTCGGTGCTTGGTGACCACCTAGAGGGGTGGGATGGGGGGGTGGGAGGGAGGGAGACACAAGAGGGAGGAGATATGGGGACATATGTATATGTATAGCTGATTCACTTTGTTATACAGCAGAAACTAACACTCCATTGTAAAGCAATTATACTCCAATAAAGAATGTTAAAAAAAAATTGCATGTCTTTTGGGAAGATGGTTATAGGTTTTTTCTTTCTCTCTTTACCAAGCAAACAAACAGAAAAATGTTATAAACCCTGTTTTCTAGATCTACAATTGAGCTACCAAATCAGATCACCTTAGTGCAATCTTACACCCCCTTTTCCTTCCCCTTTCCTCCTTCCTGTTCACCAGTTTTGAATTTTGACTGTATAAAATGTCTCCTGGAAAAATATTGGCAGAAATTGAGTAAATACAGAGATTGAGTACATCTGACCTGTATAATATAATGCAATTTATAGTATATGCCAGGAAGTTTCCTCCTTTCTCCCCCACTATCTGCAAAATGAATCACGTTAATATAGTTGCAATAGTCACTTTGAACCGTACCCATTTAAATGGACTCCAAGTGCATACAGCCATCTAAAGTAACAAACCCAGGTGAAAAAATCAAGATATTCCTGTAGAAACGATATTGGTAGAAACTTCAATTCCATTTAATTCGTGTATTTACTGGTCACCTCTTGAATGACCAGCACTGGGGGAAATACCAAGGAAGTAAATGTGATTGTCTGACCCCATGGAGCGTTCAGTCTCATTGAGCAGGTGGGCTTTGCCTCTCTGAAACGGCAAGGAAGCCACATGTGGAATAGAGTTCGGCTTAAAGCACGTGCTCATTCAAATGTATGGATACCAAGGGGTGGGGGGGTGGGATGAATTACGAGATTGGGATTGACATATATACAGTTTTGATACTATGTATAAAATAGATAACTGATGAGAACCTACTGTATAGCACAGGGAACTTTACTCCATGCCCTGTGGTGACCTAAATGGGAAGGAAACCCTAAAAAGAGGGAATATATGTCTATGTATAGCTGATTCACTTTGCTGTACAGTAGAAACTAACACACCATTGTAAAGCAACTGTACTCCAATAAAATTTTTTAAAAATCTACAGGAAGTTGGAAGAGGGCTGAGTTGGAGGCACTGAAACAGTCAAAGACAGAATTCTAAAGATATACTTGGATGGAGCCCAGGAGGTGGAGAAAGCATTTGAAACTGGGGCAGTAATATAACAAAGGCTCTCCCGGAAACGGGGAGAGGATTTACAGGACGGGCTGAAGTTGGCCGGGAAGAGAGTGGAAAATGGAGGGTGAGGGGATGAACCTGGGGCTGCTGCAGGCAAGGGTTGGGTCTTGGCCTTGCTGATACACTGGTTGCTGGAGAAAGAAGGGGTGAAGAGGATGGACTCCCAGCAAGAGGGAAGAATCCCCTTAACTTTGGGCACCTCCAGCATCAGTCAGTACCTGTGACACCAAGGACACACCAAAGGTTTGGACAGATGAATAACAGAGAGAGTAAAAGAGAGGACTGGGTAATGAGAAGGGAAGAGGAAGAGAAAAAAGTGAATGGATTCATTTCACTAGGTATCTACCTGTGACCAGGGCTTGATAGGGCCAACCTAAACTGGTGGCGTTACTGTTTCATGAAATGCTTTAGTGGGTAAGGAGATATGCCCATATAATAAACAAAACTCCTCAGACATGTTCTGATCCTCCTAAACCAGTTTCTTTCCTGGGATCAAGCGTTCCTTGAGACAGATGAACAACTTCACTCACCCCTAGTCGTTTAGGAAGTGACCAATAAATGCATGAATTAAACCGAATTGAAGTTTCCATCAATATAGTTTATGAAGGATGACCTTGATTTTTTTCTATGTGGATTCCTTAACTTAGATCCCACTATACACTTGGGGCCCACTTAAGATGGGATGATCTAACCCCTTCATACCCATTAGGGTGGCTACTATCAAAAAACCAGAAATTAACAAGAATTGGTAAGGATGTGGAGACATTGGAATCCTTGTGCACCATTGCGGAAATGTAAAATGGTTACAGCCATTGTGGAAAATAGTTTGGTGGTTCCTCAAAATATTAAAAATAGAACTACCACGTGATCCTGCAACTCTATTTCTAGATATAAAGCCAAAAGAATTGAAAGCAAGGTCTTTTTCTTTCCTGATACTCATTCATTTTTTTAATTGAAGTACAGTTGATTTACAATGTTGTGCTAATTTCTGCCTTACAGCAAACGGATTCAGTTATACACATACACACATTCTAGTTTTATATTCTTTTCCATTATGGTTTATCACAGGATATTGAATATGAAAGCAAGGTCTTGAGCAGATATTTGTGCACGTTATTCACAATAGGCAAAAGATGGAAGCAACCCAGATGTCCCTCAACAGATAAACGGATGAACAAAATGTGGTCTATCTATACAATGGAATATTATTCAGCCTTAGAAAGGAAAGAAATTCTGATACATCCTACAACACGGATGAATCTTGAGGACATGATGTTAAGTGAAATAAGACAGCCACAAAAAGACAAAAACAAATGCTGCATGATTCCATTTCTATGCGGTACCTAGCATAGTCAATTTCCGAGACTGAGAGTAGCACAGTGGTTGCCGGGGGCTGGGCGGGGAGGGAGGTGGGGAGTTATGCTGTTACGGGGACAGAGTTTCAGTTTTGCGAGATAAAAACATTCTTGATAAGGATAGTAGTGATGACTGTACATTATGAAAGTACTTCATGCCACTGAGCTGTACACTTAAAAAAGGTTAAGGTAGTAAATTTCATGTTATGTGTATTTTACCACAATAAAAAAAAAGTTGAAAAAAAAAAAAAAAAGTCTGGTCTAGAATGACTAATGTTGCCTGAGGCTCCACCCGGTGGAAGGCCCCCCGCTGCAGCCTCCCAGGGACTGATCCCTGGACCAAGCCGCTCATCAGATGCCCTATTTAGCAGTTAATTATTTCTCTTTGATACTGGCTTTTTCATCTTTTAATACAGCAGTTTTACTGCCTCTGATAATTATTCTGTCTCCATGATTCTTTTAAATGTAATGAGGTGTGGCCAGCTCTGCTTAACAAGGCCACACGTCATTAGCTTCTTGTCTCTGTGTCATCCTGTCACCCTCAATCACCACATGACCAACCAGGCACTCACTGGTCACTTGTCATTGGCAAAAGAGTGTGAAGTGACCTGCTGTCAGGTCAGTTAGCAGTGGTGTTTAATAAACTTCCAGGACCACACACAATCCTGCCTTTTATCCCCGCCCCCCGCCCCCCCCCCGCCACAATCCAGGTTGAGGGAACCTGTCTGAGGGATAAATCCGTGTTCCACTAACCCAACAATAAGACCTTTAGGGAGGGTCCTCTGCTTTCTCATCCTCTGCTCCCAGGAATTCTAATGTTTTGTCTCAAAAGCCCCCGAAAGAAGCAGGGAGAAGTAATGCACTGAGCACGGGCTTTAGTCAAAAGACGTTGAGTCAGTCTTGCTGAGCTGTTGCTCACCAACTGTGTGGCTTCGGGCCAACCACTTAACCTCTCTGGCCCTAGTTCCTTTCCCGAACAACAGACTTCTGAGGGTTGTCTCAAAAGCTAAATGAGTTCATTGCTACCTATGTTGCCAAGCAACATCAGCCTGGAAGGAAAAGTAAGATAGTTCCCTTCAGTCTGCTTTTGAAATGAGTTAGGGTATAAATTCATATGGGGTCAAGATGGTATCAAAAATTTATTTCTTTAGGTTTTCTTTCTCCCCCGTACCGATCTTCTGTTGCATCACTCCCAAATCATTTGGGAGTGGGAGAGTAGGGGTCTATTTATTTATTTGCTTCCAAGCTCATTCTGAGTCTGCTTCTATAAATGAACTTCAGTGGCAAGAGCACAGGGAAGGCTTTCCATCTTGTCGGGGTTATTGCTCTGATCTCAAAATGAATCTCAAACACACTTCCTGAATAGAAGGTCGGTTTTCATCTGGGCACACAGATTTCTCTTATTTTCAGAAGACGCAAAATCAAGTCATTTGTCACATTTATCACCTTAGGAACTTGATCAGTTTATAATAAACATAACAAACTACGTTTCCATGCTTCCAAGTCTGGAAAGACCACTGCACTGTTATCCTCAAAAATCCCTTCTTAGCCCAAAGCAGAAGACCATGGGGACCAAGTGCCGAGTCAAGGTCGACCACACTGGGTGTTCCCGTGGCCTTGGGGACTGCTGGCTCCCAGGAAGCTCAGGACCACCCCCTCCCAAAGGAAACCACAAGACTCTGTTCCCTCACTGTCCCAGCATTGCTGCCGGGGTGTTTCCTTCTGGTCTGTGACAACCACCTGGAAGTTTCTTTTTCTCACAAAGGAATAGAGTGAGAGATTTGGGAGACTTGGGTCCCCGTGAGTTAGTGAGCCCTGTTCTAGGGTAACAAGGTCCCTCTGCTCCAGACCCACAACTTCACATGGAAACTGCAGAGCCTTCACTCGGTTTTTGATTTCCTCGTGATTTTGCCATTTTGTCCCCAGAACACTCACCTGAAAGAGAGCTGGGCTGGCTCCAAGGCAAAGGAGGGGAGCTGGTCCCCGAGAGTCCTGTCTGCCTTAGGCTGTGAGCTCCCTGGGGACAGGGCCACATCTTCCCTAGGCTCCTTATGTCCATGGTGCTCAGCACAGCACCTTGCATGGAATCACACCCAGCAAGTGTTTCTTGAGTGAATGAATGAGTAATGAACGGGTGCCTGCCTGGTAGCCCCTCCCCCGACCTTGCAGACTGGAACCCACTTCTATAGCCATCAGGTCCTCCATCAGGGACACTCCTCAGAATATTGAGTGATGAGTGACCCTCGTTCCTTCACTTTGAGTGAGGTTTCCGTTCCTCTAGCAGCTGGTTACGAGGGCAACCTCGACTTACCTAGTCAAACTGTCTTCTCAAATTCATACGTTCACTCATTAATCCACTCTTTCTTTCAACATAACTAACTGAGCACCTGTCAAGCACCAGGAACTATTCTTTTTTTAAAACATAATATATTTGCACAACTCAAAGTCCAAAATTAGATTAAAAAGATATAAACTAAGTTTCCCCGTACAAAAGCACTGTTACTTTTTTTTAAATTTATAAGCGGGGGATGTATGTATATGTACAGCTGATTCACTTCGTTATAAAGCAGAAACTAACATACCATTGTAAAGCAATTATACTCCAATAAAGATGTTAAAAAATAAAATAAAATTTATAAGCAAATAGAAATATATAAATCTGAGTTCCTGTGTTAAGAAGCACCCTTTATATACTGTTTTGTACCTGGATCTCTCCATATCTACGCATAGATGTCTTCCTGATATTTTTTATAGCTGTATAGTATTCCATTACCATAAGTACCATGGTTTATTCAACTTGTTTTCTATTGCGGGGCATGGGTTGTTTCTAATCTTCTGTTATTGTAACACAAACACTGTCACCGTGCACTTTTGTGCACGTGTTATTATACAAGTGCATCTGTAGAATAAATGTCCAGAGGTGGGGTTGCTGGATCACAGAGTACATGCGTTTGCATTTTGGGGAGGTCAGATTCCCTTCAAATAGGGGTTTGCCCTTCTGTAGCCCCACCAGGAACTGTGGGGTCCAGGCTGTGTCCCAAGGAATGGGGATGCAGTGGGACGAAGACAGACAGGAGCTCAGCTCTTATGGAGCTTACATTCCAGTGCGAGCAGCCTGCAGACAACATTCACGTACAAATAACCAAGATAATTGCAAATTGTGATGCAATGCCGTGAGGACAATAAAACAGGGCTCTGGGGTGGAGACTTATGCAGGCTGGTGGGTGAGGGGTGAGCCGTGCTAGATGAGGGGGTCATGGAAGGTCTCCAAGGAGATGACACTTCATCCAAAACCTGAATGAGGAGGCAGCCATGAGGTCAGAGGAAGAACATTCCAGAACATCTGAGGGGACAACATGAGAAGGCGTTTAGGCTCCTTCTGGAAAACCATCCCTGCCCACCTCACCCATAGGTAGACCAACACGCCACAAGGTCAAGTTCAGGGATTCCTGTTACCCACTAATCTAGGGCTGTTGAATTGAGTTGTTTGAAATATTTCCAATCCCAAGAGTGTGTAAAGCTAGGTGAGATGGAGGAAAGGTAGGTTCACTTTGCTGCTTAGAACCAGATCTTAATGTTGTTCACACGTAAGATATTTCTCATAATTTTTCAGTTTCTAGAATCTAGTAGATAATACACTTTTTTAAAATTGTGCTTTAAAAAATATAACATAAAATTTACCACTTTAACCATTTTTAAGGGTGCAGTTTGGCAGTGCCAGGTATATTCACAGTGTTGTAGAGTCTTAAATTTTTTTTTTTTTTTTTTGCGGTATGCGGGCCTCTCACTGCTGTGGCCTCTCCCGTTGCGGAGCACAGGCTCCGGACGCGCAGGCTCAGCGGCCATGGCTCACGGGCCCAGCTGCTCCGCGGCACGTGGAATGTTCCCGGACCGGGGCACGAACCCGCGTCCCCTGCATCGGCAAGCGGACTCTCAACCACTGCGCCACCAGGGAAGCCCAAGTCTTAAATTTTTTAACTAAAAAAAATAAATAAATAATAAGCCTAGGCTGTGAAAAAGGTTGAAACAAGAGAAAAATCACTAGAATTTGCAGCAGAGTTATGTGAGTGCCTGTGATTTCAAAGTTCAAGGGAAACCAAAAGAGGGAACATCACTTATGGATGAGAATGAAATTGAGGGTCTTTGACGTCTGGAAGTGTCCTTCCCCTAAAAGATTTTGATTACAACAATAGCCTCAACTCTTTCTCACAGCCCACTCCCATCTAGGTTAGAAAATTGCTGCGTTTTTCCAGCTCCCACAGGCACTTTCATGTTTGGTAATGAATCGCATCTTTTACTCAGCAGTAGAAAATAATTAGTGCCAGGTGGTAAATGACGGGATCAAATCAGTCAGCCTCAGGCAGGTCAGAGGTCTCTCAGCGGCTCACCTGCTCACCTTTGTACCATGGAGAGAGGATGTACCTATAAATGATCCAAAGAATGTAGCTCTACTTCAAAGAAATGAAATGGGAAATCTATTAATAGTGGAAACAATATAGCTGTGAGCGTCATCTTCGGCCGTGAGAAAATCCACTGTCCTTTCTTCCTCTTATGCTTAATTTTTCCTTGGACTCAGGGTGCCACATGACAATCATCCACTAGATGGCGCCATCCATCTGTTTAATCTGTCAGTGCGCAGCCCTTCCACTGGGTTGAATCCAATTTTGAGACTCGAAAGCTAGAGGGCAAGATTTCCTCAGAAATGACTTATCAATTAAAAAGAAAGTAAAATAAAGACCGCTTTGAATATAAAATGCCTACAAAGGTCCCAGTCTCCCAGCTGCAAGGCTCAGTTTGCCACGAGGAAGCAATTGACGCGAGGGGGTTTTGTGATGCCTTTCTGGAGGTGGACAGAAGACATCAAGGAAAGAAGCTAAGATTCCACGGAACACCATTTCTAAGTTTCAGTAAATTTTGTGACTGCCTGGAAAATGCATCCTAGACCTGTGTGCTTCATTTCACCTGACTGCCCACCGGGGCAAGAGGGTTCCGGTTCCCTCCTCCCGTGAGCCCGGGCTGTCATCTGGAAGTCATCAAGCCACTCTGGGAAATATTTAATGTCACTTCTGTGAATGGCGCTCAAGTTTCCAGGCCCTTCCCTGGGTTTGAGCTCCAAGGGCACATTAGCAAGAGGAAGAGAACATTTGCATACAGGGGTGTCCTGGCAGCTCCAACCACAGGGTGGGCTGGGCCTTCTGTCCGGTCCCTGGCCTTGACCTCAGCTGCCCCCGCTCTTTCCACGCTTTTCTTCTGTCTCCCTCTGTCCCCTTCCCCTCTTACCAGCCTCTTGTTCTTTTGTGATCTCTGACCAAAGCAGCCTGCCACTTTCTTTTCTTTTTTCCTTTTGAAAGTTTCATCACAATTTTTTTTTATTATTATTAAAAACTAGGATCTGATTATTTCAGATTCACAAGGAACTGGACTTGTCCTTGGTGGGCTATGATTTACCACACCCTTCGGTGCCCAGGACCACCCCTCCACCTGGCAGTGGGGGCAGGGGGCAGGGAAGCTGGGGAGGAGTGGTCCTCCCTGTACTAGACCATCAGGCTGATGAGATGCAGGGTGACAGCTCTCCCCAGACCACCCCAGGGTGCGTCCACTTGCATTAACGTCAACATTGGGACGCTGATGCCTCGTAGCTCCTCAGGAAGGCGCCTCAGACGTGTTCCGGGAGGAATTCAGGCAAACAGGCCGCCCACCCCCACTCTGTGTGGCCTCACACACGTTGCCGCTCCCTCGGCCCTCTGCTAAGCTCTCCCGCCCACCCCCTCACCTCCATCTATCTGAAGTGGCTTTACGGTAATTGTGACATTCATTGGGCAGACATTGCCTGAGTTTTCTAAAAGCACT
The DNA here is from genome assembly GCF_964374135.1 of Grampus griseus. Lineage (NCBI taxonomy): Eukaryota > Metazoa > Chordata > Mammalia > Artiodactyla > Delphinidae > Grampus > Grampus griseus. The sequence goes on from NC_139018.1 coordinate 153,062,835, forward strand.
CATCTAGGGTGCTTTCCAAAAGTGATTTTATTTTTTAAGTTGAAGAAGGGAGGGTGTGGGGAAGCGAGGGTGAGGTTTCCAGCCTCAGTAGCATCACTGGAAGCGTTCATTGACTGTGGTCATTTTATTTAACCAAAAAGATGAGAGAGTGAGAGAGGGATGATTGATAGATTAGATGGATGGATAGATGGATGGGTAGATTATGGACACATAGATAGATCTATAGACAGATAGATGATAATGATGAAGAAGATAGATAGATAGATACGATGGATGGATAGATAGGTGATAGATAAGTGGAAGACGGATAAATAAACTTTATACTCCACTTTATTTTTCATAGCTACAAAGGTAATCCAAAGAAAAGGCACAGATAATTTATTAGTTAACTTCACAGAGAAATCCTATTAACATATTTTTGGTAAAACGAGCTATAGAGTCTCTGGTTTGCTGCAGGGATGTTGCAGTGTTGGGATGGCCGTGAGCTCCGTCCATGGAGAAGGTGGGCAGCTGTTGGGAAGCAGGACGGCTTTTCTCTGTAGCGACAAAGCAGAGTTAAGAATTCAGAAGCAGAAGAATGAATACAGAAGTCCTAGGACGCTTCCAAGGGATGCAGTCTGTGTCTCCACCGTAAAGAGCCCTCGGGGTGCGGGCTGATGTCCTCCTGTGAAAGCTATTCTTTGACCCAAGCGTGCTCTGTAGGTGGACTCTTGAAGGAAGAGAGGAGATTTTGATGGGAGGGCTTTACTGGTAGAGTTCTGGCCGTTTGGTTCATAAATTAAAGTAGTCAACTTGAGGTCACATTAGAAAAATGCTCTGGGACTTCCCTGGTTAAGAATCCCCCTGCCAATGCAGGGGACACGGGTTCGAGCCCTGGTCCAGGAAGATCCCACATGCAGCGGAGCAGATAAGCTCATGTGCTACAACTACTGAGCCTGCGCTCTAGAGCCCGAAAGCCACAACTACTGAGCCTGCATGCTGCAACTATTGAATCCCATGCACCTAGAGCCGGTGCTCTGCAACAAGAGAAGTCACCACGATGAGAAGCCCGTGCACTGCAACCAAGAGTAAACCCCGCTCGCCACAACTAGAGATAAGCTCACGCGCCGCAATGAAGACGCGATGCAGCCCAAAATAAATAAATAAATAAATTTATTATTTTTTTTAAAAAGGCTCTTGTCAATTTCTCTAGCGGTCTTAGACACATCCTGGGACTTACGCATCCCTCAAGTCTGCATAAGTGCCCTGAAGAAGCCACTTTAAAAATAACAATGATTAATTAAGACCAGGTCCACCCAGTCCTTCTGCTTTTTAAAAGGATCCCCCAAACAGCAGATTTGTTGTTTTACGGATTGGTGTACATACAATGGGCTCACTTGATTACAATGCCACATGCTTCGAATATTTTTACTGAAACTGATCAGGCCCCAGGGAGATGCTCAGTGATGGGGGAGGTTATGCAAATGCCCCCCCAGGGGAGAAAGGGAGATCACTTCAAAGGTTTTGGTCTTGTGATTAATAACAATAAGAAAAAGGACTTTACACAGTTATAGGGTAGGTTCAGGTCTTTCATCTTTCTGTCCTTGTTTACAACTTTTCCTACCTCGGTGGATCTGAAAATATTGTGGTGGAATTCTGATTTTTCTTTTGCCTTCTCTTCTAGTGGAACATTTTAAGGAACCAAAGGAAGAAAGACACGCTTGAGAATCTCGTCGGTTTTGACCGCTTTTCATGTGTACCTGAAGAAGATGAAAGTTTCCAGAGCATTTTCCTCAATGATAACTTGTAATCATATTACTTTTTTCTCCTGGATATTCCAAGCATGACCCATTTGGGGGGTATGTTTTCTTAGTTTATATAATAACCTCTAACATAAAATATGTTGTTCTTCCTTTTACCTACCACACATGGAAGTCAAATGAGATAAACCTAATATTTACCCAAAAAGCCTAAAATTATCTCAGAAATACATTTGACTTTCTTTAACTTCATTTTATTTTTAAAAGGCCTTGCTTGGGTATTTGGATGTTTTCTAGATTTTTCCACTTTATCCAACTGTCCTACCGATTTGTCTGAGAATGTTTCTTAAACTCTGCATAATTTCCTCATTTTGCAAAAATAAAATGGATGACTTATCATCAGAGTTATTCTGAATGTAAATAAAATATTAATATTATAATTCACTTCTTCCATTGAAGTAACTGGGACAAACATCATAGTGTATAAAGAGCTGTAATATATTTATATTGGATGCCCATCTCATTCATTTCTAAATGTTTGCCCATATGAATAGCAAAGAATCAAATGCATTTGCAAAGGTATGATATAGAACAGTACAGGGTAAACTGTAATGGTATAATAAAATGATGAGATTTAAAGAAACCTCTTTCTCAGTTCTATGATACCTGAAAGCAAATAGTAAGAGCCTTTTTCATGCATCTCGCCATCTCCCTATAACATCTTGTAGAACAAGACCCTAATCTCTGTGCGCATACAGAGTTCTCTAAAACGTACCATTGTCTTTGCAACCATAATTATTGAATTTTGTCTACAGATAAATATGCATAATATATCTAATTGTCACTAATTGCCCTACAGCTGAAAATGGGCTCTGGCCAGCAGTTAGCCATGCTGAGTGAATCTAGGATGGATATTCAGGGAGAGACCAAGTTTTTGTTGCCTGGAAAGGATGGTGTTCATGTTTTTTAGCCAAAGAACTGTGGGAAGAGACTGGATCATTTCAATAAAATGGGATTGCCATACAGAACTGGCCGCCAACATAAAGCCTTAGTTTTTTTTTTTTAAGCCAATGAAAGAGAAGCTATGTTTCCCACTGGGGGGACCCGTGTATGGGTCTTCTTTGATGCGCAAAGCCTACGAGTGTGGGTTTAGCTTGAATTTTTTTGAATTTACAGTTTTAAAAGGAGTTTTCAGTAGGAAATAGATGGCCGGGTGATTAAGAACTGTGGCGGTGAAGCCATGCGTCTCTGAGCCCCGGAGTCTCAGCTCTGGTCAAATCCCTTAGCCTGGGAGAGCCTGTGTCCTCTCATCTTTAAGGTGCAGATTAGAAAATGTACTTCACTGGATTGTTAGGAGGCTTAAAGGAGAAAACGCCTCGCGAAAAGCACAAGGTCTGGCGCACAGTAGGCCCTGCATGGATGCCGGTGGATTGGAGAGGCAGCTCCGCGGTGGCCCGTTTCTGTGCTGTGACTTTGGGAGGAGTTCCTGGAAACTCAGCCTAGAGCTTCTTCAATTTCTTGAAGCTCAAGTCTTTGTAACTTTCTAGAAGGCCACTTTAACAGCCCGTAAAACCAGTGTGACAAAGAGTGAGTGGGTATCAGTTGAGCTCAGGGAGGCCACCACAAATTAGCCAATCCCCAGTCAGGGATAGAGCTGGAAGTACCATCTGAAAAGTGCTCCCTTCATGGGGAATAAAATTAAAAATAGATTCATCTCTCTCGGTGCAAATCTTATCACAAAGAAGGACCAAACTGACTTAGGGGGAGTAGCAGGGTGCAAGGCATGCCTTGTGCTGGAATGGACACAACCGAATTCATGGAGTCCCAGCTGAAATAACATGTGACTTTCAGACAATGACTGCATGGCAGCTCCATGGTGGCCCGTTTCTGTGCTGTGACTTTGGGAGGAGTTCCTGGAAACTCAGCCTAGAGCTTCTTCAATTTCTTCGGTCCCGCTGAGGATCCTGGGAATCACGTAATGCCCGGTAACAAATCCTCTGCCTAAGCTCACCAGAATGGACTGTTCTCTTTGCCAGGGAACCCTGATCAGTGTGGAAACTCCTGAAACCCCTATTGTTAACTGAACACAGGAGTTGCAGGGATCCCACAAAAACCTTCTGTGAGGACCCACACTGCGTGGGGAGAAAAGCTGACGCTCTGGGTAAACAGAAAGTTGACGCCAGTGTCTCTTTTCTCTGTTGCAAAGGTTAAATCCTCCCGAGCTGGGTTGCATCTGTCACTCATTGTACTCTCCAACACCAGTGGGAATAATCCCGACATTCCACTAACCAGGGCACTAATTTCACTCCAGTCCATATGCAGCATTGCGTTCCCACAGCAGCACCTAAGACAAAATTCCCTGGGTAATGAAGCAAAGAGGAAAGGAAACAGGAGATGCTAAACCCACACTCAGAGGCTCTCCATGCCAACATTAGCATTGCTCTCCAATGCCAACTTTCTGCTGCTCTGGGAAGGGCTGTCTTCTCACAGTGGCACTGGACATTTCTCTCTCCTTCTGGCTTCTGCCATCCTGCCATCTTTCAAGGTTCAGCCACATCGCCTCCCATGCTTTTCCTGGCTGCTCTGTTTCCCAATATCCTCTCCCTCCTCTGAACTTTTACTCTCTATATCACTGGCAGAACCCTTCGTATACTTGCTTCTATTAGGAGTTGACTTCCTTGTGTGTATGTTTACCTCTCGACTAGATACGAAGACTTTGGCACCTCTTACACTGCTGAACACAGAGCAGGCATGCAATAAGTTGTTCTTGATTAGATTATACATTCATTACATCAGTGTAAAGTTCGTCTCCATGGGTTACATACCAACATGGAAGAAAACTGCAGCCCCGTGACCTATTTACAAATCTGACATCTCATCTGAGTGCTGTGATGTCCTTCAGAAACAAGAAAATAAATGTCAGATTTGTCTTCTTGCTTTTCTGATCTTCCTGCCGTCCTGGCTTTGTACTTCTGAAGATAGAAAGAATTGGATGTTTCACAATTGCTTGGAATTAAGCATGAAAGGCACTAGCCATGTAACTCTGGGGTGGTAAAAATATAAAGAAGCTGGGAAGGGTCAGAATTAATGGAATCTGGGGCGGGGGCGCTCCTCACTGACTCCCTTTGTGCGGGAGGAGAGCAGATGGCCAGAGGATGGAAGAAATAACTATTTCAACTTGCTCCAAAAAATGGGAGTGGGTGGGAATAAAGTCACTGTCAGGTCAAGTTCATGCTTGTTGGACTCAGGGAAGTCAGTGATGGTGAGCCTTGACATTCATCTGTTTAGAAGGAGTTTAAAAGTCCTTTCAACAAAATCATCCAGCTCTACGTAATGTTACACTTATGAACTTTCACAGGTAATTTCCATTGACTTATTGAGGCTTAGTTTTCTCTACCGATGGAGGGTTATGCATCTTTCTTCATCTGAAAGCCCAATGGGGAGAGAATATGTATTTGTTCTCCTCCTATCTCTTTGCTTAATAACGCTGCTCCCAGCTGTCTTCTGTTCTTGGCAGAGGGGGCAGGGCAGAACTGCTCTTGTTGGGACTTGGAGGATACGTCCTGATTAGAAGTGAGAAACAGACCACAAGCCGTGCTTCGCAGGGGTGGGCACCCTGGAGGCAAGAAGGAGAAGGACTGGGGGCCTGGGATGCGCTGTAGCCAGAACGAGTTGTACAGGAACGGAATGATCACGTTCCTTATCCAAGAGGGGATCATCAAATTCTGCTCTTCTTTGTTTAGAATATAATGTGCTGCTTTCAGGTCAAGTTCCACTTTTCCAGTTACGTTCTTCCTGTTTAATTCTACAGTTTCTCTGTATTTGCCTAAAGCACATGCCAATTTGTGGCAGGGAAATTTGCCCACATTAGTTTCAAGGATGGTGCAAGTTTGTACCAGGTTTCCATTCACAGATAACAGATGGGTTTTCTTCTCCATCCTTAGTTGACAATTAACAACTATGTGATTGATTAAAAGGTGAGAAAATGTTTATTCCAATATGCTAGGCAACCTTTTCACTCCCTCCCTATTTTTAAAGCAAAGATTGAGGTTCAAGGAGAAGCCTCATTTCATTTTTTGCACTTTTGAGGATAGACGCCTGAGGGCAGAGACCGTTGCTCTCTTAGGAATAAACCCCATGGAGTGTCCTACAACACTGTGCAAATAGCGTATGCATGGGTAGCTGGTGGTGAACACTCAATAAGATCATGTACAAAGAACAGGATGAAAGTCTGACATAAATACTCCTCCTTATGTAAAAATAAAACTATATATTATATTCCGATGAAGGATGAACTGAAGCAAGTCATGGGTCTTTTTTGTTTGTTTCCTGTGACTGTCTCTATAGATATGGCCCTTGGGGTTGCAGTCATTCATCATCCAAAGGACATGGAGACTTAATTCCTCCCTAAAATAAGATTGATTCTGAATGTGGCTGGTCCTTTGCCGTCATGTCTTAGACACACATCCAGCCGGCCATGGAGGCAGGCGTGGGGGATGCTATCTGTTCTGTTGCCATGACACCAGGCAGTGTTTCCATAACACAGCCTTCCCACTTTCTGGGCAAGTCAACTTGGGCCGTTTGCCCTGCATGATGCTAGTCAGGCTGGAAGCGGATCGAGGGCCCTTGGGGATCGCTATTCTGATTTTTGTGTGTGAAAGTTTAACTGCGGCTCGAGCCAGGCATGTACATAAGCGCAGGCTCAAGAGCGAAAGGGGGTGATCCCGGAGGAAGACACAGAGTTGCTTGGAAGGTATTAAATGAACACACTGTCTCTGCTTTCCTTTCCTTTGCAGGGCGAGCTGAGTGTTTCAGCTGCAGGGGTTTGCATGTCCATGAGATCCGGGTAGCTGCAGAGAGCAGAGTGAGAAAACAAAAAGTGAGGGGGGGCAGTGAGCTAATGACCAGGGGGACATGCAACGATGAACTTCTGCAGCGTCAAGATTTTAGCCTTTTCTACAAAAGAATAAAAAGGAATTCGGGAATGTAATTTAAACTTGATTTTAAGGAGAGCTTTTTGTTTCCGGGAAGTGGCAAAACACCCTCCATCTGGGGCTTGTGTATGTCACTGAGAGGAGGGATTCCCTCCTGTCATAAACGGAGCGTGGTGAGTGTGGGCTGGAGTCTACACTGGGCTCAGATCGTACTTAAATAAGCAATTTTATTGGAGTAACAAGTATCCAGGGAACAAAAGCCACTAACTGCGTTTACTCAGAATCAGAAAAAAAACTTGAATTGGGCCAAGAGGTGTCCTCCTGCTGGTGACTCTGCAAGGGACGTCTATGAAGACGGTCAGGCCGCTGTCACGGGCAGGCATCCCCTTCTCAGCGTGCCAGGGGGACCTTTTCCCCAAGTTGGCCCCATCTCACCATTCCTCCCTCAGTCCTGGTTGACTGCATCATCCATCCTAGTTACCACAATGGAGAGGAAATCTGAATATTTTTGTTCAAACTCTCCCAGCTGGTAAAATAGGAAATAATTATATATCTGCTTTTCTTATCTTCCCAATTAGAGGGTAAGTTCCTTGAGGACTGAAACACATTTGTATTTACGTAATAAGCACGGGGTAAATATCTGTTTACATAGTGTAAGTCAAATAGCTTAATGCTTTCAGTATCAACTCCTAGGCAACGGTACCATTTGCAAATCCCTTGACTTACTGGGAATTTTTTGGCGACCATATAGATGATTTTTTCCCCCACAGTACCTGACTCTTCTTATTTTTGGCTGCGTTGGGTGTTCATTGCTGCGCAAGGGCTTTCTCTAGTTTCAGCGAGTGGAGTCTACTCTTTGTTGTGGTGCACGGGCTTCTCGTTGCGATGGCTTCTTTAGGCGCACAGGCTTCAGTAGTTGTGACATGAGGGCTCAGTCGTTGCGGCTCGTGGGCTCCAGAGAGCAGGCTCAGTAGTTGTGGTGCACGGGCTTAGTTGCTCTGTGGCACGTGGGATCTTCCCGGACCAGGGCTCGAACCCATGTCCCCTGCATTGGCAGGCAGATTCTTAGCCACTGCGCCACCAGGGAAGTCCCTCTACGTGTGTCTTTACATTGGATATTTTATGCACGACAGTGTGGTAAACACATGATTTCACTGAAATGTCACTGTCCTGGTTCATGCATACAACTCACATTCCCAGAAACATCCTTTTTTTTTTTGTAAGAACACACAACATGGGATCTACCCTCAACAGATTTTTCGTGCACAATACCGTATTGTTAACAGTGTACAGTGTTGTACAGCACAGCCTTAGAAGTTATTCGTCTTGTGTACCCGTTGGCAACAACCATTCTACTATCTGTTTCTATTTTATTTTTTATAAATATGGAATGCTTCATGAATTTGCGTGTCATCCTTGCACAGGGGCCATGCTAATCTTCTCTGTACCGTTCCAGCTTTAGTGTGTGTGCTTCCGAAGAGAGCACTGTTTTAATTTCCTCCTAGAAGGGGGATCATGCAGTATTTGTCCTTCTGTGACTGGCTCATTTCACTTAGAATAATGTTCTCAAGGTTCATCCGTATTGTCACAAGTTACAGGATTTTATTTCCTTTTTTTGAGGCTGAGTAATAGTCCATTGTATGTGTCCATCACACTTTCTTTCTTCATTCATTCATCAGTGGACACTTAGGTTACTCCCATGTCTTGGCTATTGTGAACGATGCTGCAGTGCACATAGGAGAGTGTTGTCTCTCTCCGAGATCTGGAATTTAATTCCTGTGGATATGCGTCCAGAATTGGAATTCTGGGTCATACGGTAGTTCTAGTTCCAATTTTTGGAGGAACCTCCATACCGTTTTCCATAAAGACTGCACTGTAATGCATTCCCACTAACAGTGTGCAAGGGTTCCAAGTTCTCCGTAACCTCACCAATACTTGTTGTCTTTCGCTGCAGTTGTTGTTTTGATCATAACCACCCTAACATGTATGAGGTGATATCTCACTGTGGTTTCGATTTGCTTTTGACGGTAGTAGATTGGGTTAGTAGCTTGACTCTGGCCACTTATCTGCTCTGATGAGGTCCCCTATATAAAGGGCCTGACATACTGCCCAGTGGACAGGGGATCCATAAAAGCTGATACATTTCCTTCCCCTGCTACGAAGAACTCAGCAACAAGCACTGGCAGAAAGTAGAGCCTGGAGTTGTGTGCTGGCTCTGACTCTGCTGCTTTGCTTAGGTGACCGTCAGGAAATCATGTGCGAGTTTCCTTCATCTGCTAAGAGGGAGTCATGGCTGGTTTTGCACAGGAATAAGGTGCTTTATTTAACACACTTTGTGATCCCAGAAGAAAAGAGTGCTCAAGACCCCACATTATTTCTCTATTGTTAATAATAAAATAAACGCGTGTCTGATACAGGGACCCACACTTAGCAAATAAGCAGTAAAATGACCAAGTGAATGAACAGACAAAGCCCCCAAACTATCAGTGTGGTGACACGTCATGTTTTGGCCATCTGGCTTCTATGGGCAGAAGCCCAACTTTTGGCGAATTCGCTTTGAGTGGTGTCTCCCACGTGGAAGTGTCGGAGGGCTTTATTTCTCGGGCCCATATTTCCACAAGCTGAATAGGAATGCTCTGTACTCCCTTTCTCATTTTTCTTTCTCCCCAGGCATCTCCCAAGAGGAGCTTGTTGGGAAGACAGAGTCTTAGGAGAAGATTTAGCCTTGGTCCTTTGTGCTTTTTCAAGTTCAAGTTCTGCAGTCCCGATTTTCAGAGGGAAATAGAAATGGGAGGTAGGGCTGATGGAGAAAGGAGAGGTTTGGACCTCACGGCTCGCAGTGTGGTCCAAGGACATGGCCTAGGCCTCCCTTGGGGGCTGCTGGAACACGGAGGATCTCAGGTTCATCCCCCTCCCCACTCAACACCAGGAGCTACAGCTCAGCAAGTTCTCCAGGTGATTCGTAAGTGGTTAATGCTGGAGAAGAAAGGTTAGAAAAGCTCACACAGCCATCTTCAGAACTGTGAAAGAAATCTGTATTTGGCCGAGTCAGAAACAGTTTCAGCACCAAGGAAGACAGAGAATTCCAGATATAAGAGAGCAGTTCTACAGCAAACACTCCATCCTAGAAGCTTCTGGGTTCCTTTAGTTGCAAATCTCCAACAGATTAACCATCTCTCTGGCCCTGGCAGGGGCAGGGGTATGTGGGCAGGAAAAGAAGAAAAGGAGAAAGGTGAAACTATTTTTCCCATTAATTTTAAAGTGATGCATATCTATTACAATATTTTATTTTATTTTATTTGAGCTGCAAGGCATGTGGAATCTTAGTTCCCTGACCAGGGACCCAACCCGTGCCCCCTGCATTGGAAGCACAGGGTCTTAACTGGACTGCCAGGGAAGTCCCTATTACAAAATTTTAAACACTACATATGACCATTAAAGAAATGGACTTTAGAGCTGCCCTCTTCCAAGACTGTATTAATCATATAAATTTGGGACTTCCCTGGTGGCACAGTGGTTAAGAATCGCCTGCCAATGCAGAGGACATGGGTTCGAGCCTTGGTCCAGGAAGATCCCACATGCTGCAGAGCAACTAAGCCCGTGGGCCACAGCTACTGAGCCTGCGCTCTAGAGCTCACAAGCCACAACTGCTGAAGCCCGCGCGCCTAGAGCCCGTGCTCCGCAACAAGAGAAACCACTACTGAGAAGCCCGCGCACCGCAACGAAGAGTAGCCCCTGCTCGCGACAACTAGAGAAAGCCTGCACGCAGCAATGAAGACCCAACACAGCCAAAAAAAAAAAAAAAAAAATCATATAAAATTGATCAAGAGCACAGACTCTGAAACCAAGCTGCCAGGAACCAGCTGGACTCTGGAACCAGCTCCAGCGCTTACCAGCTGTGTGACCTCCGGCAAATTAATTAACTTGTCTGTGCCTCAGTTTCTGTTGCTGTAAAACGGAGACAATAGCAGAGTTGCTGTGAGGATTCAGTTTTGTTACGTGTAAAGCTCTTCAAACCATGCCTGCACAGAAGTGTTTGTGCTAATGACTTTTCACATTTAAAACTTAGATCCCTTTGGCCTCTTAGTGTAAGGAGTGTGTAAGAAATTAAGGAATTCGTTTTTCCCCTAAAGGTTCGCCAGTTATCCAAACATCATTTAGGGACTAATCTCTCTTTCCACGTGTCTTATGGGTGGAACGGTGTCTCCCAAAAAGAGAGGGTGCGGTCCTAACTTCCAGTCCCTCAAAATGTGACCTTCTATGGAAATAGGGTCCTTGAAGAAGTAATTAGTTAAGAGGAGGTCATATTGCCCCTTGGTTTCAGACTTTTCGTGTCCAGAACTGTGAGACATTAAATTTCTGTTGTTTCAAGTCAAGCATTTACGGTACTTTGTTACAGCAACCCTAGGAAGCAAATACAGTCTTTGGGACCTGTAGTTGTGGAAAGAGATGTTATGGCAGCTGTGACAGCAGAGTCAGAGCAGGAGGAGGCCTCTTTCCACCCTGGACCCCTCCAGGACTCACGAGCGTCTGACGGAAACACCTTTGGGGACTTCCCTGGCGGTCCAGTGGTCAACACTCCGCGCTTCCAAAGCAGAGGGCGCAGGTTCGATCCCTAGTCAGGGAACTAAGATCCCACATGCCATGCAGTGCAGCCAAAACAAAACAAAAACAAACACAAGAACACCTTGAAGACCAGTACAGCTTCCTTTCCAGGCATGTTCTGCCTCCGTGGCCTCGGGACTAGGATTCCAAATGACCTGGATTACTCCCACCGCCCCTCAGCCAGCTCACAACATAAGTAAAAAGAAGAACACAAAAGTTCAAGTGCTGGGACTTCCCTGGTGGCGCAGTGGTTAAGAATCCACCTCCTAATGAAGAGGACATGGGTTCGAGCCCGGGTCTGGGAAGATCTCACAAGCCGTGGAGCAACTAAGCTCGTGCACAGCAACTCCTGAGCCTGTGCTCTAGAACTTGTGAGCCACAACTACTGAGCCCACGTGCTGCAACTACTGAGCCCGTGCTCCACAGCTTCTGAAGCCCGCACGCCTAAAGCCCGTGCTCCGCAACAAGAGAAGCCACCGCAATGAGAAGCCCGCACACCGCAATGAAGAGTAGCCCCCTCTCGCCACAGCTAGAGAAAGCCCGAGTGCAGCCACGAAGACCCAACACAGCCAAAAGTAAATAAAATAAGTGAATAATAAAAGTTCAAGTGCTTTTATGGATTTCCGTGCTTCTTAAATATTTAGTAGGAAATATGTATTAATTTTGCTGTAACTAGCAAAAAAGTCTTTGTCTAAAAAAAACAAAAGTTGAGGTCATATTGGAATAGGGCGGGCCTCTTAATCCAGTATATCGGGTGTCCTTAGGAGAAGATGAAAAGACGGAAACACAGTGAGAAGACAGAAGCAGAGACTGGAGTAATGTTGCCACAAACCAAGGAAACCTGGGCTGCCAGAGGCTGGAAGAGGTGAGGAAGGATGCTCCCCTGGGGCTTTCAGAGAGAGCATGGCCTCTGACACCTTGATCTCAGACTCCAGACTCCAGACTGTGAGACAATACATTTTTGCTGTTTGAAGCCACCCCGTTTGTAGTACTTCGTTACGGCGGCCCTGGGAAGGTAAAGCAACATATAACGGACACATTTTTGTTCTTTTGACCTGGTGGCTCATTCCTGTGCCTTAATGAGATATTTTGATAATCTGCAAATCTCAGGAGAAAGAGATCCTGAACATTTTCATGTTTGCCAATAGTTTCTGAGATAAAATTCGAATCTTGATATCCAAAAGGGCAAATCAGTAACTATTATCGGCTGTCGTGAATATTCTCATACTTTTCTGAAAGCCTGAGCCTCCCTGTCGGCCCTACTCCTCACTTCTGGGCCCCCGACATTGAGATCTCCACTGTGACACCTCACATCGAGTTTAACGTCTCAGCCACCACGTCTCCTTGTATTAATTGAGGAAGGTTTACAAAACTTAGCAGGGTGCTTTTGATGATTCATGAAGTCCATCCACACGTTGCACTAAAGACTGTATTTGTGCAAAATAAATGACGATATTAATTGCTTTTTAAGGACTGTTGGTGGAATTGGAGAGAGAATGCCAATGCCAGGTTCTATTTCACTTAAGTAAAGAAAATCAGATTAAAATAATGAATGACACTCCAGGAATTATGAGGTTTCCTGGGGGAGCGAATGACTCTCCACAGGGTCTTAGCCTGAGACCCCCTCTGTGGCATAAATAGGGATGCATTTCATAGCAGCTAAGCGTCAGGAAATATGCTTTTAATTATCACTTAAGATGTAACCTGTCAGAGTTCTTAGTATCACTTGTTTTTAATGAGAATTGATTTTCAGATTGCATTACCCAGAAAGCCTAGGATAATGGAAACCCCTGGTTCTTTCCTGAGACCTTTAGTCATCACATGTTTCTTTGTCAATCTTGCTGGCATCGGCAGCCACCAGACATCCGATCCGCCCACATGTGGCCCCGGCAGAGGGGCCGGCTTGTTAGCCTTCAAGTGATTCTGATGAATGAGATTCTACAAAGCTGAGCCTGGCTCATGAGTATCGCTGCAAAGTGGGAGCCCCTGGGAAAACTAAAGAGGGGTTGAATTTTTCACTGTGGTCCACAGGCCGGCCTTGTCGCTGCAAGGATGCAGTGCAGAAACAATGTGTTGATGGGAGAAGCATCCGTTTGAGTGATGCCCACCTCTGGCCAGACCTTTCACCGGTTTCCTAACCTTTCCTGAAATGGCCAAGCAAGTCCTGGAAAGGCACGCCAGGTGCAGATGTGCAGAAAGGCAGCGAGAAGAAGGAAAAGATGTCTGGTTGTCCAAGTTTTCCCCAACTTAAGTCATTCCCATACCATATAGCACCTTCCTGTTGTTCTTGCCATAAAGTGGTACTGCCTTTACAATGATTTACTTAATATTTTACCTTAAGCTGACTTGGTAAACTTTGTAAGTTTACTTTGCAAAGAACACTAAAATCGGTACCGAAAACACACTAGTCTTACTAGTTTGGAAGTAAAACTTTTCGGTTATAGATGGATATTGTTGCCTGCTGACGGTTTTGCCTGTGACGGTTGCCTTTGCTAACGAGGATATCTGAGAGGTGTTAAAGGCATAGTAACATGATCCGGGACCTTGTCTTTTTCCTCGTCAGAATCAGAAAAATGGAAAGACGATTGGACTGGGAATAACTTTCTCACTCTTGACACCATATAATTGTTTTTTATGTATAAAACCTAAAAGAATGTTGGCCTGTGTCCCTTTATTTGGGAAATGATGATAGAATCCATGCATGATTACGTGCAGACCCGGTTGGAAGGTGATGTAGAGGGAAATTGGAGGCAGATGGAAAGAAAGGAGACAAAAGAGCAAGAGCAAGCAGGCTCTTGCTTCTCTCCACTATGTGAGAAACATAGTTTTGAAAAAAAAAATGATCAGAGTTAAAATCAGCCCTACTCTCGGTCCCTCTATGTTCTCTCGTCCATTCCATGTGTACTATTTGCCTCCCATGTATCAGCCATGAGGACAAGAATCACTGTCCTGGGGGGGTTGTTTAGTTCCACAGAAAACAGAGAAGTGCGTGGAGAGCTGTAGGGTCTACTAGGAAGTCACCCGAATCAGATTCTGGAGGACCAGGGGTAGCAATGGGGAGAAAGCAGTCACCCTGATAGAGGATTCTAGTACCTTGGGAAATGGAAAGTAATCACAATCAAACCAGCACATCTAGGACAATAGAACACAGTGTCACACTGCTTAGGCCCCCTGACTTTCTGGGCCAGGGCACAAGTATTTTTCCCTGCTTCACTATGTATGTTTTGCTGACTATGAAAGAGGAGTATCGGCTCTGGACACCAGGTGGCGCTGGTCATTAAAGTTCCAAGGCCCGGAAGTAGAGATGTCTCAGAAGTTAAGCTTTGAATTCACCAAAAATTTCCCTGGTTGGCCTGAAGTGATCTCGTGGGTTCCCCCAGGGTGGGTATTAGTCAGTGGTTACTACTGGGTTCATCCTATCCTTCCAGGTGACTCTCCCCAAGCCACGGCCTGGGCTGGGCCGTCCGTCCTGAACTTGCTGACCATGGTGTTTGTGACGGTGGCCACCAACCTCGTTCTACTCTTCCTAGGCTGGACCATGGTAAGAATTCGAGTGACATTTCTGGCAGTCTTGTGGGTTGGTGTTCAAGGGAGCGGTGAGGTTTGGAGCCAGGATGACGATTAGATCTGGCCACCTCTTGGCTATTCAAGCACTAATTATAGGGATTCAACCTGCCGCTCACATTTGAGCCATTTCTCTGGTCCTCCAGGGGAACATAAACCAGTCCATTTAATGCATTTTGAAGCAGTTTTGACCAAACACATATTAGGGCAGAAAAGAAACCTCAGTAGAGTTCCCTTGAGCCTGGGAGGATTTTGTAGATTTCATGACTTATCTCTGTGATTTCCATTGCCATGAAAAACTGAGAGTTGCCTCTACTCGATTTCAATTCACTGTCCCCAAAGCATCATTCCTTCCTTTGCCATGTATAATTGTGAACTATATGCTTAATGATAATTTTCCTTCACGTTTCCTGACAATGGGGAGAAGCACAAGTTGGCCCCAAGTGTGTGGAAGCTGCCTGAACTGTGTTCACGTCTCTGTGGGAGAAGCCAGGTCACCGTGATGATCATTTCCTGTGAGCAAGAAGCTGTTCTTGGCCGAGGCATGCTTAGAGCTCTGATCGCTGCAGAATGTACCTTCCTCCCCTCTTAACTCATGGGGTCAGACCTTAATAGTGATACTAACTTGTAGGGCTCTTAAAACATTTATTGCCACACTAGTGGTCTCCATCCAAGGTTAAGGAAACCTAGTGGACCCTGTACATAGGAGCTGCCTAAAGGTTTCTAGCTTTGGTGGACAAGACAGGGAATGAGGGACAAGCCTCCTCATTCCTCCCCGAAGGCTTTCTTCCCATGGTTAGTTGCCTAGAATGCTGTCAGCTCACCAGTTCCATGAATGGCATGGATCTAGGAACGTAGAGATTGAGTTATAACCACAGGCTATGGACTGAATTGTGTCCGCACAGAATTTATACGTTGAAGCCCTCACCTCCAATGTGACTGTATCTGGAGTAAAGAAGGAATTAAGGTTAAATGAGGTCATAAGGGTGGAACCCTGATTTAATAGGATTAGTGTCCTTATAAGGGGAGGCATCAGGAAGATCACCTTTTCTCTCCTCCATATGAAGACACAGCAAGAAGGTGGGCCATCTGCAAGCCAGGAAGTGGGTCCTCACCAGGGACCACATTGGCTGGCACCTGGATCTTGGACTTCTAGCCTCCACAACTGTGAGAATAAATATCTGTTGGTTAAGCCACCCAGTCTGTGGTATTTTGTTATGGTGGCCAGAGCTGACAAAGACACCATACAACAAAGGAAGTCTCGGCGCTGTGTATGAGAAATAAGTAGGGGTTCATGGAGGCACTAAAACTCCAATTTTAAGAACAAAACCGAGACAGGGGTTCAGTGTCGTCATTTATACAACAGAAAGAGTGCGATCATGCGGCCCCAACGGCGCAGGTGGCAGGGGTCCTATCCATTCCACTCCTGTCAATTACAGTACGTGTCAGACCGGATTGGTTTCAGCCTTGCAGATTAGTAGACAAAGGGTCAGCTCAGTCCTATCGCTGCATCTTGTTTTTTCCCGCCGGCAGCAGTAGCCTTTGGAACAATGTGTGGGGATAGAGTGTCTGCCGCAGAATTCAGGGCAAGAGTGCAGTATTCATTCCCATCCTTGGAGAGGCACCTTCTAACTCTCTCTCTGGAGTATAGTCCAGGGAATCACACACTTTTCACTCCCAGCAGAGCAGAGAGATAGAAACAAGATGAGGTTTCCTCCACCCCCACGATTGGCACCTTCCCCCAAATCCCGCGAGTCTCATGGCACCAGGCAGACTCATGGCACCAGATGCCAAGTAAACAGAAAAAGATCACTTGGGAGCGAGCTGGCCACTCCTCGGATAAACCCAAGTCTTTGTTGTCTTATTCAGAAAGGCTACTTCGGAACTGGTATCCTAATTACCTAGAGGCATGCATGATGATTCAAGGCAGGTTGCTTAGTAGAGAAATTCAGTGGCTTGGCGATTTATCGGATACGTAACTATCGTTTTTGACTACTTAGTATATGCCAGATACAGCCCCAGATTCTCTCCATGCATCAGCCCCTTGATTCTTCTCAACCACTGGGAGGCAGTCACTAAGATCTTCCGCATTGTACACGGGAGGAAACATGCTTTAGAGGCGTTCGTGGACCTTTCCAAGGCCACGTGGTCAGTCACAGCCCAGGGAGGACCAGATCCTTTACTGCTCACTGAATGTTCTCCACTTGTCACTTGTCTTTCTTGAGGGTCAGATAGACATTCATTGGAGAGGGACAGGGGTCCTTCTGCCTTTGTCACAAGCAGAAAATCCAATAATACAGGACTATGGGGAACCAATGTTTTTCTCAATTTTGGCTAAAGATCCTGAATGTCACTTCAGAGAATACGTGTTCCTGCTGTGTACTGGCACGGCTTACCTAAACTGTCAGAAGAGGTGTTTTATTCCTTGTAGATAATCTCCTGGAAATGGGTCTCTTTTGAAAACATTTTCCCCCCAAAAGGACCCCAAAAAGATTTTAAAAATCAAAAAGAAATTGATTCTTTGTGGTCTTCTCCTTTTCCAAGGTGTTCTTTTTTAACAGTGAATGTGTATTATTTGCAATCAGATAACAATTGTGCTTTGTTGGTCATTGAAAATAGAGGGCTTTCAGCCCAACTGCCAGTGGGAGCACAGAGGGGTATTTTGCACTGTGTTCTCTCAAATCTCTCTTTCTCTCTCTCTCTCTCTCTCTCTCTGTCTCTCTCTCTCCCCCGCCGCACCCCCTCCCCTTGGAGAGCGTGCTTCATGGAATGTTCCTTTCAAAGTTCTTCCAACGAGGAGGCTAACGCAATGTCTTCTAGTGAAAGAACAAAGCACTCTCACACACACTATCTCTTGCCAACTACTCACAAGTGAAGCAAAGTCCTTCTCAACAGTTGGTAGCTTAAAATAATAGACGAGAAAGCTGAATATATTTGCAATAATTATAGAAGTAATTTTGGAGTATCTACTACTCAACTCAGAACCACACCAACCAAGTACCTTCCTCTTTCTTTGAAAAAAATGATGTAAAATTGTTGAAGCAATGGTCTGAACGGTGGTCCATTTTGATGATTTTGAATTATGACAAATACTAGTCATTTTAAATGGTTTTTGTCTTCCAGGTTTAGCTTCTTGCCATGAGAGAGGTCAAGTGTCTTGGGTGTGTAGATGGGAAAGGGAGGTGACGGACACAGTGTCTGCCTTGGGTCAAAGAAGTGGATCATGTGATCAGTCATGTGATCACCCGAGTGTGTCAATCCCAGCACGCCTTCAGGTCGGAAATGAAATATATGTATATACATATCTAATTTAATATGCTGTATGGTTTATGGATAAACACTTGGGTGACTTATGAAATAACATGGGAGCAGATGTAAAGGATTCATATGGAGAATAAGAGGAGGAGAAGAAGGAGGTGCAAGGGGGGAGGAGGAGAATGACGAGGAGGAAAAGAAAAGAGAAGAGAGAGGAGTTACCCTAACCCATCCTACAGAGAAGCTAGGTATTCCTTTCGAAAATTAAAAAATATATATTTCTGGCTCTGTATTCCATTTGTACTTTTTCTCTTTGCCTCTTGCCTCTCAAGAATCTTTTTGTCGGTACACAGCCCTCTTCTTAAGGATCAAGGCCCCCGCTTTGAGGGGCCTGGGGTCCCCTCTCACCCGCAGATGTTCACTGCCAATCGGCCAAGCTAAACCATGAGTCACAGACATCCTAGGAGCGTTTGAACCTCTGGGCCCTGACCCACTGTCACCCAGCTGTGCCGCTGACTGGGAGCCAGAACGTCCTGGTGCCTGCCTGGGATTTCCCATGGTCATGGGCTTCGCCTTGATGCCCAGCTGGTCTTCCCACTTCACTTTGGAGCCCCTGAGGGTTTTGTTCTTCCGGTTGGAAAGTAAAGGACTCGGGGCGTTTTTTAAAAATTGTGGTAAAGTACATAGAACATAAAATCTACCATTTTAACCATATTTTGTATGTTATTCTTTTAACGTAGTTAGATTCTCTTAGCCAGCGTTGAAGAGTTTTGCATCCATGTTCCTAAAAGTTTTGTCTATAATTTCCTCTCATTAAGCATTTTGTCAGGCTTTTCTATCAATGTTGCACTCACTTTTCTCCCCCACTTTTTTTTTACTGTGGCAAAACCCATATAGCACTTTGGGTGACAGTGATTTGTCCGTGAGGGTTCATCGATTGTAACAAACATCCCCCTCCGGCGGAAGATGCTGATGGTGGGCAAGGTGGCGGCGGCGTGGGGGGCAGCGAGTCTGTGGGACATCTGGGTACCTTCTCTCTACTTTGCTGTGAACCTAAAATGGCTCTAAAAGTAGTCTATTTTTTAAAGTACCATGAAATTTACCATCTTAATCTCTTTTAAGTGTACAATTCCATGGCACCCAGTACATTCACATTGTTGCGAAGTCCTAACATTTTCCTCTGGCAAATGGGAAACCGTATCCATGAAACAGCCATTCCCCCTCCCCCTCCCCCACCCCCCGGTAACCACCGTGCTACTTCCTCTTTCTATGATTTTGACTATTTTCCATAGCTTGTATAAGTGGACTCAAACAGTATTTGTCTTTTTGTGGCTGGTTTATTTCACTGAGCATAATGCCCTCCAGGTTCATCCATGTTGTAGCCTGTGTCAGGATGCCCTTTTTTTTTTCTGTACGCGGGCCTTTCACTGTTGTGGCCTCTCCCGCTGCGGAGCACAGGCTCCGGACGCGCAGGCTCAGCGGCCATGTCTCACGGGCCCAGCCGCTCCGCGGCACGTGGGATCTTCCCGGACCGGGGCACGAACCCGTGTCCCCTGCACCGGCAGGCGAACTCCCAACCACTGCACCACCAGGGAAGCCCCAGGATGCCCTTTTTAAAGGCTGAATCTTATTCTGCTATATGGATGGACCACATTTTGCTCATCCAGTCATCCACTGCTGGACACTTGGGTTGCTTGCGTCTCTTGTTTATTGTAAATAATGCTTCAAAGTACAAATATCTGTTCTAGTCCCATTTTGACCATTTTTTAAACACTCTCTCAGCAAATTTCAATTATATGATACAGTGTTATCAGCTATAGGCACCACGTTATACATGAGACCCTCAGACTTTATTCATCTTATAGCTGAGAGTTTGTACCCCTATATCAACCCTTCCCTATACTCCCCCGGCACACCTGCCACCCCAGGCCCTGGCAACCACTTTTCTACTTTCTACGAAATCTTTTTTTTTTTGGTCTTTCTTTGTCTGGCTTATTCCACTCAGCATAATGCCCTCCAGGTTCATCCACGTTGTTGCAAATACAAGATTTCCTCCTTGTTCAAGGCTGAATAGTATTCCTGTGTGTGTGTGTGTGTGTGTGTGTGTGTGTGTGTACCACATTTTCTTTATCCATTCCTGCACAGACAAACATGTAGGGTCTTTCCATAACTTGGCTCTTGGCTTTTGTGAATAATATGAACATGGGGGGTGGGGGGCTGCACATATCTCTTCGAGATCATAATTTCATGTCCTTCAGACGTATACCCAGAAGTGCGATTGCTGGATCACATGGTAGTTCAATGTTTGACCACTTTTCAAATGTATAATTCAGTGGCATTAGGTACATTCACATTGCTGTGCACAGAGGCTGAGGCTTCTGGGATCCAGCACACAAGTTTGGGTTCCACCCAGCAGGGAGGACACCCCAATCTCCAGGAGCCATGGCGTGTTTTTTTGTTTTTGTTTTTTTTTGCGGTGCGCGGGCCTCTCACTGCCGTGGCCTCTCCTGTTGCGGAGCACAGGCTCCGGACGCGCAGGCTCAGCGGCCATGGCTCACGGGCCCAGCCGCCCCGCGGCATGTGGGATCTTCCCGGACCGGGGCACGAACCCGTGTCCCCTGCATTGGCAGGTGGACTCTCAACCACTGCGCCACCAGGGAAGCCCCACGGCGTGTTTTTTAGGCGGGCTTCTCACTGTCCTCCGTCCCCAGCCTCTGGTCACCACCACTGCGGTTTCATGGCAGCCCTCCTGGACTCGAGCCCCCCTGCTGCCCCCCCCTCCCCCTTGCCCCTGCCTGGGGCCCAACAGCAGGGCCCCTCTGGCCATGCACCTTCCCCTGCAG
Organism: Grampus griseus; assembly: GCF_964374135.1. NCBI lineage: Eukaryota > Metazoa > Chordata > Mammalia > Artiodactyla > Delphinidae > Grampus > Grampus griseus. Next base: position 153,083,775 of record NC_139018.1, read on the forward strand.
ACCCCATTATGTCAGCCGACCAGTGCTGTCAGCCTGACCTGAGCACAGTCAGCCTCTCGCTGACCCCCTGGTGATGCAGAAAGCCCCCTCCCTGGGCTCCCAGCAGACTATCTCCCCCACCCCTCCCCGACCCTTCGCTCTCCACGTGATGCTAAAGTTTCCGGGCCTGGAGGGGAACAGGCTGGGTGAGGGGAAAGTGCCTCGGGGTTTATCAGGGTTCATCTGACCGTCTAACAGCAGGCGCCGGGCTGCCAGCATCCCCGACACTTGGATTTCAACCATTTTCTCCACTTGACACCTCTCCGCCCCCTCCACACATAATAAGCCCCATTCTTCCCCAGCAGGGACCGCCCGTGTTGGGACCCCAGGCTCGGCTGAAGCCGCCCGGCTCTTCTCCCCTTTCCCGCCGTCCATTCAGCAGAAACCCTAGCTGCCCAGGCAGAGGGACGCCCAGGCGCTGGCTTCTGCCAGGGGTGATAACGCAGACCCGGCTGCCCAGACTGTGTGGTCATCGGCGGGTCACTAGGTCTCAGCTTCCACCGTGACCCCAGAAGCCAGAAAGAATGGGCTTGCCTCTCCTGAACTTGCAGGGAGGGCTTGGGAACTGCTTTAGTCTAAATGTGAAAGTCCCGCAGAGGAAAGGAATTGAAGAGCTGGTGGGAGAAAACAACGACAACAATTCTAAGTATTGTACCTAGAATGAGGCTCTGCTCCCTTAAAGGGACAGTCAGTTGGGAGCAGACGAGGGTAATGAGGGTCACTTAAGGACCCATCCTGGGTGAAGCAGGCTGAAGTCATAGCACTAGGTACTCAGGCTTGGCTGCGGTTTGCCACCTGAATACGGCAGCAAGAGCGCTTCTGCTTTGGAGAGCTTTAGTAAGGAATTATCCTGAGAGCTAGCTTTTTTTTTTTTTTAAGAGAGAGAGAGAGATCTCATATTTTAGACGTCCTATTTTGTCAGGTGCTCAGAAGTGCCTGTGACTCCAAAGATGTTGAACATAAAGGGGTTGTGATCTAGCAGAGGGTCATTCTGTACATGCTCTTCTGAAGCTTGGTTTTTAATTTCATGCATGTTACACAGCTTTCTGTATTCCACGTTGTATAATACATAGCTAGCTTTAATAGCTATAAACTGTGGTATTAATGTGCCCTTAATGACTGTCTTCTGATGACCATTTAGGCCATATCTTTTTTTTTCAAGTTGATTCATTTCACTATAATTATTTTTTAAAAATTTATTGAAATAGTTGATTTACAATGTTGTATTAGTTTCAGGTGTACAGCAAAGTGATTCAGTTATATATATACATATATAAATATATATTCTTTTTTTACTTTCTCTTTCATTATAGGTTATTACAAGATACTGAGTAGAGTTCCCTGTGCTCTACAGTAGGTCCTTGTTGGTTATCTGTTTTATATATAGCAGTGTGTACATTTTAATCATTTAAGCCATTTCATAGTGTCTATGTGTTTGTTTTTATTATTACTAGAAAGTGGCAAGTAACATCCTGTACATGTTGCTTTGTGAATTTATGTGAGTTTATGAAATAAATTCATAAAAGTAAAACAAAAGAAAAAACCAGATGTTGTGAACTGTTTAGCTCCCTCTCGGCTCCCTAATGATTGGGAAGTTACGTCCTTACTTCTCCTGGCCCCTCCCGCATTCACTCTTCCTCCAAACAAGACTGCGGTGCCTGGAGCGGAAACACGAGCAAGCAGATCAGAGGTGATAGGACCTAAACTCCCCTGTGGGTCTCAGGCCCTGGGGTGAGGGTGGCCCAGACAAACGGCAGGGAAGAAAGAGGGAGCAGGGGTCGGAAAGTGCACCCACGCTGCATGGGTGCAGAAGCCAGGGCTGTGCCAGCAGGACCTCAGTAGAACCTCAGAATCTGTCACCGGTTCTAAATATGGGCAGGTCGTCCTTCAATTGTGCGTGGCTCACGTGATCTGCGGTGACAAAAGGATGGGCGCACGAGGTTGGCAGGGACCCAGGAGACTTGCTTTTCAAGTTATTTTACCTTCGGGCAGTGGGAGCCCTCCCAGCACCTCCCATCCTCCTGTTCTCCAGCCTCTGGGAACTAAGTCTCCTTGGCCTGTGGACCCTGATCTTGGTCTGTGTCGGCTCTTTGCTTTCTTCCACCCCGCCAAGCCTGCTCACCGCCTCCGTGGAAACCAGGGCACATCGCCCTAGCACGGCGCTGAGCGTCTGATAGAGAAAAAGGAAAGCTGCTGACGCCTCCACCTCCTCAGCCCGTCTCTCTCTGCCAGGTGCGGCCAGAGGCTCATTAATTACATCAAGAGGCCTTCCCTGGTGGCGCAGTGGTTGAGAGTCCGCCTGCCGATGCAGGGGACACGGGTTCGTGCCCCGGTCTGGGAAGATCCCACATGCCGCGGAGCGGCTGGGCCCGTGAGCCATGGCCGCTGAGCCTGCGCATCCGGAGCCTATGCTCCGCAACGGGAGAGGCCACAACAGTGAGAGGCCCGCGCACCGCAAAAAAAAAAAAAAAAAAAAAAATCACATCAAGAGCTGCATTGCCTGTGCCTCTCCCAAGGAACACAAGTGACGTTTAAAAGCCACCAGATGTGCACGTGAGTTCTGTCTCTCTCCATTTCTGTGTATTTAACCGGGTGGGGGGTTGGGACCCCCTTCCCCAGCGGGCTTTCCTTGCCCCAGCTCCCCAGATGTGTTTCTGTGTCCTTTGCACGGAGGGTGATTTGTTTCAGGAAGCTACCGACTAGGAGATGTTTCCTAGGATGTCGTTTCTAAGGAAGAGAGAGAAAGATGAACTTGCCGCAGTCCTGTGTCTCCAGCCCACAGAATTCCCTGCCCAGTTCGAGCCCAGACCAGTGGCAAAAAGCAGTCCAACACACAGATACACTACCAAACGTAAAATAGCTAGCTAGTGGGAAGCAGCTGCATAGCACAGGGAGATCAGCTCAGTGCTTTGTGACCACCTAGAGGGGTGGGATAGGGAGGGTGGGAGGGAGACACAAGAGGGAAGAGATATGGGAACATATGTATATGTATAGCTGATTCACTTTGTTATAAAGCAGAAACTAACACACCATTGTAAAGCAGTTATACTCCAATAAAGATGTTAAAAAAAAAAAAGCAGTCCAACATTCAGGGACACGCAAGAGAGCCCCCTTCCCCAGCCTTACTTCTTCGCCCTGTGATGCTCAGCTGATACACACAGGTGGGATCCTGGATCCGGTGTCCAGCAATCACAGCCATCACTGTGGAAGCTGCTTCTATTTTGTCCAAAGCATGCCAGGGTCATGAGAAGAGCAGAGTCCCTGCATCCAGGCTAAGCCAGATGTCAGCTCTGTGATGAGGGCTGGTCATTCCATCTCCCTGAAATTTTAGTTCTTCTATACAATTTATTTTCCTTTCCTTTATAGTGTTTTTATTACGAATAAATAACTTATTATATAAAATACTCTTAGACGTTTTCCCCCCTATCCTTACCCGTTCTGTAGGACCCAGATCAAATACCAGTACCGCTTCCACCCAGGCTGAAAGCAGTCTCTTCCTTTTTAAACCCCTTCCCACCCACGTTTTTTTTCTGAACTTTTTAAGGGCACACTGCTGTCTCTGTTTATAAGTAATTACACACAACAGTATCTCCAGGATGGGCTAGGGAGGCCCCTCTATCCCCTCCACGGTGGTTCGCACCCACTCGCTATTAGTCGAATGAATGAATAAGTGAATGTACTTGTTTTGAAGCATTTTCTCTTCTGGGAAATTTGCACTGAACAATTCAAAATGTTCCTGTCCTTCAATCGTATACAAAGTTTTATCCTATGTTTTCATCACAAGGTCTCAAAGTGTTATTTAGTTTTCCAGGCCGATGAAGAGATCAAAAGGATATGTAGTTGCCTCCAAGTTAGACAGGAGAACTTTTAGTTTCTAGAATACTCCTGGACTCTAGCCTTCTTCAAAAGCAAATACACTTTATGTTGGAGCTGAGCCTTCAGACATACTGTTTCTGCATTCCCCAGGAAAGGTCTGTTTCTTTTGTAACATTCTGTAACACTTAGAGAGCTTATGTTACTTTCATGGAGGCAAGAGCCTAGTGATTGAACAGACTTCCAGTAGGAAATGTCCCAGATGGGACAACGGTACAGGTCTCCCATACAGACATTCATTCACGCTCAAGTATCTGCAGTATTGTATTTTCTACATTGCCTCTATACATTTCAAATAAAATTTATTCATTTCAAAAAAGCACACTAGGGCTTCCCTGGTGGCGCAGTGGTTGAGAGTCCACCTGCCGATGCAGGGAACATGGGTTCGTGCCCCGGTCCGGGAAGATCCCACATGCCGCGGAGCGGCTGGGCCCGTGAGCCATGGCCGCTGAGCCTGCGCGTCCGGAGCCTGTGCTCCGCAATGGGAGAGGCCACAACAGTGAGAGGCCCGCGTACTGAAAAAAAAAAAAAAAAAGCACACTAAAATGTATTTACAATGCATTTCATACTTGTAGTACAATGAAGTGATTTAATTGACACATCGATAAACTTAGGACCTGTGATTTTCTTCTTATATAACCAGAAATTCCCAGTGAGCAGTCAGGACATCAGCCCTTCGCTTACACAAACACAGCTGTTGTTTTGAGAAAATAATATGATTAACAGAGAATTTTCAGGAAGAAGTCTTGTGTCAATAAAAATTAATTTTGAGTTGGCCTAGGAAATGTACCCAACACACACACACGCACACACACACACACACACACACACACACACACACATTTCCACGTTTATACGCAACAATAAAAATTTTAAAAGATGGTGCTAGAACTTCTTCCTTTCCTCTCAGATCCCAAATTCCTCTGATATAAATACAGAGACTTTGAAGATGGGAAAGTTTGCTTTTATTCCTGAGTTTGAGGTGATGCCAGAATAACGGAAGGGAAGTGTCCTCAAGTCCACGCAGAGCCAGATGCTGAGACCGTGAAGTGGGTGAGCCCGTGAGGTGGAGGGAGTGGAGAGTATAAAGGACCAGTATGGGGGCTTCCCTGGCGGTCCCGTGGTTAGGTCTGCGCTTCCACTGCAGGGGGGCACGGGTTCTATCCCTGGTTGGGGAACTGAGATCCTGCAAGCCACACGGCATGGCTAAAAAAAAAAAAATTTAAAAAAAGGACCAGTATGACCTTGGGGGATGTCCACAGGTTGGTAGGAGGAAAGACATGCAGGAAAGGAGACTAGGAAAAAAAAATTCTAATCTCGTAAGAGAAGCAAAGGGATCCAACATTTCAAAAAAGAGGAAGAGGCCAAAAGTATCATGTAGTAGGGGCTGGAGACACCCATCGCTGGGACTGGATGTCAGAAATGGTAATGTGACGTCTGAGACACAGTTTGATGAACGTGGTAAAGACAGAAGATGAATCTGATGACTTAAGCAACTGACTAGGAGGTAAAAAAAAGTGAGGGTTCAAACACCGACCATTAGCACAAGCCTGACACTGAAATGAAAGAGAAGATGGAAGCCCCAGGGGCCTGGCCAGGGAGGAGCGCTTCAGCCTGGAGGAGACTTCTGGAAGGGTGTCCGAGTCTACGGACGAACCACCCTGAACACACCCGATCTCGTCTGGAAGGGTATCCAAAACCAAGAGGAAAGAACCTCTGGGGAGTAAGAGTCTGGAGATTCTAGAAAGAAGAGGAGTCATTGAGGCAACTGCCCAGATGGAGTGAGAAGGATAGAGCCTGGAAGAAGGTGGACCGTTATACCCCGAAGGCAGCAGGACAAAGATGCTATGAGACAGAGTAAGCGAGGGAGCTCCTTCTGCAGTTTTCTCAGCACGAGAGGAGGCGAATTGCTGGGGAAAGCTGCGGAGTGAGGTGGTCTAGAAAGCTGAAGCAGAAGGCGGGAGCCATGGAGGCCAATGCACTTCAAGGAAAACAGATTTCAGTTTTGCTAAATGCCTGCGGGAGCCCTGCTGGTTGAATGGACCCATTGTGGCACTCTGACTTCCCCGATGCATTCTCCATACCTGGGGACAAGAGTGATGGATGCGGGGCTGGAGACAGACCCAGGCAAGGGTCCAGGGAGCCAGGAACCTGCAGATTCACTGAGTGTCATCCACTGTGGGTTCACAGTAACCCCCGAATCTACAGGGCACAGGTCAAAACTGATTGAAACTGAATGAAGACGATGGCTTCAATTCCTAAGCTGTTCCCAGCTGCTTAACCTTACAGAAGAAATATTTCACGTGGGTCCCTCTGTATATGCACTTCTTCCTTGCAGCTCAGTACTCTCCATGTTTGGAATGTTTTCCCCACCTCCTTCCTCCCTTCAGCTGGGCCTCTGCAGAGTTCTCTTGCAGGATTTCTCACACTCTGTTCCAATCTTTGCATATCTCCTGCTCTAAACTGTGGGCTCCATGGAGGCAGGAACTTTGTTTTCCTCTGAATCCCCAAGCCTGGAACACTGGATCCCAGAATAGACTGGAGTCACTGACTGAATCATTTTGCATTTATTACTTAGGACGTTCAGGACGTATCTTCATGTGCAGGCAGAAGATAAAGATCATGGGATCTGAGCACATGACCTCGTCCAGTCCCTTTATTAGAGACGAAGAAGCCAAAGCCTGAAGAGGTGGACTTCATGCCCTTGAGATGAGGAGTTGGCTAGTTTTCTCTTTAACACAACCTCCCAGTGATGTCTCTCTCACTCCTGCTCCAGGTCTGCTTTGGTTCTAATTCAGGATCTAACATCTAAGCAAGATCTGGCCTGACCACAGGAACTGGAGAAAGAGAAGCCAGAATGACAAGCAAGAGAAATGCCCTGTGCCAATGGAAGAACCGAGCCAGGTGATGGTCAGTGTGGGGAAACAAGTGACCCAAGAAGAAGGTGAGAGAAGCTCTGGGATGCCCGAGTCCCCAGAAAATAAGGGACTGAGGTTGAAGACACTTCTCTACAAATTTGACGGTTTTATAAAAGGTCAGAAATGGATGCTGTACACTGGCTGTCCCACACAGTAATGTGTTGGGTTTTTTTTTTTTAGCTTTATTGCTGGCTCTGTCACTTTATTTTTTTTTTCAATTAATTTTTATTGAAGTATAGGTGCTTTACAATGTGTTAGTTTCTACCGTACAGCAAAGTGAATCAGCTATACGTATACATATATCCCCTCTTTTTTTTGGATTTCCTTCCCATTTAGGTCACCACAGAGCACTGAGTAGAGTTCCCTGAGCCACACAGCAGGGTCCCAGTAATGTGTTGTTTTAACACGGTTCTTTCAATATTACTCACTTGCTCTATTTACATATATTTCTATGGAATTCAGAAATTCCTACAAACAAGCAGTGCAGTTAGAATCAACAAGTTTTATTCTCTCTAGCCGTTTTCCCTCAAAACATATATACCAGTGTATTGTTTGTTTTTAGATGTCATTCTGTTACAAATTTTTGTTGATGGAAAATGTCCGTTGAAGGTGAACTATCTTGTGCCCTACTTATTATTTTAAACTGACTAAGATAAATATTTAAAGTCACAGTTCTAAGTATTTGCTTAGCTGTGTTCTTTTATTTGCTGTTTATTTTAGTTGGAACATGTGTGAATGGTTCCAAGAGTCCAGATTAAATAACAACATTGTTTGTATACATTCTGGGTAGCTTGAAGAAAAGAAAAGGAATTCGTATCTTGAATGATTCAGCGTCTTAGTCAACTCAGGCTACTATATCAAGAATACCACAGACTGTGTGGCTTACACAACAAACATTGATTTCTCACAGCTCTGGAGGCTGGGAAATTCAAGATCAAGGTGCCAGATGACTTGGTGTCTAATGAAAGCTCACTTCCTGATTTTAGAAGGCATTCTTCTCATGTTCACAGGATGGAGAACAGAAAAACCATCTCTCTCAGGTCTCTTATAAGGGCACTAATCCCATCACAAGGACTCCACCCTCATGACCGAATTACCTCCCAAAGGTCCCACCTCCTAATGCCATCACCTTGGGAGTTTAATTTGGGTTTTCAGCATATGAATTCGGGGGGACACAAACATTCTGTCCATAGCATTCAGCTCAGCCAACACATACATTTAAAGAAAGGAATCCTGTCCCTAATTCACCCGTGAGGACACATGATTCAATTAAAGACCTAATGTTATGTCACACAGAAACAGAGGTGCTCTCTCCCATTCCCAGAGCCCTGCATCACACTGCCCAGCTGTGAGGGAGGGTCAGGATGGGTTATTCTCTCAACACCCGCTCCCTCCATCCTGAACTAATAAACCACTGAAAAGGCAAACGGAAGAAGATAAAGCGCCTAGCATGAGTGGGTAGAGAACGTTCAGCCCATTTTATTTGGGGAATGTGAAACTTTACATTAGGAGACCCCTGAAGACGACCCTTTGAGATGCCTCTCTTTTTCGGATGAGGGAGTGGATTAGGGTCCCAGGGGTGGAGACTTGCTGAAGAGCCCAGCCAGTCAACTTGTTAGGACCCATTAACATTAGTGATGATGTAACCTGAGGTTTATCCCCTCTAATTGCAACGTACTTCTCAACCTCATTCGAGTGCTCATTTCATAACCCCGACCCCACCTTATTTACAAATGCTCAAGGAAGATAAACGACTGTCCATACGGTGACATCGTGTCAAAGCGAACCAGTGAGCTCTGGAGGCTCAGTCTGGCCCTGCTCTAAGTCTTTTATATGATGTGGGGGAAGTCACCCAACTGCACTCTGACTCCGTTTTCCCACCTGAGAAGAGAATCCCTCCTTGCCGCTGCATTTACGTAAAAAGACCTTGCTATTCACAACACGCGTGGCCAATCGAAAACATGACATTTTTCAGTCAACTTAAAAAAAACCCTGAAGTATGACCTTGGGGTGGAGTTTGGAGCCCACAGATCTCACAGTCTCTGGCTAAAACAGAAAATGCCCTGATACATACCTTTTGCGAAAAAAAAAAAAAAAAAAAAGATGTACAATTGAAAAGGAGGAGAAAGAAAAGTGGGATGAGTCTAAAGTAAAAACACTAAAATAAAAGCTCATCCCTAATACTTTTAAAAATGTGCATTTTTTTTTTTTTTTCTGAATAGGAGAGTAAGGGACGGTCACCCCGTTGGAATATCTGGTCCTGTAGTAACAGCCTCCTGTCTGCAGCTTTTTCTTTTTTTTTTTTTTTGCGGTACGCAGGCTTCTCACTGTTGTGGCCTCTCCCGCCACGGAGCACAGGCTCCGGACGCACAGGCTCAGCGGCCATGGCTCACGGGCCCAGCCGCTCCGCGGCATGTGGGATCTTCCCGGACTGGGGCACGAACCCGTGTCCCCTGAATCGGCAGGCGGACTCTCAACCACTGCGCCACCAGGGAAGCCCTGTCTGCAGCTTTGAGGCCACACCTGGAACACAGATCCCGGCTCCAGGCGCTAACACAATGGGCTGGCATCGTGGCTGCAGGGATCTCTGCCCAGTTGGGCCCGAGGTCTATGTAACAGGAAAGTCCCCGCAGAGCCTGCCCAGGTCCTGGCCAGCCCAGCTCCGGCTCCTCCTTTCCCTCTGAAATATGGAAGCAGCTGTCAGCAGCCTGGGCCTGTGCATTCACACTGCTGGCATGAAAACAGGCAGCTGAGTTGAGTCAAAAATAACACAGCTGCCGGCCCTGGTCTGGTGGGTTCCCAAGGTGGAGAGAGACGGAGACTCTGAGACACAACCGGTCCCGCCCCCCTACCCCCACCCCCGACGGCCCAGGCACTAACTTGAACTCCTGCAGCCACTTGGTCCACAAAAACATGTGGATGTCATTTTGCTGCTCAAATGTTTCCCATTGGAAAACGGGAAGGCAAGGGCAAATGTGGTAAACAATTTTCTTAGTTCTGATTTCTCTCCTAGTGCTGTCTGCTTCCACATGGCATGAAAGTTCTAGAGTCACTCCCTACTGGAAGAAACGTTCCATGAAGCCGGCACAAAAGCTTTTATTTCATTCGGTCTCACGTCAAAATATTCCATGTCTCTGACCCAAACCTTCCTTTCCCTGCTGTTCGGCTCCAGTGCCCCCCATGTCCATCTGCGTCCTGACCGCAGTGAGGGTCAGGCTTACTGAACCTCCGTGGTCCAGCAAAAAGCCGGGAAGGAGGGGGAGAGAGGAGGTCTCAAGACCACCATCAACCTCCCTTCCCCTTGATAATGTGACGGGCTTCACAGGTTCCACCATGAGGAGTGACAGTCATTGACTCTTGACACCACCCTGACCCCGATTTTAACCCCTCCCTGATGGAATCAGATTTGTCCAAAGCCTCTTGCTCACGCTGACTTCCTGGCCTCGCATGTCTGGGATGTGGGAGGGCTCCTTAGATCTGTGAGCATGTCCGCACTTCCTGCTGGGAACATGCAGTTTGGTTCCTGTAGGTCGGCTCTGTGCTGCCAATACCTCCCCATCCCAGTTCTGCAAGAGCCTAATTTATCACCTCCTGGGGGACCGAGAGCAAATCAGGTCGGAATCAGGACCAAGGCTGAAGAGCCGAGTGAAAGATTCATCACGCTGCTGGCCGACGCTCCAGCACTGAGACAGGCCAGTGAAATACACCCACGTGGGCTGCCCTGTTTATTAGAAGCGCTCAGCGTTCTGGAATAAATAGGAGAATCTCCAACAGCAAAGTTAAGTGATTTACAAAGCCCGTTAGAAAAATACCGGTATCTGGGATGCAGAGTCTCTATTTTGAGTCAATTTTTAAAAAACAAAAACAAATTTTCAAGGGCAAGACATCACAGTAGAAGAAAATCCTCTCCTAAGAAAAGACCGAATGGTTTACAGTGATCAAATCTACATGCTATTTCATGACTCGTGGCCTGGGCCCAAGGAGAGGTTCCCCTGAGGCAGAGGTTGGCCGCACATCCGGAGAACGCAGCGGGCTAGGAGGAGAGATGCCTATGCATTAGTATAAGGCAAAAAGCAGAGTGCCCAAGCCTGGCCATTTCCACAGAGAAAACAGACCTGATGGCCACCTTCCTTCATCAGAGTCACCTTGTGGTAGGCAGTGAGATGGACAAGCCAGCGGGTATAAGATAGAGACTTGCTTTTAGCTGTGACTGGTCCCTTTGGTGCCACCACTGTTCTCTACTGGAGATGGGGAGGGGGAGGGGAAGAGCAGGAAATCCCATTCTTGCTTCAACGTCCTGACCCCACCCTTTGCTCAAGCAGAGGTTAGACCTCCCCGCCACCAGGGGGGAGTCCTGGGCGGCGGCTACCTGCCAAGCGACAAGAACCACACCACGGGGTCCCCGAAGACGTTTCCCTGTCACACGCTCTTGCCTTACGGCTGCTGGCGTCAGAGTCCCCGGGATGTGCCTGGGCCAAAGGTGGTCTCGGAGTCAAAAGGATGGGCTGCCAGGTAGTCTTTATACTCCCCGTCAATCAGGTTGGCGGCGTTGTTCCGGGCAAACCAGCAGTCCACCTGCTCTTCCCCGTTGTAGATTTTCCTCTGCTTCCACACCACTGGGACCTGGTGTCCTTTTACCTCGAGGACGGCCTCAGACCTCTCACCTGTCTCAGGGACGGAAGGATGGGCAGGGCTCTTGCCGAGCCCGGCGAGTCTGGCCTCCTGGTTCAGGAACTGACCTGAGAGGACAAAAGAGACGTCAGGTCTAGGTCAAGTGCGAGCAACGTGTTTGAACAAAATCTAACTTCAGTTCGGGCACCGATGGCCAGCAAATGCACGGGTGTGACCCAGAGGAAGGGGATGCATAACACCAGAGCAGTGACTGTGGTCCTCGGGTGGAGTCTCCCAGAGCTGCTCCACCTTTTCCAGTGTCCGGGGAGGGTGTGGGGAGGAGAGACCTGAGTGTATTGGTAGTGGCCTCCACTTCTGGAAGCTACCACGGGCAAGATGCCCAACCCACAAAAAGAGATGCCCAGTCTCCTACTGAGATGGGAGGATGAGATGGGGGCAAATAACAAGGGAAGAAGGGTCCAGTCTTCCCCGCTCTCCTCCCTCTGGAGGACCCCTTCCATGTGTGCACTTAGTGGGTGTGCACTGGGCGGAGGGTGTGGAAAGCAGGGTCAGAATCCTCCAGGTCGAGTGAGGGCACTACCAAGGCCGAAGGGACAGCAGTCTGCGTCTGGGAGCGGAGCTTCCCAGGCAAGCTGCGTAGAGACGCATCCCTCTCGAGTGCCAGGGAATCTGAGCCCTGGCAGAGGCTCCCTCTTTACTTGTGGGAAAAGCGCCCACATGAAACTGCACGTGGAGGGAAGCCAGGCAGAGTGGGCTGCCCGAGGCTCCCAGCCATGGGGGTGCTTCCCGGGAGGGGCCATGCATCTCCCACTTGGTGCTGGGCCATGGGATGTGTCTGCATCCTCTCCCTGAGAGTAAAGAACCAGACCTGGAGAGAAGGACTCCTCATTTCTTTGCTCCCCTTCCCCAAAGGCCTGTGCGAATTAGTTTATAAGCCCATTCCTATTCTAGAAAAGTGTCAGGAAGCAAGAAGTATACTTTTCACACTAATTCGAAAAGATATGTGCACCCCAACGTTCACAGCAGCATTGTTTACAGTTGCCAAGATACAGAAGCAACCTAAGTGTCCATCAACGGACGAGTGGATAAAGAAGATATGGTACACAGTGGAATATTACTCAGCCATGAAAAAGAATGAAATTTTGCCATTTGCAGCAACACGGATGGACTTGGAGGGCATTATGCTAAGTGAAATACGCCCAGAGAAAGACAAATACCGTATGATATCACTTATATATGTGGGATCTAAAAAATACAACAAACTAGTGAATATAGCAAAAAAAAAAAAGCAGAGTCACAGACATAGAGAACAAACTAGTGGTTACCAGGGGGGAGGGGGAAGGGGCAAGAGAGGGGTGAGGGAGTGGGAGGCACAAACTATTGGTGTAAGACTGGTTCAAGGATGTGCTGTACAACACGGGGAATATGGCCAGTATTTTGTAGTAACTGTACATGGAGTGTAACCTTTAAAAATTGTATTTGAAAAAAGCAAAAAGAAAAATTGGCCATGTGCCCAAAAAAAAGAAAAAAGAAAAAGAAATAGACTTTTCATGAGCTTCATAAGGACCACATTCCTGTGGAAACTCTCAACCAAGTAAAGACACGGGCAGCATCAGCTTCGTTTTGGGAAACTGAATTCTGTGCCGTGAGTCAGCGTGGAGAGCAGCCACCTACCTAACAGGCCATGGCAGTTGCCAGAAAGGCCTTGGCCGTTGGCGACGTAGAAGCCCAGGTGGTTTCGCTGGTAGGGGGCTGGCTTTTTGTAGAGGTGGAGGAGGATGACAAAGGCCACGTTGCCCTGGATGGCGATGGTGACCTTGGCATTGGCGGACACCGACACCTCCAGCCCCTGGCTCCCCACGGCCGCGCTCTGGTTGCAGGGGAGGACCAGCCTGTCCCCACCATCCACGATGACTCTGGTGGGCGTGATCTCCAGGTAGGACCTCTCGGGCTTGTTGACGAGGATGGTGATGGTGCGGAAGTAAGTGCGCTGTTTCTTGTGGCCGTTTGGGGGAGCGGGGGCCCCGATCAACTCTCCGTTCACCGTCACGCCTTGAAGGCGGAGGGGGGGGAAGAGAGCAGTGGTTAGAAAAACTACCCCCACTTTTACAAGAGGGCTTCTCATCCGAATTTCCTTCCTCTCTTGTACCTCTAGAACCAAGAACTTCCGCTCACACGTAGGGACCACTCAGTGCCCACTGAATGAAGGAAGGAAGGAACGAATGCATGAAGGTATGAGTGATTTTTGACCAACGTCCTGGGTAGGAGAAGCTGATGTAGGTTTGGGTGAAAATATCCTAAAAAGGGGGTTGACATATACACACTACTATATATAAAATAGATAACTAATAAGAACCTGCTGTATAGCACAGGGAATTCTACTCAATACTCTGTAATGACCTATATGGGAAGAGTCTAAATAAAGAGTGGATAGATGTATATGCATAACTGATTCACTCTGCTGTACACCTGAAACCAACACAACATCGTAAATCAACTATATGCCAATAAAAATTTTAAAGTGAAAAAAAAATAAGTAAATAAATAAAAATTCTAAAAAAGGGGGTTGACATGTTTGTCTCCTTTCATTCCAGTGTCTGGTTATAGTTCCCCAAACTCTTGTGTGGCCCTGACACGGTATTTCTTACCCATCAGTTTCCACTGCTCCTGATTTGGAGACCCTGGGACACCACTGAGCAGGGGGGTAGAACGCGAAGATCAGGGTTTTTTTTTTTTCACTCCCAAAACTCAAGTTCTTTCACTTTCTAGGCAGAACTCACCAGAGTCCGCATGATCAGAGACCAGCCTCAGGATGTGCCCGGGCTGTCCATCGATGTTGAAACAGACCGTGAGGTTGCTCAAGGGGAAATCCACAACAAAATGGGGGTCTCCATCCGCTGCCAGAACAGGATGAGAATGGAAGAGAAAAAGAAAGAAAAGACATTTATTGGGCACCTTCTTCTATTTTCTCATGAGTTATTGACTTAACCCTGTCAACAACGGATCCTCCGTGTCTACGCGAGGAAGGTGGCTGGGAGGTGAAGTGATGCACCAGTTACGCAGTCAGTTCGTGGAAAGTAAATATTTGAATGTAGGTCCCCTAAATTCAAATATGGTGCTCCTGTCACCACACTGCAGTCATAGACAACTGACCTTTAGAGGCAAGCGGGGCATCACCCTACACTCCCCATGGCTGCTGAGCTCACATTCTTCAATTCCCTGTGCGGCTTCCGCTAATCACTTTCTTCCCCCTTTGCCCTCCCCAGTGAAGAGATGGGGATGAGAACTTCCTGTCCTGTGACCAGAGTGCCTTGGCCCTTGAGTCGTTCACAGCACCAGATGGACACAGCCCTTGCATGAGTAGTAATGACCAAGCCCCGTTTAGGGCTGGTGAGAAGTAAAGGACACAGAGTCAACGGGAGGTCAGGTGGTGCAGCCAGCGATGACAGTGGCAATCCCTCCTCTGGGTCCTACTGCCTTTACTGCTCTCAAATTTGTGTCTGCGGATAAGACCACAGAGTTTAGCTGGCCCCTGTTCCTTACCCATTCTCCTCATTTTTGCCTCTGCTAAAGATGAACAGTCTTGCCTCTCACTGTACAGACAAAATATTTCCCAAGAGTCTACGTCAGTTCTCTTTTCTCGCGAGACTGGAGCATTAGTTTCTCTCTAATTTGTACACCAAACACAACGTGTTCCCGAATTCCTCTCTACTTCACGTGTACATGTATGTATACGCATTTGTATATGGTGGGGGGTAGGCGCCAGGAGTTCAAGTGTTTTCAAGCTACAAGCCAATCAATGTTCTTGGTGGAACTGCCGAAACACCCTCTCTGTCCCCAGCGTGACTCAGAAGGGCCTTTGGAAGAATCTGGTTCAACTCACTGTAAAGTGCCTCAAGCACCCAGTGAATGGCAACTTAATAAAGAAATAGAAGGTACGGGTCTTTTGTAGATGAAAAAATAACACCCGTTAAAGATAAAAGTCCGTATTTTTGGCACTCTGTGGGTACGAATATAACCACGTGACAGTTCTCTGAGAGTTTCTTGTGCTCATACCTTATTATTTCTACTCAAATCTTCCAAATCCCTTTATAAGGAAAGATGCTGCCTGCTCCGAAAAAGAGAGGAGAGGTCTGGAAGTCATTACTCCGTGCTGCATCCAACAGCAAAGTTTTCCTGCATTCCATGAAGCATGTGTGTTCAAAGGAACAACACGCTACCCACTGGAGACCATGTGTTTCCTCTCCCCAGAGCTAATCTCCAGGTTGTCCTGGGCTACGTGAACCTGGACACCCAGCACGTCGGCAGCAAGGCAATAAGAAAGACTTACAAAGGCAGATGTGTACATTTGAAGGATAAAACTCAGCCCTTGTGTCCTTATTCCATCCAGATTTTTATTATAATCCCAGGAATATGGCCAAGGGAAATTTTAGGGTATTGTAATCTGGTCTTCCCTTCTAAAGCCAAGGATCATGAAAATAATAAAATAATAATGTTTAAAAACCTTGCAGTGTCACAGATATTTGTAACACCAGAAGTTAGAAGCGAGCATACTTCAAATCTCTAAAAACAAACGTCTTTCCAGCTCAATCGTGACGCATGTGTAGCTCTGTCCACCCACCCTTCTATCAGGGCTCCTGCCAGGCTCCTCAGGACTGTGTTACCCATGGGGTTTATGTGATAGTTTAATGACGATCCTGGTTTTGAGAACTGCCCCATGCTGCCGGTTTGCACTAAATAAATATGGGTCCTCACATCTCGTCCTATGAGCTGATGTTCTAACTGGCTTCGGGAAATTCCTGGTCATCCGCTTCCTAAACATTTCAACTCTCGAATCAGACACCAGCACATTCTTTCCTTTACCTGAGGTTTTGGAGACTTTAATCCTTGGGTTGTATGGTTTCTTGAGGGCAGGTCCTGGAGAGGAGAAGGAAGAGATCCACCACCGTTATTCATTAAAGAGGAGGAAGTGAGAGGTACAGAGGGCTGAGAGGAGTCAAGTACAGCTCTCAGATACGTTTGCGACAATTTAAACACATCTCTTTTAAAGGAAGCTCTTGGGCTCGCAACACAAAGTGAAGGTGTAAACGACGAGGCGTAACTGTTTTATTCCTCTATAAATTAGATAATATTCTTCTTGCCTGTGATTTCTGTGTATATAATAGGAGAAAATATTCTATCATTCTTAAGGTATAGTTATGGGGGGAGGGGGGAAAGCAAAGTTGTTTAATGGGGACAGAGTTTCAGGTTTGCAAGATGAAAAAGTTCTGGAGATCTGTTTCATAACGATGGGAATATACTTGACACTACTGAACTGTACACGTAAAAATGGTTATGATGGGAATATACTTGACACTACTGAACTACACACTTAAAAATGGTTAAGATATAGAGAACTGACTGGTGGTTGCCAGCGGGGAGGGGGTTGGGGGAGGGATAGAGTGGGAGGTTGAGGTTAGCAGATGTAAGCTTGTATACAGAGAATGGATAAACAACAAAGCCCTACTGTATAGCACAGAGAACTATATTCAGTATTCTCTGATAAACCATAATGGGAAAGAATATTACAAAAAAAGAATATAACTGAATCACTTTCTGTACAGCAAAAATTAATGCAACACTGTAAAGCAAGTATACTTCAGTTAAAAAGAAAGAATGGAAAAAAAAAAAGAAAGAATGGAAAAAATGGTTATGATGGGAAATGTTACGTTATGTGTTTTTTGCAAAATAGCAATTTAAAACAACCGAAAATATACAAGAATGTAAACGATAACGCGATAATCCAGGTCTATAGCCATGTGTGTAAGTACAATTCACAAAGCAGCAGGCAAAAATTAACACTCAATTAAAGAATAACCTAAAAGTAAATTACTTTCTGTCAATAAAATAAAATTAATATCTTATTTCAAATTGTCTGTATTAAGATTATGCTCCTCTTAACTGATTTTTGCCCCCCCAGAAAATGAAGATCACAGTATCTGAATGTTTTTTGTTTTGTTTTGTTTTATTTTTTTGCGGTACGCGGGCCTCTCACTGCTGTGGCCTCTCCCATTGTGGAGCATAGGCTCTGGATGCGCAGACTCAGCGGCCATGGCTCACGGGCCCAGCCGCTCTGTGGCATGTGGGATCTTCCCGGACCGGGGCACGAACCCGCATCCCCTGCACCAGCAGGCAGACTCCCAACCACTGCGCCACCAGGGAAGCCCTCAATGTTTTTTAAGCGCCCCCTTCTCCAACTGGTCCCTGGTCAGCCAGACACAGACAGAATCAGGCTGACCACGAAGGCGGAACGACGTCTCAGTCTGAACGGCTGCTTTGAGGTGGCTTAAATTGTCACAGACACTCAAAAAAATCATAAAATTAAAACTAAAAAATCATCTTCAGGGAAATCCTATGTCTAGCAAGCCTTCTGAGTGATCAGTCAGTTATTCCCTCATCTGTGTTCTTGGCCCTCTGAGTCTCGTGTCATTTGAGTTTGCTCTCTCCTGAAGCTGTTGAGATTTGAGTTGCTGACACTGAATCAAGATGTTACTCAAAAAGCCATCTTCCCTGGATGTGGCATGGATCTTGTAGCGTGACGTTAACAACATCATGCAACTTACTTTTCATCCTTTTCATCAGAACAAATATTGTACTAGTTTTGCTAAGACAAGTTCCACTCTTTCTAAAAAGGCAACATATCATTTTTCACCCCTACATCAGGTCTGAACTTTTCAATAAACTTCTAGCTCTACACTCCTCATGGGAAAGGGTATCTCACATGTGTAGAACACTTAGTATACACCAAGGCCTCTACACCGTTAATCCTTGCAACAACCTTTCAGGGAAGAGATTACTATCTCCATTTCACAGGTGAGGGAATGGAAGCTCAGAGACGTTCAGAAACCTGCCCCAAGCCACACAGCTGGCTAGGAGGAGCCGTGAGCTGAAACTCTGTCTGGATCCTAACCGTGTGCTCTCCCTACCATGCCCAGGTGATTCTCAGAGTTGAGGATATGAGGATCAAATGAGGCCCAGGGTTAATGTCAGTTCCCTCACCTTAGGGCGTGTGCACCTGACAGGAAGTTAAGAAAAATGTCACACATAAAAAAGTGCTGTTTTCCATAAACAGATTTTACTGAGAATATAACCCTCTGCTTTGGTTGGATTACTTTTCCTGTCCTTTTCCCATTCCTGGTGCTACTAATTTCCCCCTGACAAATGGCACTGAGACAGATAATAAGAATTTCTGTTTAAACTCTGGATTCTCCTGAGAATCCAGGACTTAGTTCCTCCTATATAATAATATCTATAATAAAATAAAATTTTATTAATTTTATTTAATTCTAAACAAAATCATTAAAATTTAAAAAAATAAAACTTTAATTTAGAAAATTATAAGTAAAATTAATAAACTATGAGTAAATAAAATATATAATAAAATTTCATTTTATCTATAAAATAAAATATTTTGTTTTCTCAGGAAAATAATATCAAGCGTATGCATAAAATGACATAATTGAAGTACTTAAACTATAGAAAGGCATTTAAAAATGAGTATTTGTTTACTTGTCTGTTCATCCCTGTGCCTCCAATAGTGCCTGGTTCACGGGAGGCACTCAATATTGATGATTTATCGATAGACTGGCTTGACTTTCTCGAATTTCTCTATAGAGATCCATGGTTTATAACAACACAAACATAAGCTAAGGCACTCTCTGAAGGCTAGGAGCTGCAGGTAGAGAACATTGTTTATAAGATTTATAATACGAGAAAGTAAAACAGACGACCTTGGCCTGAAAAGGAGACAGAAGGGCCATCCCGAGAGTGCCCTTACCTGGCTGCAGGTGGGCGCCCCTCAGGCTCTGCATCACCGTTTCGGGCCCTGTGGCCGCCGACGTGCCGTAGGCGTCCTCCGGGGTCTCTGTCCGCGGTGCTGACTTGAGCGTCATGGAGGTGAACGGAGCGAGGAAGCGATGGTTCACGGCCAGAGCCTGTACCTCCTGCCTCAGCCGCTCCCTCTCGGGCTGCTCATCACTCTGCAGCCAGGAACTCAGCAGCTCCTTCAGGGTCAGGTAGCTCCAGAGACGCTCCAGGTGGTTCGGGTCCTCCTGGCCACCCCCCTTGGGCCTGGGGCTCCCCGGGACGTCGTTCCCCATCCTCCGGGGTTCCACAGGCACGTCCTTCTTGAGTACGACAAACTTCTTACTGTTGCTGGCCGTGACCTCCACGTGCAAGCGGTCCATCTCCTTGTCCACCAGCTTCCCCGCGATGATGATCTCGGAGCCGTTGAAGTAGTTGGGGAACAGGGTCCTGGTGGCGTGCTCCACCAAGCCGGCTGGATAATCCACGCGGATGTCCGAGAGGAGCGGGGTCCTGATCTCATCGTAGAACCTGGAGAGGAGGAACAGAGAGGGAGGATCGGGGCCTGCACTAGCTGCAGGCAGGTCACGTCCCAGAGGAAATCACAGGCTGTCTTGGGGGGGCGGATCTGATCTTAGAAGCAACCAAGTCCAACATTCCACCCAGCAGAACATCTCAGACAGGAGGCCGTGCGGCCGTAGCTTGAACACCACTGGTGATGGAGAACTCACTATCTCACAAGCTCCCTCGCCGTTTGCCAGACTTAAATTCTGGTTTCCTCTTCACCCCAGAACACAGCACAGTCAGCGACCACTTTCGACTGGCCATCGTGCTTCAACATAAAAACACGATCACTGTAACTAGCAGGCAAGGTGGAGCTGATGCTACCTATCCCACCTCCCTCTCAGGGTGGAATTAGAGTAAATACAGGCATAAATTGTTTTATTGCACTTCAAAGACCTAGCATTTTTTTGCAAAATGAAGGTTTGTGGCAATCCTGCATTGTCAGATGATAGTTAGCATTTTTTAGCAATAAAGTATTTTTCAATTAAGGTACGTACATGACACTATTGCATGCTTAATAGACTACAGTGTGATGTAAACATAACTTTTACGTGCACTGTTAAAGCAATCCACCTGTGGGACTCGCTTTATTGCAATATTTGCTTTATCGCTGGAACTGACCTGCAGTATCTCTGAGGTGCGTCTTGAGATGAGGAAGTGCTCTGAAGTGTCAGGAAGACAGTTATAACCATAAGAGCTAACAGAACACCTAACCTGTGAAAGCCGTCCTGCCAATACTTCACGTAGGTTTTCTCCTTAAATTCTATCATCTGACCAGAATCCTCACTTCACAGTTGGGGAGACCAAGGCACAGACAGTCTTAAAGCCTCAAGTCACAAGGCAGGACCAGAACGTGAACCCAGATCCACCCAGTTTCAAGACCCATGGCGATGTCTCCCATGAAAGGAGTGATGATCAGACTCGGGGTCCGTCCTCACGTCTGAGCCTCCCGCTGAGCCTGCCCCCCCCCGCCCCGAGGACACAGACAGACCCACGGACCCGATGAGCTGGGCGCGGGCGTCGTGGTCCTCGTGGACGTGCCGTGTGAGCCCACAGTTCTCCAGGGACAGCATCTCCAGCAGCTTGAAGTCCACGTCGGCCCCGATGCCCACGGTGAAGATGCAGACCCGGCCCCGGGCGGCCTCCCTGGTGTTGTTGAGGATCTTCGGGGTGTGGGTCTCCCCGGCGGTGGGCTTCCCGTCTGTCAGGAAGATGACCAGGGACACGCTGCGGTCCTCGATGTCGTTGTGGGCCACGAAGTCGTTGAGAAGCCTGATGCCCCTCTGCAGGGCCCCATTAATATCCGTGCCTGCAGGACATAGAACAGGACACCTGAGGAGCCTCGCCACCTCCTTTACCTGGACACACCTTCTCGGGCCCCTCACAGGCACCTGCAGCAGTGACGCGTGGGGAAAGCAGCCACCTGCATTCCTGGGGTGACTCCATGTCACAAAGACTGCTAGAAACTTGGCAAATGACTAGGAACAGCAGAGAATTATATAACCTTGTCCTGAAGGTGTCTGATGGCATTTCAGCTTAGGCATCTCCACTCCCTTAGCACGAACGGTTTCTACCTCCTTTTTGGAGAATCACTTTGGAAAGGGAAGGAGGGTGCTGGGTGCAGGAATTCAGAGAAAGCAAGCGTCCCAGAGGGAAGGGAACGGCACAGAATGAGGAGGTGGCGATGCGGAGACCATCGCGGTGACCTCACTTGTGTCCTGGGGCTGGAGGATGCTGGTTAAAGCACTCAATTTTTTTTTTTTTTTTTTTATTGCTGTCGTCTTTCCTGCTTCCTGCCCCTTCAGGATCACCCCTGCTTGTTAGGACCCCACCAAGCGAAGGCTTTCAAGTTTACACCTCCTACCCCTGCCGTTTCTAATTCAGACACGCTTGTCATCGCAGCTCTGATTAAAGTCAGGGGACAGTGTCTGTGGGAGGTGCTGGACAGGTATTTTGCTTGGGGGATGGAGAGACGGATGGCTGGTGGAAGTCAAAACTGCCAACTAACGTGAGGTTTCTGGATTAGCTGAGAACTTCATTCAACTCTGCTGCTGCTGTTCTACCATCGCCAAGAAAAACTGAGAGTTCTTACTGCCGCCGTGAATACGTACTTCCTTTTTCTGACTCCACTGGGGTTTTTTTAAATGGCCTTATTGACGTACCAAAAATGTCACGCATTCTGGTCGCTAGGGATTTTTTTCTTTTTTTGCCGAGCTGCATGGGTATGCAGGATCTTAGTTCCCCAACCAGATATCCATCCCATGCCCCCTGCACAGGAAGTGCAGATTCTTAACCACTGGACCACCAGGGAAGTCCCAAAAATTTCACCCATTTTAAGCACACAATGAATGATTTTTAGTATATTTATGAAGTTGTGTACCCATCACCACCATCCATCCCCCTGACTGGAGTGATTTTTATCTCCCTGCAAAATGTACCATATTTGAGTGAACCAGACAATTTTCCCCACTGCTTCACATCCTCCAGAATTTCTGGCTAAAATACATATGACTGTGACTGTGCAAACACATTGATAATTCGTTCTAAGATGTACACATGGCCCGAACGTAAGGGAAAGTTACAGCTGAAACAGTATTTAACGTTTCTTTGGGTTCACTCACTTGCCTTTCTGAATGCCCAGCCTAGTTTCACGCTGCCTCTGGATATGTGGGCATGAACCAAAACGCAGGTGTTTATTTTCTCTTTAACCTAGAACGTAACAATGATGCCAAATCTCTCACTGCATTTTTTTTTTTTTTGCGGTACGCGGGCCTCTCACTGTTGTGGCCTCTCCCGTTGCGGAGCACAGGCTCCGGACGCGCAGGCTCAGCGGCCATGGCTCACGGGCCCAGCCACTCCGCGGCATGTGCGATCTTCCCGGACCGGGGCACGAACCCGTGTCCCCTGCATCGGCAGGCGGACTCTCAACCACTGCGTCACCAGGGAAGCCCTCTCACTGCATTTTAAAGCCCAGGAAAGCCCAGGCAAAGGACACACTTAGCTTTTCTTACACGAGACACCAAAGCACAGCACAGCTTGGTACTGAACATCCGTTAAGTTGGGGCATCTCCCGCATGCTTAACAACGGCGGGGGGCTTTCTCCCCAGGGAGCTGACACAACCATTCCGCCGAGAGCTCCCCCAGGGTCATCAAAGGACCCAAGTGCACCAGCAACAGGGATCACTTGGGCAAAATGGCCATATCTGACACCTAGAGAGGACTTCCTATGTGTAGCCACTTCTAAGTACTTTAAATATTTTAACTCATCTCATCCTAATAACAAGTCCATTATTATCCTCACTTTACAGATGAGGAAACTGAAGTAAAAGGAGGTTAAATGACTCATAGCTGGTAGAGCTGGATTCAAATCCAGACAGTCTGGCTTCAGAATCTATGCTCATCTCCTGAAATGACACTTTTCTGAGAGAAGTAGATTAATTTTCTGTTCACCTGCAGAGGTTGGGACAATGAAGTACCAAGAAAAAATAAAGGAAACCAATAAGGTTTCTATGGTTTAGATTCCAAAATACACACAACTGTTTTCTAAAGCTTTATCTCCACCTCCCACACACAAAGGATTCTCATAGCAAGCAGAACCGTTTAAATAATTTAAATAACTCTAATGCATATTCTTTGGGTATGCACTGTAGGTCGGGAGCTACGACAGGAAACAGGGGCTAAACAAAGATGAAGGAGAGTTTCTTCCCTCAAAGACTTGACCACCTTGTCAACTTCCTGCTGTAGATCATCACTATAATATTAAATACAACCTTTCATTTCTCCTATTTAGTTACACTAAAACAGTAACTAGATCGTGTTTCTGTAGAGACTGGTAGGAAATCCCATTTGTAAATCGAAATTCCATCCAAACAAGATCAAGTTCCAAATGAAGTTCAGTTGGGAAACCAGAACTCTGCCTTGGATGGAAAATAACAAATATGTGAGCGATGAGAAACTCAGATGGAAGAGGATGGACAGAAATGGGTGTTTTCTATGTTTCCAGGTATCCAAAGCAGAATTATCTGAGACACCCAGCAGATGGTGTCTCTACAGGGGCCTTTAAGAAAGGTGTCAAAGGGTCAGGTTCAGGTCCAATAAACACTCCAATACTGGGCATCTGCCACGCATCCGCTGTCCTAGTGATGGATGTAACAGCAGAAGTCAGCTCTGTGTCCAGGGTTGAAGGAACTCACATCCAGCACGGCTGGTAACACGCTGTTCTGACTCTCTAACCTTTCCCCGCGTCTGCGTACTTACCTCATCACGACCCCCCAGCCAAGTGTGCAAAACCTCAGAGTCCTCCCCTTTCCACCCAGAGCACCGCCCAGGCCACCTGGGGTCCAAGGGATCTAACGGCTCAGGAGGGCAGCTTCATCTGCTGCTTCCTAAGGTGCTCATATTCAAACACACAGAACGCTGAATCACCCATTTGGCTTTCATTCCCCACCCCAAAAACAATTTACAAAAAGAGCTGCATTGTTTGCGATCCGTGAGATAAACCAGGAAAGGCTCCAAAACCTATCAGGTATTTCCTCCCGCCTAACTTACTTGACCATCTTAGTTTGGGGCCTGGAAGAGGAGAAACAAGCTCCTGGGAAAGCTCTCCCCTGTTATCTCCTTTCCTGTGATCAGCGTCAGCTTTCAAACCCTTGTCTCTGGGCAGAAAGTTAGCTACTCACGTATCCCGTCGAGGCGAATGGGCAAAGCGGGATGCGCGCTTACCTCCGGTCGGTGACATGTGGTGAATGTAGACTTTGCCGTCTCTGATGTTGTTGGGAGTAACTGACACCAAATGGTCCTTCCACACTTTGACCCGGTTGGAAAATCCAATGATATTGAAACGGTCCTGGGGTCGGAGGTCATGCAGAATCGTGAAAAGGGCATCTTTGGTCTAGGCAAACACAAAAGCAAAAACAGTCACGTCTGAGCGCGTGAGTCCACGCGTCCCCTGGCTTGGAAACTGCACACCGGGGACAATCCCAGGGTTAAAATTAAGTGCCTGCTACGTAAAGGGACTCGGATAAATGTCAAGGAACTTTGTCACCTAGCTGGAAAAAAACCCATCATTAACATGTTACAATTTTATATAAGACACGAATGGGTGTTTCATATATGAACCATCACATCTGCTGGAATCCACGTTACATCAAGCCTCTGTATCTTTCACCACCGCTATTCTCTAGACCTGGAATGTTCTTCCTTACTGCCTCATGCCCTTGTTTCATCTGACAAGGCCCTCGTCATTCAGAACCCAGTGAACATGCTGTATTCTCTATTTGCAACATTTTCTAGCTCCTCTGAAGAGAGTGCACATCTTCTCTCCTGTAGGCTAGCACTGTCCTCAACATACTCACATAGAAAAGTGCGTATTACCCGTCATGACTACAGTCTGCTTCATGCCTCTTTCCCTTCCTCCAGTGTCAGCTCTCTGAAGGCAGGTGCCTCTATTTTCTTATCACCCAGAGCAGAGGAGAACTCCTGACACGTAGGAGGCGCTAGAGAGAAGTTCAGAGGATGAACGAACGCATGGACGCTTCATGAGTTACAGATGAAGGGTACGCATAATAAATGCCACTGGCATTTAAAAGAGAACGAAGCACTGCAGGCTGGAGTGATGTGAGAAGGTGTCACAGAGAAGGGGGAATTGAGGATGAGACTCAAAGGAACTGGGTAACTTGAAAGATGAGGGAGGGCATCCCAAAAAGAAGCAAAGGAGGTCAGAGAGACAGCTGGAGGAAAGCAGAGAGGTGACACAGGTGAGTTCCGGAGATGCTGAGTGAATGAAAGGTGTACAGGTTAAGTCAGACGTGACTTGTGCAAAGAGGAAAGAAACCATCGGAAACTGAAAACAGAAAAGCTCCAGGACTGCAGATGAAGCAACCAACAAGGGATTAATCTCCACAATATACAAACAGCTCGTGCAGCTCTACATCAAAAAACAAACAACCCAATCAAAAACCTCGCAGAAGATCTAAATAGACATTTCTCCGAAGAAGACATACAAATGACCAAAAAGCACATGAAAAGATTCTCAACATCACTAATTATTAGAGAAATGCAGATCAAAACTACCATAAGTAGTATGGTAGTCAGAATGGCCATTGTCAAAAAATCTACAAACAATAAATGCTGGAGAGGGTATGGACAAAAGGGAACCCTCTTACACTGTTGGTAGGAATGTAAATTGGTACAAGCACTATGGAGAACAGTACGGAGGTTCCTTAAAAAACTAAAAATAGAGTTACCATGTGATCCTGCAATCCCACTCCCAGGCATATTATCTGGAGAAAACCATAATTCGAAAAGATACACACACCCCAATGTTCACTGCAGTGCAATTTACAATAACAAAGACATAGAAGCAACCTAAATGTCCATCAACAGAGGAATGGAAAAAGAAGGTGCGGTACATACATACAATAGAATATTACTCGGCCATAAAAAAGAATGAAATGATGTCATTTGCAGCAACATGATGGACCTAGAGACTGTCATACCGAGTGAAGTAAGTCAGACAACTATCATGTGATATTGCTTATATGCGGAATCTACAAAAAGGGTACAAATGAACTTACCTACAAAACAGAAATAGTTACAGACGTAGAGAACAAACTTATGGTTACCAAGGGGGAAAAGGGGGGAAGTGATAAATTAGGAGATTGGGATTAACAAATACACACTACTATATATAAAACAGATAACTAATGAGGACCTACTGTATAGCACAGGGAAGTCTACTCAATACTCTGTAATAACCTATATGGGAGAAGAATCTGAAAAAGAATAGATATATGTGTATGTATAACTGATTCACTTTGCTGTACACCTAAAACTAACACAACACTGTAAATCAACTATACACCAATAAAAATTAAAAAGAAAAAGAAAAGCTCCAGGAGCCTGGACAAGAGTTTCTAAAACAATCAACTCGATATTGTGAGCAAGCACTGCC
Source organism: Grampus griseus (assembly GCF_964374135.1). NCBI lineage: Eukaryota > Metazoa > Chordata > Mammalia > Artiodactyla > Delphinidae > Grampus > Grampus griseus. The sequence goes on from NC_139018.1 coordinate 153,110,595, forward strand.
TTCTCTAAATAGCATTATTGCTAGACATTGAAAGAGATGTGGCATATGAGGTATGAGGTAGGGGATGCTCATTACATAACTGCCATGTAATGTCATTGCCATGTCATTGCTATGACCTCTGCCACCCTTCACAGGGGTGAAGAGCACTTCACTGTAAGGGCAGGAGGCCTGGGGTTCACCCTGGATCCATCACTTACTACCTGTGTGGCCCTGACAGATAAGGACAAAGAAATACTATATGATATCACTTACACATGGAATCTAAAAACAGAACAAAACCCAAACTCATAGAAAAAGCCATCAGACTTGTGGTTACCAGAGGCACCAGGTGGGGGCTGAGGGAATTGGATAAAGGTGGTCAAAAGGTCCAGACTTCCAGTTACGAGATAAATAAGTCCTGGGGATGTAATGTACAACGTGACGACTACAGTTAACACTGCTGTGTGGTATATTTAAAAGTTTTATGAGAGAAAATCTGAAGAGTTATCATCACAAGGAAAAACAAGCATTTTTGATCTATATGAGATGAGGGATGTTCACTAAACCTATTGTGGTAATCATTTCACAATAAGTGAAACCATTATGCTGTACACCTAAACATACACAGTGCCGAATATCACCTGTATCTCAATACAACTGGGGGGAAAAGATTAAATGACAAAAAATTAATGGCCCCATTCTCTGAGATCCTCTCTCAGCACACACATCTATTCTGCACTTATCATACTGCATTATCATTATGTCCTCAAGCCCTTTCCCACCGCAGGACCTCTTCACCTGCTGTTCCCTGTGTCTGGAATGCTCTTCCCTACAGTCTGCATGACCGCTGGCCCCTCCGCATCCTTCAGTTCTGGGCTCACTCGTTTCTCTGTCCTCTCAAGCCCGGCACCCTGCTTCTCTGCCTTCACAGCGTCGATAGAGAGCATGTCATCACATATCTGTGCATTTACTTGACTGTCCAACCCAGCTCCACGCCTCCGAGAGCGGGAGCTTTCTCTGTTCCATCACTCCTGTGTCATACCCGGCTGTGCCCGGCCACACGGCAGAGTCTTGATACATTTTTCCAGAGAAAAGTGAATGGTGAATGAACTGTCCATCTGTCATGCTAGACTCCACAAAACAGCTGTCCCCTTGCTCCTCCTCACCCAATACAACAGTTGGCGCATTGTGGGCTGTCAGTATGTCAGTAAATATCTGTTGAATGAGTAATTGAGACAGAAAGGAGGAGAGAGAGAGGGAATTCTATGACGTGAATACAAGGGAAGTAAGAGAGACACAGCCCCCATCCTTGAGAAGCTAAGACAGGGAACACTGAGAAGGATGATATGCAGGAAACAAGAGCTGAATGATGGATAGCATTAAAGCAAAAATAAATAGATCAGACCATGACAATAAACAGATGTGGGTGGAGTGCCCTGAGCACTGATGCTGACGGAATTCCTGGAAGCATGCCTCACCTTGACCCCTCATCCTTCCTTCCAATCAGAGCCAACACAACCCCAGCATGAGCAAAGACGGGCTCGGCGTCATTCTCAGTCCAAGAGTCTAGACCTCTGGGAAGTCTGAAGGTCCACATCTGGGAGGTGACAGGTGGGACCACAGCAAGCGGTGGCCACCCCTGAGACGACACAGTTTGGAGCCCGACACTAAGGCAGGCACTTGGAAATGTTCCTGCTGGGGCTCAGAGCTGGCTGAGCACCCCAGGGTGCAGGCTGGACCTGCCGTTTGTTTAGCTGCTGGCATCCTCAGGTTCCTTAAATAGAGCGCGAAAGCCCTCGAGCGGGGCTGGCCTGGCTCCTTTGATGATTTTTTCCCCATCGTGATGGATGTTCTGCGTTAGGAATAGTCCTTCAAGCCTCTCCACCCTCCTCCCCTGAGCTCAGCAACGACGGGTTTCTTATGACCTTGTAAGGCCACAGCTGTAACTTATCCTCATGTGCTCCAGGGCAGGCAGACCCGTGGGCTCCCAGTGGCTCTATTTCCAATTGCCTTAGAACCTTTGGTCTCCAAGGCCTCGTCCAAGAGACCTGGGCAGAAGGTGCCTGGAGCCACCGACATCCGTTAACCCTTTCTGAGCTCCGACTGTCTCCTTAGACGGCGGGTGGCCTGGGGAGCTCTGTGTTCTGTAGAAGGCTGAACAGGCAGGAGGAAGGTAAGGGTCCAGATAGAAGAGTAAACGTGAGGGGGCTTCAGCTATACTTCTGCACCCTGCGTTTATAGGCTGAAGATGAACAGAAACCTGGTCAGACTTTTTCCAAGAGTACTGCCCAGAAAACAGGGTAAGCGCATTCCAGAAAGATCAGAGAAAGCCCAGAAGGGCAGAGAATGTACAATCCAAGCTGCTTTGAAGGCCTGAGCTACCCTGAAGGCACCAATGGATCAGATCCACTCCCTGTGGGTCCCAGAGGGCAACCTGCAAAGACCAGTCTGTACATGTAACGAGAAGGGCTCCTTCTGACATCCCAGGTTGTGTTTGGACAAAAGGCACACAGATACAACGAATAGAGGGAAAACTTCTTCTTATTCAGATAGTAAAGAAGCACCTTGGCCTGGAAGGAGCATTTAGACAAGATTCCTTTTAATCTGAGCCACGTAGAATCTCAGAGAACAGGGATGAGTCCCTGCCTGAAACTACTCCATGGTGAGGAACCCTTCTTCCTTTTTTTTCTAAATTTACTTATGTATTTTTTATTTTTGGTTGTGTTGCGTCTTCGTTGCTGCGAGTTGCGGCGAGCGGGGGCTACTCTTTGTTGCAGTGTGCGGGCTTCTCACTGCGGTGGCTTCTCTTGTGGTAGAGCACGGGCTCTAGGCGCGGGGGCATGTGGGATCTTCCGGGACCAGGGCTCGAACCCGTGTCCCCTGCACTGGCAGACGGATTCTTAACCACTGAGCCACCAGGGAAGCCCGGAATCCTTCTTCTTATAGGTACTTTCCTCGGGTGGAAAGGAGGGGAAAGAAGTATTTCCTTTGAAAACTGTCTTAAAAGTTAATTTCAGTGCTACCTTTGGTTTATTATTCACTAAGCCTTTTCATCTCTGTCCATTTAAATTCTTTCAGGCGCATGTGAATAAATAAAGACGAGCTCTCGGTTTCAGATTCTCTATTCATTCAACATGGTTGGTGATGGTCCCTCTTGCTCCAGTGGGTCTTCAGGAAGCAGAACTCTGTAGGCTTCCCTGATGGTGTCTGTGGAAAGGCGCAGGGCTGGGCCCCGGGAGGTACAGCCCCCTTTTCACCCTTCTCTCACGCTGCCCTTCACGAGGGCTGCTCCCGGGGAAGGGAGTGTCTGCAGGCAGCTCTGTCCTGCAGGCTCTGGGCCCTGCATCAAGCCATCCTACAGACAAGGGATGGCCCTTCCTTCCCCCTCCTGCAAAACTAAGCCTGAGCAGCTGGAGGGTCTCGGCACAGCCTTGGGGGGGGGGTGAGCACCCCCTGTGCTGACCACTGTGTCGTGAACAACTCTTAGACATCCCCCAGGAGACAAGCATCGTGCAGTCACGCCCTCAGGCTGACCCATCAGTGGAGCCCATGGAAAACCCAGCTGCCTGCCCACTCCATCGGGGTGCCCGCTGACGCAGTTTTCTCAGACACTTCTGTGTCCCCGCCAAACCACACTCACCAGCAACTAACTCTGACACAAAAGGCTTCTGTACCACAGACCCTGGGTTGTGACATCATAGAGGAAATCCAAGTTCAAGGGTCCTAGATACTAGCCACGCCACGCTTTTCAGCAGAATGGACTTGCTGTGCTCCTAAGCAGTCCTATCACTTGCCTTGTTCTAAAATGTTTACCGAGGAGCTGACCTCTTCTCTTTCCTGGGTCCGCACACTCCTTCTGGATGAACCCGAGAGAAAAGCATCTATGATTTTTCTCATCGAAAACAAAAGAAATCTAAGACCTTCTAAAAGTCTTGCTTGAGCCATGAAAGAGAATCATGATCAGCAGATACATACCCTGCAAACAGCCCTAAGTTTCTGAGAGGTAATATTGGGGAGTGGAATACACCAAATAGGAACTGGGCACAGGTGGGCCTTCTCCCTTCCCAGGTGGGTGGAGATAAGGGACACGGGTGGGGACCAGAGGGAAGCCTGTGCAGCTCATCCTCCTGTGAGCTGCAGTCCCTCCTGTTGCCAGCAGGGGGACCCCTCTGTGCCCACGACTGGCAATGGAGTCCTTCCAATGGAAGGACAGACAGAAATAAAAAACAGTCTTATCCCATCAAAGTTTGCAACATTAGGTGCTCCCTGCACCCTCAAACCACCTGTCTAAGCCGGCACTGAGGAGGACGGAGATGCCCACCATCCCGGCCTCTCTCTGTGCCCTCCGCAGGCATACAGCCCACGTCACCCCGGAGTCAAGGTCACGGCTAAGACCAGAGCAGCCACAACAAGCCAGCTGGATGCCGCCAGTCCCTGGGTGGCAATTACGCTTCAGTGGCAGTATTCCAAGACCATGGCATTTCACACGGATTCTGCAAAAGGCAGCACAACCTTACATGGACATGCTACAGGTCTTTCAATGATCTGAAGGGAATTTTTCCGAAATTGTATCGAGACTGACCCACCAAGTAATTGGGTTTTTTAAAAAAAATCCCAATTTTAGGAGCAAGGCAATAAATTGAGTGAGAAAGACCATTTCTCCATAATATATTTGTGTCTATATCATTGTTACACTTTCCAAAGAATCTAGCAACAGATTGGTTTCAGAGAAGAACCTGAAATATTAAAAATGTTACCCCACTGATGACAGTATAGGCACAGTTCAAGAGGTTATGTAAACCCATAAAGGAAAACAGTGATAACACAAAGCCTGGTGCCCTCCTGTCTCCTCTCTGCCGTAAATAGCTCCTGAAATGGAACACATTATATAATTTGTATTAAAAATAAAAACTTTAAGCTGTAATAAAACAAACATAAACCATCAAAGTGTGTCTCCGTCCAATATGAGGAATCTTGTTGAAAGAAACTAAAACTATTTTTCTCCTGGCCCAAGTGTTCCTTTTAGAGAAACAGCAGAAACTCAGAAGCCTTCTTTATATAATTGGAAAATTGGGGATAGAAGTCATCAGATTTTCCAATATTTTAAAACAGTTTAGTAAGTGCTAAATATTAACTTGAAATTTCACCTAGGAGTAAATGGAGAAAACTATTTCTTTGGTCTCTACGTTGTCTGTACTATTACGAAGAGCATATTTTCAAAATTAAGCAAAATCATAAGGCTCCCGTATTTAAAAATACATTATTTTAAGCTATTGTAATTTCATTTACTGTTTGAATTCTAATTTCAAATGCTCTTTCAATGCAATACTGTGCTAAATTATGTTATAACTCTGGTTCTGATTACCCAATCTGTGTAAAAATGTTAAATGGTTGTCCCTTCATAGCAAGAGAAAAGCACTGTTCTAGTAAAAGTTCAGATCTAAATTCCAGTATTACTTCAGGACTGGTTCTAAAAGAGAATAGTTTTTAACTAAATTCTGGCTGAATAAAAAAAGTCTGAATAGGTTTAGATATTAGAGCATCTTTTGCAATATAAACATAACTATATTTCACGAGTCTTTGTGTTTGGATAACATTATTCTAACTTGAGAAGCAAACTCTCATATGAATGCTCTGGATAACGTTACAATCTATCACCTAATGTTTTGACTTTGCTTTGACAAATGTATCAGGTATTTACCTAACAATGTCATGGTACATTTTTCTAAAAAGCTCTTTGCCAATAACATTTCTTTGATTCTTTATGATGTAGTAAGCACATCTATTTCCCGTGCTTGATGTAGAAATAACTCAAGGCTCAAAAGAGATAATCTTTTTCACTTCTCTTCATGTGGAAGGTTAGTAGTTATCACGATCTGCTCACATGGCTGATGCCATCCCTCTTACTCTGGCCAAGAATATAACCTCACCACTTCTATCCAGGTGGTCATAGGCTCCAGGTGTTCACTCACAGGTATGGCTTCCTGCTCAAGCAGGAAGTAGATAAGAGGATGCTTAAGTTTACAGATCTTTGTAAATGGAGTCCTTCACCCACGTTCTGACACACCTACTACTAAGAGGACTGAGTTCTTGGTCCCCAGGGCCAGGTCTAGATTCTGGAGTTTATATCGCCCAACTGCATGCTTGGATGCTAGAGCCCTACCCGCTTCAGTCTACAGACTTTTGCGGTGTTTGACTCTCTGACCACTCCTTGACCCATCCAACGTTCCCTTAGGTATGAGTTCTTATGACTTCTGTGTCCCTGGCATAGGTCCACCTAGGCTACTCGCTTTAAATACCCAGAAGTGTGCCCTGGCGAACATCAAGAATATAACAGAAGGATGTGGGGAGGCTGTGAAGAAGCCACCGTCAGTGAGAAACAGTGGAACAGTTACGAGAGAAGTATACGCAGCACATCAGCACATGAGGATCGTACACACAAGGAAATCGAGCAAGCGGAGTCACCCTCCAGCAGGCTGGGACAGTGGCGGTGTCCCTGTGTCTGTCACCACCCTGCCCCTTGGTGCCCCTTCCATGCTGAGAATCTGCGGTGTCCTCTGTTTGCTCAGCTGTGCACCTGAGGACTTGTGACAATATCCCTGCCTCTCCAATCAGAATGGTTTTCAAGTTATCTAATCCAAAATATTACCACAAACTTACGGCTATAACTTATTCACTCTCGTCTCGTAGCTTTCTTCATGTTTTTCCCCAACCAAGAATTCACTCCGTCCCTTCCTGCCACCTTCAAGGACTAGCTCCTAGGTCACCTCCATCATTAATCTTTTGTCAAGTACCTCAAGCCCTTTCCTTTCCACCAAATTCTTTCCACTATCTAGAATACATGGCATGTTGGATTTGATTAACACCTGATTATCTATATTTCTTTTCCCCAGCAGAATTCTAAGGTCTTTCATTAAAGTGACTTAAATAGGATGCTTTTCCTTTTTTTTTAATTGAAGTATACTTCATATACTTGAAGTATACTTCATATACAAACATATCTACTACAGGTGTACGATAAAGTGATTCACAATTTTTAAAGGTTATACTCCATTTATAGTTATTATAAATTGTTGGCTATATTTGTGTTATATAATACATCCTTTTAGCTTATTTCATACCTAATAGCTTGTACCTCTTACTCCCCTACCCCTCCCTATCTTGCCCCGCCCCCCTTCCCTTTCCGCACTGGTAACCTCTAGTTTGTTCTCTACCTGAGTCTGCTTCTTTTCTGCCATGTTCACTAGTCTGTTGTACTTTTCAGATTCCACGTATAAGTGATATCATACAGTGTTTGTCTTCCTCTGGTGCTTTTCTTATATATACTCTTCCTCTCGCCTCCGTGTTTTTGCACATTATCTCTCTCTCCCTCTCCCTTCTTATCCCATCCTTGAATTAACTTCTGAAAGTCTCAACTATCCCCTCCCCTGGGAAGCATTCATTATCCCCTCCCCTGGGAAGCATTCATTATCCCCTACTCCACCCCTCAAAAAAACTGATCAGCACCTCCATCGTGCCGTGACTGGACCCTACATGTACCTCTATCACAGGGAGCACTTTGCATACAATTTTCTACATGACTTTTCTTCTCTGGACCTCTTGGGAGAAAAGGCTCTGTCTTATTTATCTTTGTATCCTCATGCCTCGTACCTCTCCCATAGCACATAATCCACATGTATTTCATTCTTGGAGAATCTGAAGTCTGGAGTCAAAGCCAAGATGCCATCCTGAGGGAGAGTGGGGTCCTAAGCAAGAGAATGAGGTGGCTGTGATGTCAGACCTGGGCAGGTCTTAGGAATTGTACCCCCTTTCCATCAGCCAACCAAGCGGATGCAATCCAGGAATAACAATGCTTTCTGACACTCTGATAATCATTCCACATTTGTTACCTCATTTAATCCTCTTTGACTTATAGCATTTATCTCGTTGTTACTTGTAGCATAAGTTTCCTATCTAGCCCCTTACAGAGAAGGTCTGCTGATCGAAATCCCCACTGGAAAGACGTAAGTGCAAGGTCAGGATGCCAGGAAGGGGAAGCTAGGCTTTGGGTTATACAAAGACCATGCTTTCAGATGCTGACCACAAGGCCCGCACTCTGGACAGATAATACAAGAGTACTCAAAGCTCTGTACTGTTCATGTTTCCTTCCTACGATAGCCACATAGTACCTTCATTCAGAGATCCTCAAAACTTTTTAGACATGACCTCATTTAGCTCAGTCTTAACTGCCTCAGCAAACTTTTTAAATGGGTGCCTCCTACTTATTTAAAATTATCTATATGATCTTTGTTGAAGAGCAAGTTTTTTTTTTTTTTTGAAACAAAAAAATTCAAGTTTTCATTGGTGGCCCAGGGTAAAAACATTTTGCCCTCTGCCCATCATTTATTTCCTCATATTCTGAGTCTGAGCCCAAAGACACCAGTTTCCCCCACTGCCTTCTGTTCACGGCCCTGAGTCCCAGACCTCTGTTCTGCAATGTATTTCTGAGACATGCATCTGTTAGTAGCACTGTCTGGACAAAGGCATCTGAGGAGATGAGGATAAACGCCATCAACTGAAACAGTATTCCTAGACAACACCAATTAGCCGCCACTCTAGACCAGGGGTCAGCCAACCACGGCCTGCGGGCCGAATCCAGGCTGCTACTTCTTTTGAATAAGTACAATTTTATGGGAAGACGACAAGCCCATTTCTTTGCACGTTGCAACAGCTGCCTTTGCGCTACAACGGCAGAGTTCAGTCATTACGACAGAGTCCATCCAGCCTGTAAAGCTTAAGATATTCACTGGTCTGTTATTTTTAGAAAACGTTTGCTGACCCCTGTCCCAGAAAACTGGAAAGAGGGAAACTGGACATTGTGTTATTAACTGGAGTCATGCTTCAGAGGCTCACCACAAGGCCTGCAGCCTGAAAAAGTGAGGCAGGAGGGCCCAAACCTTACACTGTCCGTTTTTTATTTGCATGACAGGTGCACGGTGCCAACCTCTGGAGACTCCAAATTTCTTAGACATGATCTCCTTTGTACGCCTGCATCCCTCCTTTCTGAGCTCCTTCACGTGTGCAGGGAGCTCTCTCCTCCAACCAGATCACCTCCCCGAGGTCCTTCTGGGCCGGGCTGGCCCTGTCCAGCATTCTTCCGGGCTGCTCAGCAAAACTCAGACTGCCCTCCTTTGACCCCCACCACTTCAAAGGTACTCTCTCCACATCTTAACGTCTTTCCAGCATTCTCACTGCGGCAGATCCACATGCTCTTGAAGAGAACGGCTAAAAGGAATGTACCAGCAGACACCACTGGACCTCATGGTACCCAGAGATCCCTCACTCTGCACCTCTGTGGTCTCCATCCTCATGCTCAGCCTGTCCAACCCAAATCATAAGAGGGAAAGCGGCCTGCATCCCTGCACACACCCCAGGTAGGCTTAAAGCTAAATAAGGAAACACTAACAGTTAATTCTGTGTATCAGAGCAGCAGCTCCATTCATTTCTCACGACAGCACGCTGCTGGGTGAAGTCTCTCAGGGCAGGTGACCTCTGTGCACTCACCTGAGATGGGTAACATTCAAATGATCTCCTCACTTGGTGTAAGAATAGATGTTGTATATAAAACAGACAACCAACAGGGACCTACTGTCTAGCACAGGGAACCATACTCAATATTTTGTAATAACCTGTAAGGCAGGGGTCCCCAACCCCTGCCTTATAGGGTGGGGAGTCTCCTGTTAAGAGCCAGGCCGCACAGCAGGAGGTGAGTGCCGGCAGGCTAGCAAGCGAAGCTTCATCCGCCGCTCTCCATGGCTCGCGTTACCGCCTGAACCATACCCGCCCCACCTGGTCCACGAAAAAACTGTCTTCCACGAAACCAGTCCCTGGTGCCAAAAAGGTTGGGGACTGCTATTATAAGGGAAAAGAATCTTAAAAAGAATATCTATATCTGAATCACTTTGCTGTACCTGAAACTAATACAACATTGTACATCAACTATACTTCAATTAAAAAAAAGAAAGAAAAAAAAAAACAGGAAAAGAAAAAGAACAGGCAGAGCCCGAAAGCCTGAGCGCCGGCCTGAAGTTCCGCCCTCATGATACAGTGAAGAATGTTATGGGGAAGAGCTTCAGGGTGGGGTAGACCGGGCTTGACTCCAAACTTTTCTACATATAACTTTGTATATTTCAGTGCACTTACATCACCTTCCTGTCCCTCACCTTCTCATCTACAAAATAGGGATAACCATGTCTATCTCGATGGATTGCTGGAAGATGAAATGAACAAATGTATGGAAAACCCTTAGTGTGCTGGGTACCTGCTGGTCACTCAGGGGCTGTAGCTACTACCTTTAAAAATGCCAGTTACATTTAATAATTTATGCTCTGGTGGGGTTTTCAGCAAAAATCACTACCCTGCTACATGCCAGGTACCATGCTAGGAGCTGGGACTGTGTTCTCTAATGATCAAAACCAAGATGGTTCCCAAACCCATGGAGCTTACAGACCATTTGCCTATAAGGTTACACACAGAATGTCCAAATAGCACATGGAAGCCCAATTTTGCACAGAGAAGAAGAAAGTGAGGTTCTGGAGCATGAAGTAAGCCAGTGAAGGAAGCACGAATGAAATTCAGATGCGAGTTCTCCGATTCACAAGCTCACATTTCCCCTCATTTTAGTTTGGCAATTACAGATAAGCACCTCTGCGCTTGTTCTTTGCCCTCGAAAACTGTTGACTACATTAAACGGAGAAAGGAAGACAACCTCCCAAAGCCACATGGGAGTCTAGGATTGGCAGAGAATGGAGCAAGTCTGCAGAAAGTTATGGCATGAAAGACATCTGTTAACTCATGTGTTAGCCACTGCTTGGTCGCCAAAGCGGGTCCCTTAGCCAAGCTCCTTCATATGAAGGCAAAAGTAGTAGGTCCAATAATATAGCTTAGGGCAAAGAAAGAGAAGAACATGCAGACCCTTGTCGAAGAAGACTGTATTTAATAGACACCTACTATCCTCAGTGTTCCCACGTTATGTTTGCTTGTGCCAATCCCTTAAGCAGGTAACCAGACAGAGTAAAAAAGGTCTAACCCGCTCACGGTTTTTGTTCCTCTTCAGATCCCCGTCTCACTAAGAGGTTTCACAAACTCAAGCTGGGAGGCAGAAATCTTGCCTGACCCAACACCAGAGCCATCTCAATATATTTTTCAGCAAGAGCAGGTGGAGAGAAAACGGAGCTGAGCCCTGAGCCAGCAGCTGCAGGAGTTGCTGAAGCTGCCCCCAGGCTGGTTAAGTCCCGGCATCCAGGCTCACATTCCTACCAGGATGTGAGGACCAGAACGAGACAATGCCAAACGCACACAGTTCGGGGCGCTCCCCAGGTACTGACAGACCCTTGACTAAGAATACATTTTAAGGTGAAATGACCTTTACAATTCCTTATAGGTCAGTTGCTTAAGTACTTACTCAATACCAACTATATGCCCAACATTGTGATAAATCAGTGAAGTATCTCGGGCCCTTCAAAGATGCGGGAGCCAAGAACATCCAGGATGAGAGTGAATGCATGATTCTTCACAGCACAAGAGTGGACCCGAGACACATGGCTGATGTTGTCAAGCCTGCTGACATATCACCAAAGCCCTGTGTTTGGGGGTAATCTCCCTCTTCACCAGGGGACACAATACTGTGTACCAGACTCTACGAAGAGCCAGCTAAGCTGTTCACTCAGGGCTGTGGCCTTCAAGGAGATGAGAGCTGCTAAAACAGTCAGCGGTTTTCAAAACCACTCAAGGCAGCCACGGGCTTTAGAAAATGCCTGGAGGCTTCTGACATGTGTTTGGCTGCTCTAGGGTGGTTCTCCTGGAAAGCGGCCACACTGCGGCTCAGAAGGCAGCAGAGTGCATGCTAGACGTTCAGTGCCTTGCAAGGAATGGGATTCCCTATCCAGGAATGAAGGAAGAGGGGAGAATAACAGAGTGACATCTATCATTACACTGCACTTGGTAAGGAAATCCCTCCCTCTAGATGCAGCCTTCTCAACTGAGTCTTGAAATGTAAAGGCATTGACCGTGTTGCCATCTGCACATCTGTCACTTCACATGGGAAGGCTGTCTCATCACCCCGTTACTTTCACTGAGACCTCACAGCATCTTGGTTTGATTTATGGCCTTCAGGGTCAGACCTGACTTTGAAGCCTGGCCCTGCCATTTACTAGCTGTGTTATCTACCTTTGCAAAGCCTCAGTTTCTCCATCAGTAAAATGGGGATGACAACCAAATCGTTATAAAGATTAAATACTCATTAATTAAATAATTCATGTAATTGCCTTAGCATATTGAAAATGCTTCATGCTCCATTTTTAAGAAGCATCTGAATTATGTGACCATTAAAGGTAAGTCTAGGAGCCCCTGGTTCAGTTCATTGATTTTGTCTGCACAACTTGGGGCCGGATTTATCTTTCTGGGGGTTATTTGGTAAGAAGGTTATTGATAGTTCTCCCATAAGAAGTGGGAGAAGACCCATGTGCGCTGGAATGGACTGGGCTTGAGGTTAAATCCTGAAGTGACTCAGGTTCCTGAAGATGTGAGAGGCTTTCAAGCTGCTGTAGCCTTTGGGTGATGAAGGGCCTTCTTGTGACCATGCAGTAGAACTGATCATGCATGTTACCATTTGGGTGTTTCTTAATATTTATTAGGAAACCATTTAAATATTATAATTTTGTTGAGTTCTACAAATGCATACAATAGAAACTGTCATTATAAGTAATTTACATTATGAAGATGAAAATCGTATTTCTTTAAACTTGCATTTCTTTAGTTACTAGTACAATTGACTCTTTTTCATAATCTTATTGAATCTTCTTATTCTCTGTAAATTGTTTCACATCCTTTGCCCATTTTCTTATACAGAATTAATTTCATTGATCTGGAGTAGCTCTTTACATATTAAAGATAAACTCCTTTCCTCCTCATATAGCACTTTATATATTAAAGATAAACCTCTTTTTGCTGCAAAGTTTTCCCCAGTCTTTTGTTCCCTTTTTATTTAAAACAGAAGTTTGAAATTTTTATATAGCTGAAGTTATTGATCTTCTTCCTTTGTAATTACTTTCATTGCTTTTAAGTTTAGAAAGTCTTTCCTTACTTCAAAAGTAGTTAAATGTGCACCTATATTTTCTTACATATTTTGGCATGTGGTTCATTGATTACTTTTAACTGCTTAATTTATTTAGAATTCTTAGTCTGGTAACAGGTTTAAATGTTATAAATTGGTCTTTCTGGAAAGATGTTTTTGCAATATGAATTAAAAACCACAAATGGGTTGGTGTTCCTTGCCCCACTTCTAAAAAATGTAACTAAAGAAAATGATCAGGCATACAGCCACGGATTTCTACTGAAGACAGTCATTCCGATGCTGCTTATATTAGCAAAAAATGGAAATAACTTCAAAGTCTCTCGTGCTGGTGGAGTAAATATTGTTTAGCTGCACTGTCCAATAATGGTAACCATCAGCCACATGCGGTATTTAAATTTAAATGTATTAAAATTAAATAAAATTAAATATTCAGCTCCTCAGTTGCTCAAATGCTCAATGTGGCTACCATACTGGATAGCAGTGGTACCAAACATCCCCATTCTCACAGAGGTTTCTGTGGAATAGTGCTGCTCTGTGGCCATTAAAATCAGGTTTTGAAAGAATATTTAAAACCATTGGATAATTTATAATATGATGGTAAGTAAAAATATCAAAATATAAAATATTTACTGAATTCAGATTGGTTGCAGCAACTTTAATCATCAATATCTTCATCAAATGCTGTTTTCTATAGAGGAAACCCAAACCCTGCCCTCACGAAGCTTGTTGTCTTAAAGAAAAGAGAAAAAAAAAAACCCAGAAAATCTGAAGTGCCATAGGTGCATAGGAATTTAATGAGATACACAGGGAAATGTAGCACATGGCACCTACTCTGCAGCTGTTAACTGACTGGAATTCCAAATGGGAATTATTATACTGGATCATATACAAGGCCTAATTAACACTGTATTCTGTGGCCAACAGTGGTCTCAAAAGAAGCCATGATTATCCTTCTGTCCACATCTATTGATATTATCCACCAAAGGCACAAAAACAACTTAGCAAACAAATGGCATTTAAGAACCTGGAGTACATAAAGCAAGGAACTTTACAGAGTACTTAGTAAATATGGAAAGGTTATAAGGCCTCTGAAACATCAATAAATAATCAACCACAACAAAAGAATGCTTCACTTATATGTGAATAAAACTTTGGAAAATGATGCCCATAAGTAAAACCTACATGCAATTCGTACTCAACCTTCCCACTAAGAACAACTGAAAAGTTAAACAAAATGTATATATTTTTAAATCTTGAAAGTATCAAAGAGTTAATAAAATAGTGAGAAAAATATCTGGGAGAAGATGAAAATTTAAAGAGGTGGGCTCAGCATCTGGGATCACTTTTTAGCTTAAGCATCCAAGAGCTGACGTCCAGAGACCTCCAAGGATAGAAATAAACCAGCTTTTGAAAGGACTGCAATCCAGCTCTGAGCCATCTGGTCTGCCCATAAAAATCTCAAGCCCTGAAAATGGACTAAAATGATCCCAGCTTGTTATTCCCCCAGGAACCTGACAGAAATAACTCAAAACTCTCTAGAGGAATAGATCCTGATCCTAGGCCTCAAACTATTTCTACAAAACATTTTCAATATAATGTCCATCACACAATGGAAGATAACCAGTCACACTGGAGAAAAGATGAGTGACAATCAAAACAGCTCTTAAGTGGCTCTAGAGTTTGCAATTATCAGATACGGACTTTAAATTGCTATGTGTATTGTGCTTGAGAAAATAAAAAAATATTAAAAACTTAGTACATAACATTCTAAAAAGTGAGAGAGCAAATCTGAAAAAGAACCAAATGGAAATTCTAGAACTAAAAAACACAATACCTGAAATAACTCAATGGGTGAGTTTAACAGCAGATCAGACCTGAAGGGAGAATCTGTGAACTGGAAGACAGGTTGGAATGAAGCATGGAAAGGCAAAATTTGGAATATACAGAAGACATCATGGGAAACACAGAGAATATGGAGAAAAAAAATCTAACATGGGAATCCCAAGAGGAAAAGTGAGTTGAAGCAATTTCATGGATGACAGCTGATGCCTTTCCCATGAATCCCCCAATTCATGAAGCCTTAGGAACTTCAGGGAGAAAAAAATAAGAAGAAATACACACCTAGAACCATCATTTTAAAACTACAGAGAACTAAAGATGAAGAGGAAAATCTTAAAGACAGTTGACCATAAAAGATTACCTTTAGAGGAACGACAGTTTAAATTATTATGGACTTTTCAACAGCAACAATGGAACCCAGGTGACAATGGAATATACCTTCAATGGGCTGAAAGAACATCACTGCCAACATAGAACTGACATCCCCAGTAATAATATCCTTAAAGAAGGAGAGGGAAATAAATCATTTCAGACAAGCAAAAACTGAGAAGTCTGTACCAGCAGACCCACCATTAAAAAGATACCAGTGAATGTTCTTCAGGTGCAAAAAAAGAAAAAAAAAAAAAAAGGAATCCCAGATGGAAGGTCAGAGATGCTGACTGAAGAAAAAGTATTAGAAAGGAAGGAGTCAGCAGGCTGACTGTACAAGAACGTGATGCAGAAGAACCAGGAAAATCTAGCTTACAGGAGAGGTTACCTTCCCCTATACAAGTTAAAAATTATATTTGGCTATCCTCCAAAAGAAAAGAGTTAAAACAAATCCTTGTATCACATTTTGGAATATATTTTTCACGATTTTGGGGTGGGGGAAAATCAGACGTCATGGAGAAAAGATCAATATATTATACTGGGAATTCCCTGGCAGTCCACTGGTTAGGATGCCACACTTCCAATGCCAGGGACCTGGGTTCAGTCCCTGGTTGGGGAACTAAGATCCCACAAGCCACATGGTGAGGTCTATATATACATATAATACTGCATCTTTTTAAAAATATAAATGGTGAAAGTAACTACAAAGTAATAACAGAAAATGTTTGCAATAATTTATCAGCTAAGATCAGGTTCAATTCTATGTGGAGGGAAACCTAGGGGTGGAAACAGGGGGGACAGAGGGTTCTTAAGAGGTTTCAGATACTATTTTACTCATTAGACCACATATTTATCATTAATTGATAAAAACAGATAATGAATTAAGAAAGAAACCTAAGAGACCTAGTTCTTTGTTGAATGTAGAGATATTCGTTGATCTGGCAACCAGTACAGAAAAAGTTCTGTTTTCCACTATGTGAGTTGGAAATATACTATAAATGCAAATTTCTGATATTTATGATACAAGAGTAGGATAAGGAATAGCCTTTTCCTATGGTTTGTGAAAAAAGGTAAATAGTTGTATTTTGGGGATAATTTAATTTTTCAGCACAGACTACAGGTCCCCTTAATGTCCCCCCATCCCTGGAATTCTAAGATTCATCCTAAATACTGTGAGAATATTAGTCCTGAATTACTGAGATACAAGTCCTTGGTTCTAACTACAGGCCAAGGGGGCTGCCAATGATTTTATTCCGTTGTTCTCAAAGGACATCACTACTGAAAGGAATTATTCCATCAACAATGGTGCTGTTGAGTGGCCTTCTCCTCGAATTCCCCTCTCATTCACACTATCTACCCTGCCAGTCCCCTTTATTTCAAGGTGTTTCTACAGCCCTCTGCTCTCCTAAAACCCCCAGGCTGAAATGATAATTTATGTCCCTGGCTTAACTGAATCAGTTCAGGAAGGTTCCCCACAGGCAGGAACAGCTGAATGGTAAAGCAGACATTTGTCATCAGTTGAATTCTATTCACTGAGAACATCACTGTCCCAGGCAAATGTGAGAGAGGAAAAAACGGGCAGGAAGCACTCACTCACCTGCCGCAGTTTGGTTCCCACCATGGAGGCACTGCTGTCAAGCACAAACACCACATTCTTGGGTAACGGAGGAAGGTCTTTGGGGGCAAAGTAGTGCACAAAATAGCCATTTAGAACCTGGTGGAGGGAAAAGAATGTAAAAATGGTAGTACCCAGATTAGGTAGGAAAACAAACCAAAATGGATAGTCTATGCGATCTCTAATAAAAGTCAAAGGTAGCATGAAACAGAGTCTAGGGCCAGATTCCGTACCCAGAGCAAAAGTATCCATGGTCCTGATTCCTCCAACTAACTGCAAATTAATGAATTAATTTGTTTATTTATTTAAACATCTTTATGGGAGTATAATTGCTTTACAATGGTGTGTTTCTGCTTTATAACAAAGTGAATCAGCTATACATACACATTTATCCCCATATCTCCTCCCTCTCATTTCTCCCTCCCACCCTCCCTATCCCACCCCTCTAGGTGGTCACAAAGCACTGAGCTGATCTCCCTGCACTATGTGGCTGCTGCCCACTAGCTATCTATTTTACATTTGGTAGTGTATCTATGTCCATGCCACTCTCTCACTTCGTCCCAGCTTACCCTTCCCACTCCCTGTGTCCTCAAGTCCATTCTCTATGTCTGTGTCTTTATTCCTGTCCTGTCCCTAGGTTCTTCAGAACCTCATTATTTTTTTTTTTAGATTCCATATATATGTGTTAACATATGGTATTTTTCCCTTTCTGACTTACTTCACTCTGTATGACAGACTCTAGGTCCATCCACCTCACAACAAATAACTCAATTTTGTTTCTTTTTATGGATGAGTAATATTCCATTGTATATATGTGCCACATCTTCTTTATCCATTCATCTGTTGATGGACACTTAGGTTGCTTCCATGTCCTGGTTATTGTAAATAGAGCTGCAATGAACATTGTGGTACATGACTCTTTATGAATTATCATTTTCTCAGGATATATACCCAGTAGTGGGATTGCTGGGTCTTATGATAGTTCTATTGTTAGTTTTTTAAGGAACCTACATACTGTTCTACATAGTGGCTGTATTAATTTACATTCCAAGCAACAGTGCAAGACGGTTCCCTTTTCTCCACACCCTCTCCAGCATTTGTTGTTTGTAGATTTTTTGATGATGGCCATTCAGACTGGTGTGAGGTGATACCTCACTGTAGTTTTGATTTGCATTTCTCTAATGATTAGTGATGTTGAACATCCTTTCATGTGTTTGTTGGCAATCTGCATATCTTCTTTGGAGAAATGTCTATTTAGGTCTTCCGTCTATTTTTGGATTGGGTTGTTTGTTTTTTTGATATTGAGCTGCATGAGCTGCTTGTAAATTTTGAAGATTAATCCTTTGTCAGTTGCTTCATTTGCAAATATTTTCTCCCATTCTGAGGGTTGTCTTTTGGTCTTGTTTATGGTTTCCTTTGTTGTGCAAAAGTTTTTAAGTTTCATTAGGTCCCATTTGTTTATTTTTGTTTTTATTTCCATTTTTCTAGGAGGTGGGTCAAAAAGGATCTTGCTGTGATTTATGTCATAGAGTGTTCTGTGTATGTTTTCCTCTAAGAGTTTTATAGTGACTGGCCTTACATTTAGGTCTTTAATCCATTTTGAGCTTATTTTTGTGTATGGTGTTAGGGAGTGTTCTAATTTCATTCTTTTACATGTAGCTGTCCAGTTTTCCCAGCACCACTTATTAAAGAGGCTGTCTTTTCTCTATTGTATATTCTTGCCTCCTTTATCAAAGATAAGGTGACCATATGTGTGTGGGTTTACCTCTGGGCTTTCTATCCTGTTCCATTGATCTATACTTCTGCTTTTGTGCCAGTACCATACTGTCTTGATTACTGTAGCTTTATAGTACAGTCTGAAGTCAGGGAGCCTGATTCCTCCAGCTCTGTTTTTCTTTCTCAAGATTGCGTTGGCTATTCGGGGTCTTTTGTGTTTCTATACAAATTGTGAAATTTTTTGTTCTAGTCCTGTGAAAAATGCCATTGGTAGTTTGATAGGGATTGCATTGTATCTGCAGATTGCTTTGGGTAGTATAGTCATTTTCACAATGTTGATTCTTCCCATCCAAGAACATGGTATAGCTCTCTATCTGTTTGTATCATCTTTAATTTGTTTCATCAGTGTCTTACAGTTTTCTGCATACAGGTCTTTTGCCTCCTTAGGTAGGTTTATTCCTAGGTATTTTATTCTTTTTGTTCCACTGGTAAATGGGAGTGTTTCCTTAATTTCACTTTCAGATTTTTCATCATTAGTGTATAGGAATGCAAGAGATTTCTGTGCATTAATTTTGTATCCTGCTACTTGACCAAATTCATGGATTAGCTCTAGTAGTTTTCTGGTAGCATCTTTAAGATTCTCTATGTATAGTATCATGCCATCTGCAAACAGTTACAGCTTTACTTCTTTTCCAATTTGGATTCCTTTTATTTCTTTTTCTTCTCTGATTGCTGTGGCTAAAACTTCCAAAACTATGTTGAATAATAGTGGTGAGAGTGGACAACCTTGTCTTGTTCCTGATCTTAGAGGAAACGGTTTCAGTTTTTCACCATTGAGAACAATGTTGGCTGTGGGTTTGTCATATATGGCGTTTATTATGTTGAGGTAAGTTCCCTCTATACCCATTTTCTGGAGAGTTTTTTTAATCATAAATGGATGTTGAATTTTGTTGAAAGCTTTCTCTGCATCTATTGAATGACCATATGGTTTTTCTCCTTGAATTTGTTAACATGGTGTATCACATTGATTGATTTGCGTATATTGAAGAATCCTTGCATTCCTGGGATAAACCCCACTTGATCATGGTGTATGATCCTTTTATTTTATTTATTTTTTTTGTGGTACATGGGCCTCTCACCGTCTTGGCCTCTCCCATTGCAGAGCATAGGCTCCGGGCGCACAGGCCCAGCGGCCATGGCCCACGGGCCCAGCTGCTCCACGGCATGTGGGATCTTCCCAGACCGAGGCACGAACCCGTGACCCCTGCATCGGCAGGTGGACTCTCAACCACTGTGCCACCAGGGAAGCCCGTATGATCCTTTTAATGTGCTGTTGGATTGTTTGCTAGTATTCTGTTGAGGATTTTTGCATCTATGTTCATCAGTGATATTGGTCTGTAGTTTTCTTTCTTTGTGACATCTTTGACTAATTGCTAATTTAATCTGTATAAAGTCATTCCTTAAAAGCATATCGACTACACTGACTAAATCAATTTAAATTATCCATCCCTTCTTGACCCTTGTCACTTGAGAATCCTGCTCCCTTCATTATCTGGTTTTTCCTAACCACCTTTCATGTTAAGACATAAAGACTGCTTACATCCTGGATGCACATTAATACATTTTGATATTCCCGCCCTGTCTTTGGAGCAACATAACCTAAGAAAAAGGAGCCATGGGCCAGTCTCTCTAAGTTAAAATTAAAGATGAACTAAGTTCTAACTTCATCTAAAACACTGCAGGGAAAATTATAGGTTTCATTCGGTTCCAGATTACTGACTCAGGAAACAGATAGCCGCAGCCTCCAGCAAGGGAACACTGCTGGTCTTCTTGGAGACATATTTGGGGTTAAAACAGATTTCCTAAGAACTGGAAGTTCTCTCTCCCATAGGTAAGTATTGAAATCCCTAGTTCTGGGTGTAACTAAGAGTATCAAGCAACTAACATGAAACAGCAACAACGAACCCATTACCTGGATGTCCCCAATGCTCTGTTCCCTATTAACATCATATCTAATGATGAAATCTCCCAAAATGCCATTCTGGGCAATCTTGGCTTGTTGGACCACAGTAGGTTTAAAAACGACTTTGGCAAAAGTTTCGTTTTGGTTGATAACAGTAGAAGGAGGTGGCCCAGAATCATCTGTAAGCAAGATATAAAGATAATTAATAACTGAATACATAAATTTTTTCTGAAAAGAAACAAGATCTATTTTGCATGGACACAAAGGGTTAGACTTTATTTTAGTGCAGGTTTATGTTTCATATGAACTCCCAAAACTTTGTACAGATAACATATCACAATGCACCAGGTATGTTAGCATATATTTCACTTCTATGCCTCCTTTTAAATCTTTTCTTATAAGAATTTTTAAAATACGCAAAAGTAGACAGAACAGTAAAATGAACTCCCATGTACCCATCACCTGACTTTAACAATTATCAACCTTTTACCAATCTTTTGCATCTGTTTTTATGTATCCTCTCACAATTGTTTCCTAGAATTTTAAAACAAATCTGAGCCCTTCATCCATGAATACTTCAGTATATATCTCTAACTACAAGAACACTTTTAGTGTAACCACAAAACCACTGGCACAAGTAACAAAATTAATGCTCAGTGCTTAATTATCAACCTATACTCAGTTTGTATTTAAATTTTCCTGAGTCTCTAGAACCTATCTGGGAACAGTTGCTTTGTTTGAATCAGGATCATAACAAAGTCCCCACATCACATTTGGTTTATGTTTCTTAAATCTCTTTTAACCCACTAGTGTCCCCCCTCTTCACCTTTTTTCTAATGCTACACATAAGTGCTGTAAAACACTGGTTATTTGTCCTATGGAGTTTCTTACATTCTGTATTTTGTGATTGTTTACTTGTCCTGTCCTTTAACTTGCTCTTCTGAAGCCCTGGTCCCCAATTTTGGGTTGAGTGTAGCATCTGGGGGAGTAGAAAACATACCAATGCCCGGGCCAAGAGCTCATTTAATTGGTCTGCGACACAGCCAAGGCATCAAGATGTTTAAATTCCCCGTGGGAGTCTAATGCTCAGTTAAGATTGAGAATCACAGCTCAGTCCCCCGTAGTTCCTGTGTTCTGGTGGGTAGAGCTAGAGACAGGCTACACTCAGCTTCAGTGCCATGGACAAGAACACTTCTTGGTGATGCTGATTCCCTACTACTTTATCACATCAGAAAGTACACAATATCTAGTTGGCTACTTTTAGTTGCAGTAAGATTCATGGTGGGTTCTGACCACCCACGATAAAGTTCCTCATCAGTCTTTCCCTTAATAGTTTTATCAATCACTGATGATGTCTGCCTGTTCACTATTTCATTAGAGTCGCAGAAGGCTGCTTTCTAATTCTATCATTCCTTCCATATGGAATTCTTCAGTAAGGAACACTTTTCCTCCATCAATCATTTGGTTGCCCTAACATACTGTTTGTCCAGAAAACTTATGACTCTTTAAAGAAAAAATTTCCCAAAGCTTTCCCCAGCATGAAACTTAGGATATAAATTGAATTCCAGAAAGAGGATCAATGGATTTTATGTGATTTAAGAAAAATTAGTGATGACAAAGAGCGTCTCGTTTCACTCCTAACCTTCATTCCTTCCGTAGGACACACTACAGAGAATTATTTCGTGGACTACCCACCTTTGTATATCCATACACCATGTCTATATATCGAACAACAGAAACCCAGAGTTTTGGGATCTGCATGCATCATGAAGAATATGAAAACAAAATGAGGAATTCGTAAACATCAGTATGTGGACTTTTTATCCAGATACTGAATCAAAGCCCGGATTAAAACTGCTGCACAGCATCTGATTCTCTTTTTAAATCTATTCAAGTTGTACCATGGAGTAAGCTGACCAGCAATTTTCCATCCCTAATTAGCAAAACAAAAAAGGAAATGAGGCATAATTTGTCCATGGTAATTTGTGTTTAAGAGTAAACTTCTTGGGCTTCCCTGGTGGCGCAGTGGTTGAGAGTCCGCCTGCCGATGCAGGAGACACGGGTTCGTGCCCCGGTCTGGGAAGATCCCACATGCCATGGAGTGGCTGGGCCCGTGAGCCATGGCTGCTGAGCCTGCGTGTCCAGAGCCTGTGCTCTGCAACAGGAGAGGCCACACAGTGAGAGGCCCGCGTACCGAAAAAAATAAATAAATAAACTTCTTTCTGCTAAGGGCTTATTAGACAAAAGTCAAAGGAAGCTTAGACATTTCCTTCAACAGAACTGACAATTATTATTTAGAGACCATTTAGGTGTAACCTTAACAGGAACCACCAGGCAGAACTGACTCTTCTATTATTTGTACTTATCAAGGGCAGGGATTTCAGGAGTGACCAGAGAGCTAGCAAACAGAAAGTCTGTTCTTACAGAAAGTCAATTGTATGCAAGAGAACATACTTCCAACAGATCTGCTCATCTGAAGAAGGAGCTGTGAAAATCTCAAAGGCATGCTGACAAGTGCCAGCCTGTGTTCCCTGGAGTCAATCTTTCATTGTCATTACTGGCAAAGCCCCAAGAGTGAGAGGTATGATAATACATTAGCTAAGAACTCAGGATCACAAGTGAGTCAGAAGGACCTGCATTTGATACTGGGTCTGCCTCTCATCATCTCTTAGGCTCTGGGCAGGTTATTGAGCCCTGGTTATCTCATCTATAAAATGGATGAATGGTCTACCAAACACACTATTGAAATGGTTGTGATGTGATGTACCTAGCATCATTCTGATTCATGGTGGGCAGTCACGCTAGCTAACATTATCATCAACCACAAAGGGGTACAAAAAATAGAAGGGCCAGTGAATTCTAAAACAACACAACGTGTCAAACTTGGGATACTTCTTGCAACGAAGAGGAAAGAACTACTGCTATTCGCAACACGGTTGAATCTGAGAGTCATTTTGAGTGAAAACACAAGATACAAAAGGAAGTATTCACTATGTTTCCATTTACACAAAACTCAAGAGCAGGCATAACTCACTCATGGCAATTGAAGGAGCCTAGCGGTTCCCTTGGGGGGTGAATACTGACTGGGAAAGAGGATAAGGGGACCTTTTGGGGTGCTGAAAATATTCTACATCTTGACCTGAAAGTAATTGGTTGGGTATATACATAGGTAAAAATTCATTAAATTGCACACATAAGATTTATACACTTTATTCTGGGCATAGCCAAATTAAAAAAAAAATTAAACTCATTGAAAGCTGTATAGTCCAATAGATTGAACAAACAATCCCTGGGATGGAACACAGTATTATTTGCCAAATAAACCTCTATCTTAGGGTAAGTCTGGTTGTGTAGGCATTTATATGGGGATTAGGTGTATTCATTGTAGTTCCAGCTGGCAGAATGAGGACCAGGGACAGAGTTACGAGGAAGCACTTTCGTGCAGCATCTCTAAGCTCTAAGAAAGATGTCCTGTGGGCAGAAGCAGCTTTCACAACTCATCTCACTAGAAGTGTTCCAGCAAACGCTGGATGGGTTCATCACCTGCAGGGGTGATGCAGACCAGCTCTACCACGTAGTTTTGGACCAGCAGCATCAGTATCACCTGGGAACTTGCTAGAAACACAAATTCTTGGGTTCATCCCAGAAACTCTGAGTCAGAAACCCTGGAGGTGGGACCCAGGAATCTGTATTTTCACAATCCTTCCAAGTGATTCTGGTTCCTGCACAAAGACAGTGGTCATGTGCCTTTGATATATGTAATTGGGCGCCACTAGATTCTCTCTAACCTTAAAATTCTACATGAATGAGATTTGACTCTCTTTACACTGTCAGGACATACCTACTTTTTCATGTTTCAAGTCTCTCTCATTGAAATGGTCTTTACAATTACCCTGAATTAATACCATTCATGGTGGAATGAAAGTACTGAGGATTAAAAAGTATAATTTCTCTCTTCATAATTAATTGACTAGGCTCTTTGATATAAGCCATGAGAAAGGATAGTGTATTATTATTTTTGTTTCCTACTGACCTCTGATGTTTGCTAGTGCGTGATGAAAATTCATGAGATTCCTCTAAATAGGCTTATTTTATGTGCCCAAAGAGTGGTTTGATTCCCAGCTGGGTTATTCACCAAGAAGCCCGGTTCCTGAGACTGACCTCCACCCACTAAGTACCAGACAGTCAATGTGACCCAAGGAATTTTCCACTACCTATCAAAAAAAAAAAAAAGGTCTGCTGGGAAAAATTCCAGAGTAGTATCTCTAGAAAATAAAATCCTCTTTTTATTAGAGAAGGAAAAAATCTTAATAAAAAATTTATTAGAGAATGAAAAAAATCAATGAGATTAGTATAGGCTGCCCACAGTTACTGACCAAAATCTCAAAGGAGAATAGTACTATTTAGCTTTTCCTGACTGTGAATTGGGGCTCATCCTGGTGACCGCCACAAAATCGTAAGTACAATGAGCTAATTTATTAGCAGGGCCCTCAGCGATCACGGGATGTGTCCTAAACATAATGAAGAGTGCAAGGCAACAGGTTGGGAGCAGACCAAGAGTGAGAATCTGATCTACTTTTCTAATGAGAAACCACATATTTTTTCCTCCTATTGGTTTGCCCTCCTTCGTGCCCACTTGGTCAGGGATAGCAGTGAACTTCGGTGATTGCTCTGAATTGAAGGAAACTGTGTCTTCTCATGTCATCCCCCTGTTTTAGTCCAAGCATCAGTGGTCTTGTGTAAGATGACCTTCGGGGGCACAAGACTGCCTCTAGAGCATCCTTGAGAAGATTCACCGACTGCCCTTTTCCCACCCACCCTTCCCTGCTTCTCAGGTCATTAGCATCCCCACGATGCCCTCTTCCTGTCTAAAGCCCCATGTTTTCGAACAAGAAGATACGTGTTATTTTAGAACCCACATAATACCGAAGGAAGTGGGCTCTAGAGTTTGGGAGACTCAAAACGACAGACTTAATATCTCTGAGCCTCAGTTCCACATCTTGCAAATCCACATCATAGAATCACAGTCAGAATTAAGTGACATCATATATAAAAGCAAGTGAGGATGGTGCCTGGCACATGGTAGATGCTCAACACATAATAGCCCCAGCCTCTCCCCCTTCAGAAGTACCTTCTTATTCTTTTTGTCTAGGATGAAAGGCAACTCATGAGGGAAGAAAAACTCTTTGGTAACACAGTTTACATTTTCCCATAACAGGTTTCTCTACACCACTAAGAGCTTAGTAAAAACAAATAATCATTATTTAGAGGAAAAAAGGCACATCATAATGAACATTCTTAACAGGGAATTCAAGAATGTTGATACAGAGAATGATCTTTATAAAGTATAATGGAATTAGTAGCTTCCCAAGAGCTCCCTGAAATTATATACAGAATTTGGCATGAAAGTGTACATGTAGGGACTTCCCTGGTGGCGCAGCGGTTAAGACTCCGTGCTCCCAATGCAGGGGGCCCAGGTTCGATCCCTAGTCAGGGAACTACATCTCACATGCATGCCACAACTAAGAGTTCGCATGCCACAACTAAGGAGCCCACCTGTCGCAACTAAGACCCAGCACAACCAAATAAATAAAATAAATATTTTTTTCAAAAAAGAAAGTGTACATGTGTATTTTTTTCTGGAGAGATGTCCGTAGCTTTCACCAGATTCTCCAAGGAGCCCGCATAAAGTTAAGAGCCATGCATACAAGTGCCATTAAATATTCCTATTTTTCCCATTGATTCTATCTTGTAATAATAAGGCACGTCATCTATTTTGCATAAAGCATGAAGGGAACAGGGATGTTATTCACAAATAAACACTCCCCTCCTAGACAACCACCTGGGGGAAAAGGGAAGCTGACTGCTATGTACAGTGTCTAAAGGTGAAAAGATTTAGGAGCAAAGAACCACAGTCAAAGTCATCAGCTGAAAGCCACACCTCTTTGGGTCAACTGATGGGGGATTTCCTGGCCTCTGTTTCCTGTGGGCCTTGGGTTTGCCAACTGTCGGAGAAAAACAGCCAACACCTGGTGATTTTATAAAAGGATTTCCAAACAAACACTGTCTACTCATTTCCCTTTGGAAAAGAGGCTAAACTGTCTATACTTGCTTATGTAACTTTCTCACCTGGGCTCCAGTGGGGAGATTTCTTCAATAAAGGGCAAGTCAAAAACATGTGAATAATTGGCCAACTACCCTTCAATGGTCACGATAAAGACAACATTCAAGCAAACTGGCAGAGTATTAAAAGAAGAAGTGATGGGGATGTAATTATGGCATGGCGACTATGGTTAATAATACTGTGTTGCATATTTAAGAGGTGCTAAGGGAGTTGATCTTAAAAGTTCTCATCATAAGGAAAACAATTCTGTAACCACGTATGGTGAGGAATGTCGCTAGGTTTACTGTGGTCATCATTTTGCATTAGATACAAATAAATCATTTTGTTGTACACCTGAAACTAACATAATGTATGTCAACAGTACCTATATTGGATAGGTCTCGGGGAAAAACAAAGTGGTAAAGTTGAGGCAATGAAGACGGAAAAGAATTTAAATACCATTGTAAGTCCCCTATTACATGCAGTTTTCTTATTGGAACGGGGCTTTCTCCTCTATATTGATAGTTGGTATTTTAAATCCTTTTGAAAATAGCATCATATAGATATGACAACATACAGCATAGAATGATAATGCAAATTTACAGCTGAAGGCGTTCAAATTCAACTCCATCACTGTATAGGTAAGCAGTGTTTGCCCAGATTTCTTAGCCAATTAGCTTACTACTTCACTCCTTACTCAAAGCTCTTTCTTTCCCCAAAACGATACATTACTGAGTCTCAGGTTTCCCTGTTTGAATGACTTGCCCAGAGAAACTATGCATGAAAACAAGTAGAGCTACCTCATACATTCTAAATGCAGATAACCCCTAAAAACATGAATTACCCCTTCCTGATACCATTTTGTGTCCATTGATGACCTCCAACATTAGCTGCTCTAAGTGCCTGAAACTGGACCAAATGAAGGCCCAGCAAAAGCAGTGCTAGGACAGCAAAGGAACATAAGACTAAGAGGTTTCTGGTAAATTCTTCTACGTTGTCCTCTGGCACTCAGGCAGAACACGGCCCAATCACTGAGAAAACCTGGGTGGCATTTTATAGATGCAACCTTACAGAGGGTGTCCTTATACTACTATTCAAAACTGCCAATTCTTCTTACCCAGTAGGATGGCTACTACCAAATAAAACACACACACACACACAAAAAAGAAACCAAAAAAACCCACCAGAAAATAGCAAATGTTGTCAAGGGTGTGGAAAAACTGGAACCCCTGTGCACTGTTGGCGGGAATATAAAATGGTACAACGCTGCAGAAAACGGTATGGTGGTTCCTCAAAAACTTAGAAGTAGAACTGCCACGTGATCCAGCAATTCCACTCTGGGGCATATACCCAATAGAAGTGAAAGCAGGATCTCAAAGACCCTACACGCCATGTTCATAGCAATACTATTCACAATAGCCAAGAAGGGGAAGCAACCCAAGTGTCCTTCTACAGATAAATGGATGAACAAGATGTGGTCTATATGCACAATGGAATACCAGTCGGCCATAAAAAGGAAGGAAACCCTGTTGTGTGCCACAGTATGGAGGAACCCTGAAGACATGATGCTAAGTAAAATAAATCAGTCACGAAAAGACAAGTACTGTATGATTCTACTTATACGAGGTCCCTAGAGTTGTTAAACTCATAGAGGCAGAAAGTAGAATGGTGGTTGCCAAGGTCTGGGGCAGTGGGAGAAGGGAGAGTTGTTAAATGGATATAGAGGTGCAGTTTGGGAAGATGAAGACATTCTGGAGATTCTGAATAAACTCAACACTACTGAACTGTACATTTCAGAACGACTAGGATGGTCAATTTAATGTTATATGCTTTTTACCACAATTTAAAACTTTTGTTCATTTTTAAATGAACTTATTTACAAAACAGAAATAGACTCACAGACATAGAAAACAAACTTATGGTTACCAAAGGGGAAAGGCGGGGAGGGATAAATTAGGAGTTTGGGGTTAATATACACACACTACTATATATAAAATAGATAAACAACAAGGACCTACTGTATAGCACAGGGAACTATACTCAATATTTTGCAATAACCTATAAGGGAAAAGAATCTGATAAAGAAAAAATATATATATATTTATGTATAACAATCACTGTGCTGTACACCTGAAACTAACACGACACTGTAAATCAACTACACTTCAATTACAAAAAAACTCGTATTGATTTTTCAAAACTGCCCACTCTAAGCTCTTCAAGGGCAGTGACAATGCCTTGGACATCTGCAGGTGCCAGGCGTTCAGCACAGGACGTGGTGAGGACTCAAGGTACGCTTGCGGAACATTTAACCTGGACACGACTCAGCACATTGGCACATACTTGGGCAGATGAATGGAAGGGCCCTTCAAGAGGGTCACCTTGAAAGTGTGCTGGTGGGCGTGGCAGATGCTCTAGTTGATAGAGGTCACCTGCATCCACCTCTGGTTGCAGCCACACTTGTGGTGGACAGTGCCATTCACCCGGACAACACCCCACCTTACACAGCAAACTAAGACAGCAGCAGGAGAAAGGAAGAAACAGAGTGAGGCCTCCCAGAGAAGAGCAGGAGGGTCACCAGTACCAAGTGAAAGAGAGAAGGCTACCCTCCCCGGTGTCTCGGAGCCACCCTGCTCAGAGCCAGCGCCGACCCAACTAGAGCCAACGTCCAAACAGACAAGTAACATGGGTCCTCCTATCAGCATTAAAAACAGAACAAAAAAAAACACATCCAACTATGGAGCCAAATGATTCATACCTCAATAATTTCTGCACTGAACAATGCTGGAAACCCTCACATAACAACCAGATTGCTTCCTGGCAAATGTACAGAGGCCAAGAGGGGCCATGCCCTTCCAGCTGCAGACTGGAGACTGGATCCAGGGGAAAGACACACAGCAGTGGGGAACCATTAGTCACAATGCAGCCTTTAATAGGGCAGAGCACCAGATTTAGCAAATAAAAAGACAGGATGTCCGGTTACATTTGAATTTCAGATAAACCACGAATGATTTTTTTTTAGGATAAGTATGTCTCAGATACTGCACAGGATATACTGTTTATCTGAAATTCAACTGTAACGGAGCATCCTGTCTTTTATCTGGCAATTCTGGAAAAGGGAGGGATCTAGATTCTTGTAACCAGTCTTCTGGAACCAAATTCTGTCTCCTAATCCCTCCTTCACAACAGAATAAGAGCTACACCCAAGAGCTGACAAAATTGACCAACTCAAGCCAGGAATGTATTGAAAATCCAATAGCATCTTCACTGCCGACAGTTATTTATTCCTAAATTCTTTTAACAAATATTCACTGAGCACCCACTCTATGCCAGGCACCACACTAGGTGCCTTGATTACAATCCTCAGAGCCTTCACAGCAAAAGGCAGAGTCACGAGGTTACCAGACCAAGCAAAGAAAAAG
This sequence comes from Grampus griseus, assembly GCF_964374135.1. Classification (NCBI taxonomy): domain Eukaryota; kingdom Metazoa; phylum Chordata; class Mammalia; order Artiodactyla; family Delphinidae; genus Grampus; species Grampus griseus. The sequence goes on from NC_139018.1 coordinate 153,140,715, forward strand.
AGAAATAAGATTTTTAAACAGATTCAACCAACCCCTCATTGTGCATCTACGGATATGCAGAACACAGGCTAGTCTGCAGTCAAAAGTGACTTGAGCTCTTCCCTGGTGGCGCAGTGGTTGAGAGTCCGCCTGCCGATGCAGGGGACACGGGTTCGTGCCCCGGTCCGGGAAGATCCCACATGCCGCGGAGCGGCTGGGCCCGTGAGCCACGGCCGCTGAGCCTGCGCATCCGGAGCCTGTGCTCCGCAACGGGAGAGGCCACGACAGTGAGAGGCCCGCGTACCGCAAAAAAAAAAAAAAAAAAAATGCAGCTGTCTGAAAATAGAGACAGAGGTAGATTGGTGGTTGCCTGGGGCTGAGGTGGGAACAGGGAGTGACTGCAAGTAGGCACAAATATCTTTTCGGGGTGATAGGAATGTTCTAAAGTTGGGTTGTGCTGATGTTGCGTAACTCTGCAAATGTACTAAAAATCACTGAATTATAGACTTAAAATGAGAAAATTTTATGCTATGCAAACTGAGCTTCAATAAAAACTGCTTTTTCAAAAAGCAAAGAATATAAGCGATAAACAATGAGAGTCACAGAACCGTATCTGTTTAGCGGTAGAAAAACTTTTCAACATTGTTCTTTAGCTTTACAAATAAATAAGCATGTTAAAAAGCGCTCATAAAAAATCTGTTTCTCATAGAAATTCAAATAATATCAAACCCCAAAAATACAGCTACCCAGGCCTCACCCAGATAAATTCTAATTCACGTGTTTCAGGTAGGACTCAGTCATCTGTTTTTTTTTTTTTTTTTAACCTCTCCTGTGCCTGTAGGGTATAGCCAGGTTTGAGCATCACCGATGTAAAGCAAAAGGGGATAAAACAGGCAAGGTACCTTATTTCTTATTTTGTTTATCTCATTTTATTTTACTCCTAGCCATCAGGGATCTGATCATAAATGAAAGTTTTATGCCCCCCTCCAGTTTTTTTTTTTTTTAAGCATGGAAAGGGCAGTAATTTTGGTGCCATAGGGCCATAAGAAGTTTGAGATTTTAACCTAGAGAGTGAAATAACCAGCTTTAAACATAGATGGAATATCTATCCTGGTGTATGACTTGAGAAGATCACACATCCAGGGATGTTCCAGGAAAGTCTTAATTTCAAATACTCTGTTCCACTGAGCTCACAAATCATAAAAATATTTTAGAGGAGTTACTGGAGGAGAAGGGAGGGTGACAGATGAGAGAGGGAGTCTGGTCTTGTACCGAATACCAATTTGTATCCTTTTAGAGTTTGAACCATGCACGTGAGTTAACTATTTTAATAATCCAGAAAGTATAATGCTTTGGCTTCCAAAGTACATCTCACCGAATTGGCTTTCACATTGAGAAAAAGCCCATTCATTTACGATTCAGTAGCCGTGGGTCCAATCCCCATACATCGGACAAGTAAACTGAGGCAAAGGTAGGTTCCACTGCTTTTAGCCTTTCTCTTTCTTTTTTCGTAACTAGGGAGAGACTCGGAATTTGAACTCACACCCTCAGTATTTTACAAAAGCTCCCAGAGAGGGCTGTTCTAGAGGCTGAAGGAGATAATCTTGTGTGCAAGGGCCGAGTCTAGTAGCTAGCACGTAGTCATCTTTATCTAGAATTGCTTCCGTAAAGATGTCAATGGGTCCAGCGGTCAGAGAAGTCCAGAAATCTGACCTCTTAAGGACAGCCAGATCTATCAGAGGCATGTGCTGGCTCTGGTCCACATTCACACGATCACAGCCAACATCCTGGTCTAAGTGCTATTCTAGCTGCACCTCTATCCTGGATGCTTTCTGGAAACACGCAATAGCGTCCAGACAAAATCACAACATCCTATGCCTCTGGCTCCTGGGGCTGCCGTTTTGCAGGAAGAGGAACAGCTGAGCTCTGGATGGGAATGAGGGGCAAAAGGGCCCCGGTCCACTGCACCTGGCCTGGGTAATGGCCTGTGAGACCTCTCACTCTGGAAGGCAAAATATCTACTCTGGTGCAAAGAGCCAGGAAAACAATTTTCTTAAAAATAAACAGATTCCCAAGAGGTCAATGGTCTGGAAAAATTCCTCTGAGATTCCCACAGGCCCTGCAGATAAGCAGTAACAGGATTAACAACGGGATTCAGACCTGTCCCCTCCAAGCATAACCCACACACCACAACGCGGACACCTCTGAAGAGTCACAGTGGTTCTGAACCTGGAAAGACACACATCCATTTCATTCCTACAGCAGGACGACCATACTTCCCATGTGGGAAAATTTCCCACTAAATTGTGAATAGGGAGAAATGAAATTTTAAAATGTTCTTTCTTATTAGATTAGGTGTGTATTTTTCTTTTTTCTTTCTTTTCCTTTTTTTTCTTCCTTTTCTTCTCTACTTTGCAGACACCTCATTAGCTATCTACTCTTCAAAACGCATCCTGTTTAATACTGTAAGGAGACAAAGGTTAATCAGACAAAGACCTGCTTCACAATCACTTATGATCTAATAGGGGAGATAAGATTTGCAGAGAAAAAAAGTAAATGGAAGGGGATAATAATTATGATGATTAAGCTCTTACTCGGCACCACATGTACACAAAAGCTTCCCAATGACCCTAAGAGACAGTTACTATCCCTGTTTACAGATGCGTAAGCTGAGTCTCACACGGCCCAGGTCAGCTTTTTTCAAGGACATAGTTCATAACTGATTGAAAATCCATTAACCATACACACAGTGACCTAGATGACCTAAGAATGGTGTCATGTATCTCATGCCATTTCTGAATGTCAGGTCCCTTGATGATATCTGTAACTTTCTGACGAGATCTGGATGGACTGCCAGCCCACTGTCTGGAGTCAACTTATAATAGACCTGAATCCACACTCCAGTCTTTGAGGGTGAACGACTTCTCACGTCCAGAGTCACTCACTGAACTGCGTGCTGGGGGCAGAACGCGTATGTTCCATACTGTCACGACCAGAGTCACTCACTGAACTGCGTGCTGGGGGCAGAACGCGTATGTTCCATACTGTCACGTCCAGAGTCACTCACTGAACTGCGTGCTGGGGGCAGAACGCGTACGTTCCATACTGTCACGTCCAGAGTCACTCACTGAACTGCGTGCTGGGGGCAGAACGCGTATGTTCCATACTGTCATGTCCAGAGTCACTCACTGAACTGCGTGCTGGGGGCAGAACACATATGTTCCATACTGTCACGTCCAGAGTCACTCACGGAACTGCGTGCTGGGGGCAGAACGCGTATGTTCCGTACTGTTCACTCTCCCACGTACCAGCTCCGGCTCTTGACTGTTTTTGCATCATGTAAGATAACGACATTCTGTTATTCCTCGTGTCAAGTTATTTCTCTCCTCTCCTTCCAACCTCATCCCTAAATATTCTTGTACGAGAAGCCTTCTTGAGAGACTCTGGACCCTCCTTGCAGTCACAGGGGTTGAATTCAGATTCTGCACACTCCATGATCACTTAGCACTCAGCACTTCCCTGATCTCAGTGTCACAGATGTCCGAAATCTTGTCATTCTAACCCCGGTGAATTTGGGGGCACATCTATGCTGTCACCAATTTGACATAAAGCCTTACTGATATATTTAAGATAAGGCACAATGCAAGTGAATATTTAATGTAAACTATTAGTGGAAATTAATACAGTAGTTAAAATTAGATTAGATTGAATTTTTCATTATCATTTCAACAGAGTGCTATTTAAAAAATTAAAATTTGAGAAAAAAGCAAATTGAGCAATCTTACTAATGAAGAAAAAATGTCTGTGTCTTAAGTCAAACTGGCAGTACATATTTTTCATTATTTAAATTTAGAAAGATATAGCACATTATTTAGATGTTTACGTTAATGTCAAAAGTTTGCTTTAAAAACAGAGTATTGAAAAATAAAATAATAAAAAAAGAGTATTAGAAAACGACCACATACTCCCTTACCCCTAGTATAAAATGATTATTTTATATAACTTCCTGGTCTTTTGTCAGCTTCACAGTTAACATATTTAACATTAAAGTGTATATACAACTGTGTCTCTTTTTTCTCTATCACGTGCTGAATTGTTTTTGTAACCCTATTTTACTAATCACGTCTGTGTGGTTGAATACTTAGGATGAAGGAATGTTTTTGCTACTACAAATATTATCAAACGGGTTTGTACATGTAACAGTACCGATATTCTAGATGTCTCACCGAGGTTAGATTCCCAGGAGTGATACGACAGTGTCAAATGATTTGAACATTTAAATCTCCTGATAGAGCCTGGCTTAAAAAAAAAAAAGGTACAGGACACTGTCTTTGTTTTGCTGCTGTCCTTCAGATTCCCCCTCCTCTTGGGGCCTGTGCTGCAGGGGTGCCATCTGGTTTAATGCCAGCGCCCAGCTTGGAGTCAGCACACGACACCTGAGTGCATCCGGCCAGCACCGCTCACCTCGCCCCCGCCCGCTGCCCTGGCGACGGCTGTTCTGGAGCCCCAGCACCTCCAGCGCCGCGATGCCCGACCTCTCCAGAATGGTCACCTCCACCGTCAGCCGCCCCACCAGCTGCTGGGGCCGTACGCTGACCACGTGCTCGTACTTCCCCAGCCGCCGCTGCAGGAGCTCCTCGTAACTCAGGAGGAAGGCAGCCTTGTCCTTGCTGGGAAGCACCACGGAGGCTCTGAAGGTCTCCGTCCCCTTCTCCCTGGAAGAAAGAGAAAAGGGAACAGGGGATCGGAGAAAGCCACGTTCCCTCGAGTCCTCCAGGGCCCCGGCCAAACTCTCTCAACGAGAGGCCTTAGCGTGGACCACAATGTTTCCCCATCATCAAGCCACCAGCCACTGCAGCTGCCCCCATGATGCATCCTGAGGGGATTCAGGAAGGAGAAAACCAGGAGACTGGCCCTAGATAGTTAAGATGCATATCTAAGGAATACTTTCAATGAGCCCAGACTCTTGCATCTTCCTATACACAGAAGCACTGAATTCATCAACTCGAGATGACTGTTGTTTTTCAGTGTGTGTGATTAGCAGTAATCTTTTGATGTGTGACTACCTCTTTTTTTTTCAGCAAAAACTCCTCTATATCCTGGCTCCTGTTTGGAACAGTCCCTCAGAGCTGAGAAGCTGTCTCCCAGGCTATAGTCTTCAGTAATGCCTCCAATAAAACATAATTCTTGATTTTTAGGTTGTGCATATTTTTTTCAGTTGACATTAGAAAGAAAAACTAGAATTTAGTTTTGGGAGGAGTAGCAAAGGCCTGCACTAGAGGAAGGTCAGACAGGTTCAAGGAATTCTGAAGAGCAGAGAATTCAAAGACTACTGAACTCTCCGACCTCTCCTTGTGTCAGACCCGAGGGAGCAAAGGGGAGGGGGACTGACACAGCTGACCTCCAGGAAAAACAGATTCCTGCTGTGATCCGACTAAACGGAACCGTGGCTTGCCTGATTCTGCACAATTTATGAAGTGTAAGAAAAGATAATCCTCAAAAAGCCCACACCTTTTCCTCTAGATACTAAGGTCATTTTTCTTCAAAGGGAACAGATGACTTTTTTTTCAAATGGGCTGGTAGAGAGGGAAATTGATTATTCTCGGTATACTAGGTGGATCTCTAGTTAATGTTATCTACGGAGTCATTAAAAGTGAATTGATTTATTGGTTTTCAGTGTTTAGATTCAGTTTATAGACAAAGAATACAAATACCAGGACAGATCGGAATTTTAATGGTGATAACTGATGATGCAAAAATAAATGATTAAGTAGGAAGAGATGAGTGCTGGAGATGGAAATGAAAAGGTAGGATGACATGAAGGAGAGAGAATATTATCACTGAAGATAACAGGGCTCGTCTAAGATGGTATAACTGCTTAAATTAACTGAAGAAGAAAAAGATAATAATACAAAAAACTGGAATGCAGAGAGAAAGTGGGAGTATTGTAAATCCTCTTTCTTCACAGCACAGAATCGACAGATAATATCTGATTTTTATCACGAAATTTTTTAAAAGCAAACTATCATAATATTTAGAGTGAGGGAGGTAACTACCAGAAATCTACAGAAATATCAGAAGTGGATGTTTCTAGAAAGTGAGAACTGGGGAATGGGAGCAATAAAATATTCCTTTTCATCATAAACCCTTAGCTACTATATTGTTAACCAGGTAAATATCTGTATTTTTTTTAAGATTTTTTTTTTTGATGTGGACCATTTTCAAAGTCTTTATTGAATTTGTTACAGTATTGTTTCTGGTTTATGCTTTGATGTTTTGGCCCTGAGGCATGTGGGATCTTAGCTCCCTGACCAGGGATCGAACCCACATCCCCTGCACTGGAAGGTGAAGTCTTAACAGCTGGACGGGCAGGGAAGTCCCTAACCAGGTATATTTAATTATTTATTATGATGATAAAAAATAAAAAGATAAACCTTTGAAGAAAAGGGTGAGAACAAGATGGGTAGGCAGGGTAGAAAGTTTGACACTTGGCTAAAGTGGACTTTTAATTCCTTAATTCAATGGTACTTACCCACTGTCTTCTGTGGTTTTATTCCTTTTCTCTTTTACCTTATCACCATTTTTCTTTTCTTTCTCTGTAATTTCTCCCTGATACACCTTGTCTCCAATAAGCCTGAAACACAAGACAGCCGCGTTGCCAGCTTGCCGTCCAAGACAAACTCCAACATGGATCTCATAACCATGACAACCCTAGAAAATATTTTTATTTGCCTCTTGGATGTGCAGAAAGAATGCATTCCAGGCCAGGGCACTCCCCTTGTATCACTCATCTCATTCTAGGGCGATTTTCAACAGGTCCAAATGGGAAGATCCAAGCCAGGGGGCCTTTGATTCTCCAGGAGGAAATCAGAAGACCTGCTCAAACTTCCAAGAAGATTCACCAACTTGAACCTTGCCCAGACCTAAAATTAAACCCACACACCTCATTTGCATCTCTTTACCTCTTAGTTCAGGAGAAAAGAAGAAAGATATTCTATCTGGTACATCAAAGGTTTCACGGTGTCTCGTCCTTCAGATCTCAACTTCAACACTGACTCCTCTGATCCACCTCCCCAACTAAACAAGCCGCCTCAATCCTACTTGCCATCTCCACAGCATTTGCTACTGTCTGAAGTTATCTCATTTATTCATCTGTTTGCTTATTTATTGTTTCTCCCCAGTGGAACTTCTGGAGCAGAGCAACATTGTCTTTTTTCATAGAAGTAGACCAATCACCTTGAAGCGCACCTGGCCCAGGGTGGGTACCCGTTTGTTGGAGGGAAAGAAAGAGGAAATGAAGGTGGGGGGAGGAAAGGAGGGAGGAAAGAAGAGAGTAATGGGATAAAAGAAGAGGTAATAAAAAGGTGGAAGGGGGAGAGGGAGAGATAGAAGGAAGAAGGGAGAGGAAGGGGGGGAGGGAATCAACCTTCTTTCCCACGAACTGTCCACTGGACTGAGAATTTATAAATTCTCACGGCCAAAGACTGTGGTCCTCACAGCATCTCAGGCTCCCCTTGACCCTCCTGCCTAGAAACCTTCAAGCCAGGGTCTCTGACCAGGGTGTCACCTACATAGTGAAGTTAGTGATGAAAGCTGCGGCTGGAATCTGCATCTGAAACGTGATTTCCTGGTCCTCAGATGCTCTGTTCAGCAACCTGCAGGCAACCGTAGTGAAGGCGTAACGGGAAATGATGGTGGACTTCACTGAGAATTCTGTCATCAAGGGTTTGGTTTTCTGTTGGAATCAAAACACATGGTATGCTGTGCACCTGGAACTCTCACAACATTGTAAATCGACCATACTTCAATAAAAATTTTTAAAAAAACGGTATTTTCAATGGCACATGAAAGCATGATTCAACCATTTGGGGGTAGGTGTTTTTGTTTTTTTTTTCCGTAAGAGAAATCATCTTCAGTTTGGGAGCCCTTGACTTGTGATTGTTTTCTTCTTTCTTTGTCTTGTCCTGATTTTCTGGATTTTCCCCTCAGTTGTAAAAGTCATGGTTGAACAACCAGTACATGACAGAGAAACAAATTATTTAGCCCAGCTTTAAGAAATGAACACAGTAGGGAGATATAAATTAGGAGGTTGGGATTAACATATACACACTACTATATATAAAATAGATAATCAACAAGAACCTGCTGTATATATAGCACAGGGAACTCTACTCAATACTCTGTTATAATCTATATGGGAAAAGAATCTGAAAGAGAATAGATATATGTATATGTATAACTGAATCACTTTGCTGTGCACCTGAAACTAACACAACATTGTAAATCAACTACACTCCGATATAAAATTTTTTTAAAAACTGTAAAAAAAAAACCAAAAAGAAATGGACACAGTTAAGATTTCCAATTTAACAGAGAATATACTCTACTTAAAGAATTTAATAAAATATTGGAATTTTAGAAGTATGTGAAGTATATAACACTTCTCTGTTATAAATGTTTAGATCACATTTCTAGACTCACTGAATTGACCACAACATCAGATTACACCTAAAGAAATTCTCATATTTCCTAATTAATTTCAATATCCACTTAGAGAAACTATACTCTGGGGCTTTTCCTTTCAGATGACAATCACATTATTGTAAAATAAGAATTAATACTGAGCTCAAGAAAGTATTTGGGGAATTAGAACCCAGAAATAGGGAAGTCTGTGCTAATTAAATTTATCCCCCAAACTTCTGATAAGGGCAGTAGCTAGGCAGTGCAAATTTAAAAGCTGGTTAAACTATTCACAGTTCTCTGTGCATCTATAATATATGCATTTGCTTCTACCTCATGGTATTATAACTCCTGCTAAGTGTCTTCTTCACCGCATGAGCCAGGCCAGAGTGTGGGCAGTGGTGGTGGCAGAGTTCCACCAGACTGTTCATCTGGTGGCTGAACTTGAAGCAGAAAAAAATCTAAACACATCTGAAAGATTTTCCCCTAGAAAGAAAACAAGTTCTCCAATTTGGCCTGGGAAGGAGGTATTTCAAATCAATGGTTCTTGAGATGTGGTCCTTGGACCAGCAGCGTCAGCAGCATCACCTGGGAGCTTATTAGAAATGCAGAACCTCAGACCCCATGCCAAAGCTACAGAGCGAGCATCTCAGGGGGTGGGGCTAGAAGTCTATGTTTCAACAAGCCCTCCAGGGGATTCTGAGGGTTGAGAAGCACTCTTTTAAACTAATATAACTAGGTGACACTTCATGTATTTCTGCTAGAATTTTATATCTATAAATTGAGAGGGTTTGTAAATCACCTAAATTATGTCTTCTTCTGAGATCCAAGAATCTAACTCAAAGTCAAAAGTAAGGAATAAAACATTGGGTTTTAGGAAATTATTCCTGAAATCAGAAAGAATCGATGAAATATATATGATTTTATATATAAAATATATAATCACATATATATTTTTATATATATAATATATAATCATATATATGATTATATTTTTTTATTTAAAAATATTCTTTTTTAAAAAAATAAATTTATTTATTTATTTTATTTTTGGGTCTTCATGGCTGCACACAGGCTTTCTTTAGTTGCGGCAAGCGGGGGCTACTCTTTGTTGCGGTGCGCGGGCTTCTCATTGCGGTGGCTTCTCTTGTTGTGGAGCACGGGCTCTAGGCACACGGGCTTCAGTAGTTGTGGCATGCGGGCTCAGTAGTTGTGGCTCGCAGGCTCTAGAGCGCAGGCTCAGGAGCTGTGGCGCACAGGCTTAGTTGCTCCGCGGCATGTGGGATCTTCCCGGACCAGGGCTCGACCCCGTGACCCCTGCATTGGCAGGCGGATTCTTAACCACTGCACCACCAGGGAAGTCCTCTTTTTTTAAAATTGGGGTATAGTTGCTTTACAACGTCACAAAGAGTAAGTCAGAAAGAGAAAAACAAACATTGTATATTAACGCATATATGTGGAATCTAGAAAAATGGTACAGATGAACCTATTTGCAGGGCAGCAATAGAGACACAGACGTAAAGAACAGATGTGTGGACACGGCGTGGGGAAGGGGAGGGTGGTATGAATTGGGAGATTGGGACTGACATATATACACTACCATGTGTAAAACAGAGAGCTAGTGGGAACCTGCTGTATAGCCCAAGGAGCTCAGCTTGGTGCTCTGTGATGACCTAGATGGGTGGGATGGAGCAGGGAGGGTGGGAGGGAGACCCGAGAGGAAAGGGATATATGTATGCATATAGCTGATTCACTTCGCTGTACAGCAGAAACTAACACAACACTGTAAAGCAATGTTGACAAAACATTCTTTATGAACATCTCGTCTCTTTAGGACAAAATCCGCTGCTTTAGCCGCCGAGAGAAGATTTTCATACAACAACAGAAACTGGACACCTTCCTCGTACACCTTTAGACATTTAGACCTGGACCTTTAGACCTGGACACCTTTAGACATTTGAGTTTACAACCCTACTGTAGTGTGAGTTGCCCTTGAGCTGGATTTAGTCATTTTGTTAATTTATTTCGAACTCTATGCTCTTTCTGATCTCTACGTGCTTTATTGGTTTTGTTTTGGGAACTAGACTTCTGCATATTAGAAACACCCTTGAAATGAAGAAGTTATAGTAAAAGCTATCAAGACAAATACAAAGAAAAAGAAACTCTCAAGTCCAATCCCCTCACTTTACCAACGTTAAGACCAGGCTAGGGTACTTGCCCCTGGTCACACAGGTGGGAGGTAAGAAATCCAGCATGAGAATATGGAGTTGCTGACTTCCAATCCTGCCTCTTCTGTAAAAGGATTCCAGAGGTGGCCTGGCTGATCAAGGCTTTTCCCAGCGGTCACTGTTAGACAGCCAGTAAAATACAGAACTGCCAAAGCATAGTATATGTAATGCTGGTTCAATTCAAAAGTTACCTGTAAACCTCAGTTATCCCCCCCATTAAACTGTAAACACTCCAGACAGGGCAGGGAGCTGAATCCATTCTGCACTAGTGCCACATTCTGACATTTCCTAAAACTTTTTTTCTTTTTTTTCTTTTTTCTTTTGGGTTGCACCATGCAGCTTGCAGGATCTTAGTTCCCTGATCAGGGATTGAACCCGCACCCCCTGCCGTGGAAGCGCGGAGTCCTAACCACTGGACCACCAGGGAATTCGGCCCCCCCCAATATTTTTCTTATCAACTTATCACTTCTTTACACAAAAGTCGAGCACTACTAGGGAAAAAATCTTATTTAGTTTACGTCTTTGATAAACAGAGCATACAACTCTAGCTGCACGGCATTCCAAACAAAACGGAACTTCTACCATAAAGAGTCCTTGCCCTGGACTATTTCTAAAGTATTTAAAGATCTTCTGCACTTGGTACCCTTGAGATTATCTTTGATGTCATGTTGATTTGTTCTCATTTATGAGATAATTATCACTTAAAATCTCACTGCAATTAAAATGTGAAAATTAGGAGACGCCTGACAAAATGCTAAGTTTGACTACTATGGTATCTTCTTTTGCCTTAAGATTATGGATGTAGCAGAATTTTCCACAACATTACATCACGAGGAAGCACAGTTTATGGTCTGTAGCCCCGAGAGACAGGCTGAGAAAAGTTTCAAGAAACTATTTTAGTTTTACTGCTTCTGCCCAGTTAGTGTTTTCCCACAGGAGTCCCTGTGTTATTTACATGGATAACCCTTGCCTTTCCGTGACTGCGCTGTCCGCCAAAAATCTATTAACATCAATTATGTGCAACTCTATCCCCCATCCCCGAAAGCTACCCATCCCTTCCCCTGCCCCTCCTGGCCTGTAAACACGTGGAAAACGGGGGCCATGACTTATTCCTTTTTTCTCGCCCACAGCTCTCAGCAGAGAATCAAAATCAAAAACATTTGTAAAACTGAATTTTCGGAATCTTGAACAATTAGAGAAAAATAGATATCCTCCAAAGGGAAATAGTAATAAACTAGTATTTCAGAAGCACGACTCTAGATTCTATGATGGATTGGGAAGAAATATTACACACGATCTGTTCTCTCAAGGCGCGGTGGGAAGAAAGTGCAAAAAATAGAGAGAAGCACAGGAAGATATAGGGAGATATATGTATTTACTTTTTTTTATTGGAGTATAGTTGCTTTACAATGTTGTGTCAGTTTCTGCCGCACAGCAAAGTGAATCAGCTATACGTATACATATATCCCCTCTTTTTTGGATTTCCTTCCCATTTAGGTCACCACAGAGGACTGAGTAGAGTTCCCTGTGCTATATAGTAAGTTCTCATTAGTTATCTATTTTATACACAGTACTGTATATATGTCAATCCCAATGTCCCGATTCATCCCACCCCTCTCCTTTCCCCCTTGGTGTCCATATGTTTCTTCTCTACGTCTGTGTCTCTATTTCTGCTTTGCAAATAAGATCATCTATACCATTTTTCTAGATTCCACATATATGCGTTAATGTATATTTGTTTTTCTCCTTCTGACTTACTTCACTCTGTATGACAGTCTCTAGGTCCATTCACGTCTCTGCAACTGACACAATTTCATTCCTTTTTATGACTGAGTAATATTTACTGATTGACTAGAAGAATTTCCAGAGCTCAGAAGGAAGAGAAAACAGTGAAGACCATAAAAGTAAGAAAAGGCTTTTAAAGAGATGTAGGATTTACATGTGGTGAAAGAAAACAAAAAGACATAGAAAAAACAAAAAACACAAAAGACATACAAATGGGAAGGAACCATAGCCCATTCCTGGCACAAGAATAGTGCAGTTTAGTTAGAAAGGAGGGCACATGGGGCGAAGAATATTGGCCAGGTACATAAAATCGCGAGGAGATGCACCACCCCAAGGCCAAGCACAGAACCTGGAATGGGAGAGGTTTAGGAAAATGTGTCATAAAAGAGAGGATATAAAACCATGGTCTAGGTTTTTCCCAAAGCACAGTTCTTAAAAATCCAACATGCTTCCCATATATGCATTCAACTCAGTATTTTGTTTGGGGATGTGGGCTGAAAAACAGGGGGCAGAAGTCAAGTCTTCCTGTGACATAATAATGTCTTCATTATCTTTTCTGAAAAAATGAAACAGATGGAAAAGCACTTTTAGGCAGGGAGTGTCTTAATTAGCTGCTTGGGGGACCAGAGGTTTCTGTGTAACTCATGTGAGTCACTTAAGATCAAGTCACCCAGAAGACATCCTGAATTCCCCAAGATGCCATCTGGAACTGTGACAGGGGAGTGTTTGCCACGGCCTTTGCCAGGAGCCAGGTCTCTTCCCAGAAGATTGACCTTCTGCTGTTTTATCCTGGTCTAAGAGTTCTTTGTCGACCACTAGAAGAAATCAGCCCAAAGGTGGGAGAGAACCTCAGAAACAACTTCATCAGCTCCTCTCACTTTATGGAGCTTGGCAATTGGCTGACTCCAGTCCAGAGATCTTTACTAAACCTGAATGCTTCTTCCTTTTGAGAAAAACACAGTGCATGCTGTTATTACATGAAGCAGAGGACTTCAGACAGGGCACCTCCCTGATGACTGTATTTACCACCCTGGGGAAATAATTTTCCTTCTGTAGACAGAGGGTGTCATCAGCTCTGAATTGCCTATTTGCGGTAATACATTCTATAGGGCAATATTTCATTATGTTTAGAGAGGAAACACAAAATGCAATTATCTTTTTTTTTTTTTTTTTTTTGCGGTACGCGGGCCTCTCACTGTTGCGGCCTCTCCCGTTGCGGAGCACAGGCTCCGGACGCACAGGCTCAGTGGCCATGGCTCATGGGCCCAGCCGCTCCGTGGCACGTGGGATCTTCCCGGACCGGGGCACGAACCCGTGTCCCCTGCATCAGCAGGCGGACTCTCAACCACTGCGCCACCAGGGAAGCCCGCAATTATCATCTTTATGCAGAAGAAAAATTCCATTCTGTATACCCCCTAAAACAGATAAACCACGATGGCTAGAGTTGGGAGCAGGGAGACAGACACGTACGTAGCTGGCTCTCAGTGAGGTAATGGGGCCCAGCACCACACTACCTGCTGAACTGACTATATTTTCTTATTTTCGATACTCCTGATGCTCTGGCATTTGGGGCTTTGATCTTGGAGAGGCTGCTCCTCCCAGGGCCAGCTGATTCCTAGAGATAACAAATGACGCCCCTGCAAGCACACCTTCGAGATACAACCAATCAGCACAGAGCCCTCTACCTCAACCACCTCCTTTACCAAACTCTCACACACCAACCAATATTCCCCCTGTCCCGTATCACCCCAGGACCAGGTACCCAACCACTGGGGACCATCGCTGTAGCCCAGAGACTGCCAACATTATTCCAACTGCCCAATCCTAAGCTTAAGCAGCATGCCTAACCTGACTCATCAATTTCTTCCTGTAGAAACCCCAATAAAGGCTCTTGGCCGCATTCTCTCTCTGTCCCTGCTGCCCCCTGACTGACCCGGTGTTTCCCCACATAGCGCTGCCATGCCTCTCATCCCTTGGGACCTCTGAGTATAAACTTCCTCCTTCGTGAGGATCATTTCCGTGTCTGTGTGTCTCACCACATCTGCTCAAAACATATCCCGGCTACAAATTTTAGAATATCTGCTAGGAAGGGGATGCCAAGACATAGCCCCTGCCATCGGGAGGTTAAAGGATGGCAGTGAATTATTTTAGGAAAACAGGCCAGTAGCTGTTAAGCACCATGGAGACTCAGAAAAAAAGATACTCCTGTTTTTCAAAACATACACATTTTTGGCGTCTGTGATACAAGGGCTTCCTTAAAAGAGTATCTACTTAATTCAGAATAAAATCAAGCAAATCCCCAGGGGTCCATGAGCTGGCAGTGACAGGAGGGTACCAGCTGTGGCCACCGCGTCCTCTTCGTTAATTAGAGTAGAGAACATTCAGATTAGTGTGATATGGCTAGAACACAAAATACAAGGAGACTCGGGTAAACGAGGGCTACAGAGGCAGGCAGGAGCCAGAACACAAGGGGCCATAGATGTCCTCAGAGTTAATCCTACAGGTGATACAAAGTCACTGAAGGCATTTGCAAAAGAGAGTGATGCACCAGACCTATGCTGGAAAGATCATTCTGGTACTGTTTGGATGGGTAAATCAAGTCCACATCACAAAATTATAATACATGCATCAATAAAAGTGAGCCTTTTAACGTTACTAGATTTCTAAGAAAATTTAAGAGATTGTATAGAACAGTCTAAGCCAAAGGGCCAAGGAAATCTTTTTAACCAAGAATGAAACCTTGAAGGGTATAAAGAAGAGATAAACTTATTTATTACTCAGGAACTTAAAGCTTTTATATGGCAACTATACTATATACAAAGTTAATAGACAAGTAACAGATTTAGGGGAGAACTCTTCCAATTCAGAAGACAGAGTATGTACAGCACACAAAGATTTCTTACATACTGACAATTAGGGGATAAAAAAACACAATAGAAAAATGGGTGCAGGAAAAATTTCACAGAAGAATGACTCTGAATGGCCAATAAATATATGGGGGAAAGTCCAGACTCAGGGAAATGCACATTAAAGGAACAATGAGGTATCACTTTAAATCTAAGAGACTGACAAATCAAAAGGAGTAATTATAGCACTGCTGGCAGAAACGTACATATTCATCACTGCTGACAGAAATGAAATTAAGACATAAGGTACTAGGTGTATTCAAAAAGTAGCCTGACTACATCTAGCAAAATTAAAAGTGTGTGTGCACTCTGACTCAGCAAACCTCTGACTGAAAATCTCAGCCACAGAATTAAAAGCACCCACATAATAGAAAAAAAAATTTTTGCAGCAGCATTTACAGGGGCAAAAAAATTGGAAAAATATTGAAAGCTCATCAATAGTAGAATGCTTGATAAACCATCGTGTGCCAACAACCTGTAATATTTTTTCACCATCTCAAAGAATGGATAGAGGCAGGCCAGGTGAGGCACTGTTGAGTGAAAATAATAAGAAACAGAAAAATACAATCAGGTGAGGAGGCAGCTGTGTGTATAAGTGACAAGCACAGACTCAGAAGCTAGACTGCTGGGACTCAAAATCCTGGTTCAACCACCTCTTTCGGAAAGTGTAATCTTGGACAAGTGGCTCAATCTCTCTGAACCTCGGTTTTCTCATCTGTAAAATGTCTCTATATTTGGTTGAGCTATGACACATGAGGCGCTCAGGACAGTGCCTGGCACGTGGTCAGCATGCAGGGAACAGTAGCTGTGGTTACATGGTCCCACTGTCTGAAAGCAAATATGAGAACCCTCATACATGCCAATGTGCACGAGGGTCCCCCACCTGCCTCTGCCATGATGTTTTTCTCATGGCATCTTCTCTATTCCTAACACACTTCACCATTTATTTATTGACTGTGTCTATCTCTGCCCCGCTTTAGAATTCAAGCTCTATGAAAGACAGGGTCTTTTGCCTGTTTCGTTCATTGCTATACTCCCAATGCCTTGAACATCTCTGGGCAGATAGTAAGGATTCAAAAAAATACTTGTTGGGAATTCCCTGGCAGTCCAGTGGTTAGGACTCGGCGCTTTCACTGCAAGCAGCAACGGGTTCAATCCCTGGTCAGGGAACTAAGATCCCACAAGCCGCGTGGCTTGGCCAAAAACAAAACAAAACAAAACGAAAACCTTGTTGAATGAATGAATATGTGTATCCATGTCTTGCTGGGAGACTACTGTCCATGAGTCTGGTATTTCTGCACATTTTCTGTGCAGAGGCACTGGCTACCTCTGTTTTGTACTGCATTTTCCAGGATATTTGTATAATGAACAGCTTGGGAAGAGAGAGGTGGGGTTTTCCTTCAGAGCAAAGGGCAGGTTGGCTTAAAATCCAGAATAATAAAGAGAATGTCTCCCTCCAGGGCAAAGATCAGGCAGGCTTAGTGTTCATTACAAAAGAGGCAGGTTCCCTAAGCTTAGCGTTTCTCTCTTTTTTTTTTTTTGACTAATATTTATTGGAGTATGGTTGATTCACAATGCTGTGCTCGTTTCTGCTGTACAGCAAAGGGAACCAGTTATACCTATACACATACCCACTCTTTTTTAGATTCTTTTCCCACATAGGTCATCACAGAGTACTGAGTAGAGTTCCCTGTGCTATACAGTACCTCTCTTGTGATAAAACCAACCATGTGTGTAGGTGTCGCCTGGCCCTCTCTGTATCACTACATGAGAACTGAGCTGGAGGAAAGGCACCAATCCTGCCACTCTGACTTCTGCTCTTACTGTGAGTAATAAATCATCCTTCATCTCTGGCCCAGGAGTCTCCTGTTTCGTGCCAGCATCCATGAAACAGCAACAGACTAGCTTATTGGCTTGTAAGTAGGGTAAAAATCTAGACTCTTCACAATTCTTTACCCGTTTATGTTCACATATGTCTGTGTATGATGATGTGAACATGAACAAAAACATGAGACAATGAGGTTAGCAAACCTGGGGTATGGGGAGTCGGGATTGGGAGGATAGGAGAAGGGAGGGGAGGAAGAGGCCATGCAGAAAACGATGAGAATACAAAGTCCTGGTCCAAATAAAGATGGTAATGATTGCGACATTGGTCATGGTCAATCCAGCCTTGACTCGACCACCAGCCAGGAGTGCGGAGGCCTCGGGTAAATGGCTCATTCCTGAGGATGTACAGAGGAATCCGTAGCCTCAGAGCCTGAAGGCGTGTCCCCACATTTTGATAGATCACGGCACACACAGCGGGAAGGAAGGACTGAGATCATTTCAGTTAAATGCTTAGAATCCTGAACATCTGCCCAAGTTCCATCTGGAAACCTCCAGCATGCACTGAGAGCCTGGACCAACTTCCATTACACAAAGCTTTAATCTATAAATGGGAATTCTTTGCTTGCTTTAGCTGTTGACTTCACAACACAGCCTTTATTTCTTGTGTAAGAACATCATAAAAAAGTAAAGATTCACTTAGGTGTTGGGCTTTTTTCTAAGAAGGTCTTTGAAAACTTCATACTTTGTCCTTACGGTTCTACTGGAATAATCAGGTCTCTTTTCAGAAAAAAAATCCACTTAAAGAAAGCCTTATAAAAGCCTATAAAAGAAAGCCTTACAGAAGCTACACTGTTTCATGTTCGATTTCTTCTACATGCAATTTATAAGCTTTGGGGGAGCTGCGAACATAGTTATTGCCTGGTTCAAAATACACAGAATAGCAAGGGGAACAGATTTTTAAGAGAATATACGTGAATATACGTACCAGCCTTTGCAACAGCCTGACTTGCCTTGGGACCCTGAGTGCAACCTAGAAGAAGAAAAGAGACATGAAATATGATCGTGAGGTCATTCTCATGTGAGTTACATGAGTGGGGTTAAAACCAATTCAAATTCATGCAAAGGGTTATCCATCCTGAAAAGCAGTTTTGACCTGTAATCAGGGAGCATCTAGGCCAGGATTAGAATTCATCCCTCTCAGACCTGGCTGACTGCTGAACCCATGATGTCACACCCCCTCCTCACCTGAGGGTTCTTACATCTGTTAGGGGAAGACAGATGAAATGGCCAGGACAGAGTTCATTAGAATATCTGTTTTCGGTTTCCATTCATTTTTGGCTTAAAAATCGGCTCTTTGCTGTTGTGTCTGCTACAACGAGTAAACCTGTCAGCTCAACTCTGATGGGCTCATTTACTCTGCTCAAAACTCCAGGAAACTCTGGAAGCAAAACTGAACTTACCTTGAACTTTCTTACTGTGTTTTTTTGTGGATGATTTGTTATACTTTCCCACATGCAGAGGAGGGGCAGGGGACGGTAATAACATCCTTATTTTTAAAAATCATATAATAATTAACCAGCCCCTCTGGACTAATTTAAAAGTCCTAGCTGGTTGCTGATTATTTCTCATGACACATCACTGTTTAAAGAACAGAAGTGTTAACTACCGCTGCTGTGAGTGATGAATCGGCCTTTCTGGAGGGCAGTTTGACAATGTCGATCACAGACTTGGAAAATATGCTTAGACTGTATGCATGCCTTTTTCAACAGCTTTATGAGGTATAATTTACAAACAATAAAATTCATTCATTTAAAACAATTCAATGTTTTTTAGTGTATGCACAGAGTTGTGCAATCACCACGACAATCAAGTTAGAACGTTTTTATTGTCCTAACAGGAAGGCTCCCAACCCCAGCCTTTGCCCTGGGCCCAGGCAACCACTAATCTACTTTGTCTCTATGGATTTACTCATTCTGGGCATTTCATATACACGGAATCATACCATATGTGGTCATTTATTACTGGCTTTTTTCACTTAGCGTAATCTTGTAGCGTTTATCAGCACTTTGTTCTTTATTACGTCTGAATAATATTCCATTGGGTGGATACACCACATTTTGTTTATCCATTGGCCAGTTGATGGACGTTTAGGTTATTTCTACTTTTTGGCTATTATTTATAATGTGGAACTTGAACTCTATGAACATTCACATAGAGTTCTTTGTGTTGGACATACGTTTTCAGTTTCCTCAGGCAGATACCCACAAGTGGAATTCCTGGATCATATGATAAATTTAACTTTTAAGAAATAGATAAACCAGTTTTCAAAGCAGCTGCAACATTTTACATTTCCACCAGTATGCACGTCTTCTAATTTAGAAATCCTAGTTTCAGAAAAGCATCATATGGGCGAAAAATCAATAGGAAAAAAAATGAATGTACAAAAAAATTCTTTGCAACTTTTAAAACAATTGCTAATCATTGGAAATACCCTAACATATCCTTTAAAAATGGTTTGGTTCAATATATTATGATACATTGATTAATTAGAATATAGCTATTGAAAATAATACTATGGGCCTATATTTACTGACATCAATGTTAATTTTACTAGACTTCTGTGCTGTTCACCAAATATTTCTCCAACTCTCTGCCAGAAGGATTGCATTTCCTGGCCCCCTTGTGGGAAGACAGAGCCACGGGACTGGCTCTGGCCAATAAGTTATGAATGTTAAGTGGCATCTGTCACTTCTGCGCCAAGGATTTGATCGCAGGTGTGAGGTCCTCCAGAACTGCCTTTTCTCACCGGCATAGTAATTAGCAACGTTTGATATGGTCACTGCTCCACCAAGCCCAAGATCACACTTGCTGCACCAACAATCCAAGATGGACAAGTCATACAAGCAAGAAACAAACGTTTGTCATTTAAGTCACTGAGATTTGGGGGTTGTTACCCCAGTACAGCCTGGCCTGTCCTCACTTATACATTCAGCCATATTTTAAGTGATTAAATCAGGTAGCAAAACGCTATCTTTAACATGATCTCATTTTTATAAGTGTCTACGTATGTAGAATGTGCCCAAAATGCTAATGGCTGTTACCTTTGAGCGATTAAATTCTTCTTCTTTAAACTTTTTTGGACTACCTCAGTTTTGGACAAATTACTGTGTATCATTTCCAAATAGGAAAAAAAACAATAAAGATATTTCCATTTTGTAAACTCAAAGTATGACAGAAACTGGTTTAACCACTATCCTCTCCCTGATCCCTCCTGAAAATAGATAATGCTACTGTACATTACCATTATAAGCCACTATAGAGTCTCCTATTCTACAGAACATGGAATAGAAAGAATTAGTACAGGGTTTTAGGTTGACATCGGCCCTGGCTCCATGAGAACCAAACAATGACTAGGAGGACACTGGTTTCTATTTCTAAAATGACATGGGATGATTGGGACCGTCCAAGGAAAGCCAGAATAAGTTTCCTGGGCAAGGTCTCCATCGGGTCTGCAGGCTCAGCTCAGGCCTCTCCCTTCCTAAAATTGTGGAATAGGCTGGGGACCACTTAAGAGAGCCATGGTCAGAAGGGAAGCTCAGGCCTGCGCAGGTATTATGTTCTCCGGTTGATCTAAAGTATTTCTTTGAAGTCTCCTCCTTTGTAAAGTAGGTTTTCCAAGAAAATAAACAAGCATTAAGGAGAACAAGAGAGGCTGGTTTCTCATTTTTGAGATGACTGGCCTCTCAGGGGATCACGATGGCTACACTTCAGTCCAAATTTAGACTCGGACTGAACCAGAATCAAAACTTCCTGGTACCAGCTAGGATTAGAAGTGGAAATGACAGCAGTCATCTTCATTGTTTTTAGTTAGGAATTCCTGATCCCTTTTATTGTTCAAGAGTTTTCCCCTTGCCTTGTAAGAACCTGGGAGTGTGGGTTAAGGACAGGTGAGTGACCGACTCCAGCTTAATGTCAAGGGCTGCCATGAATAGTAATCTCAGAGCATGGACCGCCAGATAATAGACTTAAGAGATGGCTCAAATAGGATTTTTTGCTCCTACTGAGCTGAGCTTGCTTCTCCAGCATCAGAACAGATGTCCAGACCACAGTGTTTACTGCGAAATACCAGCCATGACCTTTGTCATCAAGGACCACACTACCTAACCGGAAAGAAGTACACTCAGGAACACTTAGTAGACGAGGTAATTTTTACAAAGGAAATGGAAAAAAGAAGAGTTCACTATGTTCTCAGATGACCGTGAGAGGCTTTACAATGGAGGGATGGCTAGAAGTAGTTGTGTAGGATGTTTGTTGGCGTGGAATGAAAGGGGAAGGGAAATTTACAGAGCATCCAGTTCAATACGGGAAGCATGCTGGGAAAAAGCTCAGAATCTGCCTCTTTAGCTCACATGGACCAAGCAGCATTCCCTACCAGGATGTGCAAGGGTGGCTGAAGACTGCCTCTGCACAAAGAATGTAGCGGTAACACCGTCAGAGCTGGAGGACTGGAATCTCCATCCACTCCATCATCGGACAGTCCAGCCAGAGGTAGAAAACAGCAGGCACTGCTTCATGTTCATAATTTGGATAACAGAGATGGTATTTTCCCGCCAGAATCGATCACAGGGTTGGAACAGGATTGGGAGGGAAGAGAAGCCCCGTGAAAGCATTCCAGAAAATCCACAGATGGGAAAGAGCACAGGAAAGGAGAAGAGGAGGGAACCCTAATTCCACTCAGGGTGAGGGATATCGTGAACACGTAGAACACACACACACATGCCCATTACGGATGGATGCTTTAATGACCCGCGTGCCCTGAAAGAGGGACAGAAAGGCAGGGTTCACGTCCTCAGGCTGTACTTAGGCCAGCCTCAGCCACACACCATCAAACGGCTGAAGACATGAGCTCCTGGCGGGCTCTGTGCCAGAAATGTATCTACCTGCCGGGCTCCATCTTCTGAGGGCATGCTGAAAACCTGAAACCAAGAGCCAGGAACTCAGGAGTCTGCTGCCTCAGAGATCTGATACAGGACCTGACACCAAACCCAGGGCTACAGGCTGCAAAGCACGGGAGCTGCCACCCATCACCTGGACCGAGGACAGTTAGTCTGGGAGGATCCCAATTCTCAAAAGTTCTCTTCCTTTGGAGAAATGTTGCTGCAGGTTGTCCTGCTATGAACCTCTTGCCATTTGGGGGGCCCATAACCTCAGCAATGGAAGAAGAAACTTCTTTGGGGGTCTGAAATTCCAAACAATTTTCCAGGCAGCTGGAAAAACAAAAACAAAACCCAAACCAACTATCCTTAGGCAAGTCACCTTGTTTCTTTTAACCTGTGAGAAACAAGGGAAATGGATCTGGTTTGTGGGAAGATAATGAGGAGGGTGGGACCACCCCCCAACCCCACAAAGAAAGCTCAGGTCTCCATCCTATGGCCCCATTTTCCTAAACGGACCCTCTGCTCCTTAGATACAGAAAGCTTACAGGACCTCCAGCTGGACCTCTGACAGCACCGTGGGCACGGATGCTTTATGTTAGCGCATCCAAGACTTTAGGAGAACGTTAGTTAGGAACACTAAGCCACATACGACTCATCGCCCAGCTCGCAGGACTCCCCCATCCTTCTCCCCACCTCCCCCTCAAAGAAACCAGATATGGCTGGCTCTGGTTCGGGAGGGAGGAAATCTCTGGAATCTCTCCTGTTAATACCCTTCTTCCCCATCCAGCCTTAGGACTCCATTGCAACGATCACACCCGTGCACATAAAGGAGACATTATCGAGTGGTCTGGAGCTCACAGAATCTTTCCGTGACTTTCCTTTTCAAAGCGTTAAGAAAAAAACAAAACTGGTCTTGATTTTCTTTGTTTTCCCAAATGCAAAGGTTCTGAGTGAGAGACTATAAAACTTAAAACCGCAGAAATGCTCGATTCAGGGAATTAGAAATGTATCACCACTGTGCGTGCGGTACCAGAAGCCTACGCTGAACACAATCTATGTGCCAGGAGCTACAAATTAAAATCGTGTTTAAACAAATTACGTTACATTGTAAATATGAAAGTGGCGGTCTTTGGAGGCGTCATTGAGAGCCCGGCTTGGCATTCAGCACTCCTGGGTTCTAATCTAGGCTCTGAAATATCACTTGCGTGCATCACTTCCCCTGGGTGGACTTCCACAGTTCCCCTGGAGCATAAGCTAGCTGAGGCCTTCCTTGCAGTGGCAGAGATTCAACCAGGCTGTGCATAAATAACCCAAATAGCTAATAGGACCTGAGTGCTTACTATATGTAAGTGCTGTGCCTAAATCAACTCATTTTATCCTCACAACAAACAGGAGCAGGAGTGGGTTTGTTACTTTTTATTTAATAGTTTATGATTGTTTAGAAGCTAATAAAAGGTGAGCGTCAGGATCCTTCACTTGCACGGTCCCTTAACAAACGGTGGTATTCGTAGTGTTTGTCAAAATGTGTCATTTGCTGTGATTTATATCCTTCTAAATAAATGTTTATTTTAGCACTTTTAGCATTTAGCATTTTTCTTTAAGAGGGCTTTGCCCATTATATAAACTTGACTCCTCTCTCAAAACTTAGATCCACCCCTGCCTATGAAGTAGGAACCATTAACAACGCCATCTTGCAGGTGAGGAAACGGAGACCCAGAGAGGTTAAGTTACTTGCCCAAGTACACACAGCCAGTAAGTGGTGGGATCCAGATTTGAACCCAGGCAGTCTGGTTCCACTTGGGGTGCTCTTAACCATATACTTTATTGCTTCTTATTATTTCTACACAGAGCTCCTAGCAAACTCTCCCTGACACTCAACACTTGGTGCCTACTACTATTATGTAAATTAAAAACTGCTTTTGTAATAATGGGAACACAGCTCCATCCTTAGTTAAAGAAACCATGTCAGTTTGAGGGACTTCCCTGGTGGTCCAGCGGTTAAGAATCGCCTTCCAATGCATGGGACGCGGGTTCGATTCCTGGTTGGGGAACCAAGATCCCGCATGCCGCTGGGCAACTAAGCCCGCGAGCCCGCGTGCCACAACTACAGAGAAGCCCGCGAGCCACAATGAAGGCATGACACAGCCAAAAATAAATAAATAAATATTAAAAAAAAAAAAAAGACACCATATCAATTTGAAAGCAGGCTGATTTTATACAAGAGTCTTGCTTTTTAATATTGATTTCCTGAAAGATTCTTTCAAAGCTGAATTAGTCTAAGTGTGGTCCATGCATCACCTGCATCAGGACCATCTGGGTCCCACCCAAACCTAGTGGATGGAAATTGATGGGGGTGGGGCATAGGAATCTGAATGTTTGAAGAGCCCCCTGAGCGTCTTTCTGCAAGATGAAGTTTGAAAACCACTGCAGATAGTAGGTTTATTACACTACGGTAACGCTGTTTACAGATGAGGTGGAGAGGGAGGAAGGGACTTGAATCTAGGATATTATTAGTAATATTTTCAATTAAAGGTATATAACAAGCTAATAGGCAAGCTGCAACACAAGAATTGTAACACAAGCTAATAGGCAAGTTCAGGTACATTAAAATTTACATATTCATTGACATTTAAACATTGTTCACCAAATACCATATGATATCACTTATATGTGGAATTTAAAACTGGACATAAATGAACCTATCTATGAAACAGAAGCGAATCAGGGACATAGAGAATAGACTGGTGGTCGCCAAGGGGGAGGGATGGTGGGAGAGGTCTGGATTGGGAGTTAGGGATTAGCAGACGCCAACTATTATATACAGAAAGGATAAATAACAAGGTCCTACTGTATAGCACAGGGAAGTATATTAAATATCCTGTGATAAACCAAAATGGAAAAGAATATGAAAAAGAATGTAAATATATATATATGTATAACTGAATCACTTTGCTATACAGCAGAAATTAACACATTGTAATTCAACTATACTTGAATAAAAAATAAAATTTTAAAAAATTGTTCACATATAATTTTGAAGACCATAATTATTGAGACCAAAGCACTAACTGCATTGCCAGGCACCATTCTAAGTATATTAACTATTTTAATCTTCAAAATCCTTTTAATTAAGTAATCTCATCATCCCCATTCTCAAGATGGGTAAATAGGGGCTCATAGATGTTAATTAACTCCCCAGTAACTGCAGAGCCAGGATTCAAACCCAGGAAGTCTGGTTCTGGAGCCTGTGCTCTCAAATCCTACATCTTATACACACACACAAATTTTTTTAATAGAGTATAAAAAGGTAAAATCGCAAATTTTCACAGAACTTTATATTTGGAGTCTTTTCTGATTTAGTCATTTTCCAGATGAATAAATAGTGCCGTGAGCTGACGAATGCATGAAGTCACTAAAATGGGCTAAACCTATGTTCTTCTATTCAGGGAAGTTCAGTGTTAAGCCTACTTGGACTTGCAGATGTCAGAGCTTTAATCCCTCCTCCCAGCTCATAAACAGAATCTTTGTTTCAGTGCTTCCCACATTCTTCTCCCTCCGCCCCCTAAAAAAAGTTTTAGGATCTTTACCCTAAATTCCTACCCTCAGCATTTCAGCTGCCCAAGCCTGACAGCAGCCACCAACATTAAGTGCTGACACCATTCCCTGCACCTTAGGTGTATTAACTATCCAATCCTCATCACCCTGTTCTCTCTCACTTTTCACAGAATTGGAGATTGAAGCACCCAGGACCTTGCTCAGCATCACAGAGCTGGTAAGTGCCAGAATCAGGAATCGAGCCCAGGCACCAAGTCTATGCCCTTAACCACTGACCAAAACAGCTACCATTTCTTGAGCACCCACTGTATACCAGGTCCTTTACATAAACTAGCAGCTGGATCCTTACAAGTATGCTCAAGAGGAGGTGTGTTCCGTGCTGTGATGGACAGTAAAGGAAGGCTCAGAGAAGGTAAGCAGCTTGTCCAGACCATACAGCTGTAAAAGGCAAAGGAGAGACCAGCCTTTCTCTCTGGATCCGAAGCCTGCATGTTTCTCCTCCACCGAACAGCCTCCTGGAATTTTTATGGGTTATTCCTCCTGATAGTCCTACAAGAGAATGACCATTTCTTCCATTTCACAGATAAGCACATCCTTGAGGGAGTGTCAACATGAAAGTAACTACGGGATGTTTAGGTAGATTCTGTTTTCCAGATCTGCTCTTCAAACCAAGGTGCTGGGAAAGGGGACACAAAGTATACTTGCTTATCTCTTCTTCCCATCCTGTGAAAGCATGCTATCAGCTAAACAATTTAAATACGTGTGTGTAAACAGCACCAGGAGACACAGAAATGCACTGTCTACTTTAGAAATGCACTGTCTACTTTAATCAGGACAGAGCCATTTCTCCCTATAAGGTCTGTGCTTTGAAAACTGTTCCAACCTGTTTTATACTCTTCAAAGAGCTTTCCTATCCATGGGGCGTTGTACTGAGATTTCATATTTGCAGGTTTCATTCACCTGTGAGGTTAAGCCATTTAAAAAACTCTGGCAGATACACAGAATATTAACCAGGGTAACTGAGACCCTTTGGTTCTTGATCCTCTGCCCATCATCTGGCCACCTTTAAACTGCTAAAGCATTGATAAGAACCTGATGGAAAGTCGTGTTCTCCCGGTTTTCAGATGGAAAAAGCAGAGGCTTCCAGGAGTTTGGAACTTTTCCTATATGTGCTTTCTCTCTGGAACAACTAGGAACCGACAGCAACAACACACTACCCCCACACACGAGTCTTAAAGAATCCTGTAGTTAACTTGGGGCTCTGGCTCAGAAATGAACAACAAAAAACTAGCAGAAACCCGCGCAGGTAACAGGAGCCAAGGAGATTTGGTTCTGCAGGACTTTGAAGTGGCAGACACAACTCTGCAAGAAACTTCGCCAGCCAGACGCTCTCCTCGAGGGACCAGTAGATGGGGAAGTTCCCGAGCAGAAGGCTGGGGACAGAGAGGAGGTGGAGGAAAGATGTGACAGGAGATGGGGGTGAACCCTCCCTCTCTAGCGTCCAGGATCCTGTCCGGCAGCCACGCGCCCGAAGGAGGCGGTGGGAAAGGGCGGCAGCCCGCGTCCGGGGCCCGCCTTGGGCCCCCCGAACTCCACTTACTTGCTCCGAAGTGTCCCCCCAGCTCTGCACCTCTTCCAGCGACCCCGCGCAGAAAGGCAGGGCCAAGCACAGCCCGAGCAGCGGGAGCATGGCAGGGCCGGGGCGGTGTCACCGGAATGCGGCGGGACGCGGCGGGACGCGCGGGGTACAGCGCGGGGTACAGCGCGAGGTGCAGCGCTGGGCTCGCGGCTGCGAACGCGCGCGGCCCCGCCCCCGCGCCCCACAGGCCCCGCCCCCCGCACGCCCCGCCCGGGCCCCTCACCACCACAGACCCCGCCCCACCGCGCACCCCTCCCCGGCCCCACCTCCGCACCCTCCGGCCCCGCCCCTTCGGTCCCTCCCCCTCGCCCCTCCGACCCTGCACTCCCGCGAGACCCCCGGCTCCGGCCCAGCATTCCCGCGAGCTCCGCCCCCATCCTGCCCCGCGCCCCTGCACCCACACCGGTTACCCCCCACCCCGCCCAGAGCGCACAGCTCACACCCCCTCCCTTGTCCTTTCCCCCCCACCCGTAAGCCCCGCCCCTCCCTCGGCTTCTTGTGGCACCTCCCTCCACCTCCAAGCCCCCGACCGACCCTCTCTTCCTCTCCCGCTTCTTCATGGACTCACTTCATTACTGTCGCAGGAGAACACGGTAAGGGCCAGCCTGACCCTCGGTACACAGCCCACCCGTTCACCTGCTATATATACCCCCCATATGTACCACCCTCCCACTGTTAATATATACCACCCCCTCACCTACTGTATGTACCACCACCATTCCCCCACCTGCCAGCCTAAAGGCAACAAGAGACCTTCTGCCTTCTTCTGAGAGAACAGCGCATTCCCCTTGGCGTCCAACTCTGACGCTCACAGGCCCAATGAAGGGGTGCTAATTTGTAGTCTAATGCAGAATGGCATTAGCAATGTGGTCCCGTTTTATGTGGCTCTGGCGTAAAGGAACAGAAAAGAGGAAGCTAGGATTGGCACCATGTCGTAGTATTTCTGATTTTTTGGCTGTTAATCATGAAAGTGAATGTCATTGTTATCATAGTTACAAACTATCGGTGATGTTTCTGTCTGTCATAGAATAATTATCTGGCAACCACTCACCCACTGACTGGCCTTTTAGAGTCTGGGCTCCATCTTTTTTTTTTTTTTTTTTTGTGGGACAGGGACCTCTCACTGTTGTGGCCTCTCCCTTTGCGGAGCACAGGCTCCGGACGCGCAGGCTCAGCGGCCATGGCTCACGGGCCCAGCCGCTCCGCGGCATGTGGGGTCGTCCCGGACCGGGGCACGAACCCGTGTTCCCTTCATCGTCAGGCGGACTCTCAACCACTGCGCCACCAGGGAAGCCCTGGGCTCCATCTTTGTACCTGGTAGACACACAATGAGTTGGAGCTGTTTGTTTCCTCTTCCAAAAGACAAGCACCTCAAAGACATTTTTTATGTCTCTGTAAAAATTGCATCTAAATCAATACACTGAGTAATAGAAGTTGGCATCAATCTCAGTGGCCAAGAACAGGGAAATGGTTAACTCAAATGATGGAACGTCCATCCTGTGGAATGTTATGCAGCTATTAAATAATAATCACGAGGTCTGTGGAAACAGGGAAAATGTTTACAGCATAATCTAAAGGAAAAAGTCAGATCACATGCCGTCTCGAGAGTATGAGTGTAATTAGGTAAAAATACATATGCATGGACCTCAGAAGCAGGGAAAAATGAAAACCGTGGGTGGGTTAGCTTATGGTGATATCTCTTTTTAAAATATTTTATTTACTCTTGTTGAAACGCTGATTGTTTAAACAAAGACATTAAGAGAAGGGGAAATGTTGCTATGGTGAAATAAATGAAAGGAAGATCATTGTCATTAGCAGTTGAACATTTAATAGCCTAACCACTGACTAATTTTAAAAAATGCCACCAACATGAAGTGACAGTAGCTGGTCCAGCTGAGTTTCTGCAACAAAAACACTGGTAAAGGAGAAGGAAGTCAAAGGATTTTTATTTTTAGTTCTTTACTAACCGTGAGTTACAGATGTATCCCAGGCGCACTTAGAAACTTTGCAGCCTACAAAGCCTGCCTACCCCCATCCTCATTTTAAAACTAAGGAGGAGAGCCCCAAATCTGGAATCAAGGTTTGCCTATTGCCCCCCCACCCCTCGCCGCCAAAGGGAAATACCTACTGGTGAACTCAAAGTTGAATTTGGACAAAGCCGGGTTATTTGAAAGGAAACAGTAACAGCTACTGTTATTTCCATCAATCCTCCAACAGGACTGGGACCCGGTCTTTGTCTCTACCATCCCTCTCCTACTGGACTCTATTTTTGACCTTATATCTGCTCTTGGTCCCAATTTGTCCCAACTGGTTTCAGCAGAGGTCAAACAGTCAAGAGAAGAGTTTTATTTTCTTCATCTGGTAGGACTCTCCAATTGTACTCTAGGCTGTGGTGCTAGCGGTTGTTACATTGTTTTGTGGCCCCTTTGACCAAATGGATCCCACCTTCCCTGAGGGCAAGCATCTTCCACAACTTGTAACACTGTGCTGAGGGTACAGTTAGCATTGAAGAAGCATTCCATGAATGCAATTAGGAGACTGGAGGCCTGAGGGTGCCCCCCACCCCTGCCGCCAAGCTGGCTGTGCTGAGGCAGAGGAGGCCTGGGCTGTATTCACTTTCTAGCTATGTGACTTGAGAGAGTTTCTAAACTTCCTAGTATTTGCAGACTGTAATAGCCTAGGCTTCTGTGTGATGTCAGAGCATCTGCACGACCAGATAGGGATGATCTTTAAAAACTAGGTAGTGTGATACAAATAAAACACAGTGAGACTTCCCTGGCGGTCCAGTGTTTAAGACTTTACCTTCCAATGCAGGGGGTGCAGGTTAGATCCCTGGTCGGAGAGCTAAGATCCCACATGACTCGCTGCCAAAAAAACCCACAAAAAAACCAAAAGAACCCTGTGAAAGGTTTACAAAACTCTTGATAAGCATAGACAGTGATTTATATTGACCTTATAAATATGGATGAAAAAAAATTAACTGTCCTCCCCCAAAAGGGGCTGAGGTATCCCCGTGCATGTGTCCTTTGATGCCAGGAGTTGCTGACTTTGCAGTTTGAGACCACAAAGCTTCTAGAACCTCAAAGCCAAAACCCTATCCTGACTTTTCCAAGGAGACACGTCAGGGGCTTACCAGGCCCACACTCCAGTTAGGCACAAATCTCCAGCCAGGACCCAGGTGCTCATTGGCAGAATCTGGGTCCAGGGCTCAGCAGCAAGGGCTTCATAGTACAAGAACGAAGAGGAGCTGCCGGTCGGAGAGGCCCCCGTGCCGGCTCTTGCCAGGAAATGGCTCCCCTGTGTAACTGAAGGATGGGCCAGGGATTCCAGAATTTTAGAATCAGACTCATTAGCGTTAGGGTCTTTCCCCTGGTCCCCCACTTGAGACCACCAACTGATGGGCCCAGCTAGCGTAGCCAGGGCAGAGACTGAAGAGGGAAGGCAGGCTGTCCATTTGGTTTCTTTTCTTCTCCCTTGAATTTACCCCCGAGGGTCACCCCCTGGTCCCTCTATCCAGCTGCTCTGAGATTCAAGCCCTTCCACCGGCCCCCACATCAGTCCCTCCCTTGTCTGTGTTCCTTTCTGAGTGTTTGCAAGGCCATTGTTCTCTTCTGGGCCAGCTCTTTCTCACCTCCCTGGTCTCACCTTTTTATCTACTTACATGGCCTTGTGTTTCTCCTGGACCCCTGACAACTTTGCATAATCCTGACAGTTTCTTACAACTTGCCTTTTTTTTTTTAATCAAGAAGACTGGGGAGGAAACGGATTCATTTTGGCCTTGGCTCCACGGTTTCTCAGGAGCCCTTGATATCTTGGGAGTCTAGTTATACCCACTGTTCACCTAGTTTACAGACAGTGAGTTTTACCCAGACAGAAGATTTGTGAAACTGGAAGCAGAGAATACAGTTTTCCAATTTCTTCTGATTGATGATTTGCTGAATTTATCAACTATTCACAAAGTGTAACACATCATATTTTATTTTAATTATCTGCTTAGAGATTTGAGACCCTAATTAGACTTGATTTGCTCGTGGGCAAGGATTGTCTCATGCTCATTTTTATATTCCCAGTCTGCCTGGAATAGAGTCGACATGCAGTGCATTTGATGGATGGTTGAAAGAATGTGTTTCTGGCTTTATGATGCCCTGTGCTAGCTGTGTTATAACAGGGTTTTAGACACAGTCCACAACCTGGAAGAATTTACCATTTAGATATGAAGGTGGAACTAACAGACAACATAATTTGAGCTCAGTGGTGAGATGCTAAGTGGAGAGGAGGGTGAGATTGTGATTGTGGTCTAGAATAATTAGAAAAGGCTTCGGGGAGGAAGTGGAAATTATTCTTTGCGTGAATCGGATTTGAAAGCCAGGTGGAGAAGACAGGGCATTAAGGAGACAGGGGAAGGAGAAGGTCCAAGAGTGGAAAAGGCTTTGACATCGGGGAAAAGAACACAGAATGCTGGGGGAAAGGTCCAAGTTTGGGGAGTTACCTGTAGAATGTTCCTGAGCTAACAGGTGGGAAAGGAGATCTCAGTAGTCCCCAGGGGCAAACCTGCAGACCAGTGCAGGCTCGTGACAACGTTTTCTCCAGCCCCTTGCAAAAGGAGATAAATAAATGGAGGGATTATGGTATATTTTTTTCATCAAGCTAATTTTTTTTAAAGAACTGTCCTTGTCACTCCTATTAGTGATAGTGTCACTCCTATTAGTGATCGTGTTTTTGTCACTCCTATTAGTGATAGTGTCTCACTGGGGGTCCTTGGGTGAGAAGAGTATGTCCCCAGGGGTGGTGCAGTGGAGGAGGCGGTGAACCAGAGCCTCAGGAAGGCGTTGGGGGGAAAACTTGCCATTTGGGAAATCTCCCAGATGATTCTGAAATCCCGCCCACACCCTCCACAAACGGCACCGTATACCTAGATGTTATAAAAACTATTACTGTTTCAGTGACCCATACTTGCTGCCATTATTAATACTATAAAATGAGTAGTTAAATATATATATTTTTTGCTTTTTCGAATAAACCTTTCATGTTAATGAAACTTTTAAAGAATACATTTTTACTTGATAAACATGTGGTCTAACCTTCTCATGTAAGGAAAAAGTACAATTTCAAATCAAGTCAACTTGACATTTCAGTACAGCCAGGTAAAAGTGAGCAACCAGTTGTAAATCAAGTAACTTGTTCTTAGTAAACCATTAAAGTTAAATTAAATGGCTCATTGCCACATGCTGTATTGATAGGTTATGTTGTTTAGGAATCCGACAGAGACATTTACACAGCCTCCAAAGCTCTCAGTGTAAATTAGGCTCAATAAACATTTCATGTGATGCATTATGCATTTGCAAGAGCACACATACTTTTTAAAAAATTTATTTTAGGGCTTCCCTGGTGGCGCAGTGGTTGAGAGTCCGCCTGCCGATGCAGGGGACACGCGTTCGTGCCCTGGTCCGGGAAGATCCCACATGCCGCGGAGCGGCTGGGCCCGTGAGCCATGGCCGCTGAGCCTGCGCGTCCAGAGCCTGCTCTCCGCAACGGGAGAGGTCACAACAGTGAGAGGCCCGCGTACCGCAAAAACAAAAAAAAAAAAAAAAATTATTTTATTGAAGTATAATTGATTTACAATGTGTTAATTTCTATTGTACAGCAAAGTTATACATATATTTACAGTCTTTTTCATATTCTTTTCCATTATGGTTTATCACAGGATATTGAATATAGTTCCCTGTGCTATACAGTAGGACCTCGTTGTTTATCCATTCTGTATATGATAGTTTGCATCTGCTAATCCCAAACTCCCAATCCACCCCTCCCCCACCTACCCCCTCCTTGGCAATGACAAGTCTTGAGAAGAACACACATGCTTTTTAATGACACCCACGCTGTGGACTCCCCACCTAGGATTCATCTGGGCTAAGTGACTGTGATGCCAGTCTATGGTTACATATATGTAGAACTCTCTAGAGATTTACGTGGTAGGCCCACTAATGAAAAGCCAAAGAAATGTAACTCTCTGGCAGCAGTCTGTACCAGATCTGGACATCCATCTACGCTTTGACCCATCAGTCCCACTTCGGGGCATTTATCATGCAAATAAACCTGCTCACATATAACATGGTGTAGGTACAAAGTTATTCATCACAGCATTGTTTGTAATGCCCAGAAACTGGACTGAATCCAAACGTTCATTAACAGGAGTCTGGTTAAATATAACATGATAGCATGAAGCTGGAAGAAAGGATGAGGCAGCTTCCTCTGTGTTGCTGTAGAGAGATACCCAATATATTATAAAATTAAGAAAAAAGAGCAAGTGTAATGTGTGCCGTCTTTAGTGTTAGAAAAGAAGAAGATAAGGAAGCATAGTCATGATCCCTTGTATTTGCATAGAGCAATTCTAGGAAACATAGACATAGAAGAAGCGTGTTTGGGGAAGGCAGGATGGTGAGAGGGTGGGAACAGGTCAGAATCCAGGAGAGGAAGGGAAGAATTTTGTTCTTACACATAATATTTGATTTTTTTACTTTTGAACACTGTGAATATATTACCCGTTCGGGCTCAATTGATCAATTAATTTAAAATTGTAGCTGCAACAAAAACAACAATAATAATGGAAAAGCTGACTCCTGAGGGTTCTCTCACATCAGACTTGATCTCACTTGGGCTTGTTGGGTTAATGCTAACCTCAGTAGCACACACGGGAGGGACCTGTACGCCCCGAAACACAGACACACACACACACACACACAGACACACACACACACACACACAGACACACACACACACACACACACACACACACACACACCCCACACACTCAATGACTCTGGTTTCCTATACACTCCCTTGTTCTGTCTCTCTTCCTTGCTTTGCACGGAATGCATTCCACTGACTCATCAGGTTGGTGAGTGCTATTTGCGCCTCTAGGAGAGACCTCATCTCTTTGTTTACACGTCTGTCTTCCTTACTAAACCAAGACCCAGCGGAGGGCAGGCTCTGTGTTCTGTTCATCTTCGTATGCTTCGTCAGCCCCCAGCATGTCCTCCAAGCTTGAGAAATATTTATTGACTCAGTAAGGAAGACTCAGAATGGCCTGCTCTTCACGGTGTGCCTTTCATTGGGAATTTCTACCACACCAGCCTGCATGGCCATAAGACCTTAGACAAAGTGTTTACCTCTCTGGGGGTGAATATTTTCCAAGAAAAAGCAGAATATTGACTTTCAATGGCTGAAAATGTTTTTAGCCAACAGTCATCTCTCTTTATTATTTATTCATCTTTGTGAGAGTTATAATTAAAAGAACAGGGGAAAGACAACTGAATTTGACCTGCAATATAACATTCTATCCGATGTTTAATCTTCTCTGAGAGGATTAGATCCTGATGGGCTTGAGTTCTCATGGTGAGAGAAGCGAGTTCTAATCTGTCACTTTCCCCACTCCTACCTCTATTCTTCTGTGCTGGAGACCCTTGCCCCTTCAAAGATTCCCCCCAAAAATCTGCTCTCAGAAATTGCTATCATCTTTCTCCAAACATACGGACTAAAATCATCGCCTTCCCTTGAAAAATTTTAAGGATTATGTAGTAATATATTTTTATTATTCCCGAGGTCATCAGAAGGCACAACTAGCATGAATTTGGCCTTATTTCCTGAAATGCACACACACAAAAAAAATCAAAGCCAGTTCCTCACTCTTCGGCATTAGCTGTGGATGGCTGTCTTTACTTTTCTGCATCTGTGTTAAAGAGTAATTCAAAGCCAGGCAAATCATTCTGAAGAAATATTTGTCCGTTGAGCAATGGTTTGTTTCTGTAGAAGTGCTCACTAAACACTGAACAAGCTCAGTGCAAAGTTAGGAATTAATCTTATCTTTTGGAAGAATGCCTAGGGCCCCGAGAGGTGTCCTGGTTTTCTGGGATTTAACCGGGGACCACAGAAGACTTGAAATAGCACAGAGGCTTTGCTGATGCTACAACAGGGACAGAGGATCAGTTCAACCTGCCTCAGTACCCAACGTGAATGCCCCAGCAGGCTTTTTCTTTCTCTCTCAGGCACTGAAGATGGAGAAGCCAGCAAAACTTGGAGTTCATCCACAGTGTGAGTTTTCTCCCTGATGACCTGCTGGATCCTTTCCAGACAGATGTTGGGAGATGTCCAGAGAACTTCACTGAAAGCCACAGGTGTGTCTTTGGAAGGGTTTTGACTAAAGCAAAACATTGTTGGGTTTGTGGTTGATGCCAAGAGATAGATCGCACTCTCTGAAATCAAGACTTAACAACAGAGCTGTCATTGAGTTTTTTCTCCGGTGCTCACAGGCTTGCTGCCTGGCTGGTGAGGGAGAAATTCTCTTGTCTCTGTAACACATGCAGCAGGTTTGAATCTCACAGGTGCAGACTTGCTGAACCAAAATATGTAATCCTTTTTACCCTGTATCTCAAGGTTTTCTCCATACTGAGTTCCCAACCTCCGTGTAGAACGAACTTTACTCTTGCCTGTTCATGATAAACCATCCATATGGGTCTTTTAAAAATCAAATTACTGTTTTCTTAGTCAATTTAGGGTTCTTTGCTTTCCTTCCTCTCCATTGGATGGGTCTTAAGTTCCATCAAGTCATTAGGGAATGGATTGGGGGGTATAAGGAAGGGTCCACTGGTCCTCAGTCATCACCTGTGTTACAGACCGAATGTTTGTGTCCACCTAAAATTCGTATGTTGGAGCCCTAACCCCCAATGTGATGGTATTTGGAGGTGGGGCCTTTGGGAGATGATTAGAGTGAGATGAGGTCGTAAGGGTGGGGTCTCCTCCTAATAAGAAGAGGAGGAGATACCAGAGCTGTCTCTCTCTCCACCCTATGAGGACACAGTGAGAAGGCAGCTGTCTTCAAGCCAGAAAGAGAGCTCTCACCAGGAACCGAATCCGCCAGCACCTTGATCTTGGACTTCCAGCCTTCAGAACTTGAGAAATAAATGTCTGTTGTTTAAGCCCCCAGTCTGTGGAATTTTGTTACAGCAGCCTGAGCTGACTAATACACCCATTAATGTTGGCACGTGCATCATCCCATCTGGTTGCCAGGGTTTAGGGATGCAGGGAAGGGCTGAGCGATGGAGGGATTGGGTGTAACTCTAAAGGAGTAACAATTCAAGGGACATCTTTGTGGTGATGAAACTGTCCTGTATCGACTGTGGTGGTCATTACACACATCTACATGCGTGATATAATTGCAAAGAACTGACCCCCCTTCACACATACACACACACACACACACACACACACACACAAGTGCATATAAAACTTGTGAAATCTAAGGCTGTGGATTGGGCCAATGACAATTTCCCTGATTTTGATCTTGTACTATAATTATGTGAGATGTTACCAACAGGGAAGTCGAGTTAAGGGTATGTGGGACTCCACTATTCAGTAAATGTGCCTTGCTCGACTGGCTGATTAGTTTACTATAAGTAATTATCCACATCTTCTGTTTTCTAGGTGCGGCTCCTAAATAAGACTTAGAAGTGAATCTCTCTTGGGTATTCATGAGTTTTATGTGTTGTATGTCACAATCAATAATTTTAATACGTGGCGATGCCAGCGTTTTTGGAGGGAACCCTGCATGGTTGACTGGTGATATTAGGCATGTGCTAATGCAGTGCCACTACAGTAGAGCTCCTATGATTATTCTAGAATGACACAGGAGTTCGTATCCACCCACTGCCTGGTCAGTGTTTTACTGTTCTTGGTCCCTATTTTGCCCAAGGGCCTTTGGATCGCCTCAAAATAGGTGAGCACCTTGCGCCATCTAGTGGAGACACATATAAAATATTTCCAGTTATTTACGGCTGAGATTTGCAGATCCACACCTTCCAAAAGCCGCTTTGGTTAGACTTAGGAATCGCGGTAAAAACAGAAACTTCGAATTAAACTAAAATCTTTTCCCCAGTAAGCAGGCGCTCTAGAATCATTCTTCCAGACTCTGCCAGACTGTTCTTCCTGATTTCGCACAGCAGCTTCCTACTGAAAATGGACAGAAGACCTAAATAGACATTTCTCCAAAGAAGATATACAGACTGCCAACAAACACATGAATGCTCAACATCATTAATCATTAGAGAAATGCAAAGCAAAACTACAATGAGATATCATCTCACACCGGTCAGAATGGCCATCATCAAAAAATCTAGAAACAACAAATGCTGGGGAGGGTGTGGAGAAAAGGGAACACTCTTGCACTGCTGGTGGGAATGTAAATTGATACAGCCACTATGGAGAACAGTATGGAGGTTCCTTAAAAAACTAACAATAGAACTACCATACGACCCAGCAATCCCACTACTGGGCACATACCCTGAGAAAACGATAATTCAGAAAGAGTCATGTACCAAAGTATTCATTGCAGCTCTATTTACAGCAGCCAGGACATGGAAGCAGCCTAAGTGTCCAACAACAGATGAACGGATAAAGAAGATGGGGCATATATATACAATGGAATATTACTCAGCCATAAAAAGAAACGAAACTGAGTTCTTTGTTGTGAGGTGGGTGGACCTAGAGACTGTCATACAGAGTGAAGTAAGTCAGAAAGAGAAAAACAAATACTGTATGCTAACATATATATGGAATCTAAAAAAAAAAAAAAAAGAAAAAAAAATGGTCAGAAGAACCTAGGGGCAAGACGGGAGTAAAGATGCAGACCTACTAGAGAATGGACTTGAGGATATGGGGAGGGGGAAGGGTAAGGTGGGACAAAGTGAGACAGTGGCATGGACATAGATACACTACCAAACGTAAACTAGATAGTGGGAAGCAGCCGCATAGCACAGGGAGATCAGCTCAGTGCTTTGTGACCACCTAGAGGGGTGGGATAGGGAGGGTGGGAGGGAGGGAGGGAGATGCAAGAGGGAAGAGATATGGGGACATATGTATAACTGATTCACTTTGTTATAAAGCAGAAACTAACGCACCAATACTAACGCACCAATTCTCCAATAAAGATGTTAAAAAAAAAGTTTGACCAGAAAAAAAAAAAAGATACAGATTCCATTATCACCTTTGTCATCGATGATGCTATTTTCCAAAATGGTGCAAACTTCTTGGTTCAAAGTACAATCATTCATTAATTTGCACAGTAGTTGCATTCCCACAAATTCAATTACATTAAAACATTTTTAAACTATCGTGTGAAATAGAATTAGGTTGGAAGACCAAATAATTTTAAAAATGCTTTTCACTTACACAGATGTCTGGTGGGTTATTCAGATGCCTTGTGGCCTTCACTGTCCTGTGCAAAGCAGGACACTTGTTATTCTTGACCTCACCCACCAATTGCTAGCAGCACCTTAGAGTCATTAAGACAACCAGAAGGTGGCCCCATAAACTCCCAGAGTAGCCCCTGGCGGAGGCTCACTTCATGGTTCTAAAACATTCCAAGGGGGCCCCACTTTTTACCATAAAGCAAGCTATTGTGTGCATGTGTATGTGTATTTATTTTTATTTTCATATTTACACACACACAGAGGTGGTCCTCCCTTTGCAACGTGAGACCATAAACATGACCCTAGATGCTAATACTGTGCAAACCAATGAATAATAAATGGGAAAAATGATGATTATTCCTTGACCTTTAAAATTTTTTTGTCAAAACCTTAAAAACTCTCTTACTGTTGGTTACAAATGCATAGGAAAATTTAAAAAGAGTAAAACTAGTATTTATTGAATACACCATAAGTTCAGACATCAAAAACATTGAGAAAGTGGTTCACTTTTTGGTAAAAACTTACCAATAGTAGTTGAACAGTGCTGGCCTTCTTCCTGCTGTGTAACTTCTGACATTAAGTGAGCATCTTCTCTATGCCTGGGGAAATTGCCCTACCTCTTTCTAAGTTTGGGTTCGCTTCCCAAATTTCTTCCTTTGAGCTTTCAGTGCTGTGAAACACCTCCAAGGGTTCCTTTAAGTATGTTCTTTTGGCGGTGTCACTTTCTCTAAAAGACATCCTTCTTTCCATCACAACTGCTTTCCTCATTTATGCAATAAATTCACCTTCACAGAATTTCTGTGGCTGCCCAGCTATAGTGTCCACATCCCCCATGTCAGCTTTTCGTTGTGACTCCATTTACGTTCAAATCCAAATTCCACTCCCAGCATGATTGCTTTTCATTTTCTTCCTGCACTTTCATCTTTTGGGCCAATTCTCCCTTTCCATCATCCGTGTTTGTAAAATGTCACATGGGTTTATCACCGGGAGACAAGGAGGAAACACAAGTACATGCTTTGCTGTCTGTGTTTGAACCCAATAACAGACGCTTAGCGGCCAATCACAGAAAGACCGTGAAAGAAGTGACGTGATTGATCAGTGATTATGATGAACCTGCTGTTTACAGAGTGGAATTCTTGCCCTTGAATCTGGGGAGCCTGGAGACTCTCTTGACCCAGTAAAATGCAGCAGAAGTGTGACTGTGTAATTTCCATGGACGGGCCTTACCCATCTACAGCTTCCACTGTCACACACCAGGAATACTCCTGTGGCCCTGCAGCCATGCAGGGAGAAGTGCAAGTCACGTGGGGAGGCCACAGAGAAGAGAGTCAAATTCTGAATTTCATTCAGAATTGAATGCAATATTCCAGGTAGAGTCTACATTGGTGAACGCACTGAGTCTTCACTGCTTCTGGAATTTATTTTGGCCTATCCAGATGTCTTTGGATTCTCCATCTGTCCACCAGAATATTAGGCATTCTTTCCAACAACCTGTCATCTGAAATTTTGTCCAGTGTTTCATTCACGTCTACTTCAAGTATATTTTATTTGAACAAGTTCTGTGAGTTTTATTTTTTATTTATTTATTTTTGGCTGCGTTGGGTCTTTGTTGCTCCCCACTGGCTTTCTCTAATTGCGGTGAGCGGGGGCTACTCTTCATTGCGGTGCGCGGGCTTCTCATTGTGGTGGCTTCTCTTGTTGCAGAGCACAGGCTCTAGGCGCACGGGCTTCAGTAGTTGTGGCACACGGGCTTAGTTGCTCCGTGGCATGTGGGATCTTCCCGGACCAGGGTTCGAACTTGTGTCCCCTGCATTGGCAGGCGGATTCTTAACCACTGTGCCACCAGGGAAGTCCCTCTGTGAGTTTTAGAATGCTGTTTCTCACCACAAAATCCATTCCTTCAATTTAACATCAATCTATTCATCAAAGCTCTTCTGCTTGGATTTGTTCAAACAACGGGTTCTGTAATTAAGCAGTTTAAAGCTCATTCGTTTTCATTTTCCACCTCATCCATGATAAGCACATTGGAAACCATCTGTGCTTATAAGAAGTCTGGGTCTCTAGCATAGAAACACTGGGGTAAAAAGAAGTGAAATTAGTTCAATCAAGCACTGCTTAATCACTGATCCTTTAGGCAGGAAATGGCCCTTTGCCATTCACAAGCTTACAAATCAAGGGAAAGAATTAGGCTATGATACACAGTACGGGCATGTTAATGGATTATGTGTGTGTGTTACCAGCCCCTGACTCTGCTGACAAATTAGTTTGCATCTCAGGACCGGACTAGGCTTGGGCCCATGCCTCAGGTTTCAACTCCAGCCACCAGCAGCACGCACCGGAAGGTGGCTGGTTCCTCCCGCTTCCTGACCCTTGAGAAGGTCTTTATACAGTATTCTTGCACCTTCCCGTGGTTTTCAAACTCCCCTTCTGCCTCCTGGGTGCCCACCTCCCAAGACTTCAGAGCCCAGGCTGTCTTCCTCTGCCATCTCTGGTCCATCTGCCCCCAAATCTCACATTGATTCCTCCCACTTTCTTCCTATCCCATAGAATCTAGAGAGCCTTAGTCACCAAACCCCTTCCGCACACATGACTTTGTCAAAATGCTTCCTTCTCAAGAGTTCTCAAACCCTCTTTTGAATGGTTTCATTCATTCATACTTTTTCTAAAAAAAAATAAAGTCAACCTCAAGCTCCCCAACCTATAATTTATAGAATCTAAATGGCTTCCTTTTCGGAAATTGAAGGAGCCAAAGGAGCATCATTTACAAGCTCTTTCTCCAGAATTTCTTGTGGTTCCCTGGCATGTAATTAGTCCTGGGCCGAGACACGATTAATTTGAATTAGTTCCGTGCAGCCTTATTACTGGTACATTCCTCCTGGGTTTTACCCATTGCTCATGCTACACCTTCCAGTTGGTTATCCTATTCCAAGGAAAAACCAAGCTAAATAAACTCCCAGTTAACATTACCGCTTCTTTCCCCGGCTGTAGGCCTAGTATTGTTCTTCATTGTCCCCCACATGCTCCAAACACAGCTTTAAAGGTGCCTTTTGGTGTTGGGATCTCTCACACATCTATTTATTCTTTTAGACTTCCCAGCACTGCTCTCACAAGTGTGCTGGTCTTCTTGGTAATGACCCCTTCAATCCACCTCTCCTTCCAAGTCCCTTTTACCTGCCATCTCACTGGAAAAGAGGGAGAGAGTTTACCCTGTTGCCCCGACACCAAACTGCAAGAGGTACGTTAGGGATGAGAGTGAGGGAGGCTCATGAGGCCCCTCCTTGATGCAAGGCTAACAGGACAGCCTTTCTCCTTGGCTGTGTTCATTCCATTTGAAATGCCCTTGAGACACCCTTGAGGACACAAGAGATGTAACATGAAATGAAAAAAACCACCGAGTACTTACCTGGAGATCAGAATTCCATGGATTAAATGTGCTTTGATACCACTACTGATCACTGCTGACATTAACTGAGCACTTAATATGTTGCAGGCACTGTTCTAGGCCCTTTACACGTGCTCAGAGTTGAGTACTATTTCTTATCCCCATTTTTCAGATGAGAACATGGAGGCACGCAGAAAATTGCCCAAAGTCATGAAGACAGCTGGTGAGTTAGCAGGCTAGGGTTGGGGCTGGAAATGAGGAGGAACCAGTCTGCCCAGTTCAGACACCATTGCCACTACTAGTCTGTCCCCCACCCTATGTCACTCCTCTGTCCACGACCAGCTTGTATCACTCTAGCCCCGGACTTAGCTTCTCAAGCCTCACTTTCATCATCTTTTAAATTAGACTCTCAGCTAGAGGACTTGGAGCATTCCTTGTGGCTCAGATACCCACATACTCCTTGCCCTATTTACACCTCAGAGGCAACCACAATAGCTCATATGAAGGTGCTTCCCAACCTGGGACAGCAATACCAGCTGTCAGTGTCATAGTGAGAGCAGCTTCCAGATGTGATCCCTTCCCCGCCAGAAACACCCAGATTCCCTGGGAGGGATGCAGGAAGCCGCTACACTGGAATTGACCTATAACGGCTGGTCAGTCCCCAGGCACCCATGGACCCAACTGTCTCCCTTTTCGCAATGGGTTTGAATGCAAACTTCTGAGACAGGGAACACAGAGCAGAAAATAATGGAAACGACTCAACGGCAAAGCCAAGTTTTCGTGGCTCAAGAATTAACAAGGAATAGAAAACCATAATTTGGAAACATCATATGCACCCCAATGTTCATTGCAGCACTATTTACAATAGCCAAGACATGGAAGCAACCTAAATGTCCATCAACAGATGAATGGATAAAGAAGATGTGGTACATATATACAATGGACTATTACTCAGCCATAAAAAGAGAATGAACTAGGACTTCGCTGGTGGCACAGTGGTTAAGAATCCGCCTGCCAATGCCTGGGACAAGGGTTCGAGCCCTGGTCCGGGAAGATCTCACATGCCTCAGAGCAACTAAGCCCATGAGCCACGTGCCACAACTGAACCCATATGCCACAACTACTGAAGTCCACGTGCCTAAAGCCCGTGCTCTGCAACAAGAGAAGCCACCGCAATGAGAAGCCTGTGCACCGCAACAGAGAGTAGCCCTCGCTAGCCGCCAACTAGAGAAAGCCCGCAAACAGCAACAAAGACCCAATACAACCAAAAATTTTTTATTTATCTATTTATTTTATTTTTTGCGGTACGGGTGCCTCTCACTGTTGTGGCCTCTCCCGTTGTGGAGCACAGGCTCCGGACGCGCAGGCTCAGCGGCCATGGCTCACGGGCCCAGCCGCTCCACGGCATGTGGGATCTTCCCGGACCGGGACACGAACCCACGTCCCCTGCATCGGCAGGCGGACTCTCAACCACTGCGCCACCAGGGAAGCCCCAAAATTTTTTTTAAAAAAGAGAGAAAATGAAATAATGCCATTTGCAGCAACATGATGGACCTAGAGATGATCATATGAAGTGAAGTAAGTCAGACAAAGACAGATATCATATGATATCACTTATATATGGAATCTAAAAAAAATGCTATAAGCGAACTTATTTACAAAACGGAAACAGACTCACAGACTTAGAAAACAAACTTATGGTTACCAAAGGGGAAAGGTGGGGGGGAGAGATAAATTAGGAGTTTGGGATTAACATATACACACTAGTATATAGAAAATAGATAATCAACAGGACCTACTGTATAGCACTGGGAACTCTACTCAATACTCTGTAATAACCTATATGGGAAGAACATCTGAATCTGTATATATACATATATATGACTGAATCACTTTGCTGTACACCTGAAACTAACACAGCATTGTAAATCAACTATCCTCCAATATAAACTAAACCATTTTTTAAAAAGAATGAACAAGGAAATCAGCCCCCCACACTCTAACTTTGTGTTTTTGGCCCATGAAACCTCTACCCAATGTCTAACATTTTTCTTCTGAAATCTCTTTGGGTTCTGGTCCCAAATTACAGCAGCCCACACCTACACCTAAGAGAGAGGAAAAAAGATGTGACAGAATAATGGAATATCATCTTGAGAAATTAAAACAAATAATCTTTGAAGAACCTAAGACAGAACATCTTAACCTGACTACTAGAAGGCAGGTATGAGAGTTCAAATACGTGTAGACAACAGACCTGCTCCATGCCATGCCCCATCTGAACTAGCGAAACAAGCAGGTAAGGGTCAGATACAGCCATTTGTACGTTAGCTCACCTTTGACTTTGGACTTTTA
Organism: Grampus griseus; assembly: GCF_964374135.1. NCBI lineage: Eukaryota > Metazoa > Chordata > Mammalia > Artiodactyla > Delphinidae > Grampus > Grampus griseus. Next base: position 153,185,008 of record NC_139018.1, read on the forward strand.
AAAATATACTCTTTCACAATGATAGAACTAGAACTGGATTTTGTAAATGTGTGATAGTTATCACCGCACCGTTATCTAAGCCACCATGCCTTACACTCAGAGCCACAAATGCCAAGTGTATTGATATTCCCGAGAATTCTCATTGGGCCCGAAATGAGTTATTCTTTTATTTAAACATTATGAAGCGTACTGAAATGTTTTTCTCTTAGATTCCTACTGATTCTCACATCTATGAAAGTGAAGATTCTGGCAGCCTTTGTGGTAGCGATTTCCATGCTATACATCGGGAGAATGTAAGTACCAACCGATACATTCCATTCACCAGTGAGAGCCGCCCAGGGCCAGGGCTGGTGGAAGGGCCCCAGGTGCAGGACCCCGTGACCTGAATACACACCTGCCCTGATAGGGAGCCTGGCGCTTCTGGACAGCAGGAGAGATCAAACGTGGTGGGGTTTTTCCCAAGACCTTGGAATTTGGAGATAGGCTGTCAGCATAAAAAGAGAAGCGTGACCCAGGCTGCCCTTAGCTTGGCTTGTCCTGAGGTCATTCCAAATATCAGATTATAGTCATCAGAGATGAAATGACCAATGGAAGGGACCAGAAGATTGGAAATCATATTTATATTTGCAAAACATGCCATAAGGTCTTTTTTTTTATTAGCAGACCAACAAAAATGTTCCACATTATCCTGGCCCACAGCCAACCACCGCCAACACACTAGCAATCTCAGAAAACAGCAAAATGTGCTAAGTAACTTTCTTTTAGACCGTGTTAATTTTGCTTTCTCAACTTCAGTATCCACTGTATACTATGGAATTTATTTCAACATTAATAACTGTTAAAGATATCCACCGAGAGATTATCTTGGACCTCTTAGTTGAGGATGGTTTTGTTCAAATTTTGGAGGTTCTGTTTGGTACTCAACCCATAAGGTCTTAATTGTCTTTATCTCAGCAGAGAATGCAAAGCTGTGACAGGGTTTTTCCATGAGGGCTAGGCTGAGGCACCCACTGGGCTGGGAACTCCCCCAGCCGGCGCTACACAAGGGAGGGGAGGGGTGTTTTTCCCGCTTCCGGTATCCAGAAGATACATTTTTCCAGAAGGTATAGCACTGTGCAATTTCAAAGGCTGAAGGGAAAACTTAGGCAGAAAACTAGAGACAACTCTCAGTTATATGCCCTTGATTCTGTTTTACATTCCAAGCTGGGCTTCTTTTGCTGTTTAGAACAGTGACAGTAATGATACAAGCACAGAAGAGCTCCTAGATTTGCGCCAGGCACCTATCTTGTTCTTCACTTACTCTTCCTCACGGCCGCCCCATGACGTGAATGGGATAGCCCCATCTTACAAGTGAAGAAACTGATTTACAGAGAGATAAAGTAACCTGCTACAGTGACTAATCTAGTAAGAGGTAGACTCTAGATTTTGAAGATGGTATTGAATATTATGTTCCATTATTGGGAGCTAAATAGCTCGATGTGGACATATTTTGAAAAGGACAATGTATGAAAGGAAAGAATTATTACTCTTGGGCCCAGGTCACCTTCCAACAGTGATTCAAGTCAGTGTTGATACTTAAGGGCCAGTTATGTTCAAAGGCACTGTGGTGAGTACTGTCCGCAGTGCTGGGCACATAGTAGGCTGTCTATAAAGAGTGGGTTTTTTAGTGTATTTTATTGAAGTATAGTAGATTTACAATGTTGTGTTAGTTTCTGATGTACAGCAAAGTGATTCAGTTATACATATATGCATTCTTTTTTACAATATTCTTTTCCATTATGGTTTATCATAGGATGTTGAATATAGTTCCCTGTGCTACACAGTAGGACCTTGTCATTTAACCATTCTCTATATAATAGTTTGCATCTGCTAATCCCAAACTCTCAATCCTTCTCTCTCCCACCTCCCTCCCCCTTGGCAACCACAAGTATGTTCTCTATGTCTGGGAGTCTGTTTCTGTTTTGTAGATAAGTTCGTTCGTGTCATATGTCATATTTTAGACTCTACATATAAGTGATATCATATGGTATTTGTCTTCCTCTATAAAGAGCGTTGAATGAAGGAGTGTGTGGTCTCTACACTTGAGAAAACGTAGCAAGGCATGGAGGTGTGTTTTGCACTTATGCCCCCAAATGACACGAATGACGAATGTCAGCCAGAGGAATCTGCAGAACGTTGGTGACGGAAGTCGCAACTAAGACGGGCTTTGAAAGAGGGTTGTGGTTTTAATAGAGAGACGTTGGAGGAAAAGGGAATTCCAGGCAAGGGGAACTGTGTCGGGGAAAGCACTTGGTTGAAAGGTTTGGAGGTGAGCCAATAATCTGGTTTTGTGGTGTGTAGGCTGGAGCTCAGGCTGAAAAGGTAGAGCACTGACCACCATGAAAATCAGTCTTGGCCGGATCCTCTATAGAAAGAGAGTGAAAACTTTGGAGCAGGGAGTAACCGCTTCACAGCTGCACTCGGACGCTGCTTCAGCCGTGGTGTGATGGATTCAGAAACAGCAGCCAAGACGTCCCTAGAAAACATCGCTATCATTCCAGAAAAATTAATGAGAGTAGTGACAGTGGGAATGGAGCGAAAGTGCAATCCATATCGGTTGGTATGTCCCCAGAAATGCTTACCACGTTCACTCTTAGCTGAGACCAAGCATTTTGGGGGGGGGGGAAGGGGCGTGTAAATTCACTACCCAAATCATGCAGTCCACACTTAACAAAACCAAATCAACGTACATGATCCGAACCCACGTCATCTTCATTCGTAGCAAACACCACTCTACCTTCAGCTAATAGATTTATTTGTTTAGCTTAGATCTCTATTCTATTTAAGCAAAATGAGGTGGCACGTAAAACAAGGGATTTTCTTTATTCCACCAAGTTTACCTTTATTCCTTGCTGAAAATATTTTTAACTGATTTGAAACTGATTTATTTTTGCTCTTTAAATTGTTTTTAAAATGTTTAATTATGAAGTATTTCAGAGAAAAGTTTAAAAATACACTTGTTTAACAGACAAAGCCTAAGTGTCCATAGCAGGATGAATGGATAAAGAAAATGTGATATATACATATGATAGACTATTATATTTAGCCTTAAATAAAGAAGGAAGTCCTGACAGGCGTTAACATGGATCGACCATGAGGACGTTATGCTAAATGAAATAAGCCATTCACAAAAGGACAAATACTGGATGATTCCACTTATATGATGTATGTAAAGTAATCATACTCATAGAAAAATAAAATAGAATGATGGTTGCCGGGAGCTGGGGGCAGGCAGAATGGGGAATTATTGTTTAATGGGCACAGGGTTTTAGTTTTGCAAGATGAACAATTTCTAGAGAGGTACTTCACAACAATTTGCATACAATTAATAATCTTAGATTTAATTCTCTCTTCTGACTTTCTTTTTAGTATTATTTGCTGTGACATCTAATTTAACCCTATACCAACTTTGTAACCCCCATTTTCAAGTATTTGAAATAAATAAGATAGATTTTAATGCTATCTCAACTTTCAGTCTGTTTTTGTCTCTTGGAGATAAAGTGTAATTGTTAGAAACAGCATACAGTTGAACATTTTTAAAACAATCATCAGTAACCCTTCATAATCTTACAGATAAATTTAATCTATTTGCATTTTATATTACATTTGAACCAGCACTTCCAGTTATTTGGGGCATGTGCTTGGATTTAACAAATAAATTTGTCCTTTTTTAAAGATCATTTTGCATATTTTAATATGTCAGTTTATCTTTTTTGGCATGGTTTTGATTTCCTCTTTTCACTTGCATTGTTTTTGAAATAAACTTTAAACCGTGTCCCTTTGAACAAAATCAGAGGGCAATCTCAGAGAAGTGACCTGTTCGTCCTGGGTTCACTGTAATCCTCAAGATGAGTGACTGGGATCCACAGAAGCTAGCTGAGTCTGGTCGGCACGGATCTGGTGGAAACAGCCCTACATCACCAGGTTTCAAAGGCCATCGCAGACTTTCTGTTTGCATGTGGGTGAAAGTTCCCCTGTGGGAGTGAACTTTGAGAAAGTAGAGGTTTTTTCAGCAGCAAGACCCGGACCAGGTGATGGATCAGGGACCTCGGGCAGGAAGCCGTAGTTCCATCCTGGCAAAGGAAACTGCCAGAAAAGACATGGGAGCTGGCCAAACTGAGGTCCACAGCATGGCTCTGTTCAAGCAGACGTCTGGAGTAGAGGCTCATCAAGTACACTGGCCACCCAGCTTGGGAACTACAGGTAACTGTTAGTCTAAATTCACACTTGGAACACTGATCCCAGAGATGGACCCCAGGCTGCCTCTCCTGGACGTGGTCACGAACAACAATTGAGGTCAGGCTGACCTTGAATGAAGTCTCCACGTGCTAACTATGAAATGTGGAATCAGTTATTGATACTTAACCTTACCTTCCTCCATTGTGAATGAAGATAAATGTAGTACACATCTCACATGGCTCTTTTATAGTTGAATAAAAACAGGGGGTTAAAGTTAATGTAGGTAAAAGTGCATGACACCACAAAGGGCTCAATAAATCCTAGTTAACATTGTTATTAGGATTCATGACCATGGGTGGGAAGGGATTCCAGGCTGGGCTGTCTCTGGTTCTGGGATGGGGAGAACTGATTTTCCGCTGACCTGAGTGAGAGTGACCAGGGGCAGCCGGAACAGACTCTGTTCTCTTAATCAAAGAGGTTCCTGAAACTTCCTTGCTGAAGGGGTGCCTAACCTCCCACACTGCTGCTTGCCCAGTTCTCTCATGAAATAGGTTCTCGGTTTTCAAAGGGAGAGGGAGAGACACTGCCAGTGAGTGCTTTGCTCAGAAAACCATGGGGTTTCTTCTCCCACTTTTCCTAAATTCCTCTTGCTTTCACTTAAACCAAAGGATTTTGTTTCCAGAAGCTTTTCACTTTAGCTTTTTCCTCTCTGACTCGATTTCTCAGTCACGTGCCTCACCTGGTCTTTCAAAGAAGATGACGCTGATCTTAGGTCTCTCTGATTTTAAGATGAAGAGAAATCAGCAAAAGGAAAAAAAAAGCACTGCACATCTGTCCGACCCTGCCTTACTCTCACAGCCCAGGGACTGCCCCCAGCTCTGCTGTTTGAATAACCTCTGGGTGTGTGACCCACCCCCCTCCCCAGCTTAAGTTTGAACTCCAGAACAAATATTTGTCCTGTTTTGGAACAAAGTTTGAGAGCTCTCTTCTTCTCTTTTCTCTCAATTTTCTTTTTGAAAACCAACTGTACGGCTCTGCTGTGCCTCTGATCGTGGTTCAGGGAGCAGTGGGCTCCTCCCAGACCCGGCACTGGAGAGCTGGGCAGAGCAACCTAGCACGATGAAGGGGCTCGTGTGCTTTCTCGTCTGCTTCCTCCTTTCTGAATCACAGGGCTTCGAAATCCCCACTAACGGACTTTCAGAAGTAAGTACTTCCAGAAGACTTCCTTGCTGTCCGCTCCAAAGGTTAGCTTGGTAAATAACCTGTTACCTGTTGCTATTCAAGGACAGCATTCTGTGTGGAATGGAAATTCATGATAAAATTAATCTGCGTAGACGTGTTCACTATTATAATTACTGGAACCTGTATTTACCCTTTTTTTGATTCAATATTTGTATATATTGGAAAATGATCACCACAATGTCTTTAATAGCTCTCACCATACATAGTTACAGTTTTTTTCCCCTTGTGATAAGGATTTTTAACTTTTTATTTTATATGGAGTACAGTTGATTACCAATGTTGTGATAGTTTAGGCATACATCAGGGTGATTCAATTATACATGTATCTATTCTTTTCCAAATTCTTTTCCCATTTAGGTTGTTGTATAATATTGAGCAGAGTTCCCTGTGCTGTACAGTAGGACCCTGTTGGTTATCTGTTTTAAATATAGCCATGTGTCCATGTCAGTCCCAAACTCCCTAACTATCCCTTCCCCCCGGTAACCATAAGTTCTGGAACATATATTTACCCTTTAGAGCATTAACAGGTTTTGCATGAGAACCAAGTTTACAGCCCGACCCCATAGTGTACCGCTTACGAAGTACAGCTGCCCCCTCCTTATCTAAAAAATTGGGGATAATAATTGATCTAACCCAAAGGGTTGTTGTAAGAATTAAGTGACATATGTAAACTACCCAGCACAGTGCAAACCTGGGGAAGAACTTAATAATTATTAGCTCTCATAACTGTTATTATGGAATATCACTATCACTCTTTTACTTAAGAGTATATAGAAAAGTCATTTTCAAAGCACTTTGTTTGTCATACCTAAGTGAAAATGATTTCCAAATTAAGGACACTTAATATTCCTGTTAAAGGGGAAGATTGGGTAAATGGACGGGCAGAGTGTAGGAATTACTCCTGGGGAGCTCAAGGTCTTCACTTCAGACCCTTGATCATCCCCAACGTATTGAAAGCCTTGGACTGAAAGTCATACAAGAGCTTTTTTTCTTTTTAATAAATTTATTTATTTATTTGCTTTTGGCTGCGTTGGGTCTTTGTTGCTGCTGCATGCAGGCTTTCTCTAGTTGCGGCGAGCAGGAGCTACTCTTTGTTGCGGTGCGCGGGCTTCTCATTGCGGTGCCTTCTCTTGTTGCAGAGCACGGGCTCTAGGCGTGCATGCTTCAGTAGTTGTGGCTCGCGGGCTCTAGAGTGCAGGCTCAGTATTTGTGGCTCATGGGCTTTGTTGCTCCGAGGGGTGGGTGGGGTCTTCCCGGACCAGGGTTCGAACCCGTGCCCCCCGCATTGGCAGGCGGATTCTTAACCACTGCGCCACCAGGGAAGCCCCAAGAGCTATTTTGATGCCAGAAAAGCAGCATGTATTCTGGGAATATCCTAGAAGGCGCAGCGGCTTGTGCTACTTACAGAGTGGATTACCTACAAAGATGCCAAAGAACAGGATGGCATATTTGCAAGAAAAAAAAAATCACCCTGTCTGCCTAGAAACTATCATATTTTCTAACACTTTAAAAACTACCAGAGTACGTTGGAAATCTCATTGACGAAGCCAGGAGTTGGAGGCAAGATATCCAAATGTGTTTGTGCTTTTTCAGTCACTTACTGGCATTCCTTTCACATCGCCATTTCTAACTCAATGGATAATGGCCCACATTTACCTAGTAAGACACCTCTGATGCCCCCAAGATCTACCCAGTACTTCTGCCAGGCACCTACCTGATCACTGGGCTACTGTAACTCCTACTTGGATATCCCATCATCTTCAGGCAAACTCAGAAATGAACTCCTGCTTCCAGCAAATTTGGAGATACTAACTCTCATTTACTCACCTCTGAGAAGTAACAGGCAAACAAATATATTAAAGAAATCATTGTAGGGACTTCCCCTGGTGGCGCAGTGGTTAAGAATCTGCCTGCCAGTGCAGGGGACACAGGTTCGAGCCCTGGTCCGGGAAGATCCCACATGCCACGGAGCAACTAAACCCGTGCACCGCAACTACTGAGCCTGTGCTCTAGAGCCCGCAAGCCACAACTACTGAGCCCATGTGCCACAACTACTGAAGCCCAAGTGCTATAGGGCCCGCATGCTGCAAATAGTGAGCCCATGTACTACAACTACTGAAGCCTGCCTGCCTAGAGCCCGTGCTCTGCAACAAGAGAAGCCACCGCAATGAGAAGCTCGCACACTGCAATGAAGAGTAACCCCTGCTCTCTGCAACTAGAGAGAAAAAAAAAAAATCATTGTAACAGACACAGAAAACAAACTTAACAGTTCCAAAGGGAAAAGGGGGGAAGGATAAATTAGGGATTTGGGATTAGCAGATACACACTACTATATATAAAATAGATAAATGGCAAGGACCTACTGTATGTATAGCTCAGGGAACTCTACTCAATACTCTGTAATAACCTGTATGGGAAAAGATAGTGAAAAAGAATAGATTATATGTATATGTATAGCTGAATCACTTTGCTGTACACCTGAAACATTGTAAATCAACTATACTTCAATTTTAAAAAAAGAAATCATTGTTTGAAAAAATGAGATTGCCCAGAGATATAGAAAACAAGACAAAATAATATATTGAATACAGTCCCTTATGCCTATCACCAGCTCCCTGCTTTTTGTTGATAGAAATAAACATCCTAAATTCTTTTTTAAGTTTGCAGAATATGGAGACCTTGTGGAACTGGCCCCAGGCAAATTTCAATTTGTGCCAGAGAACCGGAGGTACCAGGTACAGTAAACCTCAATTCCAAAAGGGCAAATAAGTGAAAGAGATCATGATTGAAGAAATAAGAAAAGGGTTGAGATGATTTTTGCTACATTTTCTCAAGAGCATGTTTTTTTAGCAGCAAAGAGTCTGCTGGTTTTACACCTGGAGGAAACACTGTCCAGCTGAAATAAAGGGAAGCCTCCACACGGCTGTCTGTTCATCTTCAAACTGTAATGGTCACCTTGGTCCCTTAGAGAATACATTGCTATGTGTTTTCTTCAAAGTTTAAGATTATGGGATAGTTTTACTGCTTTGTATGGAAGAATTTCCTCTTAGGACACTTCCTATTGGGGCCACACATGGTCTCCTACCTAGTCACGGTCTCTACTGTCTCGGGGAGTTGCTCAGAGAGCACAGGGGACCTGACCATGCTGGCGGTCTCCTCCCGGATGCCAGCAACAGCACAGACAAAATGCTCTAACTCATGGGGTGAGTTCTCCAGGGGGCCAAGAAAGGTTTGGCTTCTCCCATGTAGAGCCCAGGTGGTAAAAAAGGAGGTATTTGTGGAAGCAACTCTAAGCTGACCTATGACATCTTTTGTGCGGGTATGAATTTTTGACCTGCTGCAAGTCCAGGCTTTTTGTAGACCGATAGTATTAAAACCCAATAGGCAAGTCCTCATGTCAGGGTCTTCATCTAAAAGGGAAAACATCATCGTATGGAATTGCATTCAAAAAGTCCAAAAGACCCACAGACATAGAAAACAAACTTAGGATTACCAAAGGGGAAAGGGGGAGAGGGATAAATTAGGAAGTTGATTAACAGATACACACTACTATACATAAAACAGATAACCAGGACATCCCTGGTGGTCCGGTGGTTAGGACTGCACGCTTCCACTGCAGGGGGCACAGGTTCGATCCCTGGTTGGGGAACTAAGATCATGCAAGCCGCGTAGCACGGCCAAAAAATAAATAAAATTAAATAGATAACCAATAAGGACTTACTGTATAGCACAGAGAACTATACTCAGTATTTTGTAATAAACTATAAGGGAAAAGTATCTGAAAAAGAATAGTTATATATGTAGGTATAACCGAATCACTTTGCTGTACACCTGAAACTAACACTAAACTAACACTGCTTCCCTGGTGGCGCAGTGGTTAAGGATCCGCCTGCCAATGCAGGGGACACAGGTTCGAGCCCTGGTCCCAGAAGATCCCACATACCGCGGAGCAGCTAAGCCCGTGCTCCAGAGCTGCTGAACCTGAGCTCTAGAGCCCGTGAGCCACAACTACTGAAACCAGCAAGCCACAACTGCTGAAGCCCACGCGCCTAGAGCCAGTGCTCTGCAACAAGAGAAGCCACCACAATGAGAAGCCTGTGTGCAGCAACGAAGACCCAATGCAGCCAAAAATAAATAAATAAATAAACCATGCTCCAATTTAAAAAAGTCTAGAAAAAGGCAGTCGTTGGCCTCACTATGTCACATAATACCCCCTAAAATTTCAACTCACCCCAAATCAGGCAAGCAAAGCTAATGTCCCACACCTTAATTATTACTTTAAAATCCATCTGACATTAAAGGTTCACCCATCACTCTAAAGCCAGTCAGTTTTCCATGCCCACAGGACAGTCATTCATGTGGATACAGTAAGTCCCCTACATATGAGTGAGTTCCGTTCTGAGAGCACGTTCAGCAAGTTTGTTCGTAAGCGTGACAAAGTTAGCCTAGGTACCCAACTAACACAATCGGCTATAAACCTACTGTAATAGGTTTATAATACTTCTCACACAAATAATGCATAAAAAACAAACACAAAAAATAAAAGTTTTAAAATAATTTTTTTAAGTTTAATTTTTAAAATTTATTTATTTATTTATTATTTTTGGCTGTGTTGGGTCTTCATTGTGGTGCGTAGGCTTCTCATTGCCGTGACTTCTCTTGTGGAGCACGGGCTCTAGGTGCGCGGGCTTCAGTAGTTGTGGCACATGGGCCCAGTAGTTGTGGCTCGTGGGCTCTAGAGCACAGGCTCAGTAGTCGTGGCACATGGGCTTAGTTGATCCACGGCATGTGGGATCCTCCCAGACCAGGGCTATGTCCCCTGCACTGGCAGGCGGACTCCCAACCACTGCGCCACCAGGAAGTCCCAAGAAAACATGTTTAATCTTACAGTACAGTACCTTGAAAAGTACAGTAGTGCAGTACAACAGCTGGCGTAAAGGGGATGGCATCGAGTGAACAGGAAAGGAGAGTTACTGCCTGGAGGAGGGAGAGGAGGTGGGAGATGGTAGAGCTGAAGGACCGTCAGAAGTAGGAGACGGAGGGCAAGCTGCAATTTCACTCATGCCTGATGTTGATGGAATGCACGTTCGCATCTTCAAAAGTTCGCAACTTGAAGGTTTGTATGTAGGGGACTTACTGTAATTCTCTAGCATAGCTGTTGAGTACAGGATTTTCCACCGTGCTTGACTCAGGGGCTACACCAAGGAGGAAACGCATCCAAGTCTCTGCTCCCATGTAGCTTCATCTAGTGGAAGAGACAGACGTGCCTTCCCACTGCCTGACTTTGAAGAAAGACTCTGCTGCTGAGAAAACAATCAGACAAATAGACAGGGTAAAGGTGATCTGTGCTACTCAGCTTAAGTTTGGTTGAACATTTTCATTTGAAAACATAGGTTTTAGCATTGTATCGAAGGATGGTGGGCATGCAACCAAACAGTGACTGAGACATTTGTTCACAGAAACACACCAGTGGGAAAATAGCATTCAAGAATATTTGGTAATTATGTCTTGGTTCCCGTGAATGAATTATAGCTCAGCACTGAAGGAAAAAATATCTTTTGAGAAAGTATATTTTGAGAAAACAGTTTTTGCCTTCAAGGTAATAAGCAACACGCTTCTGAAGAATGATTATCCAACTTCCTTTCACAGAGGAGTGTTTCTGGAGAATCTGGAGAAATGATGGTAAGTTTACTTTGATTTTGTTAAAAATTGATGTCTGAATGACTTTTCTGTTACCTATTATCGAGAAATCAATACGGGTGCCTCCTTTGTCTTCATCACTGAGAATGTTTACCTGACTTTCGAAATACCCCCTTGCCCAGTTCTGTTTGGAAGTGTGTCTAAAATTCAGCATGAAAGGGTGCAGTTTGTATGCAGCCGGGAGAGCTGTCCCCAGGAGTGAAAATGTACCTTCTCTTTACTTTTGCAAGTTTTGACAACATTGTAGGTGTTTTTGGAATAAAAACTGTGTATTTATTCCAACAGAATAGTTTTGATTTAAAATAGGACACCTAACAGCTTTGGAGGGTAAAGCCGTGAGTATGGAAAAAGCACTCTTAAACATGAAATGGCCCGATTCCCTGAGATGTTCAGAGTAGAGCTTCCTGTGGCAAGAAAACATCAAGAGGAAGGGGTTCCCTGGGCTTCCTGCTCTGAACTGACAGCAACTGTGAGAAGCTCTGGGTTAGGGGGGAAGAAGGACAAACAACGTAGCCTGGGTTTTATCTCAGCTTGAGGTGGGCTGGATGTTAATGTGTTGAAAGGTTTAATCTTGGATGACAAAGTTGAGGCATATGACACCTAGTATTGAAATAAGCAAAACCTTTCGGAGAAAAAAGCAAAACCTAGTCGGTCACATCACTGCCATAATCCTGACTGTTTAGAGTCACCTCCTAAAAGATGTGCGTTTGCAGTACTTTGTCTTTGAGCATACGGATACTAGAACTGCCTTAAATCAGTAGAGAAGGATTGGGATTAGGGGTCCCGAGTACTGGACCAGTAACTGCATCAAAACCCCTCTGCAAGATATTCTGTTCTTTGCTCACATCCATCAGCATTCTCATATTTTGTTTTAATTTGGGAAAGGACAAGAGGACTGCAAGAAGGTGAAATTACAATAGATCAGGTTGAAGAAGGTAGGTGGCAGTGTGGGGCTTTGGGGACCACATGTGTCTTCCACCCCACCGTACCGCTGGAAGTGCCCAGGTCCCCTTCCAACGCTGCAGTCCTGCATCCTTCCTTCCCTCTGGCCCTGCATTCGAAGTTATTTCCTGCACTTTCGTAATCCAAACTTGCTTCCCCACAACCATTTTCTCCTCGTATTCTAACCTTTAATCATTTTTAATAGACTCATAGCGCTTGAAAGGCATCTCAAGATATCTCAGGCCTTTTGTTATTAAATTTTATTTATTTTAATTTCATATTTCCTCTGACTTTTTTATTTTTATTGATATTTAATTTATGACTTTGCTTTTTTAATCTTTGATCTGTTTGGTTCTGAAAAGGGCACGTTAAAGTTTACTAATGACAAAAAAAAAAAAAAAAGAAGCTATCTCAGGCTTCTGCCTGAGGAGTATTCCAAGAAGTTAGGAGAATGCTTAGTAATACCTGAGTTATATGCTTACCGATGCCTTAGAATTGTTTGTAATCAAATGGACCAATGTTAGCGTTGAATACGTAGTGAAGTTCTGTGTCATTTTTCTCTGAGTACAGTTGTATTTTCTTGCCAATTACAGGAAGATGTTGATCAAGTGACTCTTTATAGCTATAAAGTCCGGTCTACTATCACTTCCCGAATGGCCAACACTGTCATCCAGGCCAAAGTGGTGAACCACTCCCCACAGCCTCAGGATGTCGTGTTCGATGTGCAGATTCCCAAAGGAGCCTTCATCTCCAACTTCTCCATGTGAGTAACTCCTGTGCAGAACCAGAAACTGGATGTGCTCTGCTCAAAGAATCGAACCCCGTCACAGTTAGGATGGACCTTAATGGCCACCTAGTCCAGTGGTTCTCGCTTTCAGAGCTGTGGACCCCCTGGACATCAAGAGTCATCTTGGGGTGGGTCCCAGTGTTTTGCTTCTGTTCAGAGTAACAGAATTGTGAAGCATTTACTTTTCTTTTCTGATAAATTAAAGCATCCTTAAGCCTATCTCTGTGGTAACAACCTCCCACTTACTTGGGGAGAGAAAAATATATGGAGTTGCCCTGGATTACAGGAAACCGTATATGAGTGTGTAGGAGGTTGCAGGTCAGCATCATCTATCACATGTTTCTTTACGGGGAAAAAGAAGTGGAGAACCGCGGATTAAATCCAGTCACGTGTCCAGTGCTTGAATTCCTCTGTGTAGCCGCTGACTAGTGAGCATTACCCAGGCTTGGCTTGAATATCTCCTTGATGATAAACTCACTACTTTCCAAGGCAATTCACTCAGTGGTTGGCAGCGCTTAGAATTATTTCTGCCACTTAATGGAAATCCGTTCCATTTCCTACTCAATGACTCTAGTTCTATTCACAAAAGAACTTTTAAAAAATTCCCTACAAAATGCATACTGAAGTGTTCAAGGATGAGATGGTCAGCTATCTGAGATTGGCTTCAGAATAAATGAGGTGGAAGGAGGGGGTATAGACAATGGAGGTTGGCTGAGTATTGATAATGGTGTAACTCAGTGATGGTTTCATGGAGGTGTCTTACATTATTCTATTTTTTTGTATACTTAAAGATTTCCATAATAAAAAAATTTTAAACCACCCAAATGTCTTTCAAATAGTGAAGGCCAGTTATATTGTTCCCACCCTGAGGCTTCATTCATCAAGGGTAAACTTTCCCTGTTCTGCCAATAGAGGAATAAATAAAATAAAAGGTTCAAATACCAAGCACTTTGGCTTCTAAAAATGGCAGAGCCATTTTAATTATATTTTCTAAACAAAACAAAGGTGAGGGGAACAAAAGGCAATTTGTAACTTGGAATTGGACTTATTGGAATTGGAATTCATGGATTTTGAATCCTTCAAATTGTCTGAGAAATTTATTAACAAAAAAAATTATTTTAGTCAGCCTTTTCTAAAAAGCAAATGTAGAAGGAAAAGATTTTATGTAGTGGTATTATATGACACTGTCTAAAAAATTATATTAAAGCTAGTTTAATAAATTCTTATTTTTAAACTATATGACTAGATATTCCAGGTATCTCATCTTTCTGTTTTCCTTCATTCTTTCCCTTTGTCCCCATCTCATTCCTTAGAAGATTTGAGGTGATGAAAGACAGAATTGTGAAATATGTTTATTTTGATCTCTCTGTACTCCTGGCTGAATGTATAAATCAGAGAAGATAGCTCCTTACATCACCACAATTTAATATGAACCGCACAGACCTCCATCTCCAGTCAAAAAACTTCTCCTGCCTATTTATCAAGGTTCCAAATATTCCACCATTAGAGATTATTTCCTTTTGTCATAAAGACTTTTTGGTCTTCAAACCTTAGCATGATTTGATGGAAATAGTGCCGACCTGGGCACTCGGGGTCCAGTTCTAGCTCTGCCTCTGAGCGAGTGTGTGACCTCAAGCAAGTCGCTTGTCTCCTTGGCTCTTATTTCTCTCACCTACAGAGGTGAACCAAGCGTGCTTGACAAGCATGCTGTTAGCATTTGGGACAGGAAACTCCACCTCACGTTGCAGAATGTCTAGCACTCTTGGGGTCATCCCATAATGCCAGCAGCCCTTCTCAGTCATCAGAACAGCCAAAAATTTCTCCATGCACTTTAAATACCTCCTTGGGGAGAGATGCTGCCCACTTGAAGCCCAGATGTTCCATTTTGCTTCTAAAATTCTGTCATTCGACTGCTCCAGCTAACCATTATTGGGACGGATTAGGTGACGGCCAGCTAAGAAACAGAGGTGACATGAGCACACAGAGGTCCCCGAGGGAGATGTTGGAGAGATAAACACAAACTGTGCAAAGAGATTGACAGGCACCTTTCTTCATCTTTCCTTGCTCTTTTCCACCCTCACAGGAGAGTGTAATGCCCCCAGGCCACCCCAGATCCTTAACACACAGGAGAATGATCTTGTAAACCGAAAGTCAGCCAGATAACTAGTGACTTATCAGTCACCAATCCTAGGCACATTTGTCATTCCAAAGGGAGGCACAAGAGAACAACCCTTAATCTGAAGGGTAAAACTGGAAAATGAAGAAACATTTTAAAAATTTTTTATATTGGAGTATAGTTGATTTACAATGTTGTGTTAATTTCAGGTGTACTGCTAAGTGATTCAGTTGCAATATACATGCATCTATTCTTTTTCAAATTCTTTTCCCATTTAGGTTATTACAGAATATTGAGTAGAGTTCCCTGTGCTATACAGTAGGTACTTGTTGGTTATCTATTTCTATGCACTAGTGTGTATGTGATAATCCCAGTCTCCTAATTTACCTCTCCCCCTTCCACGTTTCCCCTTTGGTAACCATCGGTTTGTTCTTTAAGTTGGTGAGTTTCTTTCTGTTTTGTAAATAAGTTCATTTGTATCATTTTCTTTAGATTCCACATATGAGCGATATCATATGATATTTGTCTTTCTCTGTCCAACTTACTTCACTTAGTATGATCATCTCTAGGTCCACCCATGTTGCTGCAAATGGCATTATTTTATTCTTTTTTATGCTGAGTAGTATTCCATTGTATATATGTACAGCATCTTGTTGATCCATTCCTCTGTCGATGGACACTTAGGTTGCTTCCGTGTCTTGGCTGTTGTAAATAGTGCTGCTATGAACGTTAGGAAGAAACATTTTAAACACTACAATATGCAAGAGGAAGCTTTTAGGACGGGAGCCCACCTCACCTCTCTTAATCACACTAACAGATAAAGGGACTCCTGTGAAATATGCAACGTCTCTGTGTTTCCTGCAGGTTCAAAATGATAATTAAATAATTCATTAAGTCCACCTGGTTGCGTTGTTGGCTTGTTGTTTGTTTGTTGCGCTAAGACTACTATTTGGACCAACTGTAGGCCCTCTGTCATTTTTTAGGACTGTGGATGGCACGACATTTACTAGTTATGTTAAGGAGAAGACGGTGGGCCGAGCCCTCTACTCGCAGGCCAGAGCAAAAGGCAAAATGGCTGGATTGGTGAGGTAAGGGGGGGGTCCTCATCCACTGCTGCCCCCACTCAACCCCAAAACCAGCCTCCGAGAAGGCACAGAACCTCATCCTCAGGTGGCAGAGTTAGGTATCTCCGTTCCTGTTTCCCTAAGGCCTCCTGCAACACATGAGTTTTGGATGATCTCACACGTGTTAGCCTTGCATAGCTTGCCTTGCATGTAGATGGCTGTCCTGTCACTAAACACTGATTCCCAGCAGAGTACAGAGAGGAACTACAGAAATATTGGTGATCGGGGCTTCCCTGGTGGCGCAGTGGTTGAGAGTCCGCCTGCCGATGCAGGGGACGCGGGTTCGTGCCCCGGTCTGGGAGGATCCCACATGCCGCGGAGCGGCTGGGCCCGTGAGCCATGGCCACTGAGCCTGCGCGTCCGGAGCCTGTGCTCCGCAACGGGAGAGGCTACGACAGTGAGAAGCCCGCATACCGCAAAAAAAAAGAAAGAAAGAAAAATATTGGTGATCTTGTTACAGCACCACATAACACAGAAAGAAAGGTTTGGAATTTGTCTTAATGATCTTCTTGGCCTATTTTTATGGGGTGGCACCTTTTTCGGCACAGTTACTTAGTTTAGATTCTGTTTTTTTTTTCCCCTTACGGTCTTAAATAAGACACTGGAAATGCCACGCCACCCTCAGAGAGGCAGCCTCTCCCACCAGAAATGTCAGAGGAATGTTCACTGATCCCCACACTGCGTATCTAAGCCGCCCTCAGATCCTGCCATCTTCTTTTCTTCATCTCCTTCTCCTCCTCCAGACGCCCAAATTTCCCCTTAGCTGAAGTTCTTTTCATTTCATTCATGTGTTCATTCATTCAAAAAAATGCACTGAACGTTAACACTACCCAGCTCTGTCAAAGGTGACAGCAACACTGCAACAAACACCGTCAGGCCAGTGGAGGAGATGGCCACGGAACGGACAGTGTATAGGTGACTATAACATATGGATGACCATAACATATATAGCATATAGGTGACTATAATATATATATCATATAGGTGACTGTAATATGTATAATATTTAGGTGACTGTAATACATATAACATACAGGTGACTATAATATATATAACCTATGGGTGACTATAATATATATAACAGATGACTGTAATATATATAACAGATAGGTGACTGTAATATATATAATATATAGGTGACTATAACATATATACCATATAGGTGCCTACAGTATATATATTATATAGGTAAGTGTAATATATATAATATATAATGGTATAATGTGCTAATGTAGAGATGGTACAAAACCCTATGGGAGTTCCAAGTACCAAGTGAACAGTTCTGTCCAGGGGTCCAGATCATCACAGAAGACTCGATGTTTGAGCTGAGCCCAAAGAGATTAATAGAATTCAACCAGGAGAAAGGACAGGAGAAATTCCAAGCCAGGGAACATCTCCAGCATGCCTCCAGGTTAATAAGTGCTTTAAGTATCATTCTGCCGTCTTTACCCATCACTTTGACCACATCATCCATCCATTTATTATTTCTTCATTCCACAAATATTTATTTGCAGCAGAAACTCCTCCAGGTACTGCGGATACAGCAGAGAACACGGAGCTCGCATTGTAGCCTGCCCTCCCCCACCCAGATACATCAGGCCTCTCACCCCACTCTCTACTCCTAAGCTCTGTACCTGGCTGTGCTCATCTTTTTCTTCAGCTGCCCTGTATCCCAAGCTCACTTCTTCATGGTACTTCCCTGATCCCAAATTATCCGATTATGCATGGTCTCACCTTGCTTATTTAGCTGTTTAATTTGTTTTTTAATCACCCATTGTTTCTCCTAATGCTCAAATCTCCCTCATTTGACAATCCTGCTGTTTTCTCTTTAAAACCATAAACACCTCAAGATTAATGATCACGTTGGACTTTTGGTATGTATGGGACCAAATAAGGCATTAGTGCTGGAAATACACATTCAATTTGATGAAATAATAGATGTCTTCTTTCTGAAGACTTTCAAAATATAAAGAATCTCTAGAACGAGTTTTAAAAGCAGTAGAGGAAAGGCGTGCTGTCTTTGGAATCATCTAAACTTGGGTTTGAGTTCCTACCGTACAATTGACTCACCGTGTGGTCTGGAGCGATTACTTACCCTTTGTGAGCCTCATCTGTCATCATTTGGTAACTGAGGGTATTGGGATCCAGCTTGCAGAGCTGCTATAATAGCAATGATATGTGTGTCCAGTTCCTGGCACATAATAGGTGATCAATAACTAGTAGCTCTTTGCAGATGACACTCAAATCTGTAAGAAGCTCTGGAAGAAAAAGATCAGGTAGGAGAGGAGAAGAAAATTCCAGGCTGGTGGAATGAAATTTATCTAGAAGTTGCAGTTACCTCTACCGTACCTACCGTTCATTCTTCTGGACAATAGGCAGGTTGCTAGCCCAGGGAAGCCCGGCTGCCCTCTGCGTAGGTTCTGCCTGTGATGACTCACGTGGGGGGCTCGCACCTGTAGGAGCAGAGCCCTCGATATGGAGAACTTCAAAACCGAAGTGAACATTGCCCCCGGAGCCAAGGTGCAGTTTGAACTTCATTACCAGGAAGTGAAGTGGAGGAAGCTGGGGTCCTACGAGCACAGGCTCCACCTGCAGCCAGGACGACTGGCCAAGCACCTGGAGGTGAGCCCATCCCTCTACGGCTCTGTCCCTCATCTGTGCTTTCTGCCTGTCCCCACTCTTTGTGGGGTTCCATGTCACTCGACACTGCAGGTCAGGGTGGCGTGCAGAGAGGATTCTGGGTTTGGAGTCAACCAGCCCACTTCCTTGCGGATTTCAGTGCCAGCTCATTTCCTTACTAGCTGTGTCAGTTTCCTGTGGCCTGTTGTAACAAATGACCACACACTGGGTGGCAGAGAACAACAGAAACGTCTTCTCACACAGTTCTGGAGGACGGAAGTCTGAAATCAACTTGTTGGCAGGGCTACGCACCTAAAGGCTGCCAGAGAGAGTCTGTCCTTGCTTCTCCTGGTATCTGGAAGCTGCTGGCATTCCTTGACTTGTGGCCACATCACTCTAATCTCTGCCCCCCTGGTCACGTCACCAGGGTGTGACCTCTTCTGAGTGTCTTCTGAGCATCTCGAGTCTCCCTCTGCCTTGCTCTCGTAAGAACACTTGTCGTTGACTTTAGGGCCCATTGGGTAGTACAGGATGATCTCGTCTCAAGATCCTTTATTGCATCTGCAAAGACCCCTTTTCCAAGTCAGATAGTAGTCACAGCTTCCAGGGATTTGATGTAGACATGTCTTGGCGGGGGGCTCCATTTAACCCACTACACTGACCTTCCACATGGGACAAGCTATCCTGAGCCTCAATTTTCTCACCTGTGAAAAGGGTACTACAACGTTCTTAGATTCCTTGGTTACAAGTGAGATGAGCTTATGGAAGTAGGTGGCAAATAATAGCAGCTCAGTGGAGGTTGAGGTAGTCGTCTTCATCTGCTCCACGTTCCCCGCATTGCACTCCAGCTCCCTTCACCTCGAGAGCAGTGCTGCGGCAGGGCATTGGCTACCAATTTGAACTCACCTCTGCTGTAATCTTCACCTCTTGCCGTGAGAACTGAACTGCTCTTTTCTTGGCTCGAATCTTATTGACATCACATGACCACTTGTGTAAGAGGCAGAGCAGAACTGGAAGAAACCCAGGGAAGTGCACAGTTCGACCTGCTCTCCATTTGACACATAGGAAGGTGAAGCAGACAGGTTGTAATTTGCCCATTGATGTAGAAGATTCAAGGGGATGAATGAATGGAGCATGGTAAAATTCTCATTCCATTCTTATTTCTAAACAAGAATAGAATGGGGATTTCCCTGGTGGTCCAACGGTTAAGACTCAGCGCTCCCATTGCAGGGGGCCCGGGTTCGATCCCTGGTCAGGAAACTAGATCCCACATGCCACAACTAAAAGATCCCGCATGCTGCAACTAAGACCTGGTGCAGCCAAATAAATAAATATTTTTTAAAATAAATAAGAATGGAATGGAACAGAGTAGACGAAGGGGAATTAAATCCCAGAGAAATGAAGCAATAGAAGGGGAATACTAGGTTGCCCAAAAGGTCTTCAGCCTACATGGTGAGATGCATCGTGTCACACACAATTTAAAGAACTTGCAGAAGTGATGGTGGAGCTGTGCTGGGTCATCTTTGGGAAATCCTGAAGATGAGAAGAGCAGCAGAGGACTTAGTAAGTGTACTTCTTGCTCAATCTTGAAATATTTTAATGCTTTGAGTAATTTCTTTCCCACCTCTAGGTAGATGTGTGGATTATTGAACCTCAGGGAATGAGATTTCTTCATGTTCTGGACACATTTGATGGGCATTTTGATGGCGTTCCCGTCGTATCTAAAGGACACCAGAAGGTACCACAAGCATTGATGTTACAGAGTCTAAGTGGTCGCTGGCTCCTGGGTTCTGCTCTCCTCCTCTGCTCTGGGGGATAGAAAAGCCGTCAGGTGCTGAGCTGAGGGAACTATATGAAGGAACAGTGATCCCTGAGCAAAGTCTAGGGTCTCCCACAGGATATACAGAATAATATTACGGATTGTTTCATTGCATTTTGACCAGAGTCTGTCCCTTTTGGAGGTCCTGTCCCATTTCCCCCAGGTAATTTCACTTGAGCAGTAGCTAAAAGACAGTTTTCACAGGGACTTGAAAACCACTGGTCCAGTGGTTAAGACTCTGCGCTTCCACTGCAGGGGACGCGGGTTTGATCCCTGGTTGGGGAGCTAAGATCCTGCATGCCGCATGGTGCAGCCAAAAGAAGACAGTTTTCACATAATACCCAGTGGATTTTCCTTAATCACAGCAAGAAATATCAGCCTAATTCTCTCTGCCTCAATGGCCAAAAGTAACCACCTTCGGAGGGATCGAAGTCCTCTAAGAACCTTTCAGCAGCTCTTTCTAGAGCTGGTAGCTGTTTCTTCCATGGGGGGAAAGGGAGGAATTCTTTGAATCTCTTATAAAGGACTGAAACCAGGCCAGCAGCACCGCAGGCTGTTAGACGTCCCCTCACATGCTTTGGCACCATCCCTTCCGTCAACAACGAGACCACCGATGCTGCCCGGATGCAGAATGGCCCTGGACCTCCACCTGTGTGCACGAGAAGGTGCAGCTGTCAACTCCTCACCTGGAGAGGGAGGGAGGCCGAGACCGGGCTGTGACACTACTGTTCTTTCCAGGCACACGTCACCTTCAAGCCCACGGTAGCACAACAAAGAAAATGTTCCAACTGCTCTGAGACTGCGGTAGATGGTGAGCTCGTGGTGATGTATGATGTGAACAGAGAGGAGAAGGTCGGTGAGCTTCAGGTGGGTGAGAACAGACTCTGGGAGAATGGCCCCGCCAAAGCCAAAGAACTGTTTTTCGTTGAATAACCCCCCCTTCCCCCCCACCCCCGAATAAACCTCGTCGGCCTCTGGGTAGTTCCCAGCTGCCCAGACGAGTGTCAAGGCTGCAGACAGGGGACTAAAAGCATATTTCTCTAAGTGTCGCCGAGCATTTTATGTCAAGATAACTGAATAAAGGTCATTGGGTCTCATGCCTTTGTCCCAGGAAGGTACGTCCAGGCCTCGAATGAAGAACCGTAGGAAATCACAAAATGGGAATTTTCGATAACCTTCCAAGGCCCTTTGCAATGAGATGATCAAAGAAAGCACAGAGATTACGTTCCCTGTGAGATTTCTTGAGCATTTCCCTTTCCTCTTTTGTCACGTCTTAGATGTGTGTGCATATTTCCCTGTGCTAAAGTAGTGAGGCCTTAGTAGCCAAGAGCCTGTGCTTCTCTCCAGGGATGGGGGGGTGTCGGGAAGTGTCCACAGCTACACACCTGACAGCTGGACACTGTAATGTCCTGGGGGAAGCAACCAAAGGGCAGTGGAAAGAGAATGAGGTGAGCCAGTCTTTAGCACCTACAAGAGAAGACAGAGGGGGGGATCAGGAATCCAGCCCCTCCCATTAACTTCTAGAACAACCCAGACTCCCCAGGGTGCACATCAAGGTCCTTCATGGTCTGCCCGGTGGGTTCTCTGCCCTAACTCCTTGAATTCATCGTGCTGAACCACTTATGGAGCCCTAAGTGTGCCAAGGGCCGCACTGTCTGGAAGCCTCTTCCCCGGCCTGGCCCCCACCCCCCAGCTCAGTCCAACCCTGATGCTGGCAGCCTAACTGCAAACTCACGAACCCACGTTCAAGTCCAGCGTAGATGCCCTTTCCCTGGGGAAGACACCCCTGTCTGACTTAGATGCACCGCCACTGGGGGTGTTCTCGGAGCCTTTTATTTTTCCTGATCACAGACTTAACACCCTGTGCTGCAAATTGCCTCTTTATTTGTCTGGGTCCTTCATTGCCTGCGAGCCTCAGGAGAGCAGGGACTCTTCCTGATTCACTGTCGGTGAGCAGGGTGCCTGGGACGGAGGCTCTCGATGAAGACTGGGTGGGGTGGAAGGAGTGGAGGGAAATAGCCTAGGAGGTGAACTGCTGAGAAGGCTCAGACCTTCGCAGGGAAGGACAGAGTGGGAGCAGGAAGGAGAAAGGAGAAGCAGGGGGACACCAAGCCTCTGTTCTCTCCTGTCCCCTGTGAGCACCCCTCTCCTCTCTCAGCCCCCAGACCCTCGTCTTCCTACATTCCAAACATTGCTAATGGTTTGGCTCACAAATGTGTTCTGGTTTCCAGGTATTTAATGGATATTTTGTCCACTTCTTTGCTCCTGAGAACATGGACCCAATTCCCAAAAACATCCTCTTTGTCATCGACGTTAGTGGCTCAATGTGGGGAATAAAAATGAAACAGGTAAGTACCCCTGGTGGGCAGTGGTACCTGGGGCTCCCTACCTTTTCTGATCCTCTCCTGATGATGCAATTGTTCGAGGCCTCTTCCCACAGGGCTTGTCTCAGCTCAGGCTGCTAACAAAGTCACACAGACTGGGTGGCTTCTGAACAGCAGAAATTTATTCAAAACTCACCTTTTTGAAAACTTTCGTGTCAGTATAACCTCTTCTCACTCTGCTCACTCTTCTGCTTCATATCCTTTTGGTTCTTCTGCATATAACACTTTAATACCTTGCCATTGTTCATGAATAACTTTGACATCACTATATGCCTCTATTTTCTAATTATGCTGTAATTCCTTGAGGGTGGTCATCCTGTCTCACATCTTCCAGTTCAGAGTTCAACATAGGCTTATTCAGTGTTAATGGTATAGATGCAATTCTAAACAAACAAGGAAATTTCTTATTTTATTCATCCATCTATCCATTCAACCAATTTGAACCACCAACTAACCATTCACTCATTCAACAACCATTTCTGACCACCCAAGTGTTCACTACTGTTCTAGGATCCAAAAGACAGAGAAGACATGGCCCTGCCCACTGTGCTTCTACCCCGGTACCCAGGTCTCAACAGTGGTGTTTCTGACGGTTTGGGCTGGCTGCTCCTTTGTTGTGGGGACCACGCTATATGTTGTAGGGTGTTTAGCAGCATCCCTGGCCTCTATCCACTAGATGCCAGTGGCACCCACCCTTCCAGTCATGACAATCGAAAATGTCTTCAGACATTGTCAAATATCCCCTGGGGAGAAAATTACCCTCAGTTGAGAACCACTGCTCTAATACAAGAGTTTTTTCACCCCTCCCTCCCTCCCTTCCTTCCCTCACTTCCTTCCTTCCCTCACTTAACAAGTATTTGTTAAGCACCCACTGTGTGTCGGGCACTTAGTTCATCACCGAAGTCTGAGATGACTATTACACACCCAAGCGAACATGTTAAGCAGGCTCTTGGCTCTACAGATCTGGTGCTCAGAGGTGAGATATTAAGATAGACACTTAGGAGCCACCAGTATGTAGAAGGCATTCACAGCCATGAGACCAGGTGAGAACACCAAGGAGTAAGTGTAGATAAGAGAAGAAAACCAAGAGTCAAACTTACACTATTCCAATAATTAGAATAATCTGGGGAGAAGACGAGGAACCAGCAAAGAAGACTAAGAAAAAGTAGCCAATGAAAGAAGAAGAAAACCAAGAGTGTCCAAGGCTCTGGAAGAAGACGAGGAGGTTATATTAGGAGAGAGATGTGACCAGTTGGTCCAGATGCTGCTCAGATTGAGTCTGATAAGATGAGAATAGTCCACCGGATCTCACAGCAACCTTGACGAGCGACGTTTCCGTGGAGGCATGATGGTGAAAACCTGAATGGAATGTATTTCAGAAGAAGATTTGGAGACAGTATTTTAGACAGTTCTTTGAAGGAATTTTATTGCAAAGGGAAGCTGAGAAATGGGGCAAGTGGGTACATTATGAGGTTTTTTAAGGAATGAGAAATGATAGCATGTTACTCTGTTTATGGAAATGTACCAACAGAGGGAAATTCAAGATGCAGGAGAGGCAAACGGCAGTTGCTAGAGCCATGTCCTTCAGTAGACGAGAGAGAATGCCATCTAGGTCACATGTGGATGGATTTGCATTAGGCAGAAATACAACTACCGGTTCT
The DNA here is from genome assembly GCF_964374135.1 of Grampus griseus. Lineage (NCBI taxonomy): Eukaryota > Metazoa > Chordata > Mammalia > Artiodactyla > Delphinidae > Grampus > Grampus griseus. Next base: position 153,209,620 of record NC_139018.1, read on the forward strand.
TCTACATTACCAGGCGGAAGGAAAAGTTTATGGGTGCAAGTACTGGCAGGTGGGATTTTATGGTGGTGGGAGTTGTGGGAGTTTTCTTCTGATTGCTTGCATTTCTCAGTGAAGGAGGAATCCAGGTCATCAGCTGAGACAGGAGAGGGGGGTGTTGGTGGTTTGAAGGGGAAGGAGACAGGAAGCAATAATTACGTGGTAGTGGATGAGCAGGCTGAGTAGATGCGCTTGAGAAATACATTTGATTTTCAGACACCACAAAGGGGCCACCTGAGGCTCATAATCCTCAACTTAAAGTCAAGCTAGTGAGACTGGTCATGCATGACAAAATAAGACAGTAAAAGTTTAAGTATCGAAATACAGACAATACATGTTCAGAATACAGGAGAGGTAGATCTGTGTTGACTCAAGTGGATTTATACGGTTTTCTGGAAAAATTACAGCTTGAGCCACTACTTGCAAGATGACTAGGATGAATTATTGGTCTTCCTCGTTTCATCTTAGGCTTAGAGCTTATGTATTAAGACCCTTCTCTATTCTCTCTCAAAACAGACGGTGGAAGCGATGAAGACCATATTGGATGATCTACGCGCTGAAGACCATTTCTCCATGGTTGATTTCAACCACAATGTTCGAACCTGGAGAAACGACTTAGTCTCAGCTACTAAAACACAGATTGCAGATGCCAAGAATTACATTCACAAAATCCAGCCCAGTGGAGGTAAGTAGGTTTAGCCCACAGCCCAGTGAGAAACTCCCATAGGATTCAAATCTTGGTTCACTTAAGAAATATGATTCCCTACCCCAGTGGTCTTTGCCCCGTCTGCAGTGGTCTGCTTTAAATAATACATTTATTATTAAACAATGAATACTATGGTCATGGTGAAAGCATAATCCATACCCCATCCCACACACCTCAGAAAAGGGTGTCAGTAAGTGATACTAGCCTTCTTATGACTCACATAGCAAGAGAAAGACAAACACCATATAATATCACTAAGATATGACACAAATGATCTTATCTATGAAACAGAAACAGACTCACAGACATAGAGAACAGGCTTGTGGTTACCAAGGGTGACAGGGACGTGGGGGAGGGATGGACTGGGAGTTTGGGATTAGCAGATACAAACTAGTATATACAGGATGGATAAACAACAAGGGCCTACTGTATAGCACAGGGAACTATATTCAATATTCTGAGATAAACCATCATGGAAAAGAATATGAAAAAGGAATGTATATATATGTATAACTGAATCACTTTGCTGTAAAGCAGAAATTAACACAACATTGTAAATCAACTAAACTTCAATTAAAAAAAAAGAAAAAAAATCACATATCATAACATAATTGTTTACAGGACAGTGTCCAAGTATGTCAGCATGGCTGAATTAGGTAACTTCAGTTTGGTGGTTCACAAAATGACTGGTGCTTTGAAAGGGTTAATTCATCTCTAAGGGAACCATTGACTACAAAGTGGATATTTTATTCCACTGGGGGATCTGGACCAGCCTGGTCAAAATTTAGAAAGCAATCGAATGATTTGGGTACTGAATAAACTATACATGAGCCATCACCAAACAGATGAACCTGAACCCAAGACGTGATTGTTTCTGTGGAAAGTAAGAGTATGTAACAGAACAGCACATTCTCCGGCTTTCACAGGGACGAATATCAACGAAGCACTGCTGCGGGCCATCTTTATTTTGAATGAAGCCAATAACTTGGGACTGTTGGACCCCAACGCGGTCTCGCTGATCATTTTGGTGTCTGACGGCGATCCGACAGTAGGCGAGTATCATTTACATTTTTAGTGATAAATATTTTTACTCTTGTTGCTTGGGAACGTGATTTGCTCAAAATGGGAACTCAAATGCATTTGCCTGAGTGTCTAAGCCATTTTAAAGCCGTGCTTCCTAAAAGAAGGGTTCTTTTGACCCTGAAGCATTCACTCCACTTAAAGCAGTCCCCGGACGTTTTGGGGGAGGACACTCTTGAATGCCTCAGTTTCACCTCCACAGCGTGGGGAAACTTGAATTTGAGTCACATGCTGTGAGGATTGCTGATACATACTAGTGCAGTGTGTTTATTTCCTCAGCCTAAGGTGTGCGAGGTGGTGTGTGGAGAGTGTGTGATGAGGATGTATCCTCTGAGTCTGCAGTGACCTGTTCTCCCACTGTTCTCCAAATTTCCCCCATGTACTCACTGCACCTGGACAGGTTACTTCTCTCTGATGCATCCTGTGTGTTTTCTTATCCACACAATGGCTCGCCGTCTCGCTGCTTCTGTTACATACACTGTTATTTGCATTTGCTTCATTTGCGTCTTTACACGGACAAGCGCCAGTGAGAGTGAATGCTAGATTGCGCTGCAGTCCGTCTTGTAGACAAGGATGTACCTAACTGTGCGTGACACAGCTCAGTGGAAGGAGAACCAGTGATGCGATCCTGACAAGGTACCCAGAGTTCTAGGAAGACGGAGAGCGAGGCAGAGTGGCAGTTGTTGTGTATTTGTTGTAGATTCAGTGCTTGGATCAGATGACTTTTAAAATTCAATTTTAGAATAAAATCTTAAGGAAATAAGCTTAAAAGATTGTCAGTTTCTTACTCCTGACCCTCAACCATCCAGTTCCTGTCCCGGGAGACAGTCACTGGTTACCAGTTTCTTATGTGTCTTTCCAGAGATATTCTGTGTGTATCTGTATACTGTATATACATATACACACAAATATATGAAAATATATACGCACGCATACATACATGTATACAAATGCATTCTGCATATGCTGACCTTCACCTTGCTTTTCTCCCCTTTAAAAATGTGCCTTTGAGATCGTTCAATATAAACACATAAAGAGTTGCCATGTTCTTTTTTATAACTGCATAGTATTTCAGTTTGAATATACCATAATTTAACCCATCTCCTTTATCGGTATACATTTAAGTTGTTTCTAATGTGTTGCTATTCCCAATAACGTTGCTATATACCACTGTCCATCCTTCATTTCAACATGTATGAGGGCATCTCTAGGGGACATTCCTAGAAGTTGAGTGACTGAGTCAAAGCATAGGTGCATTTTGAATTGGGACAAATTTTGCTAAACTGCCCTCCATGCGTTTTCCTAAATCTTGATAGCATTGGCTTCTCACTCCTTTCCTTCCTGTCATCATCTTTAGGGGAATTGAAATTGTCAAAAATTCAGAAAAACGTGAAGCAGAACATACGAGAAAACATCTCCTTGTTCAGTTTGGGGATAGGATTTGATGTTGACTATGATTTTTTGAAGAGACTCTCCAACGAAAACCGTGGGATCGCGCAAAGGATTTATGGAAACCAGGACACTTCTGCCCAACTCAAGGTAACTTTTTTTTCTGTTCTTTTTTTTTTTCTTCACTTAAAATCATTCAACTAGCAATATCGGATGCCTAAAAGAAGATGGCTGAATTTAAGTAAAAATTGTCGTTATGTCAGTTATATTAGGTCACAAGAATCGGGGAAGTGTTCTATTCCTTTCTCATGCACCCCACCCCCACTTGTACACCTGCAGTAACAGTGAGATGAGAGGCGGTAAGGTGATGGATACCAAGTTCCCTACTCCCTGAACAGGTCTTGGGAGACACCATCACAGCTTCTTGTGTCTCTCCAGTCCCACTAAGCCATCGGTCCTCCTAATAGTCATGGGCACTGTTCTCCCTTTAAAGTACATTGGCATCTTGGAAATCAACTTCTATAATGCAACACAAGTCAAACTATAGCCTGTACATTTCCTTAAATATAAAGGATATCAATTACTTGTTTATTTTGACTAAATGGACAAGAAAAAATGAAGGAGAAGAAGAATATACTTTACTCCACCCTCTGTCAGTACCAGGTACCATCTATCGATAGCAGGCACCATATTTAAACCTGGGGACAGGTAAGAGACAGGTGCTAATTTGGGGATATCCACCCAGCTGACTTATTATGAGAGTCCATGAGCTTTTCATGCTCGTCATAACAGAAAGAAAATATGCTGGGCTCTTAAGAGTAATATTCTTAACAAAGTCTTGATCGTCTCTGTTTCAGTTCATTGAATAACTATGAGAATTTTCCATAGCTTTCCACAGAGATCCTGGGAGAATAAATTGAGCGATGTCTGCTAAGCACTTGAAGAATCTCAGAGAAAAATGCTTTAGATCTATAAAGTGATATGAAAATAATGATTTCTCTGTTTTTTTCTATGAACTGTAGAAATTCTACAACCAGGTCTCGACTCCCTTGCTCCGGAACGTTCAGTTCAACTATCCCCAAACACCAGTAACAGATGTCACTCAAAACAGTTTCCATAACTATTTTGGAGGCTCAGAGATCGTGGTGGCAGGAAAAGTTGACCCTGATAAATTGGAGCAGTTACAGGGTATTATCACTGCAACTTCGGTACTTCTACTTATCTGCTTATTCTAAAAATACTAATTGTCCCCTTAGTATACAAGAGACATCTTGTATATTAACAGGCTGATACTCTGAATTCCAAGAATCATGTGGGTATAATAAAAGCAAAAAGCGAAAGGGAAGGCCTGAGAATATCTGTGCCGTCTTCCCAACTATTGTGTAAATCCTGACCTTTTCCATCCCAAACTCTAGAGGTTGGCTCTTACTTCCTCTTGTGTATTCTTTTGGGTTATTTTGCATTCCCCTTCCAGTTGCCTGCTACCCTGATTCACTCACAGTAGATCCTTTGGAAAATGTGAATTGATTAACTACAATTCTGCCCCACTGGTGTCTTTCAACTGAACCTTCCACTGTCCAGGCTAATGCAGAGTTAGTCTTGGAAACCCTGGCCGAGATGGATGGCTTGGAGGATTTTCTATCCAAAGACAAGCATGCAGATCCTGATTTCACCAAGAAATTGTGGGCCTATCTGACTATCAACCAACTTCTGGCTGAACGGTAAGAAGACCGTACACCACAAGGATTTGCAAAAGCAAAAGACTTGTCTTGGATACTTGACATAATAGACAAAAAAAAAAGAGTTTGGAACCAAGAAAGGCAGCAAATTATTACAGGGTTTGGAGTATTCATTTCCACTGGTTTCAGGCAGTTTTAACTCAAGCTGGGTTCACTCGTTTTTCTTTTTTCTTGACATATAACATGCATACAATAAAGCATGTGAAGTGCATTCATTTTAAATGTACAGTTTAATGAATTTTTATGCACATCCCCCACGTAATCAGCACCCGATCCAGACACGGAACAGTTCTTCCATTTCTGAAGTCTCCTTCATTCTCCTTTCCACTCAACACCCACCTCCCACCTCGAGTAGAAATCACTATTTTGACATCTGTCGCTATCAATTAGTTTTGTCTATGATGAAGTTTCATATAATGATACAAACTGTATTTTTTGTTTCTGGCTTCTTTCACTCAGTGTGATGCCCGTGAGATTCATCCATCTCATTGCTATGGGTATCAGGAATTCATTTGCATTTACTCCTGAAAATAGATTATTGTCCAAAGAGAAATTTATGATTATGCAATTCTGATATCACGTAAGTAAGGGCTTCCTATAGGTACCTATTCCATCTCTGGCTTCTCAGCTGACTGGTATTTAAATGCTCCAATATAAAAACTAATTTCTAGAGTAATGTATGGTTCTTTGATCACGTGTATCAGAATTACAGGGGGGTGTTTGGATAAGAAAATTACTGTTCCCCAGCCCGCCTCCACCTATTTGATCAGATTCTTAGGAAGAGGGAGCAGGGTGGTGTGAACGGGGCTGGGAAAAATGAAATACGGCTGTATAACTGTGCTCAGAGAGAAAATCCTTAATGTCAGTAAGATTATAAAACAGACACAAGATTGTAAGCTGTGGCTTTAAAGTAAGTGAGAACTGTCCCTGCATCTTTACAGAGGCAACTGGGTGCATGTAAAGGTATATAGCAAATTGCTGCAGACGTTAAATATTGATTTTTTAAAAACAATCCCTGTAAAGTGGATCAGTGGTTGCCAGGGAGCAGTGGTGGAAAGGATGAACAGGCAGAGCACAGGGGATTCTTTAGGGAGGTGAAACTACCCTGTATGACACTATAATGATGGATACCTGTCATTATACATTTGTCCAGACCCATAGCACGTACAACACAAAAGTGAACCCTGGGTGATGATGACGTGTAGATGTAGATGTATCGATTGTAACAGATGTACCACTTCTAGTGGGAGATGTTGATAATGGGGGAGGTTGTCGGGTGGGGAAGGGGCAGGGGGTATATGGAAAAGCTCTACTCTATGCTCAGTTTTGCTGTGAACCTAAAACTGCTCTCAAAAATAACTTATTTAGACTTGTTTCCAAGGGGGAGGGGGTCGGGGGAGGGGTGGAGTGGGAGGTTGGGGTGAGCAGATGTAAGCTATTGCATCTGCTAAACAACAAGGTCCTACTGTATAGCACAGGGAACTATATTCAGTATCCTGGGATAAACCATAATGGAAAATAATATGAAAAAGAATGTATATATATATATATGTATATATATATATATGACTGAAGCACTTTGCTGTACAGCAGTAATTAACAGAGAGAACACTGTAAATCAACTATACTTCAGTTAAGAAAAATACTAATCTGTTTAAAAATTCCTTAGGACTGCATGGATAGACAAAATACTAAGCTTCATGAAGCCAGTTAATTCTATTTTACCTCATGGTCCCCAGGGTCCCAGTTGGACCCAGAAGTGGTGGAGTTAAATCTAGTGATGCTGTCCAATGTCTCTGTTTCCTGAGTGCAGGAGCCTGGCTCCTACAGCTGCTGTGAAAAGGAAAATTACAAAAACAATCCTGCAGATGTCTCTGGATCACCATATAGTGACCCCCCTCACATCCTTGGTGATTGAGAATGATGCCGGGGATGAACGCATGCTGGCAGACTCCCCTCCACAAGACCATTCTTGTTGTTCAGGTGAGTCTGCCTACCTGGTGGAGAAATTTTTCATAATATGTTACGGAAAAACCCAAACGAACTTTTTGGCCAACCCGATATTTTTTTATAAGCCTAAGTCCCGATGAGCCTTGTTGACATAGATAAAAGTAAACAGGAATGGAAAGAACTTGGTTACAGCAGTGGCAGTCACTTATCTGAACTTCTTTGAAGTCATATACAAAACTCATATAGCATCTAGTACTCAAAGAAGTATTTTTAATGGTCTATCAGATGACATGTCAGGCCCTTCTCCAATCCTGTTGAAAGCAAAGAATTGAAAACTGTCTCACTTACAAATAGATTTGTTTCCTAGACATTGGAGTTATTCCATTTTGGGGCACTACACCGATTTTCAAATGGACACTTAGTTCCCGGGAGGTTTTTGGTGAGGCAGGCAGGAAAAAGCTGTGCCTTCCATTTCTAAACTAGGAGAAAGGGTTTTCTTGGGAAAAATATATATGGAAGCTAAGAAGCTCAAAATTGCCGTAAAAGCTATCCATGATCTCTGTGTCTCGTGGAATGTCCCAAGGTACACCCAAGGGCACGTGTGCCCACATTTAGAAGAGCTTGGTTTACTCATCTCTTCCTTCCTCCCTTTCTTAGGGACTGGTCCTGTTATAACAATCTTGAGAATGACCAGCATTCACTGGAGGGATCGTTTTCTGCATTTTTAATTCTGTCCAAGTGAGATGCCAACTTTATGACAGTGGTCCAGGCTTCAAGAAACTCTTACTTCTGACTTCCAGTTACAATAGCCTGGAGCCTCACAGCTAAATTTATGCAGGGAGAAACTCAGGCTAGATGACCTGGCATTTATAGGTGATTTTATATCCCCTGAATAAAATGCCTAGGTGAACTGGCATTTTTTTCTCAGAGACAAGGAGCTGACTGCATATCAGAAAGCCAAATGAACTTTTTTTTTTTTGCGGTACGTGGGTCTCTCACTGTTGTGGCCTCTCCCGTTGCGGAGCACAGGCTCCGGACGCGCAGGTTCAGTGGCCATGGCTCACGGGCCCAGCCGCTCCGCGGCATGTGGGATCTTCCCGGACCGGGGCACAAACCCATGTCCCCTGCATCGGCAGGCGGACTCTCAACCACTGCGCCACCAGGGAAGCCCCCAAATGAATTTTTTGCAACCAGTAGGGGATATTGGTTGGTTGGGAAACTAAATCGTTCAGTTGATTGTTTTGTTTTGTTTTCTTTTTTATTGAAGTATAGTTGATTTACAATATGGTGTTAGTTTCAGGTGTACGGCAAAATGATTCCATTTTATATACATATGTACTTTCAGATTATTTTCCATTATAGGTTATTATAAGATATTGAATATCGTGTTATACAGTAAATCCTTATTGCTTTCTGATTGTCATTTGGTGAGTGGATAGGAATAGATCCGAGAAGATGCCGTCCAGAGTCTGGCTGGACCTCATCTCCCCAGTTTATGGTGAAGGCACAAGGTCCTTCCCCAACCTCCGAGGGCTGGTTCCTCCTACTACAGACCCTAGCCCACGACCCAGACTCTGCAGAGAAGCCTACAGCAGGCCCTCACAGCATGATGACAGAAGGAGCTGGAAGATAGAGAACTCAGGAATAAAAATAATGGGAGAAAACCTTAGCTGAAAACCTCTGGGGTCTGTCTGCATAAAACAGATTCTTGATATTGTAAGCAATGTCCATGGAAAAGTAAACCTGGAAACTAATGGATACAGTTTTTTCTATGCAGGTGCCCTGTATTATGGCAACAGAGTTGCTCCAAATTCATTCCCACCTTGGGTGAACCCTTCACCGACACCAATGGTCCCAATGCCCGCGGTTGGTGCTCCAGTGCTTGAGACAACCCCTCCTCCACACGTGATGAGAGGTAAGGGAACTTCCACAATGCTTCCACATCCCAGATCTCAATTGGACCATAATGCCATGGAGCATTGGTATACGTTTACAAAATCCTGGTAAAACTGGAAGCCTTCTATAGGCATCATTGCCTTCCATGGAAAGAAGATGGCCCCATGTATTAGTCAGCTTGGGTCACCAAAACAAAATAACATAGACTGGGTGGTTTAAGCAACAGAAGTTTATTTCTCCCAGTTCTGGAGGCTGGGAAGTCCAAGATCAAGGTGCCAGCCAGGTACATTTCATTTTCTTCGTTTGTAGGGAGCACCTGTCTTCCTGTGTGTTCACATGGCCCCTTTGTGTATGCACTGGAGAGAGAGAGAGAGGGCAGGCTCTCCAGTGTCTCTTTTATAAGGGCACAAACCCCATCATAAGGGTCCCTCCCTCATGACCTTGTCTAACCTTCATCAGCTCCCAAGACCCCACCTCTAAACACCATCATGTTGGTGGTTACAGCTTCAACATATGAATTTGAGGGGACAACGCATTCCATAGCACCCCATTTCCAACTGTACAAGGCAAACCTTCTGGGATGGAAGAGATGCACCTCTCGTGTGGGGAGGGCCAATGGGTATCAATGGAAAGGACATCTTCTTTGGAGATTGTTCATGACACTATTTGAACTTAAGTTACTTGACATTTCTGCACTTCACTTCCTTCATTTTGAAAACAGGCTTCATGATACTTGTGTAGCTGGTAGTACGTAAGTATCATGATGTAAGCTACTTACATAGCTGTCGATTAAATGTGTAACCATCTTTAAAGAGCTGGCATGTTATAGTCACTCAGTAAATAGGTGTTCTGTTTGTTTTTGGCCACACCATGCAGCATGTGGGATCTTAGTTCCCCCGACCAGGGATCAGACCTGTGCCCCCTCCAGTGAAATCACAGAGTCTTAACCACTGGGCCACCAGGAAAGTCCCTAAATAGGTGTTATTATCAACTTTATAATCAAAAATACTTGAATGTTGTTTCCTATATAACTGCATTATCATACATTATTTTGTGAGGGTGTTTGTTAATTTGCTTACTTGATTTTAATCAACAGCATATTTGAAAATCCTAGTTTTGCTCAGCATTTAAAAATCTTTCTACCAGTGGTTTCAGTGGCAGGCCTGGGTAGCAGATGCAATCGTGTGAAAGCCAGGAAAACGAATTTCCTCGCGAGGGTCCTGGCAGCTGCATCTGGCTTGCTTGTGCGGATTCTTTCTTTGCCTTCTGGTCATCAACCTCTGCAGGGTCTTATTTCTCAACCAGAGAGAGGGGCTGCCTGGGGGAAATAGGAAACTATCTTCTCTCCTGTTCCTGCTCTGCACTATGCCTTTCCGTGAAAGGGATTTCCACTGCCTACCCGTTGGCTGGTCCCATGTAGAAAGCTTGTGTCCCTTTTCTGCCTTTTACTTAGGAGTAAATTTCAACATTCAAAGAAGGAGCACATCCCTCTCCCTCTTGGAAGGTCCAAAGTACCAGCTTAACTCGGGTGGTTTGCAGTTTAAATATCAGAGTAGCTTCTGGTGTAGCTTCTTAGAAATGTGCTGCTTTTCTAGACTGCTTGGAATGTAAGACTCTTCTACCCAGAAATCCTCAGAACTGATTTCTCAGGACTGTACACCTACCACTCACCTGACACAGAATTATAACAGAGAGAACACAGCGAGGACTCTGAATGGATATTTATGATATCTTTAAATATCTTTAATAAGTATCTTGATAGAGATTTTAAAACATCCCACCTCTACAACTTGGCTCTGAAATTGTTATTTGGGGCCCAAGGTGATCTTCTTCTTCACGCTTTCATTGGTGGCGATGCTTCAGACAGAGGTCCCTCCACTCCCCTCCCACATCACCTCCAACTATGGAGCTTTGGTGAAGGGCGCTGCATGTGACTCTCAGAGTGACAGCCTCGTAAGGTGGCACATGAGGAGGGAATCTATGTGTCCAAGGTTGCTGTGCTGGCACAACAGCCATTTTTACTATGTGTTTCCAACGAGTGGCTTCTGAGAGCAAGATCTGATTGCAGGGACAAGTTCATGAGTCACTTAAACTGTTCCTTTGCAAAATAAAACTTTCATAGAAACATGTAGAGCCCGAGCCAATTTATTTTGAAGTGTTCTTCTCAGTAAGAATGCAGTGCTTGCTCCGAGTTTCTTGTCTCTGCTGTATGAGGCAACCAAAAGGACAAGGTCTTGAGAGTCAGACAGTTCTGGGGTCAAACTCTGCCCCCATGACCTTGGCCTGGACACTGAAACATCTATAGGTCTCAGCCCACCTTCAAAATGGGGATGATAATAACCTGCAAGGTGGTTCTAAAGTAGGTTCCTGGTTCCCAGGAGAAGCTCGGTAAATGCTGGCTAGTCTTACACCCATTAACCCCAGGTCCTCAATCTCCCTCCAACCTGATCAGAATGGAAGGCTGCACAGACTAACTTCAGTATGATCTTTTGTTTCTGGTAGACGTCTATCCACTCATTAGGGCAGTACTGATTCGCTGCTGCTCACCAAAAGGTCTGATGGATGGAATCTAGGTTCATCAAAATGGCAAAACCCATGATTATCTTTAATGAAAGCAATTTCCTTCAAGCCAAGTTATCTCAAAACACCCTATTTGTGTAGAGGAAAGAAGAGGCTATCATAATAAAATGATTTTTTTGATTAAAAAAACAAAGAGCTGGGAAGCTTCGTTGCGTGTTTTAATGATGCCCTCTCGTGCCCAGCTCCTACACAAAATCAATTAACCAAGTATTTATTGACTACAGAGCATGAGCTTGGTGGTGTGAGGGGTGCAAAGAAGTACAAGATTTTGTTCCAGTTCTGGATGAGTTTATCCTCCATTTCGAGTTCCCAAACACACACTTGAAGGAGCATATCAGGATGGTTGGGAGAATGGGCACGTAATCAGACAGCGTGGCTTTGCGTCATAACTTTGCCACTTATTAACGCTGTGATGTGACCTCGGGCAGGTCACCTGTCCTCTGCAGGACTGCGGTGAGAATTAGTTAATATTTGCAAAGAGCTTTGTGATAGCATCTAGAAAACAGCAACCTCTCAGACATTTGTTAAAGCACGGTAAGGAACAATTTATTCATGATGGGTGTAGGGACCACTGCATTGGGGTATTGCAGTGCAGGAGGGAGATTAGATTCAACTCTGAACACACCATGGGAAAGTGGGAATTTACAGACAAAAACCAGGCTGAGGTCAGTAAATGGAGTATTACTAAGAGGAAACATCAGTGGAAAGGGGGGGTTCTGGTTAAACTAACCTAACAGGATTCTTGCTGAAGGCAGGCCAGGTAATCAGACCTCACTTGAGGATGGTGGGGGGAGGAGGAACCTGAATAGATATCAAGGGTGATCAGATTTGGAGGGTGGGGGATTCTAGCTAAACCTACTTAGTAGGATTTTTGCTAAAGTTAGACAATGCAGAGAGGAACATGGAAGTCCAAAAGTTGAGGTCAAACTTGAAGAGTTCAGGGAAGCCTGAGTAGAGTTAGTCCCAGGAGAGAGTCTTTGTCACTCCTTCATTAAATTGTTTCTCTCTTGAAGGTAAAGACCATGACTCATTTGTAGCTACACCAAGCGTTGCATAATTCAGAGTTTTGCACATGGTTTGGTTTTTTTTCTTACCAAATATTTGTTGAATGGGTAAACAAACAAACAAAAAAGATCAGCCAGAATAATGGTGTCTAGTAACAAAGGAGTACTTTCTTGGGAATAGCTTGATCCTTCATTGCTCTTGGAATTGATCAATATTAATCTGTATGCCAAAAGGTAATATTATGTCTTTTTTATTTTTATGCACTGTGTATGACTACTTAAAAATACAGGTGTATTTTTACCTATCTATACACACAGTCACTGTATATACACATATGTAGTGCATTTGTAGTATATATTATACATATAGTGTGTATTCTTGTGTTTCTTATTCCTAATGTCTTGCTTATTCATTTTTTTCTCTCTAGCCTAGAATATATGTGATAGCTACAAAACGAGTATACATTATATTTGTAAGATAACCTAGAACTCTGATGGCAGCTCCATGAGGAAGGGACAGCGCTTGGACCACTGGGTCCCTGGTGCCTAGAACAGTACCTAGCGTATAGTAGGAGCACAATAAACATTTGTTGTTGTGAAATTAAAGATGTTCAGGAATAAAATACTGTTCAAATTAATCTTCCTTTCTATGATTTTGTTTGTTTTCATTTTCTTTGTATATTTTCCAGTTGAAAATGACCCACACTTCGTCATCTACCTACCAAAAAGCCAAAAGAATATTTGTTTCAATATTGACTCAGAACCTGGAAAAATCCTCAACCTTGTTTCTGATCCAGAATTAGGTAAAATAAAAAGATACTATATTAGAATCAGACTACTAGATCATGGTCATTCTTCACTGTCACTACCTGGGATTTCTTTCTTTCCTACCTTAATAAAATCTTATATATATATATTTCAAACTACTCTTTTCAAACTCTGATAGTGAGAAATGAATTATAAATATATTCCTAACTATTTGAACTATTCTAGATAAAATACTCTGAGTATGAACTAGCAGAAATTGTGATATGATTAATTTAAACCATAAGAAAATAGTTATAAAATGAGAATTATAGAGGAAAAAAATATTACGTAAATCCTGAAGCTAAATAAAAAACTAATTTTCCCATTCTGTCAAGTTTTATAAATTTGAATTATGGTGCCCACATGTGCAAAAAAAAAGAAAGAAAGAAAGAAAGAAAAAGAGCGCACAAGAGAGAAAAAAACATTTTTTTTCCTTGCAGGGATTTTGGTCAATGGACAGCTCATCGGTGCCAAGAAGCCCAAGAATGAAAAACTAAGCACCTATTTTGGGAAACTGGGATTTTATTTCCAACGTGAGGACATGAAAATAGAAATCAGCACCGAGACCATCTCCCTGAGCGGGGGCTCTCGAACATCTGTCTTGTCCTGGTCCGACACGGCCCACATCCTTAACCAGAGGCAAGTACAGTTACATCCGAATTAGGGCGTATCCTTGACACGTGACTACATCAACAAATTCAGACGTGTGACACAAACATAAAACTCAATATCATCATTTTAAATGTGAAGAGGTCAAGGTTCAGAAAAAACTTTGTTACTTCCTGCCCTGCTCCTGGCAGTAGAGTCTATGTGTTTTGGTCACGGTGCGTCTCAGTGCTAGCCTGGCGCCTGGCATACAGTAAGCACTCAATAAGTACATGTTGGATGTGTGAATGAATCCATCAACTGAAATCCAGCCCAGTGTGTCAGAGTGCTCAGAAACACTACGATTTTGTCCTATGAGTAATATCTTCCCATTAGTACCTGTTCATTGTTGATATGGAAACGTATACATTGACAGAATTTCAGCGCTGGGAGATAAATCAACGTTCTGTGGCCAAAATGTCGTAAAGCTCTTAAAAAACTGGGGGGTTGTACGGGGCAGAGTGAAGTCATATTAGGGGTGGGAGAGGAATGACATTCTAAAACGAGTCTGTTCCGGAATCGTTAACTCCTTTTTGACTTCCCACCAGGGTCCTTGTCTCGGTGAAAAAAGAGAAAACTGTGACTATCACCCTGGATAAAGAGATGTCCTTCTCTGTTTTACTTCATCGCGTTTGGAAGAAGCATCCGATCAATGTCGACTTTTTGGGGATCTACATCCCCCCCACAAACAAGTTTTCTCTTAATGTACACGGGTTGATAGGTAAAGTGTCCGTAGACCATCTGGCAGGTGTGGGACTGACCACCCTAGGTCTTGAGCAACTTTGGCTCAAGGTTAGAACATTTGGTTAGAATGTGGGAAAGTGACAGGTGTGGACTCAAGGGTTCAGGGAGGACCCACACCCTGGTCTTAATTTATGAAGATGCCTGAGTGACACACAAAGAGGTTAGTGTCATTGACAGAGTGTAACATTTACCGTTGCTCGCGGTTTCCATAGAAACATGAGACACATCTCACCATGCAGGGCCACGGGGAGGCCAGGTTTGGGTCAGGAACCAGAAGCAGGAGCAAGAGATAGGTCCAGGCCAGAGCCTTTACTGGGGTTTCTGTGGCAAAGACAGGACAGAGCAGGGTAGTTTGGGGTTGGCTGGCTTAATAACTTCAGTGGGCACTGGGCTACAGGGTGGTCTTTCCTTGCCTGGCACCTGGCCCTGGAATGATTCCTTCTGAGGCTCCCAGGCCAGAGACAGGAGGCCCGGCTCTGGCTTGGTCCGTTTGCAGATCCCCGCCATGCTCCCGGCTGAGTCCTTTGCTCTCTTTCAGAATTGGCTTTCCCAGGGAGGGGCAGTCTCCCCCCAGCCAGACGGAGTTTTTAAGATGTCAAAACATCATAATATACAGAGAATAAGAAACAAGATTCCTACAACCCCACACAGCAGTGCAGGGCGACTCGTAATGCTATAGCTGGGACTATTTGCTGCTCCAAAGTTTCCCAGGGCTGGGATTTCATCACATACTGGGCAAATTAAGAGAAGGGATGGATACACTGTACGTTTTATGCTGAAGATGTTTTTCTCACTGAAGAGAAGTGAACTGGTTTAGGAAGTCTGTGATAAAAAGCAGGGCGTCCAGGTCAACCTTCCCCACTTTTTAAAGAACGGTGGCGATTTAAGCATACTGTATAGTGTCACAAACCAAACGTGTTTCTAGATTTGAGCTGTACTCTCAGGTGCTGACCTTTACCCCCACCATCAGAGTGTTTGATTTTACTTGGGGTCCAGTTGATCAGACTCATATGTCAAATGACATACGAGTGAGCAGCATGGATTTGCCCTCAGGAAGAACCCACCCCCATCTGCATCCTTTTCCTCTCAGTACATCTGTCTACCCCAGAAAGTCTAGATGGGGGAACCAAAATGCAGCTTGGATCACATGACCAGCCTGTCCTTTTGTCTTCCCTTGAGTTACATGTAAATAAACGTCTGGACTTTGTTTCATAGGCCAGTTCATGTATGAGCCAAAGATACATATCTTCAATGAGCGACCAGGAAAGGACCCTGAGAAGCCAGAGGCAAACATGGACGTGAAGGGACAAAAGCTGATTGTCACCAGGTACGTCTCGGATGCATATACTACGGGGACAAAAAGGGCTCCTGTTAGGATTGGACTCACGGCCAAATAGAAGAACAAGAAAAGCCATTGCGAGCTTTACCTGTGTCACACTAAACAATTCACCAGGAAGAAACACATACATGGCATTGGCGTAAGGACACTGCACCGAGTCCATCCGAAATGCAAAAAATGACCAGGTACATAAGTACGTACCATCAAATGCCAAGATTAATTAATCTACTCTTCTCACCTTCGTACATTAGAAGCCATACGGCCACAAGCTGGATAACTGAAAAAGCAGATCAAAGGAAGAAATCATAAAAACACCTACTCGCCTTAGTGCTAGCGAAAGAACGTGTAGATTTTTACTTACGCCTAGAGCTTTCTTTTTGAGTACTTATCCACTGAATGCATGTTTGTGTTGAATCTACTGAATACATCTTGGTGTAGCTTTTCTTACACAAACCGTATCCATATGCTTCATTTTGAAGTGAGAACATAGATACCTGTAAAGCATCCTGAGTTTAAACTTTTTATACGTCTTTTTCATTTTTCCCAGTCTTTTACAGCTGTCTCACCCAGGCCTAATCTGGTATCATATTAAAGAATTCGGGGCCTTTTTAGAGTTTTTACAAAGCATCCAACTTTGCTCGATGAGAAATGACTCTTTTGGCACACGAATGTCATTGGCTTCCATGTACTTCATTAAACCATAAAATTACAACAATTAAGCCATAAAATTACAACAATCATTAAGCCATAAAATTACAACAGTAAAATAAAGTTACCACAGAAATAGATTTGTGAACTGCAACAATGGGCTCTTAGTACACTACTCAACTAGCATGGGTTTACCAGAGATCAGTGAGTTACCACTGGGCGTCAGTAAGCGTGTTTCATAGAAGCAACGCTGAGCACAGTTGATCACAGTAATAACAAGTTATCTGAGATTGGTAAACACATCTACTCTATGCTAATGACCAAAGGTAAAGGCTAGGCCCCATTTTCTTCTACTGCCAGCACCTCGTGACGCACAGCGGAAACTAACTCCACCCGTGGGCCACGCGCAAAGATGTATGTCTTAAAGCTCATTAATGGCAATATACCGTATAACTTCTTTACCCTTAAAACGAAAACCATGAATGTCTCAGGAACAGCCGGCGTCGCTCCTAAGTAGAACAGTCACCCCTGCAGTCAAGCTGAGAGGCACCTCAGATTCATCCTGCAGGGAACCTGTGAGCTGGAGCTTCGTTTCCACCTTCTTTCCATTTGAACGTTATTTCCGCCCCACAGCCTCCCTGCAGTAGCCTCAGCTCCCCAGAGCACGATGGTTGGATCCTCTTCCAGCCTCACCAGATAAACACAAGACACCCAGGAAATTGTGAATTTCAGATACTTGGGACATACTTCTGCTGAAACATGAGTGGTGTTTATCTGAAATTCTAATTTAACTGGCATCCTGCATTGTTATTTGCTAAATCTGGCAGCTTCTTCCTTGCTCTGGGCTAATTTGGAGACTATACCAGCCCTAGGCAACCTTGAGGACATAGCCCCCAGCCAGTTCCCACTGCCCCCTTGTCCCTTTCCCCATGTCCAGAAAGAGGACTGCCTCTGACTACATGGGCCTCCCCTCCAAGGCAGCAGGGAAAAAATAAAAAAGGAAAGTTAATTTGCACTCTACCTTCCTGGAAAAGTCCATATTGGTCAATCTCTAGACAGGTTATTTGAATTTCTAAGGACACACTGCTTATTGTCTGTCTTTCTAAACCAAGCCCCTGACTCTGGTGCTTTGTATGACTTGGGGAAGACTTGGGGAACGGGGATGGGGCACAGGGGTGTTAGCAGATACGGTGCTAGAAGGGGGCAGAAAACAGAGAGGGAGAGTGTGTCTTCTTTCTAGATACACAGGCTGGCCACGCCCTGGTCTGTGTCCTAACCACGCCCACTGTTCTCCTTGCAGAGGCCTGCAGAAGGACTACCGGACAGACAGAGTGTTTGGGACCAACGTTCCTTGCTGGTTTGTGCACAACAGTGGGAAAGGCTTCATCGACGGACATTACAAGGACTACTTTGTGCCTCAGCTCTACAGCTTTCTCAAATGGCCTTGAAAAGTTTATAGTTGGGGAAATTCTATGTATAAATATACATTTTTTTCCCTGCCACCTTTGTAGTCATTCTTGAGTTTGAATAATTAAAAACTAACCAGATATCATGGTGGTTTATAAAACCTGTTAACACACCTGAAGAAGATAAATACTTTGCAAAGAAGTTTTAGGATGTTGTTGGCGTTTTCAGATGGGAAGGTGTGTTAATCGAGGTCGTGCAGAGGAGGGCTGCATTGGTGAGTCAAGCTGCCGTCCAGACGGAGTCCTGGGTTTGGCATTTACTGTAAGGACTTCACTGTTTTTAGTGTCAGGTCCTCAACCTTGCAACTGAATACATTATTAGGTTGTCAGTTACATGGGAAATTCAGTTATGAGGTTATTTGGTGAAGTTGGAGTAAGAACAGGGGAAGTCACCTATCTTAATTGTTTTGTAGTTATATATATATGAATACAAAGCCCTGTCACCCTCTGTAGGGATAACCTTGCCAAGGTACCTAAGATGCCCATGATGCTTTGCCAAAATTCCTTCCTTAGTGTTGGCCTCAGAGACCCTTTTTAGTCCAAGAAGCCTGTATTAGTCAGGATTCTCCTGAGAAAGAGAACGAGTAGGATAGCCATGTCATATATATACACATATATAAACATACGCACATATACAGTTGGCCCTTGAACAACGTGGGGCTTAGGGCTGCCAAAATCCCACAGTTGAAAACCAACAAACTTTTATCTCTGTCTCAAAGACAAAGGAATTGATAGATGACTCACCCAAGGGCAGGAAACAAACAGTATAGAACAGATCAGGACTCAAACCCTAGTTTTTTGTTTTTTTATAAATTTATTTTTTATTTATATTATTTATTTTTGGCAGTGTTGGGTCTTTGTTGCTGTGCATGGGCTTTCTCTAGTTGCGGCAAGCAGGGACTACTCTTTGTTGCGGTGCGTGGACTTCTCATTATGGTGGCTTCTCTTGTTGCAGAGCACAGGCTCTAGGCGCGTGGGCTTCAGCAGTTGTGGCACGTGGGCTCAGTAGTTGTGGCTCATAGGTCCTAGAGTGCAGGCTCAGTAATTGTGGTGCATGGGCTTAGTTGCTCCGTGGCATGTGGGATCTTCCCGGACCAGGGCTCGGACCCGTGTCCCCTGCATTGTCATGTGGATTCTTAACCACTGAACCACCAGGGAAGTCCTCAAACCCTAGTTTTTTGATTCCACATACTGTGATCTCTAATTAAACACAAACTTTTCCCCATACTTAGTTAATTTTAAAGATCTGTAAAATGAAACAACAGGTGCTATATTTGTTTTTTAAAAACCCACATACAGGGGTTTCCCTTGTGGCGCAGTGGTTGAGAGTCTGCCTGCTGATGCAGGGTACACGGGTTCGTGCCCCGGTCTGGGAAGATCCCACATACCACGTAGCGGCTAGGCCCGTGAGCCATGGCCGCTGAGCCTGCGCGTCTGGAGCCTGTGTTCCGCAACGGGAGAGGCCACAACAGTGAGAGGCCCGCGTACCGCAAAAAAGAAAAATAAAAAAAATCCACATACAAGTGGTCCCATGCAGTTCAAACCCATGTTGTTCAGGGGTCAATGGTATATGTATAAAAGAAGAGATCTATTATAAGGAATTGCCTTACATGATTATGGAGGCTGGTGCAAGTCTGATCCATTATCATTCTGTGCTTTCCTTTGTTTATAACTTTCCTTTAAATCTATTCTGAAAATGGATATATGTTCAAAGGCCAAAGTGATGAAATTGCACTTAAAAAAAATTTTTAAGGTACATTTTTATGAAGCTTTCTCTCCATAATTTGGTTGAAACCATTTTTCATTTTATAAAGTAGACAAAACTACCTCTTTTTGGACATACCCAACCAATATTTGTGAAAGCAAGTGATCATCTTTTGACATAATTGCAAAATATTAAACGTGATTATTTCTATAATTTCCAAGATAACCTCAGTGCTGAAGAGGTAAATAGCATTGCCTTTTAGTTTCATTCCTCTATAAAAATTGGTCACCTATGGCACCTATGATTTTTAAAAAAATCTATTACATCTTTTCTATCCCTATTTCAAAAATACTAATCTTAAAATGCTAATATTCAACACAAACTTCAAAAGTGGGTTCTTATACTGGTTACTTTGTAAAAAATTTTGACCTTAAAACAGCTACCTTTAGCTATATAAGGTTAGATCTATTCCTAGTATTTTACATGTGCTCAGTAGTTTTTTTTTTTTTTTTAACGTGCTCAGTAGTTTTAAAAATAATGATGAAAATCTTGGGGTGTAAATTTACACGCAGAGTACTGAGCAACATAGTCCTAGCAAAAGAAACTAGATTTAAAATCAAACCCATGTTATTCAAATTATCAAAACTTTTATTAATAGCTGGTGTTTTAAAATTCATTTCCTGTAAAAAATAACCTGATTAATACTGTTCACATGTGTCCCTCTTGAGACCAGAAAATTGCCTTCTCTATATAATTAATTTTGAATTATAAGTGAATAATCAATTTTGAATTTCAAATGAAGAAACCAAATTAATGGGAATCATTGAAAAAGAAGGAACTATTCCACTGTCTGCCTCTTGGTTAGTTCTGAAAGTATTATGCTCTCAGTGATGAAGAAAAACAAGTTGACAATTATCTATGCTTATTCGTTGAACACCTTGGAACCCACTGGTAATTGATCAATATTTAATTTTGTATAAAGCTGGGGTATTACAGGGCTGGTATTTGTCAAATATATTCCTCTTTAGGACAAAAGTAGCCTATCTTCAAAGCTTTCTGTAAGTATCAATCTAAACAGTTCCCATTAAACCAATTAGATATGTATGTCTTATTGTCAGAACTGTCAGGAAAATAAGAGCCTTTGTTTGAGAAACAAGACTGCGTTCAGGTCATACTTCTGTCATAAGTTTGTTTGTTTGTGTTTTTAAATATCTGAAAATTAAACAAGGCTTCTTAGAGTTGGAAAATTGGCAATCCAAAGAAATAAGTAAAAAAAAAAAGGGAATTAGAGAGTGTCTCTATGTGTAGTAAAAATGAACTATGAATCAGTAGTTATTTTAGTACCTAATGGTATGAGGTCTTATGCAAGTCATTCTACTTGCTTTAAAGGATCACTTAATACCATAAGGAGGAACATCTTCTCTTCAGACTTATCCCAATCGAAAGAGCTGTAAGTGACTCCAAAGACCCAGTAAGATGAAAGTAGAAATTACCTGGCTGCCTAGATACATAAAAATGCTTATATGCTGTAATAATTTAGTAGTCTTATTCCTTTCTTAACACTTTTTCAGGGAATTCCCTGGCAGTCCAGTGGTTAGGGCTCAGCAGCCGTGGTCCGGGTTCAAACCCTGGTCAGGAAAGTAAGATCCCGCAAGCGGCAAGCATGAGGCATGGCCAAAAAACCAAACAAACAAACGAAACAAAACAAAACACTTTTTCACACTGGCAAAGTCTACATGGGTGACTTTTTCTGAAATATCCATGTGAGAGAAAGAAAAATCAAGGACGCTTCCTTTAATGGTATAGTGATTCAATTACCCAGTTAACGTTTCTGGGGTCACTTTAGTCTACCTAATGACGACCTTACAACGAAGGCTGAGCCATATTCTAATCCTGTGATCCCATTTCACCAGAGTAGGAACTGAGGTATGTACAGTTCCTACTTACGTTACGGGTAACCGTAAGGGTCTCTCACTGCGGTATGTCAAAGTCAGGGCGGGTTTTTTTTTTTTGGCTGCACCAGGTCTTAGTTGCGGCATGTGGGATCTAATTCCCTGACCAGGGATGGAACCCAGGCCCCCTGCATTGGGAGCGCAGAGACTTAACCACTGGACAGCCAGGGAAGTCCCAGGGCGGGTTTTTAAGTAGCTACTCCAAATTAGCTAATTTCTCTTTATCGGCCAATCATTTCATTTGAATATCAATTCACTAAACATTGTCAATTCCTACACGACACCCATCTTGGGCCTACACCTGCTTCTCACCCTTTTATCTCCAGCACCTCCTGCGATCATTTACTTAGGGGAGGCGCTTTAGTAAATGTTTGTTGAATAAATTCACTCAAACGTGTCAGCAAAAACTGATAGGCAGTTAGAAGTACACAAGGGTAAAAAGAGCAAATAAGGCAATGGGATCTGACGGCATTCCTAATGAAGAAAACTCAAGGAATTTGGTTTCCTAAGATATCAATGCCAATAATTTGATATGACCTCAAGCAAGCTGGTGAAAAAGAACAGCTTTCCAAAAACAGAAGCCACAGACAGAGAGAAAATATTTACAAAAGATATTATCTAAGACGATCATCCAAAATATACAAAGAACTCTTAAAACTCAACAGTAAGGAAGTGAATGACCCAATTTAAAAATGGCAAAAGACTTGAATAGACACGATATACAGATGGCAAATAAACATATGGAAAGATGCTCATCATCATATGTCATTAGGGATTGCAAATTAAGACAATGAGATACTACTACACACCTATTAGAATGCCAAAATCAAGACAACACTAAATGCTGGCAAGGAGGTGGAGCAACAGGAACTCTCATTCATTGCTTGCAGGACTACAGAACAGAACAGCCACTTCAGAAGTCAATCTTACCATTCAATCCAGGAACCACGCTCCTTGGTATTTCCCCAAATGAGTTGAAAACTTATGCCTGCACAAAAATCTACACACGTAGGTTTATAGCAGCTTCATTCATAGTTGACAAAACTTGGAAGCAACGAAGATGTCCCTCCGTAGGTGAATGGCTAAATACACTGTGGTATATACAGATAAGGTGGTATTACTCAGCACTTAAAAAAAAAAGAGCCATCAAGCCACGAGAAGACGCGTGGAGGAAACAAATGCATATTACCCAGTAAAAGAAGCCAGTCTGAAAAGGCTACATACTGTATGAGTCCAACTACCAGACATTCTGGGGAAGGCAAAACTATGTAGACAGTAAAAAGATCACTGGTTGATGGAGGCAGGCAGGGGAGGGGGGATGAGCAGGTGGATGTTCAGACTGAGGAACCTATTTTGCATGATACCATAATGGTGAATGTATTTCATTAGAAATTAGTCCAAGCCCATAGAATGTACAATCCCAAGACTGAACTCTTGACGTCAGCTACGGATGCTTGGTGAGGATGACGCGTCCATGCAGGGTCATCAGTTATAACAGATGCACCATCTGGTGGGGGTGCTGATGGTAGGGAGGCTGTGGCTCGGGGGGCAGGGGGCACGTGGGAAATCTCTACACGTTCTGCTTAATTTTGCTGTGAACTTAAAATTGCTCTAAAAAATAAAGTCTATTTTTTTTTTTTTTAAAAAGAATAGCTTACGATGCTTTAAAAAGAAAAAAATAGTCAGGGAATTCCCTGGCGGTCCAGTGGTTAGGACTCTGCGCTTCTACTGCAGGGGACCCAGGTTCAATCCCTGGATGGGGAACTAAGATCCTGCAAGCCATGTGGCTCGGCCAAAAAAATAATAATAAAGAAAGAAAAGAAAATAGAGAAAAAAGTCTACATAAGACTTGATTTTAGGTGTCTGCAGTCCCTCTGCTTAACATAACCATATTGGCCTCTAAAAACTTACAGGAAAAAAGGTTCTACAGTCTAGCATCATATTTTTGTGCTTCAGACTTTTTTCAATTAAGTTGACCTTCAATAATGCTACTTTATTTTATCCTGTGACAATTTCAGGAAGATGCTGGAGAAAAGAATTAAATGTGGGCGGTAGGGATGAAACATGGTTTTCTAAGAAGAAAACCACTGAGTTGATTCCAAACTTACAGATTTGGGGGAGGCCTATGAAATTTGTCATGTTTTATTTATCCACTATAATCAGGGAGAACCATTCCCCTTATGGAAATTCCTCAGGTCACAAACGCTCGCCCCCATTTACTGACACTATGCTCACTTCGTTTATCAAACACCTACTAAGTGCCGGGCTTTACGTCTGACACTCCATATGCATTTTCTGTAGTTCTCACAACAACCCTGCCGGGACACACTATTTTTGACAATTTATACATTAAAAGCATTGAAATTCGAGAACATTAACTTTCCTGAGATGACTTAGCTAGTGAATAGAACAGCCAAAATTCAACCTAAAGTCTGCCCAACTCCAAAATCCAGCTCCTTTCCCCAGTACGATGCTGTCCAGCTATTTCGGAAACGCTTTAATTCATCCCATAGCATTTTCTGTAAAGCTACTGACATCACCCTATTACTATTTCTTTCGCTGCCTCCTCTGTCTCTGTTCACCAGCAAATACTCTCCCACCTTCTGATAATAGATTTATCACCCCTCCCCTAAGGGTGGGGTTCCAGAGGGATGGCCCATGGGTTGGAATACAATACAAGTCTGGCCAGTCGGTAGTATTCCAATCCTTTTACTTGGAATGATCTGTCCCGGTGTGGATCCATAAGACTCAATCCCAGGTTTTTTGCTGGAACTGTGACAGAAGGGTAAGATGTAAACCTGGAGGCTGGAGATGCTGGCAGTCAGTCATCTTGCTGTTTTGAAAAGTACCTTGAATGAACCCAACACAGAAGCCAGAGATGACAGGGGCCCAGCCCTGAATCTGGACTGCTTGCACCCTGAATCTCACTTGACTCGAGGGTCTGCTCCTTCGCAGTTATATGAACTATAAACTTCCTTTTTTTTTTCCCATAAGCAACTGTGAGGTGGGTTTCCTGTCTTTTGTATCCCTTCATAATACGCTGCCCTACTTATTTAAAAATGGACAGCTCACCATTGCTGGTGGGATTGTAAAATGGTGTAGCCACTTTGGAACACGGCCTGGCAGCTCTTCAAATGTTAAACATGGTATAACATGAGTGAGTTACAGTATGACTGACTCCAATCCTAGGATCTGAAAACGTACGTTCACACAAAATCTTGTACACGAATGTTCACAGCAGCATTATTCATAATTGCCTCAAAGCGGAAACAACCCAAATCCAGCAACTGATGAATAGTTTTTTAAAAATGCGGTATACCCATATGATGGATAATTGTTCAATGAAAAGGAATGAGACAGTGATCCGTGCTACAACGTGGATAACCCTTGAAAACATTATGCTGTGTGAAAGAAGCTGGTCATAAAAGACCGCATATCGTATGATTCCATTTATATGAAATGTCCAAAACAGGCAAATACACAGAGATGGAAAGTAGATTAGTAGTTGCCAGGGGCTGGGGAGAGAGGGGAGGTTAGGAGTGACTATGGATACAGGGTTACTTTCGGGGGTGATGAAAATGTTTCCAATTAGATAGTGGTGGTGCTTGCACAACTTTGTAAATATTCTAAATACCACTGAAATGTCCACTTTAAATGGGTGAAATTGTATGGTGTGTGTGAATTATATCTCAATAAAGCTGCTATTCTATTTATAGTTTGACTCTTTAAAATGTAATTATATTTACAGTTCAACTTTACTACTTTACTGATGAAAATAGAAATTTAGAATATATGAAGGATTTCCTCTAACTATATGATTCTAAATTGTCCTATATAAAACACTTTACAATAATGTTCTTTTAATGAAGATAAAAAATCATCAAGGAAATATTACAAAGGAAATAAAAATAACAAAGACAAAATTACACAATTTTGATACTTCATGAGACATAACTAGATTTTTCTGTAAGTTTAGCTAAACAACTATACAGTAATATTTAAATAAATCCATTTGTTTTATACAAAAGAAACACCCTAACACAGTAGAGTCTTGTAATGCCTTTGTGAACACCAATTTGATGCTTTAAGATTTTAATGTGCTGTTAACAAGTTATCAAACTCAGGCAAGTTTAGAAATGTCTTCGTATTGAATTCCTTCAACTCTGCGTCCTTTTAAAGGGCCCTACAAATTAAAATAATTGAAGAAGAGGTTAAGAACACACATGTACTTATAAGACAAGAAAAGGACACACACTTCTGGATCCAAATTTGCCTTTTTCACATCCCTAAGATACCACTAAGGTACCTAACAGCTGTACACATCTGTGAATTTTAGAAGTATTCTAAAGCATTCTACGGCAACCTCATCAAGAACTGGCCGTAGTTTCTTCAGTGCTATGTGGCATGTGTTACCTCTAGACCCTGTGGCAGAGACTGGCTAGCTGGTCAGTATCTCCTCTGCTTCCTGGAGCAAGTCACACTTCCTGGCTCCTCCTGTGGTCAGGTATGCCATGAGATGGCGCTCTGGCCCAAGGAAGGGAACAGAAGTGACGCGGGCCACTTCCAGGCCCAGGCCATGCTCCCCCCCACAGGCAACCCATCACGCTCCCCGCGGCCTGCCTGAAGCACACGGACACGGCAGCTGTCAAAACCCCGGTTGAAGGTGGTAAAGCCACCAGTTAGAAGGACCCTGGGCTCACAAATCACCCCTAAGAAAAGAGCCATTCCCTGATTCAGAAGACCTGTTCTGCACTTCAAAATGAGAAGTTAATGTCTATCATGTTTGTGCCATTATCAGTTGGTTTTTTTTTTTTAAATAACAAATATTATTTTAAGCAATACAAATCCTCATACTCAAAGATATTTGTCTAGGTTAGCTGTGACAGGCTGGTCTTATTACAGAAAATGAGACCAACCTGAAATATATTTTCTTGTTCCCTTCATATCCAACAAAAAGGGAAAGGGGAAAGAAAACTGGATTAATGAAAGATGATACCTGTCATAAAAGCTGATACAGCCTGGGAACACAGAGGCTAAGAATATGGGCTCTGGACCCAGACTGCCCAAGTTCAAACCCCACCCTCAGCAGGTGACATAACCCCTCAGTGCCCCATTATCCCCTAGTGGGGAACAGTAACAGTACCCTACATTACTGGCTTGTTGAGAAATATAAATGAGCTAGCACATATAAAGTGCTCAGAATAACATCTGGAACATAATATGCATATGAGCTCAATAATTCTTTTTTTTTTTTTTTTTTTTTTTTTTTGCGGTACGCGGGCCTCTCCCTGTTGTGGTCTCTCCCGTTGCGGAGCACAGGCTCCGGATGCACAGGCTCAGCGGCCATGGCTCACGGGCCCAGCCGCTCCGTGGCATGTGGGATCCTCCTGGACCGGGGCACGAACCCGTGTCCCCTGCATCTGCAGGCGGACCCTCAACCACTGCGCCACCAGGGAAGCCCAAGCTCAATAATTCTTAACTCTTATTATTAAATCTTTCAGTTAAAATTTAAAAGTTGGTCCTCTCCACTGCAAAATATAAAATGATGATGATGACTCTAACCCTGGGCTGAGATTTTAACATTTTTTACCTTCCTTTAAAAAATGCTTTTAAAATGTCTTTCTTTTAATGTACTATAATGATTACATATAAAGGAAATAAATACCCAGATAAAGCATGACCCAGTTTGACATCATCAGGTTTAAAGGTCGAAGGTCAATTACACTTCTGTGATAAGAAGGCCAAGCAAGGGATAAAGAAGGGGGCCAGACTTGGGTTAACTAGGCAAGTATCTAAAAAGTTGGGGCTGGTTTTGAACAATTTGTGAGCTATTTAAAAAATCTGCTTAATAAATGTGTAAATTCCAAATCTTATGATACTGATACTAAAATTTAAGATGCCAGAAATAATAAAAATAGGAGAAACCACTCGAAAAGTTCATGTTTTTCAGGGCATTGACTTGGAGAAAACATGCGGACGTAGAGACAAGCTGACCGACATGCACAAACCAGCACAGATATTTTTAATGGAGGCAGGCTGCAAAAGAAGAAGAAAAAACCAAAAAATTTGCATGTGGGTTTCCTCCCCCAAGAGTACACGTTGCTTTGCAATCAACCAGAAAGGCTTTCCCTGCGGATCACCTCCGAGGTTCTATCTCCGTCCGGCTCTGAGAGCGATGAAAGCATTAGAGGGGAAGATGGAGCTGTGGGTTCACAGCAAGGCCGGGAAGAAAGCAGCTCTCGAAAATCATACAGACTGGAAACCAAAGCTGTGGACGGAACCTAGAATATCCTCAACAGTACTGAGTCGTTCTGTTTCCCTTAGATGAAAACGTGAAGCGGGATGTAAGTTGGATAGTATTAGGAAACTAGAAAGTAGAGGAAATTCAACCTGCCAAGGAAATACGAGAGTTTCCACGATCTTATGCTGATTGAATCAGAAAAAAAAAAACTGATTTAAAAAAGAACTTCAATCTGTTCATGTAGTCAGATTAATAAATTCCCTACTGACAGGTGACATTCCCTGTTCCTTTTTTTTCCCCTTAGAGTTTATGTTCGTTGGTGATTAGGTTAGTATTTTCAAGGACAGGGAAAAAATGCTTAATTTACTGAAATGTGATTTTTTTCAAATAAGAACCTAAATGGTTTTTCTAGAAAGCTTTCCTGAGACACATGTTCTCAAACCAGTTCATAGCTGGGCTCAGGGGACCTGAGAACTCCTTAAAGGGAACACATAAAATTTGGCAGTTTATGTGCAGTTTCTTGCAGAGAGCCCAAAACTTCCATCAAACTCTTCAGGAAGTTGATTATTCCCCCAAACATTAAAACTTCCTGTAGTGGAGATGAAAAAGCTTCTCGTTTAGAGATAAAGATACACGGTGCGGTAGCGCAGGGATCTAAAAAGAATTAGGCAGTTAGGAAAAAACATGTTTCAGACCCTTCCTTCTGAAGACAGCTCAGGTCTCACTCAGCCTCATGCGCAGACCTGTCAGTGGACCGTCAGTTCTAAGTCAACGAACAATTTTACTTAAATGTCAGATTTCTTAAAATCTATTTATTGATCTCTTCTACCTTAAATCCTTTATGAAAGAAAGAAGGACATTAAAAAGCATTATTGATCTCTGTGGCTTTTCCCCCACTAGCTCTGACTATATATTCTCCACTAATCACACTACGGCAGATTGAGTTTTATGTTAGATGTGGGGGAAAAAAACTGGGATATAAAACTATGTGTAATATATACAATGTTATAAAATAGAAAGACTGAAAAAAAACAGACCAAAATATTAATGGAGGTTATCATTTGCCTGGAGGTTTACGGGCAATTTTAAAAATTATTTATATTAAATTGTATTTTTCAGCTTTTATCCAAGAGTGCTGCTAGAGACTGAATGTTTGTGTCCCTGTCGAAATTCATTCAATACATTCAAAATGTGATGGTATTAGGAAGTGGGGTCTTTGGGAAGTGATTAGGTCATGAGGGCAGAGCCCCTGAGAATGCATTAGTGCCCTTAAAAAGGGATCCCAGAGAGCTCCCTTTCCCCTCCCACCATGTGAGGACACATTAACCAGGAAACAGGCCTTCAGCAGACATCGAATCTGCCTGTGCCTTGATCTTGGACTTCCAGCCTCCACAAACGTGAGAAATAGATTTCTGTTGTTTCTAAAGCCACCCCAGTCTATGGTATTTTGTTATAGCAGCCTGAACAGATTAAGACACATAAGGAATTTCTTTTGTAATCAGAAAATAAAATGCTTTAGTAATGTCAGTCATTAGAGAAAATAAGCTTATAGATTTCCAAATAGGAGAGAAGGCAAACAGAAAGCCCAAACTTAAAACACGAATCCGATGAAAAAAAACCATAGCACATTTTAAAAGCATTTTGAAATTTCCGTCTTTGTGTAAACTATACTTACGGTTTCAATGACTATAGTAGCTGAAAAAGTCTTCTCATTGATGGATTCTAGGGTACCTTCATTTCCTCTGTAGCCTCCATTTAAAACGAGAATTCTTTTTCCTGTAACAGAAAAGGGTTAACACTTAATACAAAGAAAATGGCCACTTTCTTCTACTTTCTTACAGCCAAATGCAATTACACTGAATCAACATAGTAGAAAACAAAACTCTTCTCTTAGATGTTCTTAACCATTTAATATCTGTATGATGCTACAGTACAGTCTGTAGATACTTTGATAACTGTAACATCACAAGACTCCTCATTTTTTCTACTTATTTGTCAAGGAATGTTTTAATTTTATACCAAGGAGTATAAGGTTCTTGGAGGAGATGCCCAGAGCCCAGAAGTAATCAGAAAAAATTCAGCTTACTTTTTAATTTCTCTCTTTTTAAGATCATAAGATGGTTGCTAGTTTCATAAAAGCGTAAATATGTGCCTGCTGTTTGGTTGAGCCATTCTATCTCTAAGAATTTTCTCAACACAAATCATATATCCATACAAAGATCTGTATGTGAATGCTCATATAGCAGGTTTGTTTGTAATGGCCAAGAGCCGTAAACAACCCCAATGTCCATCAGTAGGTGACTGGATAAAGAAACTGGCACATCCACATAATGAAATAGTTGGCAATAAAAAGGAATAAAGTATAGATGCACACAACAACGTGAATGAATCCACAATGATGTACTTAGTAAAAGAAGCCAGACAGAAACACAGGACACGTGGTATGATTTTATTTATATAAAATTGTAGAAAACTATGAGCTAATCTATAGTCACAGAAGGCAGACTGGTGGTTGCGTGGGGGACGGGGGAGACAGCAGGGAGCGAAGGACTATAAAGGAAACGGAGGAAACTCTGCGGGGTGATGGACACATTTGCTAAGTTGATTGTAAGGGTGGTTTTCACGGGAGTACGCATGTGTTGAAAACATCAAATTGTATACTTTATACAGATGCAGTTTATGTTAATTACGTCTTACTGAAGCTGAAAAAAAAGTCCACAATTTCTAATCCATAAAATGAATTTTATTTTATGGAGAAAGAATATAGGTTCCGATAAACAGAAGTTTTAGAGACTAACATTATCACTGTGCCAGCAATGATACCACCATGAAGAGTCTGGGTCAGAGGCAAACAACCTAACTACAGAAGCATTTATACTAGATATGCGTAAGACAATTAAGGAAAAGAAAATGCAAAATAATACTGACTTTTACTTTACCATCTCAAATAGCTAAACAAATATATTAATAATAATCCTAATATGATTGATTTTATCCAGATATGTCTGTGATTTGCTTCTGGAGAGAAAACAAAGATTCTAGAAAGGGAAAATTTATTTATGCCACAAAATAGCTTTCTCAGAGGACTGGTAAACTACCACCTCCCCAAGTCAAACTGGGATCAGTTATATTGGCAGTTATATGTTTCTAAAAAGGAAACTCGTACCCAGAACTATCAAGTAACGTCAAAAACTAAGGTTTTAAAGAATGGAATCACTTATTTCGATGGTATATTAAATGGTCTGCAGAAAGATTTACCTGGTGCTGGAATTACTGTTTCTAAATGAGTCTGGTCAAGTTTCAGCTTGTCTCCAGAATCAATCATCTTCACCACAGCGGTGTAATTGTCAATTACTTCCTGCCATGTAAAACCAACACTTTTATAACAGAAGAGACATGTGAACACAAAGTCCAAAGGACAGAAATAAATGTAAACAATGAAATTCTAACCAAAAGGTAAGAGTAACTTGTTTTAAGAGTAACTCCTTGTATCAATGGAGCTTATTTTCTAGATGCCATATATGACCTCAGGCTATGGTTCTTAAAGAATTCAATTCAAAGCTTAGTTAAGGTTTTCATCTGGAAAGAAAAGGCTGGTGACCTTAGAATAAGACTTTAAGAAATACAATGAGAGGGATAATTCTGTGTCATTTCAAGTACAGTAGGAGAGCAACTTATGCATGCACAAGGGTGGGTGCTAGCATGAAACTATACTCAGGAAAAGCACAAGAAAGAAAAAGACTGGAGCATTGATTTTTTTTAAATTTTAAAATCCTAGAGCAATCAAAAGATAAGTCTCTCAGGCAAACCACAAGGAAGTCCTCCTTGGAACTCTGGGGCACTATTACATTGCCCGTCATTAACAAAGGGAATGTACCTTACTTACTAGCAAGGTGCGCTCACTGAATTTTTTAAGAGGTGCCGATGGGATTTCATACATACCATTTGCTCTAGTAAGAAAGCCGACCAAAGTTAAGTATAAACTATGGTTGGAAATGAAATATTTCCTCAACCGTTGGGAAGTCAGCCTTCCTTTCATGGAACCATCGAGAACCTTAGACACACTGCTTCTGTTACTAGGACTTGATTTTTAAGGAGAATCAAAATGGCTTTACTCAGCCACATGCTAGCTCCTTCACCAAATTCCATCATAACTCCATGTTCTTACCTTAACAATCCCCTTTTTCTTATGATATTTCTCTCCAAGTTTTTTGGTTATAATTTTCACTACAATTTCCTGGAAAATAAGAAAAAAATAAAGATGGAAGGAATGATATAAATTATCTTTCCTCTTTTGATCCTTCATTTTAAACATTTTCACCAAAAATCATAGTAAAATGTTAACTGCTTTGCTAAATAAGACATTTTGGAGACGGAAGTCTTCCCAACGATGGCAGAACATTTCCTTAGTAATCTTTCATTCCTTCTGTCTCTTTTTATTCAACACAGTTGGTTACCAACAGGAAAAACCGCGTATCTCATGGCTGATTTCCATAGTGAAGATTTCCTGAAATCTAGGACTTTCATCCACCAATCTCAACTCTATTAATCCAGGTCTTTCATAGAGAGTTTCTTTCTTTCTCTCCATTCAAGGAAGAAAAAATGCCAAGGATGTTATATGTTGACATTCACCGCTGACAAAAAAACTCAAGAGAGCAGGAGTCTCACTGGGAACTGCAAGCAACGGAGGCTTTGAGCTAAAGCACAACACTTTCCACAATGCTCTTTTCTCACGATGTTGCTCTGGATTTTTGGTAAGACTGGACTCCTCCAGACTAGCTCTAGCTAAAAGCATCGCTCTTCTGAGCATCTAGTTCTCAACGGGAGAGAAATCTGAGTTTATTTCATATTAATGCATTCTGAGTTTGCTTCTTTATCATTGTTTTCCTGATTTCAATTGGCTAATGGCTGACGATAAAAATTAAATCACTTGACTTAATTCCATATTCACTACAGCAATTCTGTATTTGCTACTTCAAGTGGATACAGCAGAAGTACTAGATGGTCACAAGTACTTCAATAAGCCAGGCTAAACATTACATTAACAAAAACCTAGTAAGGACTTTGGGGGAGAATATTTAACAGCAGAAAAATATGTTTAAGAGAAGGCTTGAATGTTTTTATTCTTAAGTCAGTATTCTATTAAGACTTTCTCAATGAAGCCATATAATACCAACAGTTTCTCTGATTTCTGGGCTAAATTTCTCAAAGGCCTTCATGGGTACACACACTTATAATTCAAACATAATTCATTACTTCATTGTACTATTGACACTTGCTCATAGCACATCTGTCAAAACTTTCTTTTCTGAGTTTAAAAACTAAAGCTCTCCAATCCATCTCTGTGGGCTGCTGGTTATTTTAACACACATACTGCCCGTTTCAAAATGAGACACACACTGAGTCACTGGATCCCTGTTGGCTGATCTTCCCTTTTTTTTTTTTTTGCGATACGCGGGCGTCTCACTGTTGTGGCCTCTCCCGTTGCGGAGCACGGGCTCTGGACGCGCAGGCTCAGCAGCCATGGCTCACGGGCCCAGGCGCTCCGCGGCATGTGGGATCTTCCCAGACTGGGGCACGAACCCGTGTCCCCTGCATCGGCAGGCAGACTCTCAACCACTGCGCCACCAGGGAAGCCCTGATCTTCACTTTTAATGTAACATTCTCCAAGAGGAGCTAGGAAGAAAATCTGAATAATTTACTATACTAGAAGATTATCAAACTGAAAATAAAATTTTATTAAAAGTATTGTCAATGCAGGGACTTCCCTGGCGGTCCAGTGGTTAAAGACTTCGCCTTCCAATGCAGGGGGTGTGGGTTCAATTCCTGGTTGGGGAAGTAAGATCCCACATGCCTTGTGGCCAAAAAACCAGGGCGTAAAACAGAAGCAATATTGTAAGGAGTGCAATAAAGACTTTAAAAATGGTCCACATTAAAAAAAAAAATCTTAAAAAAAAAAAGTATTGTCAATGGGAAGAGAACTTTTGGACTAACTAAAAATGCTTTTTTTTTTTTTTTGCTTTTGGTTTGTTTTCTTTTTCCTTTAAACCAATGGTTCTGAACAAAGGTGATTCTAAACATGAGAATCACCTAGGCGGTTAGTGAAAATAGCCATTTCACCCCAGGAGACTGGATAGTGGTAGTATTGAAGCATATATATCTTGGAAAGAAATGGTCTAAATTTTTTTGAATTGTGCTCTGGTTAAGAACTACTGCTCTAAGCAAAATTCTTGATTACACTTTCATAAACAATATATGAAACTATTAATATCAAATGCTAGCTACTCGGACAGGGAAAGCAAACAAAATAATTCATAGATGGTTACCTCTCTCTAGGTCCTTCCTTTTCTAATCTTCACCCAGACTTCTACTCAGAGACGGAAGTCAGGGAGACTAATGCATCCCAGGAAGTACTGTTTATTAGGGCAGAGTACAACCTAGTGAACCTGACTGCCAGGGAAATCCTAGCTCACCACTTTCTAAATGACCTTGGGGGAATTACTCAAATAATCTATACCTCAGTTGTCTCACCTATCAAAAGGGAATAATAACAGTAATTACCTTGTAGGGCTGATATGAGAATAACTGAAATAATTCATATGAAGCACTTTTTTTTAATAGTTTTTCTTTTCTTTTTTTTAATTGAAGTATAGTTGATTTACAATGTTGTGTTAGTTTCAGGTGTACACCACAGTGATTCGGTTATATGTATATGTTTATCTATTCTTTTTCAGATTCTTTTCCCTTATAGGTTATTAAAAAATATTGAGTATAGTTCCCTGTGCTATACCGTAGGTCCTTGTTGGTTCTGTTTTATACATAATAGTGTGTAACTGATAATCCCAAACTCCTAATTTATCCCCTCCCTACCCCCTGCCTCTCCCCTTTGGTAACCATAAGTTTGTTTTCCATGTCAGTGGGTCTATTTCTGTTTTGTAAAGAAGCTCATTTGTATCTTTTTTTTTTTAGATTCCACATATAAGCAATATCATATGATATTTGTCTTTCTCTGTCTGGTTTATGAAGTACTTATTTTCTATTTAATACAGCAAGGATTTTCATTTTACATAACTTATTTCATGATCTTTCATGTGGTCACCAGGCAAATGTTTCCCATTGTATAAGAACATAAACTAAGACATGGAAACAAAATTATTTTTAAGCTAGTGAGGGAATAACTATGAAGATTTAAATTAGAACTTTATGCTTTTTGATCTTCAAGATCATTATTAATAATAATAATAAATCAGAAATTTTCAAATCAGAAATTACCCAAATAATTACTTTTCACTCTTGTGTTATTGATCAAGCCAGCTCCCTTAAGGATAACTAAGATACCCTGAAGGTTTTATGAAAACTTCATATTCCAGTAAGTTCAAAACCGAGCAGCAATAAATAAAAAATATTTAAAGTACTGAAATGTTTAAAAATTATTATGCAATTGTTATCTTAAAAGAACAAGAAATAAAGTGAAATAAGTCACAGAAAGATAAAAACTATGACATCATTTATATGTGGAATCTAAAAAATACAACAAACTAGTGAATACAACAAAAAAGAAGCAGACTCACAAATATAGAGAACAAATTAGTGGTTACCAATGGGGAGAGGGAAGTGGAGAGGGGCAATAAAGGGATGAGGGAAAAAAAAGTTATTATGGGCTTACATGAAATCATGTGTGTGAAACTTTTGAAAACTGGAAAGCACTACAGAATTTAAAGAATCTTTCCTTCAATAAAAAAATTTTTTTAAAGACTTTAGTAAATTAGATTAAGAAAAAACGAAAAAAGACAGAAGAAGCAATAATAAAAAAGCAATAAAAAACAAATCTTTCCTTGAACTTATATAATTAAAACGTGTTTTTAGAAAAGGGAACCCTGTTGCACTGCTGGTGGGTATGTAAATTGATACAGCCACTATGGAGAACAGTATGGAGGTTCCTTAAAAAAACTAAAAATAGAACTACCATATGACCCAGCAATCCCACTACTGGGCATATACCCTGAGAAAACCATAATTCAAAAAGAGTCAGGTACCACAATGTTCATTGCAGCTCTATTTACAATAGCCAGGACATGGAAGCAACCTAAGTGTCCATCAACAGATGAATGGATAAAGAAGATGTGGCACGTATATATAATGGAATATTACTCAGCCATAAAAAGAAACGAAATTGAGTTATTTGTAGTGAGGTGGATGGACCTAGAGTCTGTCATACAGAGTGAAGTAAGTCAGAAAGAGAAAAATAAATACCGTATGCTAACACATATATATGGAATCTAAAAAAAAAAAAAATTGGTTATGAAGAACCTAGGGGCAGGATGGGAATAAAGACACAGACCTACTAGAGAATGGACTTGGGGACATGGGGAGGAAGAAGGGTAAGCTGGGACAAAGTGAGAGAGTGGCATGGACATATACATACTACCAAATG
Organism: Grampus griseus; assembly: GCF_964374135.1. NCBI lineage: Eukaryota > Metazoa > Chordata > Mammalia > Artiodactyla > Delphinidae > Grampus > Grampus griseus. The sequence continues at coordinate 153,245,981 of NC_139018.1, forward strand.
TAAAATAGATAGCTAGTGGGAAGCAGCGGCATAGCACAGGGAGATCAGCTCGGTGCTTTGTGACCACCTAGAGGGGTGGGATAGGGAGGGTGGGAGGGAGACGCAAGAGGGAGGAGATATGGGGATATATGTATATGTATAGCTGATTCACTTTGTTATAAAGCAGAAACTAACACACCATTGTAAAGCAATTATACGCCAATAAAGATGTTAAAGAAAAAAAAAAGCTGTTTTTACAACAAAGTACCTAACTGGGTATTCTTATAGCAAAAACTGAAAATAATTCCAGGCTTAAATTCAAATTTGTCCATACACAAATTTGGCATTAAACTCAAGAAACATTACTGGTCCATGAACATGAAGTAACCCTCTAATAACAATATAACAAATACTTACAGAGTAGATGCAAAGACAAGTCATTAAAGTTATAAATCTATCTACAGAATTTACAGATATTTAAGAAATTTAGTCATTTATACCAAATGCTATTTAAATCATTTGCTTAAAAGCACATTTAGAAGTAAGAAGCCCCAGCGGGATACGTACAGGCTGGAGCCAGTAATCTGTTCGGGCAGCTCTTTTCTTCTCCTCTTCAATCTGGAGGACGCATGAGACATTCATAAAATTACCTCTTTAAAATCCTCAATTTATTTCAAATAACATTCCTTTTAGCAAAAGAACACCATAAAACACACTTCACAGAAGATCGATATAATTTGCAATCTCTGATAAACACAAACCTTTTTTTGCAATTAGTTTTTGATTGAAAAAAAAAGCAACCTGGATTTAGGAAAATAAGTGATAGGCAAATCAACTGACCAAGAAGATAAACGTAAACAACCTCTATTGAGTCAATACTGCAACGCCACCTGCCAGCATTACTCTGCCCTATCCCTGCTTCCTCCCCTGGACTGTCATGCGCTGGAAAACAGGCGATGTTTTCAGGGGGCAAAAACATAACTCTTACAGACCAATTCAGCACAGCATAGTTGGGTATACAGATTGATGGCAAAGAGGAGCTTCCCTGTTTGATAAGGATAATAAAGCCTGTGAATGGAGGGGAAGAAAAACACAACCAGGAGAGAAGTAAATGAAAAGGTGACCAAAAGGAAAACGTGCTGACCAGCTGACCTGGCTGTATCTCACAACTTTTTCTTTCTCAACTGCTCAGTTAACCCTAAGTACCTACTTTCTAAGGGACTGAACAATGTCGCTCTTTGGTTGATTCAAAACCTCATCTTAATTCCTCCAACTTTCCAATATGAACAAAAAATATTCTAAACTTGGCATGGTTATATTCTAAGCAGGTAGATCTGGCTTTCCATTTTACTTTGAATTAGATTCAAAATGGCTTATAAGACCTCTGTGGTGTTGCCCCTGTTTCTCTCTCCAACCTCAAATGCCACCACTCTTGTGCTTACCATGCTCTAGCCACCTGGATCTTCCCTTTGGATGCTGAGCTAGAGATCTCCCCTGCCCTAGTGGGGGAACAAGCTATCTCCCCACTCCCTGCCCTCAGACCTCCTCAGCACATAGCATTTTGTAATTACTTATCCACTGGTTCACTTGGTCATGGAATGCCTCCTTCACTAGGGTGAAAGTTCTATGACATGCAGGGACTGTGTTTTTCTCCCTACTCTACACATGCAGGAGCTCACATGATGCCCAGCACGTAACAGCAACTCAGTATCTGCTGAATGATCGAATGACTACATCTCACAGCGTACACACGTTATATTATACTTTAAGCTTTTCTAACTGTCCTGCATTGTGTGAGGACTCAGTAACAGGGAAGACCAAACAGTTACTCCCATCCCTTGACAAATGAAGAAAAGGAATGAGGAGACCAGAGGAAATGATGTTACAGGGAAAAACGTTATCTTCTTGTACCCATTTATTCTTTCTCTTCGCCTTTTCTACTTATTTCATAAATTTATTGATAAGGGAAGGTGATGTGTTGGAAGGGAGAAAGGAATACTTAGGAATATATTAAGAACCTTCTGCAGAACGGCTCTAGAATCTCAGGTAAATTTAGAGCAAAAGTATAGCCCTAGATCTAGGTAATCATAGGTTTTCACTGATTCATCATATAAACTTGGCCATCAGGTTAAATCACATTAAAAATATGTCAGAGGGCTTCCCTGGTGGCGCAGTGGTTGAGAGTCCGCCTGCCGATGCAGGGGACATGGGTTCGTGCCCCGGTCTGGGAAGATCCCACATGCCGCGGAGCGGCTGGGCCCGTGAGCCATGGCCACTGAGCCTGCGCATCCGGAGGCTGTGCTCCGCAGTGGGAGAGGCCACAACAGTGAGAGGCCCGCGTACCGCGAAAAAAAAAAAAAATAATGTCAGAGCTTTCTCTCCCGGGTAGGAGGTGGTAAGTGGAAGTCAGAGGCAACAGGAGAGCCCAGGTTGGTGGGGGCATCCATGGAGGATGCCAATTTCACGAAGCCACCAAAGGTGAGCAGAGCTTTCATTTCTGGCTTCAATTACCACTGAGGTTCTCCTAAACTAACTCTATTGACCATAATTTCATGGAGTGTTTTGAAGACAGCACTTGAGGCAAGAAAATAAACCTATCTAAGGAGGTTCCAGCCTCATTCAGATGGAACTACACCTACGCTCTTTTTTCCTAACCTGGTATGAGCACATTTTTCTCACTTTATATTAATCTCATAATTGGTGAAACTATTTAACTTTCCTTGGTTGGAATCACATCCTTCCCCTAACAGCTAGAGTTGACAAGCACTTCATAAAGCGTACCTCCATGATTTCATCGAGTGCAGATTTCTTCTTCTTCTTTTCTTTTGACTGAGCTGAGCTCTGGGAAGATTCCTTCCGTTTCACCGATGCTGCGTTCCCTACTGTCTTCAGAGCACTTGGTCCCAAAGAACTGATGGGAAGAGGAACCGTGCTGTTAACAAAAACTGTGCAGAGACGCAGGCTTTATATAATGTGCAGAAGGAACAACACAGAAGAAATCTGTTATATGGTTAGCTTCCAACAGATTAGTCAAAACTACAAAGGGCGTGTCTATCACTTACAGGACCAGGAGCACCATGAGAAAATGGAACCCTTCCTGTCCCCCCACCTTCAGCTAGTGCCACTCTATCAGTGTGGCTGAGTGACGGGTGACAGCATTGGCTTCAGGGTTGGGGCCACCAGGGTTTGATCCTACTTCTGCTGGGACCTTGAGCAATTAACTTTTCTAAGCCTCATTTCCTCACATATAAACGGGGGTAGTAATGTGACCCAACTCTAGCTCGACCGGCAGGATTAAGTGAGATGTTTGTAAAACAGCTGGTAGAAGTCCAGCACATTGTTATCAGTTCTATTTCTTTAAAGCAAAGATCTCAACATCCAATTAAAATTTTTTTTATCGTTCCCAATTGCCTAACGTCGTCAGTGTACATTCTACATTTCTGAGTGTCATCATAAAATTGTCACCACAGGCCCCAGAATGCCATCCCTGATTTATTACGTATACTGGTCATTCTGAACAATCTGCTATTGACTGAGCCATGCCCTGTGCTTCAAGCTTTTGCAAATCTGCACATGCCTCTTTTATACCTAAAATAGTCTCTCCATTTATCTCCGTTTGTTGAACTTCTTTAAGATCCATTCTTCATGAGGCTTCTTGGAATTTGTTGTTTTTGAACCGCCATAGCACTTTGGGGCAGGCATCCCACTCCACCTGGTATGTAATCATTTGTATATATGACTCCTCTCTCACAGTAGGGGAGAGAATATATATATCCACATATATATATATATATTTTTTCCCCCCTGTAAAGTAGCAGTAACTATCTTGTGACTCAGATAAAATAGATGCTCCATTAATATTTGCTGACTCACTGAATATTATCAGTTTAATTATTTAATTTGTCATTCTTGTAAAATACAAAGAACACATATTTGCACAAAGCTACCATGGAAACAAGAAAAAAAGTGTGATTGATAGAAAATACAGTAGAGTTAATATTTTCCACTCTTTGGACCTTTTCCTTTAGGCAATTAAAGGCAGCATTAGCTCTATTGGCAGCCGGATGACTGTAAGGACTCCCAGTGGAGCCTGCAGTCAACTGAAATCCCTGCTTCTTATATGGGGAGGCTGCAGGTCAGGACTCCCACACCCTGTCTTCATGGAAGCCATTCTCTCTTTATCTAACTGGAAGGCTTTAAATTTACCCTTGCGATATTTCACTTACTAGGTTTTGTCCCATAATTCAATCCTCTGTCATATTTTTAAGTTCTAAGGTTTGTGACAACTGTAAATAATATACATTGGTTGTGAACAGATTAAGTCCAAATAAAGATAAACTCTTCAACGTGCTACTCAAAATAAATATGCTTTAGAGTTAAATGTACTTTGAGCTAGGAATCCACCGAATTTAGCAATAATTCCAGATCATAAACAACCACAATATGTCTATATAATAGGCACTAATAATCCCAGCAGAAGGATTACGTGGCTATTTTCGGGTCTAGTAATTACTTCTTCCTTACATGTTCATAAACCACCTATTTCCTACTATAATCACTAGGAAAAGCTAGCTACTATTGTGTTCTGAAGATTTTTCTCCACTTTTAGAAAAAACATTTGCTTATTTTTCTGCTTTCTGTGTCTTCTCACATTCTCCATGATTCCTCAAATTTTATCAACAGTGAGTCGTCAAACACATCTATAAATTACTCAATATTTTGGTATTTGTTTCAGCTTGGAAATTTAACCCAATTTAAAAATGGACAATAGACAATTCTCCAAAGATCTATAAATGGCCAGAAAGCACATGAAAAGATGCTTAACATCGCTAATCATTCGGAAACTGCAAATCAAAACCACAATGAAATACTACCCACACTCATTAGAATTGCTATTATAAAAAATTACAGAAAATAACAAGCACTGGCAAGGATGTGGAGAAACTGGAACCCTTGTGTAATTGCTGGTGGGAATGTAAAATACTGCAGCTGCTGTGGAAAACCTTTTAAAAGTTAAACACAGAATTACCATACAATCCAGCAATTCCACTTCCAGGTAAATACCCAAAGGAATTGAAAGCAGGGACTTGAACAGGTATCTGTACACCGATGTTCGGAAGAGCATTAATCACAAGAGCCAAAAGGTAAAAACAACTCAAATGTTCACTGACAGATGAATGGATAAACAAACTGTGGTCTATATATACAGTGGGGTATTATTCAGATTAAAAAGGAACGAAATTCTGATCCATGCCACAACATGGATAAACCCCGAAGAGCTTATGCTAAGTGAAAGAAGCCAGACACAAAAGGACAAACACGGTATGATTCCACTCAAATGAGGTAGTCAAATTCATAAAGACGGAAGAGTAGAACAGAGGTAACCGGGGGCTAAGGGGACGGGTCGTGGGGAGTTATTTTTTAGTGGGCTCAGAGTTCCAGTTTTGGATGATGAAAAGATCTGGAGATGGATACCGGCGATGGTTGCACAACAACGTGAATCTACTTAATGCCACTGAATTGTATACTTAAAAATGGTTAAAATGGACCATCTTATGTTATGTATATTTCACCACACAAGAAAACTAAACTGAATAGGAAAAATAAAGTTTTCTATTTAGCAAATGTATTCAGCATTACTAAATGATTAAAATGTGAGAATCATCGGGAATAAAAAGATGAACAGAACAGCCCATCAGGATCTCATGATGTAGTGGGAGAACAGATACGGAGGGCACTGCACGGAGAGAGAGCAGTAGATGCAAGCGAGGGTGAGACCACAGAGTGCGTAGGAGACAAATGGCTTAGCAGAGCCGCGGTGCAGATGGCAGGTGGTACGCCTGTAAACGTAACTAGAGGTTATCATATAGACGACGGCTTAAATTGCTGAAAGTCTTTAACAAGAGAAAGACATGGTAAGATTTGACGTTCAGAAAGATCCTTTCTGCTTGTGATATCAAGAATCTCTTAGAGGGACTTCTCTGGTGGCAGAGTGGTTAAGAATCTGCCTGCCAACATAGGGAACACGGGTTCAATCCCTGGTCCGGGAAGATCCCATGTGCCGCGGAGCAACTGAGCCCATGCACCACAACTACTGAGCCGGCGTGCCACAACTACGGAAGCCTGCACACCTAGAGCCCATGCTCCACAACAAGAGAAGCCACCACAATGAGAAGCCCACGCACCACAACGAAGAGTAGCCCCCGCGCACAGCAATGAAGATCCAACACAGCCAAAAATTAATTAAATTTTAGAAAAGAATCTCTTAGAGCTAAAATGAATAAATGAAAAATATAAAGAATGTTGATGAGACATGATGAAGGACAGTATTCTAAAAGATTAATAAAACGGATAATAAATTTGAATACCTCGTTGAAAAGAATATTCTAGAAAAACAAAAATTATACAAATGATAAAATTTGAGGGCTTTTCTGGTGGCACAGTAGTTGAGAGTCCACCTGCCGATGCAGGGGACACGGGTTCGTGCCTCAGTCCGGGAAGATCCCACATGTCGCGGAGCTGCTAGGCCCATGAGCCATGGCTGCTGAACCTGTGGGTCCGGAGCCTGTGCTCCGCAACGGGAGAGGCCACAACAGTGAGAGGCTCACATACCGAAAAAAAAAAAAAAAGAAAATAGGCAATTTGTTTCCAGCTTTGCTTTGTATGATAATCTTACACCAGCTGCTGTACCAATAATGCCCCTCCAGCCCAAAAAAAGATTCTAGTAGAAAGGTGAGAGATTGAGACAGGGTCAAATGAGGTTAAAATCAAGGCAGGAAATGAACAGTAACAGACTGGAAATGAAACGGAAGGCTTCTAGAACAGCCCTAGGATTCTGCTTTCAGTAACTGGAGTGAGCATGTGTGCAATTAAGAGACAGGGAAGCCACACCGAAGTGGAGTTACTGAGCTGATGAGTTGTGGCCCAGGCAGTGTTATTCATGTGTATGAACACAGCTGGAATCTTCATTAGTTACCTGTCAGACCGGGCCCAGTGCCAAGTCTTCCTGGAGACACGGAGGTGTGTGGAGGCCAGGCTGTGCCTGGAGATGGAAAACCAAAGACAGTGTGTGGCTGACAGGGTCTTGGTGTCCCGGCTGGGTGTCAGGCCTGAGCCTCTGAGGTAGGAGAGCCGAGTTCAGGACTTTGGTCCACCAGAGACCTCCCGGCCCCATGTAATCTCTATAGGCGAGAGCTCTCCCAGAGATCTCCGTCTCAACGCTAAGACCCAGCTCAACTCAACGACCCGCAAGCTCCAGTGCTGGACACCCCATGCCAAACAACTAGAAACACAGGAACACAACCCCACCCATTATCAGAGAGGCTGCCTAAAATCATAATAAGTTCACAGACACCTCAAAACACACCACCGGATACAGTCCTGCCCACCAAAAGACAAGATCCAGCCTCATCCACCAGTACACAGGAACCAGTCGCCTCCACCAGGAAGCCTACACGAGCCACTGAGCCAACCTTCCCCACTGCGGGCAGACACCAAAAACAACGGGAACTACTAATCTGCAGCCTGTGAAAAGGAGACCCAAACACAGTAAGGTGAGCAAAAAGAGAAGACACAGAAATATGCAGCAGATGAAGGAGCAAGGTAAAAACCACCAGATGAAACAAATGAAGAGGAAATAGGCAGTCTACCTGAATAAGAATTCAGACTACTCATAGTAAAGATGATCCAAAATCTTTGAAATAGAATGGAGAAAATACAAGAAATGTTTAACAAGGAACTAGAAGAACTAAAGAGCAAACAGACAATGATGAACAACCCAATAAAGGAAATTAAAAATTCTTTACAAGGAATCAATAGCAAAATAACTGAGGCAGAAAAAGGGATAACTGACCAGGAAGATAAAATAGTGGAAATAACTACTGCAGAGCAGAATAAAGAAAAAAGAATGAAACGAATTGAGGACAGTCTCAGAGACCTCTGGGACAATATTAAACACACCAACATTTGAATTATAGGGGTCCCAGAAGAAGAAGAGAAAAAGAAAGGGACTGAGAAAATATATGAAGAGATTATAGTTGAAAACTTCCCTAATATGGGAAAGGAAATAATCAAGTCCAGGAAGTGCAGAGTCTCACACAGGATAAGTCCAAGGAGAAACACGCCAAGACACATATTAATCAAACTATCAAAAATTAAATACAAAGAAAAAATATTAAAAGCAGCAAGGGAAAAGCAACAAATAACATACAAGGGAATCCCCATAAGGTCAACAGCTGATTTTTCAGCAGAAACTCTGCAGGCCAGAAGGGAGTGGCAGGACATATTTGAAGTGATGAGAGAGAATAACCTACAACCAAGATTACTCTACCCAGCAAGGATCTCATTTACATTTGACAGAGAAATTAAAACCTCTACAGACAAGCAAAAGCTAAGAGAATTCAGCACCACCAAACCAGCTTTAAAACAAGTGTTAAAGGAACTTCTTTAGGCAGGAAACACAAGAGAAGGAAAATACCTACAAAAAAACCCCCAAAACAATTAAGAAAATGGTAATAGGAACATACATACTGATAACTACCTTAAATGTAAATGGATTAAATGCTCCAACCAAAAGACATAGGCTGGCTGAATGGATACAAAAACAACACCAATATATATGCTGTCTACAAGAGGCCCACTTCAGACCTAGGGACACATACAGACTGAAAGTGAGGGGAGAGAAAAAGATATTCCATGCAAATGGAAATCAAAAGAAAGCTGGAGTAGCAATTCTCATATCAGAAAAAACAGACTTTAAAATAAAGACTATTACAAGAGGCAAAGAAGAACATTACATAATGATCAAGGGATCAACCAAAGAAGAAGATATAACAATGGTAAATATTTATGCACCCAACATAGGAGCACCTCAATACATAAGGCAAATTCTAACAGCCATAAAAGGGGAAATCAACAGTAGCACAATAATAGTAGGGGACTATAACACCCCATCTTCACCAATGGACAGATCATCCAAAATGAAAATAAATAAGGAAACACAAGCTTTAAATGACACATTAAACAAGATGGACTTAACTAATATTTATAGGACATTTTATCCAAAAACAAAAGAATACACTTTTTTCTCAAGTGCTCATGGAACATTCTCCAGGATAGATCATATCTTGGGTCACAAATCAAGCCTTGGTAAACTTAAGAAAATTGAAATCGTATCAGGTATCTTTTCAAACCACAATACTATGAGACTAGATATCAATAACAGGAAAAAAACCTGTAAAAAATACAAACACATGGAGGCTAAACAATACACTACTAAATAACCAAGAGATCACTGAAGAAATCAAAGAGGAAATCAAAAAATACCTAGAAACAAATGACAATGAAAACACAACATCCCAAAACTATGGGATGCAGCAAAAGCAGTTCTAAGAGGGAAGTTTACAGCAACACAATCCTATCTCGAGAAACAAGAAAAACCTCAAATAAACAACCTAACCTTACACCTAAAGCAATTAGAGAAAGAAAAACAAAAAACCCCCAAGGTTAGCAGAAGGAAAGAAATCATAAAGATCGGATCAGAAATAAATGAAAAAGATATGATGGAAACAATCACAAAGATCAATAAAACTAAAAGCTGGTTCTTTGAGAAGATAAACAAAATTGATAAACCATCAGCCAGACTCTTCAAGGAAAGAAGGGAGAAGACTAAAATCAACAGAATTAGAAATGAAAAAGGAGAAGTAACAACTGACACTGCAGAAATGCAAAGGATCATGAGAGCTTACTGCAAGCAACTATATGCCAATAAAATGGACAACCTGGAAGAAATGAACAAATTCTTAGAAAAGCACAACCTTCTGAGACTGAACCAGGAATAAATAGAAAATATAAACAGACCAATCACAAGCACTTAAATTGAAATTGTGATTAAAAATCTTCCAAAAGACAAAAGCCCAGGACCACATGGCTTCACAGGCAAATTCTATCAAAGATTTAGAGAAGAGCTAACACTTATCCTTCTCAGACTCTTCCAAAATATAGCAGAGGGAGGAACACTGCCAAACTCATTCTATGAGGCCACCATCACCCTGATACCAAAACCAAAGATGTCACAAAAAAAGAAAACTACAGGCCAATATCACTGATGAATACAGATGCAAAAATCCTCAACAAAATACTAGGAAACAGAAACCAACAGCACATTAAAAGGATCATACAGCATGATCAAGTGGCGTTTATCCCAGGAATGCAAGGATTCTTCAATATACACAAATGAATCAATGTGATACACCATATTAATAAACTGAAGGAGAAAAACCATATGATCATCTCAATAGATGCAGAAAAAGCTTTTGACAAAATTCAACACCCATTTATGATCAAAACTCTCCAGAAAGTAGGCATAGAGGGAACTTACCTCAACATAATAAACGCCATATATGACAAACCCATAGCCAACATCATTCTCAATGGTGAAAAACTGAAACCATTTCCTCTAAGATCAGGAACAAGACAAGGTTGCCCACTCTCACTGCTACTATTCAACTTAGTTTTGGAAGTTTTAGCCACAGCAATCAGAGAAGAAAAAGAAATAAAAGGAATCCAAATCAGAAAAGAAGAAGTAAAACTGTCACTGTTTGCAGATGACATAATACTATACACAGAGAATCCTAAAGATGCTACCAGAAAACTACTAGAGCTAATCAATGAATTTGGTAAAGGAGCAGGATACAAAATTAATGCACAGCAATCCCTTGCATTCCTATACACTAATGATGAAAAATCTGAAAGAGAAATTACAGAAACACTCCCATTTACCATTGCAACAAAAAGAATAAAATACCTAGGAATAAACCTACCTAAGGAGGCAAAAGACCTGTATGCAGAAAACTATAAGACACTGGTGAAAGAAATTAAAGATGATACAAACAGATGGAGAGATATACCATGTTCTTGGACTGGAAGAATCAACATTGGGAAAATGACTATACTACCCAAAACAATCTACAGATTCAATGCAATCCCTATCAAACTACCAATGCCATTTTCCCAGAACTAGAACAAAAAATTTCACAATTTATAATGGAAACACAAAAGACCCCGAATAGCCAGAGAAATCTTGGGAAAGAAAAATGGAGCTGGAGGAATCAGGCTCCCTGACTTCAGACTATACTACAAATCTACAGTAATCAAGGCAGTATGGTACTGGCACAGAAACAGAAGTATAGATCAATGGAACAGGATAGAAAGCCCAGAGATAAACCCACACACATATGGTCACCTTACCTTTGATAAAGGAGGCAGGAATATACAATAAAAAAAAGACAGTCTCTTTAATAAGTGGTGCTGGGAAAACTGGACAGCTACATGTAAAAGAATGAAATTAGAACACTCCCTAACACCATACACAAAAATAAACTCAAAATGGACTAAAGACCTAAATGTAAGGCCAGACACTATAAAACTCTTAGAGGAAAACATACACAGAACACTCTACATAAAACATAAATCACATAAATCACAGCAAGATCCTTTTTGACCCACCTCCTAGAGAAATGGAAATAAAAACAAAAATAAACAAATGGGACCTAATGAAACTTAAAAGCTTTTGCACAGCAAGATGAAAAGACAACTCTCAGAATGGGAGAAAATATTTGCAAGTGCAGCAACTGACAAAGGATTAATCTCCAAAATATACAAGCAGCTCATGCAGCTCAATATCAAAAAAAAAAACCAACCCAATCCAAAAATGGGCAGAAGATCTAAACAGACATTTCTCCAAAGAAGATATACAGATTGCCAACAAACACATGAAAGGATGTTCAACATCATTAATCATTAGAGAAATGCAAATCAAAACTACAGTGAGATATCACCTCACACCGGTCAGAATGGCTATCATCAAAAAATCTATAAACAATAAATGCTGGAGAGGATGTGGAGAAAAGGGAACCCTCTTGCACTGTTGGTGGGAATGTAATTGATACAGCCACTATGTAGAACAGTATGTAGGTTCCTTAAAAAACTAAAAGTAGAACTACCATATGACCCAGCAATCCCACTACTGGGCATATACCCTGAGAAAACCATAATTCAAAAAGAGTCATGTACCACAATGTTCACTGCAGCACTATTTACAACAGCCAGGATGTGGAAGCATGCTAAGTGTCCATCGACAGATGAATGGATAAAGAAGATGTGGCACATATATACCATGGAATATTACTCAGCCATAAAAAGAAACGAAACTGAGTTATTTGTAGTGAGGTGGATGGACCTAGAGTCTGTCCTACAGAGTGAAGTAGGTCAGAAAGAGAAAAAGAAACACCGTATGCTAACACATATATATGTCATCTAAAAAAAAATGGTTCTGAAAAACCTAGGGGCAGGACAGGAATAAAGACAGAGACGTAGAGAATGGACTTGAGGACACAGGGAGGGGCAAGGGTAAGCTGGGACAAAGTGAGAGTGGCATGGACATATACATACTGCCAAATGTAAAATACATAGCTAGTGGGAAGCAGCCACATAGCACAGGGAGATCAGCTCGGTGCTTTGTGACCACCTAGAGGGGTGGGATAGGGAAGGTGGGAGGGAGGTGCAAGAGGGAGGGAATATGGGGATATATGTATACATACAGCTGATTCACTTCGTTATACAGCAGAAACCAACACAACATTGTAAAGCAATTATATTCAATAAAGATGTTAAAAAAAAAAAAAGAGACAGGGAAGCCCAAAGGAAAAACAGAAGTGAGAACTGAGTAACCTTTGTTCCAGCAATGGGGAAGCAGGGCTTATCTTTGTGCCTCACACAGCCTAAATTATCCATTTTTGATATCTAGATAACTTAGTTAATTCTGGGTTTTAAATATATAAGAGATATAAATCAACAGGAAAATAAATCCCAACCTCTAAAAAAATACACCATAATTTCAGAAAAAGAAAACTTAGATAGTCTCTCCATTGTATTATCTGCAACACTATTTTCACATTATTATAGACAGTTGAGACTGAAGTCACAGAACTTGGTCAAATAGAACTAATGTTTTTACTAAATCACAGTTTGGCATAGGGATGTAATAGGTTGAATAGCAGACCCCCAAAGCTATCAGGTCCTCATCCTTGGAATCTACAAATGTCACCTTATTTGGAAAAAGGGTCTTTACAAATGGGATTAAATTAAAGATTTTAAAATGAGATTATTCTGGATTATCTGGGTGGGCTTTAACTGCAACCACATGCATCCTTTAAGAGGGAAGCAGGGACTTCCCTGGTGGTGCAGTGGTTAAGAATCCGCCTGCCAATGCAGGGGACATGGGTTCGATCCCTGGTCCAGGAAGATCCCACACGCTGTGGAGCAAATAAGCCCGTGAGCCACAACTACTGAGCCTGTGCTCTAGAGCCCGCGAGCCACAACTACTGAACCCCACGCGCCTAAAGCCCAAGCTTCGCAACAAGAGAAGCCACTGCAATGAGAAGACCGCGCACTGCAACGAAGAGTAGCCCCCGCTCGATACAACTAGAGAAAGCCCACGCGCAGCAACGAAGACCCAACACAACCAACCAACCAACCAAATAAATAAATAAATAAATAAAAATAAAATTAAAAAATAAATTTTTAAAAAAAGAGGGAAGCAGAGGGGGATGACACACAGAGGGGAAGGTGATGTGAAGATAGAGCAGAGATAAATCTGAAGGGATGCAACCCAAAGCCCAGGAATGCCTGCAGCCACCAGAAGCCGGAAGAGGTGAGTAACAGATTCTCCCCAGAGACTCTGGGGGGAGCACAGGCCTGCAGACACCTTGATTTTGGCTCAAGGATACTGATTTCAGAACTCTGGCCTCCAGAGACAGAATCAATTTCTGCTGTTTCAAGCCAACTAGTTTGTGGTAACTTGTTACAGCAGCCATAGAAAACTAACATAAGGGCGATCAATTTGGGGCCCAGTGGGACCAATCTCAGCATTCATCTACACTTAGGAATAACAACTAATAAAGGAAAACAGAAACACATAAGGGTCCAAAACTATATGGCATGTGTTAAGATATACTGCAGTCTGTCTTTCTGGTCACATCACAGCAATATTTTGAAAAGAAATTTTCTTTTCAAATGTACCATATATAGAACCCAATTAACCAATTTCTTCATGATATCTAATATAGATGTTACTACTGAAACACTTTGATCAAAGTTAAGACAGTTGGCAAGTCATCCTGAAGCAGTTAGGCACTGCTGACTCAGACTGCCCATCTCCTTCAATTCTCCTAGACACTTATTTAGTCGTGCAAATAACCACTAGCCTGTAAACCAAAAAGAAAAAAAACTCCCACCAACAAAAAACTGAGTTAGGTTAAATAAGCACCATGTGGAATATTAAGTAAAACAGCAAATCACCCAGCTTAAAACTAAATTCCAGTAGATACTGAATATACAGTGCCCTTCTGAATATCCTGTCTGATTTATCTTTTCACCTCCATAACCAAACTGAATGCACTGCACATCATAAGTACTGCACAGATATTCGGTGAAAGAATATATGAGAACTGCAAGAGAAGAGAACATGAAAAGTAGATATAAATACCTGACTACGTGCCATACCAGGGCTTGAAAAATTGCAGTTGAGGGCCAGATCCAGTCTGCTGCCTGTTTTTATAAATAAGATTTTATTGGAACACAGCCAAGCTCATTCACTTATGTATCATCTATGGCTGCATCCTCGCTCTGAGAGCAGAGTTAAGTGATGACAAAGACACATGGCCAACAAAGTCTAAAATATTTACTATGTGGCTCTTTATAGAAAAGGCTGGTCAAGTCTTGCTCAGTACCGCACCATCTAGAAGGGAAGGCAATTATTACTGAGTGTCTACTAATGCACTTATATTCTACTAGGTGCTAAGGAGATAGTTGAATAAGTTAGTCTCTGTTCTCAGAAGATCATAATAGAGCAGGTAAAACAAGAAGTGTGTACTCCAGTTAACAAACTTGATAGTGGGCTATGACAGAAAACTGAATAGTATTGCCATAGCACAGAAAGAACCTTTAAGTGGAGAAGCTTTCAGGGAGAAGCTAATGTTTACCATGTGAAGCATTTAATGAAAATGAGCTTTTCCTTAAAAGATATAATCAGCTCATCATAGGCAAATAAGAAAAAAACCAGTTCCTAAGAAAATAAAACAAAACAAAACAATCACTAAACAAAAAGGAAAAAGAGATGAAAATAAAAACCAGAAAAAAATAATTCACAGTTCTGCACCTTTTAAAATGTAGTAATCAACATTTCATCAAAATTTTCAGGTTCTAAGATACCTGTTCACATAGCTCACCTTGATTTGGAAGATGCTCCTCCTGAACTACACGCTCCTTTATTCAAATTAAATGTAACTGGAAGAAAAGAATTGGTATTCCATATATATTTCAGGAAAATTATAATAAAACATCAGATATAATAAAACAAAATTATAATGAAAATTATAATAAATATCACAATGCAGCTATGTAGAAATTCATGGACATTTTGAATACATGAGAGCTGGAATGCTCCTACCCAGAGATCATAAACTCCTGTAAAATATACTGGACTGATGCTTACAGAGCTGGGAAAGACCATCACATGATGTAGCAGACAGCCTTGGCCACTTCCCCACTCCACTGCCCCTCTCCCCTTGGTAACAGGAATCCAATTTTGTTTGGGTGTCCATACCACTCACGTATGGCTTGGAGGACGCTACGGTCTGAAGGTTTCTGTCCCCTCCTAAATCCAAATGCTGAAAACCTAATGCCCAAGGTGATGGGACTAGGGGGTGGGACCTATGGGAGGTGATTAGTAAGGCTCTTTGGTCTAAACCAATGAAAATAATTCCACTCCCTTTCCAAGTGACTATTTTTGAGGTGGACATGTGATACAGTCTGGTCAATGACATTCAAAAGGAAGTCTGCTGGTGGGAAGAAGGTCTTCTAGGAAAAGTTTCCTTGCTCACAGGGGACTCCAAAGGACAGAGATGCTCTCCGTCTTCTTCTGGACAATACTGGGTCTGCATATGATGGCTGGACTGCCGGCAGCCACCTTGTGTCCAGCTACTGATAGTGTGGCATCCGGAACCATCCTACCTCTGGGACTCTTGGTATGGCAAGGTATTTCCTTATTGTTTAGGCTCATTTTACTCAGTCTGGTTACTTGTTGCTGTAGGCATTCCATCCAATTCATTGTTATCACCTTTTCATTTTACTGAGGAGAATAATCCAGACAGATAACACCTCTTGCTCCCAAACATGTTGCTAGTTTTTGGCAGAGCCAATACAAAAGCATCCATATTAAAAAAGGAAGAAAGAAAAGTAAAACTACCTTTTTCTTCATCATTTTCTCTGCTTAATTCCGTAAAAACAGGGACTTCCTTTAAAAAAAAAAAAAGTTTGAAGGTTTGGTTCACAACTGCATTTACCATCAATATTCAATAGTCCTTAATTATGACTTGCTACCTAAAATGGTTAAGATACTAATTAAGAAATTATATGTATTGCAAATATTCTCCAATAAAGAATTATTCTACGGGGGGAAAAAAGTAGCTTTTCTGTACCGAACTGCAGAAGTTTACCTACATTTTTATTTCTATTACAATTTAAGCAGGAAACAGCAACATAAAGCAATAAACTCTAGGAATCTTAGCTAGAGGATTACTTTAAACAGCAAAACCTTTCTCTTTTGTAGTACGCTTTTGTGTAATGATTAAGGGTCTAAGACTGACTCGAAGAAGACTATGTATAAAAGCCTCCTCTGCCACCTATGAGCCTTGTCATCTCGGTCAATCTCATCATCTCCCTGAAGGCTCAATCATTACATCTTTAAAGTAGGGATAACCTACATGTTTAGAGTTATGATAAGGGTTAATTAGGATAATATAAATAAAACACTTAGCATAGTGCCTGCCATAGTGTTTGATAAATGTTAATTGTTGTTACTACTGATAAATAAGAAGGATGACCTTGAGATCTAGCTAAAATATTTTGTTAGGTAATGTCCATATAGGATTTCACAAAGGAACACAAAAGAACATGATCTTACTTTGAAAAAATTGATAAGTTTAAATGTAGAATGAGGAAGCACTGATCAATAGAATTTCCCCTGCTTTTTGGGTAAAGATACTGTTTACACCAGAAAAGTACAATTAACTTGAAGGTTTTAGCAATATTAAGCTAAAATGTTACAGAGCAATAATGTTATTCCAAAAAGTAAACCTCTTTCCTCAGTACAAGATGTGAATACTTTGTGATTTCCACGATAGGAAGTTATAATATTTTCTCTATTGAAAATGAAGATTTAAATTTTTAAAAAGCAAGAGAATAAAAAGCTTTCGGTCTTAAGGAGTTTAAATTTCACATTTACAGCAGTTTAAGCACTGTTCCTGTTTTAATTTAATGTAGAAAACTTCTAAAAGATTGTGTGACAATATGCATGTTAATGTAAGTAACGTAACACACACTCACTCTCTCACTTATCAAAGAGTTCAATCAACATGGTACAAAAGTTGATTCACAAAGTGATCCTCACTGATATCTTAATTCTCATCGCCTGCTACTTCCTGCATCACTCTGTACTCAACGGCTTATACAACATGTGCTCAACAATGATCAGAGCAGCTGTATTCATAATAGCTAAAAACTGGAAACGAGCCACATGCTTCTCAACAGGAGAATGGATAAATAAATTGTATTATATTCGTAAAATGAAATACATCAATCAAAAAAAAGAGTGAAGCACTGATAGGAAAGGATGTACACGAACTACACATACAGAACATTATGGTGAGCTAAGGAAGCCAGACGCAGAGAGAACTGGATGATTCCATTCCTACAAAGTCCAAGGGCAGACTAAACTAACCAACAATCAATAGTATATCAGAACAGTGCTTTCTTCTTAGAGGACAAGGAATATTAATTGGGAATGGGCATGAGGGAACCTTCTAGGATACTAGAAATGTTCCATATCTTGATCTGAGTGGTGGCCACATGGACTACCTATCTATTGCTCCATCCATCCATCCATCTAAAGACACATACATATGTGAACGTTCATCGAGCTGTAACCTTAAGATTAATGCACATCATCCACTTCACTTCATGTGTGCTACACCACAATAAAAAGTTTTTAAAAATACTAAATGGCTAGTAGTTTCACATATACACACTAGGCTGTATTTTCCTGCTCACACACAACTTCTAGTATGTAAGCTCCTTGAGGGCAGGGATTTTTATCTTTGGTCCACTGGCTGTATCCCCAGTGCCTAGAAGAACGCCTGGCACACAGGAGGTGACCAATAAATGTCTGTTGGAATAAATGCCTTGATCTAGTTATTCTAACACCTGAACCAACTTTATCATGCTTTCCCTTCCCCATCTACCTGGATTTTACCCATTAATTCCTCAAGACTCCTCAGCCTAGGGGATGTAGCTACCTCCAAATATTCTAGGTCCTCCCCAGGCTGGAGCAAGTGCCAGCCCTCTGTGTTCTCACACACTGTGTTCATCCCCAGCGCTGCATTAATTATAATCAGTTGAAACGCTCTGTTTATGTCTTTGCCACTAGGTACTGACTCTATTTTAGAGATGAGGAAACTGAGGTTTAGAAGATTCCATAATTACACAAACTTGTGAAGTCAGTAAGTCAGGAATGGACCCAGGTTTGTCTCAACTCCACAGCCTGGACTTTTATACTTGGCTATGCCCTTTCTCCTACAAAACTCGTTCAAGGCTTAAACAAACAAGCGATTTTGCTTCTTCAGACCTTTGTCTATTGCCTCTCTTGATGATGCCCACCTGCTCTCTCCCCTCCAGACCTCTTCTCACTTGTTCTTGAATAAATTTGGCAGTTTTTTCTTCATCATCAAGGTCCTGCTTCTTCTTCTTCTCTAGTTCCAGCTGCCGGCGGATCGTCTCAGGGTCCCTATCTATATACTGAATATACCAGCCTTTTGGTGTTTCGTCCACTTTGCACAAGCCTTAAAAAAAGTAATGGATTTAAAAAAAAAAAAAAAAACAGTAACGGACACTATAATTTTGAATACAATCAAAGCTGAAAGTACATATAAATGTGGTCTCTCTCTGCAGTATTTACTCATTCATTCAAATACACTCATTCAAACACATTCAAATACACAAATTCATACAGCACGTGAATTTTCCATATTTACAGTTAGTGACATTTAGACTTTAATTGGAATATTTTATCTCTTTAAAGAGAAAAGAAATATTATTTTGATTTTTGACTACGTTGAGGCAACACATTTAAACAAGGAAAACATTAAAAAAAAGCATTATCTTGCTTAGCAATTATTCAACTGTCTCTAAGTACTTAACATCCACTGAGTACAGGATATTCTAACTTAACCAAGCAGAAATCTTCCCCAAAATGGAATAAAGAAACACACTCAATAACTAATACCCTGATACAAAATTTCTTTCTCTGTTCTTTTCCTGAACTTTCCACCCTATTAGAAATGGAAAAAGAGGCAGCAAATTTAAAAACTGCCTTAAGAAGGGGTAACAAAAGTTTCCAAAAGTGCAACGAATGTAGTGGGAAAAGTGGAAGAGGATGGGTACTGGTCCTTAACCTAACGAGTGGATGCTTCAGTGATGTACCTTTGCACTGTTGAAAAGAATCACTCCAGACGCTCTTACACACCTGCAGCGCACAAAATCAATCCTGGAAGATTATGCTCCTCTCTGCCAGTTTCTAATTGCCCTACTCATCCTCTTTTTCATAAATTTACACAGAAAATATGATCATTCTCTCCCTCCCTGCAGCACAGCCATATAACAACTGTTCACATCATGTCTTGTTCTTACCTTCTCTGCCCAGCCACTTAGTAAAATCTGTCAGCGTCTCCCACTGCGTGGCGTTCATGTGGATATGCTCTCGGTGGCTGATGTACTCATTGTAAACGATGTTGTTGTGAACCCTCTTGGTTCCTAAGAAGAAATTAGGACACTGCTGACCCTGAGCAGATTATGAGATTATAAAGTCATTATGTGCACAAGACTTAAGATACTTACCAAAGCGTCTCCTGAGAAGTTCTAGGAAGTCATTTCGGAATTCCCTAATAAAGCAGGGAGGGAAAGCATTAAGGTGATTTCTACAAATACATAGCATCACCTTCCTGAAATTTAAGCCATCATACAGTTTGCATGAGCACATGATATATAAAACATTTACATTAATATCTGTTCCGAACTTTTAAAAACTGAACAAGGGAAAAATCCTGAAAGATTACAGCTTTCAAGAATTAAAGTTAAAAGTCAAGTTGGAGTTGGAACTTTTTGTCTTGGTAAAGGTGGCACAGCAAAAGTGACCACACATGTTTGGAGCGGATTCTTCATGGAGTCTCAGTGCTACTGAATGTGGCATAATTATCCCATTCTATTGATAATAAAACATGAAGTTGGCACTTAATGTGTCCCTCTGAGCTGAGCACACTATGTTAAGTGACAGATAAACATAGGTGAATAAGATATACATTCTGACCAAGACGTTTACAGGTGAAGAGAAAGAGAAGGATGTTCCCATCTGGCACAGAGACATGAAAGTATCACTTGATATTTGAGAAATGACAGACATATAGACAATAGTTATTTCAAATTAAGTATTCAGTAGATATTTTCTCAAAAATAAACAAAGTGAGCCTGTCAGGTCAAGAAAAACAACTGACAGTATTTGTTGCCAATGATAAAATTTGAGCTTTCAAGCAAAAAATGTGAATTCTGGTAAACTAGTATCCGCCACCATGAGTCTGACATACTTCCCAATACTTAAAGATGTTTCTGACAGCACTGAGTTGACATTAGTGAATATGATTTTATGATATTGCATAATAAAATGTATCACCGTTCAGAATTTCAGAATACCTGTGTAACTCAATGAAGCAATATTTTCCAAATGACTGATGTGTGATGTTACAAAACCATACATGGGTACAAGATCCACTTCAAGTAAAAGATCACATGGATTTTAACGTCATAGAGTACAAAAGGTTTGCTAGGGGCTTCCCTGGTGGCACAATGGTTGGGAGTCCGCCTGCCAATACAGGGGACACGGGTTCGTGCCCCGGTCCGGGAAGATCCCACATGCCGTGGAGCGGCTGGGCCCGTGAGCCATGGCCGCTGGGCCTGCGCGTCCGGAGCCTGTGCTCCGCAACGGGAGAGGCCACAACAGTGGGAAGCCCAAGTATCACAAAAAAAAAAAAGAAAAGGTTTGCTACATGGTTTCTGATTCCACATTGCAACTAATCTTTAAGAAACTACCACGCCATTGTGTTTCAATGTAGTATCATAGAAGAATAGCCAAAATTATGTGAAAAGGCTATTAAAATACTCCTCCTGCTTCCAACTACACATCTATGTAAAAGCTGGACTTTCTCTATGTATTTCAACCAAGCAACATTTCAGAAGAGAATGAAGGTAGAAGCAGATGTGAGAATACAACTGTGTTCTATGAAGACAGACACTGAAGAGATTTGCAAAAATGTAAAACACCACCACTCTTATTTTTTTGTGTGCTTTTTGTGTGTTGGAAAATATAGTTAATTTTCATGTAAAAATGTTATTTTAACTGTAATAGGCTTATATTGTGATTTTAAATGAATAAATTTTTTTTAATGTCTCAGTTTTAATCCCTAATTTACAAGCTATAACCCACATAAACAAAAGTCTTTGGGGTTTAATACCAAAAGGTCTAAAACGCTGGAAAGAAAGAAAGGGATGGAGGCAAGACTAAATATTAATTGTAATAATAATAATTAACAGCTAATATTAATCGAGTACTGACCACTCTTCTAAACACTTTCAAAGTATTAACTCATTTAATCTTCGCATAAACCCTATGAAGGAAAGACAATACTTGAAAGGTACAAAACCTACAGATGAGGGAACTAAAGCACAGAGAAACTGTATAAGTTCACCCAAAGTCACACAGCTCCTGAGTGGAGAAGCCCAGCTCTGAAGGACTTAATGACAAGCAGTCTGACTCCAGACGTGTGCTCTTAGCCACAATTGTTTTAGACTGAGCAATGGTTTTTCATATGTTTGAAGTGAATGGAAGAAAGACTGATTTGTGAGACACACTTTTTTAACAATTCCACACAATGATAAACTGTCAAAACAAAAACTGAGCACAAAGATAATACAGCTATCACATTAATACGTAAGGAATAAACAGAGCTTCCAATATATTAAATATTAAGCATCTATTAAATGTCCAACTGAATAAAGCTTATGATATAAGGATGGCTTTGAGTTACTTACTCTGAAAAATAATCCATAAACTGCTGAGGATTTTCTGAAGCCAGCAACAGTTGTCTCTGATGAGATTCGGACATACAATGACACTTAAAGCCATTCTACAAAAATGTAAAGGTAGTGGTTAAATCTTGATTTAGCTCATTATAATAGGCCCTAAATATAAGTATTTAATTAAATCCTAAAAAGCTGCTCTTCGATGATAAATTGTAAAAAATAATCAAGTCACTGGCTGTAGGCACCCTATCGTTCTAAAAAAATTTTTTTTATAAAGTTGAGTTTTGCAACCCTGCTAATCAAAGAATCCCAGAAGATTAAAGAGACAGAAAAATCCTGCTTTAGAAAACAGACATTAGTAGCAAACATTACAGGGCACAGTAACAGAAGAGTGATTTTATTTTTTGACTCAATTTAACAAATTCCTATTGGGCACCTACTTCATACAAAGTGTTATGCAAGCGTTTCGAGTACTACAACACGGTAAAATGGGTCATTAGTGAATTTCCATTAAGGAAACTATTTTCACTCACTTTCCTATACTTTAGCTCATTACCCAAAATACACTTGCATTTTATACATAAACCTTATTTTATCATACTAAATCTGTATCTTCTTCAGATGATTGTAAAAAACATGCAAGTTTTGACT